>NC_081362.1:30907765-31507765 GCF_030684315.1 Stegostoma tigrinum | reverse complement strand
TCCATTTTGGTAGGAATAACAGCAAAATGGACTGTATTTTAAATGGTGAAAAATTGCAGCACGCTGCTGTGCAGAGGCATCTGGGTGTCCTTGTGCATGAATCACCAGAAGTCAGATTGCAGGTGCAGCAGGCAATTAAAAGGCAAATGGAATTTTGTCTGCCATTGCTAGAGGGATGGAATTTAAAAACATGGAGGCTATTCTCCAGCTGTATAGTTACCTAGTGAGGCCACACCTGGGATAGTGTGCAATTTTGGTCTCCTTACTTGAGAAGGGATATACTCGCACTGGAGAGGGTGCAGAGGAGTTTCACTCGGTTGATTCCAGAGTTGAGAGGGTTGGATTATGAGGAGAGACTGAGCAGACAGGGATTATAATCATTGGAATTCAGAAGAATGAGGGGAAATCTTACAGAAGCATATATGGTTATGAAGGGAATAGATCAGGTGGAGGCAGGGAAGTTGTTTGCACGAGCAGGGAGGAAGCGATAAGGTAAGGGAACCGTGGTTTATTAAAGAAATTGTATCTCTTGTTAAGCGGAAGAGGGAGGTTTATGTGACAATGAGACGAGATGGTTCAGATGAGGCGATGGAGGGTTACAGATTAGCTAGGAAGGATTTAAAGAGAGTGTTAAGAAGAACAAGGAGGGGACATGAGCAGACATTAGCAGGTAGAATAAAGGAGAACCCTAAAGCTTTCTGTAGGTATGTAAGGAGACTAGGGTAGGAATAGGGCCAGTCAAAGACAGAAGTGGGAAATTGTACATGGGCCCTGTGGAGATTGGAGAGGTGTTAAATGATTATTTCTCATCTGTTTTCACTGAGAAACAGGAGAATATTGTAGAGGAGATCACTGAGTTATGGGCTACTAGAATTGAAAGGATTAAGATTCATAAGGAGGTGGTGTTATCAATTCTAGAAGGAGTGAAGGCAGATAAATCCCCTGGGCCAGATGGGATTTTTCCGAGTATTCTCTGGGAAGTTAGGGAGGACGTGGTGGTGCCTTTGGCCTTGATCTTTGAATTCTCATTGTCTACAGCTTTAGTACCAGAGGACTGGAGGATTGCAAATATTGTGTCCTTGTTCAAGAAGGGCAGTAGAGATGAACCACGTAATTATAGACCTGTGAGCCTTACGTCTGTTGTAGGAAAAGTTTTGGAAAGGATTATAAGAGATAGGATTTATAATCATCTAGCAAGCAACAATTTGATTGGAGATAATCAGCATGGATTCATCAAGGGCAGGTCCTGTCTCACAAACCTTATTGAGTTTTTTGAGAAGGTGACCAAGCACGTGCATGAGGGAAGGGCAGTTGATGTGGCATACATGGACTTCAGTAAAGCGTTTGACAAGGTTTCACATGGTAGGCTATTGGAGAAAATGCAGAGGCATGGGATTGAGGGAGATTTAGCAGTTTGGATTAAAAACTGGCTTTCTGTAAGAAGGCAACGAGTGGTGGTTGATGGAAAATATTCAGCCTGGAGTCAGGTCATTAGTGATGTGCCTCAAGGATCTGTTTTGGGACCACTGCTGTTTCTCATTTTTATAAATGACTCGGACGCAGGCGTAGGTGGATGGGTTAGTAAGTTTGCAGATGACACTAAAGTCGGTGGAGTGGTGGACAGTGTGGAAGAATGTTGCAGGTTGCAGGGAGACTTGGATAAACTGTAGAATTGGGCTAAAAGGTGGCAAATGGAGTTTAATATGGATAAATGTGAGGTGATTCACTTTGGGAAGAATAATAGGATGGCAGAATACCGGGTCAACGGAAAGATTCTTGGTAGTGTGGATGTGCAGAGAGATCTTGGCACTCCAGTGAAACATGTCCCACTCTTTTCAGTCTACTTGCATATCTCAAACCCTCCATTCCTGGTACCATCCTGATAAATCTTTTCTGAACTTCTCCAGTTTAATAAAATTCTCCTATAACAGGGTGACCAGGCTGCACTTGGTACTTTGGAAGAGACCTCACCAATGTTTTGTACAACCTAAACATGAAGTTCGAACTTCTACACTCAAAGGTCTTTTAACTATGCTGTCAACCTGTGCTGCAAATTTCAAAGAATTATGTACGTTAATCCCCTCGGTCTCTGTTCTACATTATCCAGGGCCGCATCATTAATTGTATAAGTCCTGTCCTCGTTTACATTGCCAAAATGCAATACCTCATCTTTATCCAAATTAAGCTCCATCTGCCATATCTGAATACTTGCTTTCATTCATCTCATTCAATTGCAAAGTAAAAGCTAATGACTCACATTCCAAAAACTAAAGGCAGAAGCTCATGACTGCCTGAAATATAAATGTCATTCTTTCCCCATCCTCTTTCTTATTTGGGTCTCTTTAATGCTCCATAATGAAATACCACAAAACCTGTGTTCACACAGACAGTTTATCAAGAACTAGAAAATACAAAAGAGGAGGATGGATTCGCTCACTTCTAATGAGAATTACCCAACAGATGACATAATGCAGTGCCTGAAACTGCCAGATTTTAAAGAAAGTGCAGGATATCTCCACATTCTACTGGTACATTTAGACTGAACTGATGACAACACACTGCCTTACCATCTTGACTAATTTAAAGCTCTTTTCATTCATGAATGGAGGCCTGAACACAGAATATACATTATGAATACTGAAATGTATTTCAAAAGAAATGATTTAATTTTTCCAAATCAACCGACATTCAACATGCAATCATAGAGATGTGCAACACAGAGAAATGCTATGGGGCCATTGGTTTTAACCAGTGTAGACACAATCATTGAACTATTATAATCCCACATTCCCAGCACTTGGTCCAAAGTCTTGTGTGCTTTGGCAATGCAAGATCTACCCTGCAATAATCACCAAAACAGAATCCCCTTCACCCTCACGTACCACCCCACCAACCTCCAGATCCAACGCATCATCTTCCAACGCTTCCACCGTCTGCAATCTGACCCCACTACCAAAGACATCTTTCCCTCCCTATCCTTATCTGCTTTCCGGAGGGACCACTCTTTCGTGACTGTCATGTCTGCTCCACACTCACCCCTCCAGCCCCACCACCCCCAGCACTTTTCCCTGCAACCGAACTAAGTGCTACAACTGCCCCTACACCTCCCCCCTCATCCCCATCCCAGGCCCTAAGAAGGCCTTCCACATCAACCAGATGTTCACCTGCATATCTGCTAATGTGGTATACTGTATCTACTGTTCCCATCATGGCCTCCTCTACATTGGGGACACCAAGTGGAGGCTTGGGGACTGCTTGGCGGAACACCTACACTCGGTTCGCACCAAACAATTTCACCTCCCAGTCGTGAACCATTTCGACTCCCCGTCCCTCTTCTTGGACGAAATGTCCATCCTGGGCCTCCTGCAGTGCCACAACGATGCCACCCAAAGGATGCAAGAATAGCATCTCCCCTCCCCTGACTGCATCCCAAAACCAGCCTCCTTGACCTGTCCTCCCACCTATCCACTCCTCCCACCTCAAGCCCCACGCCATCTCCTACCTACTAGCCTCATCCTGCCTCCTTGACCTGCCAATTTTCCCTGGACCGACCTATTGCCTCCCTAACTCCCCACCTACCCTCACCTTTACTGGCTCCATCTCCACCTCTTTGGCCTGTCTGTCTCCTCTCCACCTATCTCCTCCTTTATCCATCTTCTATATGCCTCCCCCCCTCTCCCTATTTATTTCAGAATCCCCTTCCCCTTCCCCATTTATGAAGAAGGGTCCAGACCCAAAATGTCAACTTTCCTGCTCCCCTGAAGCTGCTTGGCCTGCTGTGTTCATCCAGCTCTACACCTTGTTGTCTCAAGTTCACATCTAAATACATTTTAAATGTTAGGAGGGCTTCTGCTTCTAATGCTCCTCCGGGCAATGAGTTTCTGATTCCCACTACCTTCTGAGTGAAAAATGTTTTCCTCACATCTGCATGGGTTTCCTCTGGGTGCTCCAGTTTCCTCCCATGGTCCAAAGATGCGCATGGTAGGTAGATTAGCTGTGCTAAATTGCCCGTAGTGTTCAGGGATGTGTAGATTATGCGGGTTATAGTGGGGTGGGTCTAGGTGGGATGCTCTGAGGTTTGGTGTGGACTTGTTGGGCCGAAAGGCCTATTTCCACACTGTAGGGATTCCATGATCTATGATCTTACCTTTTGCTCCAAAACAATTCCAATTTGTCCAATCACTTTTCATGACTGAAACTCCCCAGCCCAGGTAACATCCTGGTAAATCTCCTGCACTCTCTTCAGCATACCATATCCGCCTATAATGCGAATTCTAGAACTGCACAAATATTGAAGTCGTGGCCTAACCAAACGTTTATACAGTTTCAGTATAATTGCCCTGCTCTTAAACTCTATGCAATGTCTACTAAAGGCAAGTATTCCATTCTGTCTTCTTAATCACTTTACCCACCTGCCCGACATCAACCAGTGTGCATGTATACCATGGTGCCTCTAATCTTCAGTGCTTCCCGGGGTCCATCATCTATTCCCTTGCCTTGTTTGTCCTGTTGAAGTGTATCATTTCATATTTACCCAGATTGAATTCCATTTGCCACTGATCAGCCCATTGACCAGCCCATCCATAGCCTCTTATAGTCGAAGGCTATCCCATGCACCGCCCTACCAAATTTTTGAATAATCTGCAAGCTCACTGATCAACACTGTACATTCAAATCCAAATCATTTATGAAAGAAGCCAACAGCAAGGGTCCAACACCAATACCTGTGGGACTCCACTGGACTAGACTTTCAGGTGGAAAAACACCAATGAACCATCTCCCTCTGCTTTTTGCCACTCAGCCAATTACAGATCCATTGTGCCAAATTTCCTTGGATGCCATGTGCTTGTACTTTTGTTATCAGTCTTCCACGTGGGACCTTATCAAAAGCCTTTCTGAAGTCCAAGCACTCACCAAAAGCACTGCATTCATTTACACACGTGGTCACCTCTTTAAAAGATCAAATTGATCAGACATACCCTCCCCATAACAAAATTACTCTGACTGATCTTGATTAATCACTGCCTCTCCAAATGCAGATTAATTCTTTCCCTCAGAATTTCTTCCAGTAGTTTCCCCACCACAGGTTAGAATGACTGGCCTGTAATTTCCTGATTTAATCCTTGCTCTCTTTTTGAATGACATAACCACATTGGCTGTCCTTCAGTCCTCCAGCACCTCTCCTGCGGTCAAGGAGAAACTTTACATTTTTGAAAACACGTTGCTATTTCCTCTCTTGCCTCACTCAACCTGGAATATATCATCAGTTCTGAGGAAGGATCACCGGACCCAAAACGTTGACTTTGTTTTTTCTGTCACAGATGCTGCCAGCCCTGCTGAACTTTTCCAGTAAATTTGTGTTTGTGCTGGGATATATTTTATCCAGCTCTCAAAATTTATCAATTTTTAAGCCTGCCAAACCACACAGAACGTCCTCTATATCTACTCTAATTTCTTTAATTGTATTACAGACATTCTCCCTGATTTTTATACCCATATCTTCCCTCTCAAAGTATTCTCTTAGAATCCTCTGACCCCATGCAAAAAGAAAACTGTTGTCCTTAATGAGCCCTCTTTTTTCCCTTCTTATCTACTTACTCTGAATGTACGTGTAAAACAACTTCGATTTTCCTTTATTTTACCTGCCAGTATCTTTTCATATCCCCTTTTAGCTTTTCTAATAGAGTCAGAGGTCTGCAGCAATGAAAACAGGCCCTGAGGCCCAACTTGCTCATGGCGCCCAGTTTTCACAATCAAACTCGTCCCATTTGCTGTGATTGGTCCATATCTCTCCATACCTATCCCAACCAGGTATTTGTCATACTGTTTTTTTAAATTATGGAATTGTATTCACTTCTACCACTACCTCTGTCAGCCTATTCCAGACACTGACCACCCTCTGTGTAAAGAAAATTGCCCCTCTGGACCCTTTTGTATCTCTCCCCTCTCACCTTCAATCTATGCTTTCTAGTTTCAAACTTTCCTATCATGGGGAAAAAATCTGTTGGTTATCTACCTTACCTATACCTCTCATGATCTTATTTAGATACCTCAATAAGGTCACTCTTCAGTCTCTTATGCTGCAGGGCAAGAAGTCCCAGCCTATATAGACAGTCTGATTAGCAAGTTTGCAGATGACACTAAGATTGGTGAAGTAGCAGATAGTGAAGGGGACTGTCAGAGAATGCAGCAGAATATAGATAGATTGGAGAGTTGGGCAGAGAAATGACAGATGGAGTTCAATCCAGGCAAATGCAAGGTAATGCATTTTGGAAGCTCCAGTTCAAGAGTGAACTATATGGCAAATGGAAAAGGCCTAGGGAAAATTGACGCACAGAGAGATCTGGGTATTCAGGTCCACTGCACCCTGAAGTGGCCACACAGGTCAATAGAGTGGTCAAGGCAGCATATGGCATGCTTTCTTTCATCAGACAGGGTATTGAGCACAAGAGTTGGCAGATCATGTTATAGTTAGGTCTTTGGTTTGACCACATTTGGAATACTGCATACGGTTCTGGTTGCCACATTATCAAAAGGATGTGGATGCTTTGGAGAGGGTGCAGAGGAGGTTCACCAGGATATTGCCTGGTACAGAGGGCGCTAGCTGAGAAAAAAGGTTGAGTTGATTTGGGTGATTTACATTAGAAAGACGGAGGTTGAGGGGGGACCTGATTGAGGTCTACAAAATCATGAGAGGTATTGACAGGGTGGATAGCAATAAGCTTTTTCCCCAGAGTGGGGGACTCAATTATTAGGGGGCACAATTTCAAGGTGAGAGGGAAAAGTTTAAGGGAGATATGCGTGGAAAGCCCTTTACGCAAAGGGTGGTGGGTGCCAGGAACGTGTTGCCAGAGGAGGTGGTAGAGGCGGGCATGATAGCGTCATTTAAGATGCATCTAGACAGATACATGTATGGGCAGGGAGCAGAGGGATACAGATCCTTGGAAAATAGGCAACAGGTTTAAATGGAAGATCTGGATTGGCGTGGGCTTGGAGGGCCAAGGACCTGTTCCTGTGCTGTAATTTTCTTTGTTCTTTCGTACAACATCTCATTATAACTCAAACCTTCCAGTCCAGGTAGGGTCCTAGTAAATCTTTTCTGCACTCCTTCTAATTTAATAATCTCCTTTCTATAATAGGTGACCAGAACTGCACACAATACTCTAACTGTGGCCTTACCAATGCCTTGTACAGCTGCAACAAGATGTCCTATCTCTACAGTCAGTGCTCGGACCAATGAAAGCAAAAATGCCAAAAGCCTTCTTCTCCACCCTGTCTACTTGTGACTTTACTTTCAAAGAGCTATGAACCTGTACCCCTAGAATTCTTTATTCTATAACACTTCCCAGAATCCTCTAGAAACTGTATTGTTCCTGCCCTGGTTTAACCCACTAAAATGCAATACTTTGCATTTATCTAAATTAAACTCCATCTGCCATTCCTCAGCCCAATGAATCAGTTGAAAAAGATCTCACTGCATTCCCACATAACATTCTTCACTCTACACTCTGCCAGCAATCTTAATGTATTCCACAAACTTATTAATCATACCTCTCAGCTTCTCATCCAAATCATTTATATAAATAACACAAATAACAGTGGACCCTGCAATGATCCCTGTGGCACATGCTGGTCACAGGCCTCCTGTTTGAAAAACAACCCTGTGCCACCGCCTTCTGTCTTCTACCATCAAGACAATTTTGTTTCAATTGGATAGCTCTCTCTAGATCTTGTGAGATTTAATCTTATTCAAAAATGTACCATGTGGAGCCTTGTGAAGGGCCTTGCTAAAGTAGGCAATGTCTGCCGCAATGTCCTCATCTACCTTCTTGGTCACCCGTTGAAAAAACATATTCATGAGACACGATTTCCCAAGCACAAAGCCATGCTGACTATCCAAAATGGGTCCTAGCCTCTACAAAGCGGCACATTGGCTCAGTGGTTAGCACTGCAGCCTCACAGCACCAGGGGCCCGGATTTGACTCCAGCCTTGGGCAACTGTATGTGTGGAGTTTGCACATTCTCCCCGTGTCTGCGTGGGTTTCCTCTGGGTGCTCCGGTTTCCTCCCACAGTCCAAAGATGTGCAGACTAGGTGGGTTGGCCATGCTAAATTGCCCGTAGTGTTCGGGGGTATGTGGGTTATAGGGGGATGGGTCTGGGTGGGATGCTTCAAGGGGTGGTGTGGACTTGTTGGGCCGAAGGGCCTGTTTCCACACTGTGGGGAATCTAATCTAAATGCCTGTAAGATCCTTTCGTTCAGAATACCCTCTAACAACTTATTCACCACAAACGTTAAGTTTACTAGTCTGTAGCTCCCAGGCATTACCCAGCAGCCTTACTTTCCTTTTACAGAATCTCCAGAGTGTGGAAATAGGCCATTTGATCCAACAAGTCCACACCAAACCTCTGAAGAACATCTCACCCAGACTCATCCCTCTACCTATGCACCTAACCCACACATCTCTGAACGCAATGGATAATTTAGCATGGCCAATTCCACATCTTTGGACTGTGGGAGAAAACCACAGCACCCGGCGGAAACCCACGCAGACACGGAGAGAATGTGCAAACTCCACATAGTCACCCAAGACTGGAGTTGAACCCAGGTCCCCAACACTGCGAGGCAGCACTGTTGACCACTGAGCTCCCCGTGCCTTCATTAATGCCACAACATTAGCCACCCTCCAATCTTCAGGCACTTCACCCGCGGCTGTCAATAATACAAATATCTCCGCTAGGGGCCCTGAAATTTCCTCCTTCACGTCGCTCAAAGGCCTGGGATATACTCCAACAAATCCTGGGTATTTATCAACCCAAATGCATTTTAAGACTTTCAGCACCCACTCTTCTGAAATGTGGTTTCTCTTCAAGATATCAAAATTTCTATTCTTTTAAAGATTCCTCTTGCACATTCTATACTCCTTTACGGCTTCTGCTGGTTTGAGCCCTCAGGTTCCAGCAGAAGCCTCCTTTTTTTGTCTTAATGTGAACTTGTTTATTCCCCGACAGTCAGGGTTCACAGGGTTTAGTGGTCCCACCCTTTTTCTTTAATGGAAAAGGTCAGCCTTGTACTCTCCATATTTTCTTTTTGAATGCACCCCACTATTCTGAGATAGATTTACCTGAAAGTATCTTTTCCCAATACACTCTGGCCAAATCAGCCTTGGCCCCAGTTGAGAACTTTGACTTTAGGCTCATTCTTGTCCTTGCCCATGACAATCTAGAATCCAAGGGAGTTATGATTGCTGTCTACAAAATGTTCCCCACTGACATTTTAACCCACCTCTGTTACTTAGAATTAAGTCCAGGATTGCCCCTTTTCTTATGGGGCCTTCTACATACTGGATTAAAAAGCTGCCCCGAATACATTTTAAGAATTATGAGCCCGCTAAACCTTTCACATTATAATGAGCCCAGTTAAATGTTGGGCAGTTGAAATTCCCCACTATCACTTCCCTATTACTTTACACTTGCCTGTAATTTGCCTACATATCTACTTTTCTATTTCTCTTGGATTTTTAGGGAGCCTGTGGTAAATTATCAGCAATGTGATTGTTCTTATTTGCTTATTTAGTTATACCCATATATCTTCATTTGAGGAGCTTTCAAAGATGTCATTCTTCCTTACTGCTGTGATAAATTCCCTATTCAAAATTGCCTCACCTCCTCACTCTGATATACTGGAATGAAATACTGACTTGTGTATCATCAAGTGCTTACATTTTGCTGTAGACTTCACAGAAAGCGCAGTCCTTGAAACATGTCTGTTTTTCCACCCCATTCCGCAAGGTGATCTTTGCTTGTTGCATATAATTTTTAAAAAAGGATTTCCACATTGGTTTAAACATTATAAATATTCATTAACACCACTGAATTCAAGTTTGTAGACACTAACATGACAATATTTTCACCTTAAAGTCAGAAGATCATGGTCCTGAGTACACACTTTCGGCTAATATTATTGTACATTACTCAAAGCTTGCCGTATAGACGCTGTCATTCAAATAATATGTCAGATCTATTGGATTGGACGTAAATGATCCTGTCAACTAATAGCAGTGGGGAGAATTCCCAGTTTCCTTCCTTCACTTACTATTCTTTTATTCATTCTTCCTTCTGTAATTTGACTGTCATAATTATCATCAATATTTGCAGTGGGAAAAGAATGGTAGTACATCCAAGGTTACCATTGATGTAAAGTGCCTAGACATGACCCATAAAAATGCAAATTTTTCAGAAGAATTCATGGCTATTCTGTAGGTAGATATCATAAAATATTGGACAAGAGCCAAGTGTGTACCTTTCATTCTCCACAGGGCACTTGGATCTCCAGTCGCTAAGGTGGCTGTCATACTCCACTGACAATATCCTGAGATTGGGGCAGTCTGCAGTCAACCAGGTCTGAATGCAAATCAGCAGTACAGACATATTAGGTTAAAAGGAAGGACTGTTAAAAATCATTCAAAGTGACTTCTAAACTCGTAACCATAATGCATGACATTTTATATTGCGCCAAAGGTAGGTGTAGGAAATTGCTGAATCAATAATTTTTCAAAGTCAATGTTTTCAATGCATGACATGAAAAGCACACAATTACACTGCTTAATTAAATTTGTCGAACAAGTTTGAAATTCTTGGAATCTCCATGAATAAAAGCAAGGGGTTTCACAATGGACTACCAAATTCATTCATAGAATCCTGGCAGAGTGGAAGCAGGCTATTCAGCCCATCAAGTCCACACCAACCCACTGAAGAGCATTTTTTCCAGACCTGTGCCCCTACCCAATCTCTGTAACCCTGCAGGTCCTACAGCTAACTCATCTAGCCAGCACATCCCTGGACACCATAGGCAATTTAGCATGGCCAATCCACCTAACTTACACATCTTTGGGCTGTGGGAGGAAACCCAGAATATATAAACTCGACACAGATGATTGCCTGAGGGTGGAATCAAATCCAAGTCCCTGCTGCTGTGAGGCAGCAGTGCTAACCACTGAGCCTCTGTGCTGGCCCTGCCATTACTCATGGCACAGCACTTAAGGAAGCCATTCAAGTAGGGATAGTGAATATGAACATACTGCTAGTACAGGACAGTCCAGTTAGGCTGACAGATACAGTTTTGTGTGCCAACAGCAACAGTCCATGGTGGCTCAATGGTTAGCATTGCTGCCTCACAGCACTAGGGACTCAGGTTCAATTCTACCTTCCGGTGACTGACTGGATCGAGATTGCATGTTCTCGTGTCTGCATGGGTTTCCTCTAGCAGAAGGGGGTTAAACCTTTTCGTTCTTTATTCATTCACAGGATGAGGGTGTTGCTGGCTAGGGCAGCATTTATTGCCCATCCCTAATTGCCCAGATGCAGTTAAGAATTAATCACATTGCTGTGGATCTGGAGTCACATGTATGCCAGACCAGGTAAGGATGGGAACTAAGCTGGTCAAGTGTTTTAAGTTTCAGTGGATGAATATTCTGGGGATAGTGACCATAAAAGTATGTAAAGGTAAGGATAATACAAACTGTTAAGTGTCTAAACTGGGAGAAGGCTCATTTCAATATCATTAGACAGAATATGCAAGCAGACTTGGAGCAGGTATTTGCAGGTAGGTCTACATTTGGAAAGAAACAGACTTTTAAAAATGGTATAAATTTAGTATAAGAATTCAGGGCCAGTGTGTTCTTCTGAGAAGGAAGAGTAAAGGCAGCAAGTCCAGGGAACACTGGATGACAATGTATACTGACAGTTTGATAAAGACAAAGAAGCAAATACACGTCAGCAACAGCGTATTAAAAACAGGGAGTCCTTTCAAAAGTACAGACAGTGTAGGAGGTTGTTTATAAAAGATGAGGAGAGGGGCCACAAAATATCTTTGGCAGATGGGTTCAAGGAAAACCCCAAGGCTTTTTATAAGTACATTAAGAGTAGGAGGATTACCAAGGTAAGACTGGGATCTATTAGAGACAGGAAAATCTGTTCTTGGAGACAGTGGATGTGGACGAGATCTTAAATGCATATTTTTCAATATGGTAAAAATACTGAAGGGCAGGATTGATCAATATTTGGAAAGGCAGGGATTGATTAGGGGATAGTTGGCACGGATTTGTTAGAGGAAGATCTTGTCTGGCTAATTTACTTCTGCTTTTTGCAAAGATGGCTAAATATATTGATGAGGGTAGTACAGCTGATACAGTTGTAATGGGCTTCCAATCAACCTCTGACAAAGTCCCGAGTTGCCGGCTATCCAAAAGATAAGAGCCAATGGGAGCCAAAGCAAATTGACAAACTGAATCCAAAACTGGCTTACAAATAGGAGGCAAAGGGTGACGGATGAGGGCTGTTTTTATAACTGGGAGCCTGTGACCAGCAGTATATTAGAGGGATCTGAGCTAGGGCTCTTGCTGTTTGTTATGCACATTAATGACTTGGATGT
Organism: Stegostoma tigrinum; assembly: GCF_030684315.1. Lineage (NCBI taxonomy): Eukaryota > Metazoa > Chordata > Chondrichthyes > Orectolobiformes > Stegostomatidae > Stegostoma > Stegostoma tigrinum. The sequence goes on along the minus strand of NC_081362.1, from coordinate 31,495,334 downwards.
CAGTGTAGAATGATACAAAAAGCGGTGCTATTGTTGAGAATGAGGAGAATGGTCTAACAACAAATCAGCTGACAATGTGGGCACAGCAATGACAGATGGAATATATTCCTGATAAGCGTGTGGTAATATATTTTGGGAGGTCTAATAAGGCAAAACATAATATAAGAGCAAGTATAAAGAACAAAGGGACCTTGGTGTACAAATCCATAGATCTCTGAAGGTGTCACCACGGGTAGACAGGGTGGTGAAGGTGCATGCCATCATTAGTCAAGGCATAGAATATAGGAACAAGGAGGTCTCATTACAACATTATTCTATCCGTGGTCTAACCCGTGTTTTATATTGTGTGACGTTTAGGTCGCCACATTATTGGAAGGATCTGATTGTATTGGAGAGGGTACAGATGAGATTCTCCAGGATGCTGTCTGGGAAGCAATGTTTCCATTATATGCAAAGACTGGATAGGCTGGGTTTGTTTTCCTTGGAGCAGAGGGAACTGAGGGAAACGTGTTTGAGGTGCACGAAATTTTGAGAGGCATGGATCATGAGAATCTCTTCCTCATGTCAGACATGTCTAAGACCAGGGGGCACAAGATTAACATGAGGAGTAAGTAGTTTAGAGGAGATCTGATGATAAATGTTTTCACTCAGAGATTGGTAGATATATGGAACGTGCTGCCTGAGAGGGTGGTGGAGGCAAGCATTCTTGCAACATTCAAGCAACATCTGGATGAGTACTTAAAATGACAGTCAATGGATCAAGTGCAGATAAATGGGATTAGTGTCGTTTGGTGTTTGTTGGTTGCATAGACATGGTGTATTGAAGCACCTGTTTTTATGCTGTCTAACTCTATTCAATTATGGATTATGTGGGTTTTAATACAGACGTTGACAGAACAAAGAACAAAGAAAATTACAGCACAGGGACAGGCCCTTCGGTCCTCCAAGCCTGCCCATCACAACTGAAACCACTTACCCTTCCAGGGACCATATCCCTCTATTCTCATCCTATTCGTGTATTTGTCTTGATGCCCTTTAAACGTTACTATCATATCAGCCTGCACCACTTCCTCTGGCAGCAAGTTCCAGGCACACACCACCAGCGGCACTGCAGCCTCACAGCACCAGGGACCCAGGTTCGATTCCAGCCTCGGGCAACTGCGTGGAGTATGCATGTTCTCCCAGTGTCTGCGTGGGTTTCCTCCGAGTACTTTGGTTTCCTCCCACAGTCCAAAGATGTGCAGGCTAGGTGGATTGACCATGCCAAATTGCCCATAGTGTTCAGGGGTATGTGGGTTATAAGGGGATGGGTCTGGGTGGGATGGTTCAAGGGGCGGTGTGGACTTGTTGGGCCAAAGGGCTGTTTCCACACTGTCGGGAATCTAATCTAATCTAATCTGCGTAAAAAACTTGCCTCGTACATCAGTTTTAAACCTTGCCCCTCGCACCTTAAACCTATCCCCACAAGTAACTGATTCTTCCATCCTGGGAAAAAGCTTCTGTCTGTCGATTCTGTCCATGTCCTTCATAACCTTGTAGGCCTCTATCAGGTCACTCCTCAACCTCGGTCATTCTAGTGAAAACAACCCAAGTTTCTCTGACCTCTTCTTATAGCTAAAGCCCTCCATGCCAAGCAACATCCTGGTAATCTTTTCTGTACCCTCTCCAAAGCCACCATATGCTTCTGGTAATGTGACGACAAAAATTGAACACAATATTCCAAATGCGGCCCAACTAAGGTTCTGTAAAGTTGCAATATTACCTGTCTAATTTTAAACTCAACGTCCTGGCCAAAGAAGGATAATGCCTTGTTGAAGACCTTCTCCACTTGTGTTGCCACTTTCAGTGTCATGTGTACTGTACACCCAGATCCCTCTGCCTATCATTACTCTTCAAGATTCTGCCATTTACTGTATGAGAGATGTGACGGTGAGGTAGAATGAGGAATTGTCACTGCATACATGGTCAACAACACACTTATAATACATTACAATTGATTAAAAATCTCTTTAAGTTTGAGATGCCTTGCACAGCTCTGCCTATTCAACTTCAACTAAGTGAACTAAATTCATCGTAGCCTGAAGTTTCCACTATGCACAAAATTAGGAGTTAGATCAAAAACTCCCCAACATAATTCTTGTCAGAAACATTTTTCAGTACGTTTTAGTCTTTATCCACCACAGTTCAGCGCAAGGGAAAAACTGATCAAGAAACTTCCTGACTAAGAGTCATAGAGTTGTAGTGCACAGAACAGACCCTTCAGTCCAATGCATTCATACAACCACATATCCTAAATTAATCTAATCCTGTTTGCTAACATTTGGTTCATATCCCTCCGAACCCTTCCTAATCATATACCCATGCAGGTGCCTTTTAAATTTTGTATTTGTACTAGCCTCCACCACTTCCTATGGCAGCTCATTCTATCTCCGCACCACCCTCTGCATGAAAATGTTGCCCCTTTGTTCACTTTAAAATTTTTCCCTTTTCACCTGAGACCTATGCCTTCTAGGTTTGGACTCGCCCACCCTGGGGAATAGACCCTGGCTAGTCACCCTATCCATGCTCCTCACGATTTCATAAACATCTGTAGGGTCACTCCTCAGCCCATCAACAGTCCAGCGAAAATAGCCCCAGCCTATTCAGCCTCTCCTTACAGCTTAAACCCTCCAACTGTGGCAATCTTTGTCAATCTTTCCTGAACCCTTTCAACGTTCACAACTTCTTTGTTGTTTTCATTAGAGAGAAGAAGGTTGAGAGGTGACTTAATTGAAACATATAAAATAATCAGAGGGTTAGATAGGATGGATAGGGAGAGCCTTTTCCTAGGATGGTGACGGCGAGCACGAGGGGGCATAGCTTTAAATTGAGGGGTGAAAGATATAGGACAGATGTCAGAGGTAGTTTCTTTACTCAGAGAGTAGTAAGGGAATGGAACGCTTTGCCTGCAACAGTAGTAGATTCGCCAACTTTCGGTACATTTAAGTCATCATTGGACAAGCATATGGACGTACATGGAATAGTGTAGGTTAGATGGGCTTAAGATCGGTATGACAGGTCGGCACAACATCAAGGGCCGAAGGGCCTATACTGTGCTGTAATGTTCTATGTTCTATGTATGTTCTTTCCCATAGCAGGGAGATCAAAAGTGAACGCAGTATTCTAAAAGTGGCCTAACCAATGTCCTGTACAGCCACAACATGATCTCCCAACTCCTATGCTGAATACACTGCCCAATGAAGGCAAGTGAAGCAAATGCCTTCTTCATAATCCTGTTCCACCTGTGTCTCCACTTTCAAGGAACTAAGAACCTATGAAACTAACGGATAGGTCGCTAGGCTTTAGGGATGTTTACTGTTTCCTATATGTAAATTAATAACCTGTAGTAATGATGGGTGAGGTAGCAACGACAAATGACAAGACAACTGACCAGGCAGAAATTCATTTGATATGTTATCAGCTGTCAAAAACTGCTTCTTCTGCTTATCTTCAGATTTATTTTTCATTGCATCAAATAGTTAGAATTGGAGATGAATCTGATTTTTTTCACATTGGAAATTATATTTTGAAATCTAATTTGAGAAAAACCAAGTGACAGACTTTCAAGTTGGGTATCATTGACTATAACCACAACTAGAACGTGTTGTCTGGCCACAGGTGAGGTGCCAGAGAACAGCTAAAGTTGCCCCATTACTAAGAAACAATAGGAAAGGTTACGTGAGGAAATTACAGCTGGTCAGTCAAACCTTGATAGTGGGAAAGTTGTTATAAAGAATTCTGATAGACAGAACACGTATGTACTTATAAAGACATGGATTAATCAATGTGAATTTGTTAAGAGCAGATCATATTTGATAGATTTGATGGGATTTGTGAGGGAGGAATGTTGATGGCGGCAATGCTTTTGATGTAGTCTAAATAGTGGGGATGGGGATTCAATTTCATAGAAAATTATACAAAAAGTTAAAGCTTTGGTGGTGGGGGGGTTGCTCAGCAAATGTTATAAAAGTTTACAGAACAAGCAATAGGACAGAAAGTATGGAAAGGCTCAAGAATCTAACTTCAGGTAATGGGACAACTATGAGGAGGATGGCAGTCAATGCACGAATGAGATATATACAGTATACAAAATGAGGTAAATAAGCTTGTAGCACAGGCTGAAATGAGCAGATATGATGGTATAGCTATCACGAAGATGTGGCTGCAAGGTGATTATTGGGGCTAGGAACTAAATATCCAGGATACATGTTTATTGAAAAGTCAGGCAGGTAGAAAGAGTGGCACTGGTGCCCTATTAATAAGAAATGCAAGCAGATATAAGTAGACAAATGTAAATAAGTAAATAAAGTAGCAAGAAGTGATACAGAATCAGAAGGTGTAGAATCTATGTGGATAGAGTTGACCAAGTGCAAATGAGAAGGGGTCTCACTGTCCACCCTATCTAATCCTCTGATCATCTTGAATGTCTGTATTAAAATCCCCTCTTAGCCTCCTTCTCTCCAATGAGAACCGACCCAAGTCCCTCAGCCTTTCTTCATAAGGCATTCGCTCCAGACCAGGCAACATCCTAGTAAATCTCCTCTGCACCTTTTCCAATGCTTCCACATCCATCCTGTAACGGGGCGACCAGAATTGCATGCAATATTCCAAGTGAGGCCGTACTAGCGTTTTGTACAGTTGCAGCATTACATCACAGCTCCAGAACTTAATCCCTCTCAATAAAACCTAATGCACCGTAAGTCTTCGTAACAGCACTATCAACCTGGGTGGCAACTTTCAGGGATCTATGTACATGGACACCAAGATCCCTCTGCACATCCACACGACTAAGAATCTTTCCAGTGTTCCAGTATACTGCCTTCCTATTATTCTTCCCAAAGTGAATCACCTCACATTTATCCATATTAAACTCCATTTGCCACCTTTCAGCCCAATTCTGCAGTTTATCCAAGTCTCCCTACAACATTCTTCCACACTGTCCACCACTCCACCGACTTTAGTGTCATCTGCAAACTTACTAACCCATCCACCTATGCCTGCGTCCAAGTCATTTATAAAAATGACAAACAGCAGTGGTCCCAAAACAGATCCTTGAGGCACACCACTAGCAACTGGACTCCAGGCTGAATATTTTCCATCGACCACCACATGTTGCCGTCTTAGAGAAAGTCAGTTTCTAATCCAAACTGCTAAATCTCCATCAATCCCATGCCTCTGTATTTTCTCCAATAGCCTACCACGTGGAACCTTATTAAAAGCTTTACTGAAGTCCATGTACGCCATGTCAAATTTCATCCACATGCTTGGTCACCTTCTCAAAAAACTCAATAAGGTTTGTGAGACACGACCTGCCCTTGACGAATCCATGCTGACGATCTCCAATCAAATCGTTGCTTGCTAGATGATTATAAATCCTATCTCTTATAATCCTTTGCAAAACTTTTCCTACAACAGATGTAAGGCACACAGGTCTATAATTACCTGTATCATCTCTACTGCCCTTCTTGAACAAGGGCATAACATTTGCAATCCTCCAGTCCTCTGGTACTAAACCTGTAGACAATGAGAGTTCAAAGATCAAGGCCAAAGGCTCTGCCACCTCTTCCCTAGCGTCCCAGAGAATACTCGGAAAAATCCCATCCAGCCCAGGGGATTTATCTACCTTCACTCCTTCTAGAATTGATAACACCTCCTCCTTACTAACCTCAATCCTTTCAAGTCTAATATTCCATGTCTCAGTCTTCTCCTCTACAATATTCTCCTTTTCCTCAATGAAAACAGATAAGAAATGTTTGTTTAGCACCTCTCCGATCCCCACAGGGTCCACACACAACTTCCCACTTCTGTCTTTGACTGGCCCTATTCCTACCGTAGTCATCCGCTTATTCCTCACATACATATATAAAGCTTTAGGGTCCACCTTTATTCTACCTGCTAACGTCTGCTCATGACCCCTCCTTGCTCTTAACTCTCTCTTTAAATCCTTCCTAGCTAATCTGTAATTCTCCATCGCCTCATCTGAGCCATCTCATCTCATCGTCACATAAGCATCCCTCTTCTGCTTAACAAAGGATACAATTTCTTTAGTAAACCATGGTTCCCTTACCTTATCACTTCCTCCCTGCCTGACACGGACATACCTGTCAAGAACACGCAATATCTGTTCCTTAACCCAGCTCCACATTTCGATTGTCCCCATCCCCTGCATTTTGCTACCCCATTCTATGCTTCCTAAGTCTTGCCTAATCGCATTATAATTGCCCTTCCCCCAGCTATAGCTCTTGCCCTGTGGCATGTTCCTATCCCTTTCCATCACTAAACTAAACATAACCAAATTATGGTCACTGTCTCCAAAGTTCTCACCTACCACTAAATCAAACACCTGGCCTGGTTCATTACCAAGTACCAGATCCAGTGTGGCCTCCTCTTTTGTCGGCCCTTCGACATATTGTGTCAGCAAAACGTCTGGCACACATTGGACAAAAACTGATCCATCTGACGTACTAGAGTTATAGCAATTGCAGTCAATGTTAGGGAAGTTAAAGTCTCCCATTATGACCACCCTGTTCCTTTCACTCCTGCCCAGAATCGTTTTGCCAATCTTCTCCTCCACATCCCTGGAACTTTGTGGAGGCCTATAAAAAACTCCCAGCAGTGTGACCTCTCCTCTCCAGTTTCTGACCTCAGCCCATACCACCTCAGTAGACAAGTCCTTGTCAAAAGTTCTTTCAGCCACCGTTATACTGTCCTTGACTAACAAAGCCACACCTCCCCCTCTTTTACCACCTTTCCCGATCTTAACGAAAGATTTAAACCCTGGAACCTGCAACATCCATTCCTGACCCTGCTCTATCCATTTCTCCAAAATGGCTACAACATCAAAGTCCCAGGTACCTATCCATGCTGCAAGCTCAACTACCTTATTTCGGATTCTCCTGGCATTGAAGTAGACACACTTCAAACCAGCTTGCTGTCTGCCAGCACACTCCTGTGACATCCTGCCCATGTCCTCGCTACTCTCATCCTCCTGTATACTGGAACTACACCTCAGTTTCCCATCCCCCTGCTGAGCTCGTTTAAATCCACCTGAACAGCACTAACAAATTTCCCACCCAGGATATTAGTACCCCTTTGGTTCAAGTGAAGACCGTCCTGTTTGTAGAGGTCCCACCTTCCACAGAAGGAGCCCCAATTGTCCATGTACCTGAAGCCCTCCCTCCTGCACCACCCCTGCAGCCACGTGTTCAGGTGAAATCTCTCCCTTTTCCTCGCCTTGCTATCACGTGGCATGGGTAATAAACCAGAGATAACAACTCTGTTTGTTCTAGCTCTCAGCTTCCACCCGAGCTCCCTGAAATCCTATCTTATATCCCTATCCCTCTTTCTACCTATGTCGTTGGTACCTACGTGGACCACAACTTGGGGCTGGTCACCCTCTCCCTTCAGGACCCCAAAGACATGATCCGAGGCATCACGGATCCTGGCACCTGGGAGGCAACACACCAACCATGAGTCTCTTTCGTTCCCAACAGACTTTCTATCTGTCCCTCTAACTATTGAGACCCCAGTGACTAACACTCTTTTCCTACCCCCCCCTTCCCTTCTGTGCAAGAGGGACAGACTCTGCCAGAGACCTGCACTCCAGTGCATGCCCGTGGTAAGTGCCCCACCCCCAACAGTATCCAAAACGGTATACTTGTTTTTCAGGGGAACGACCACAGGGGATCCCTGCACTGACTGCTTTTTCCCCCTTCTAACAGTTACCCCGCTCTCTTCATGCTTAGGAATAACTACTACCCCGTAACTCTTGTCTGTCACAGACTCTGCCTCCTGAATAACCTGAAGTTCATCCAGCTCCTGCTCCAGTTCCCTAATGCGGTCTTGGAGGAGCAAGAGTTGGGTGCACTTCCTGCAGATGTACTTGGATGGGACACTAATGGCGTCCCTCACCTCAAACATCATGCAGGAGGAACATTCCTCTACCTGCACTGTCATTCCTGCTAGTTCCCTTGTCAGAAAGTACAGAAAAAAAAAAGCTTACCTGATTTGTCAATTACAATATTACAATAATCATTGGGATCTTCAATACGTGAGTGTCCTGGGAATATCAGGTTGGTAGCAGTCTCAAGAAAAGCAATTTGTGGAATGTCTCCAAGGAGATTGCAACCTTGCGGTCGAGTTCACTACCAAACAGGCAATTCTGGATTATCTTGAAGACAGCTTAGAGTCATGTAGCACGGAAAGAGACCCTTCAGTCCAACTCATCCATGCTGACCAGGCATCCCTATCTGACCTAGACCTCTGTGCCAGCGTTTGGCCCATTCCCTTCCTTTTCATCAACCCATCCAGTTACCTTTTAAATGCTGTAATTGTACCTACTTCCATCACTTCCTCTGGCAGCTTATTCCATACATGCACCTCACTCTGCATGAAAAAGTTACTTGTCAGGTTCTTTCTAAATCTTTCTCCTCTCACTTTGAGCCTATGCCCTCCAGTTCTGCACTGCCCCAACCTCAGAAAAAGACCTCAGCTATTCACGGTATTCATGCCCCTTATGACTTTATAAACCTCCATAAGGTCAACCTTCAGTCTCCGGCGCTCCAAGGAAAAAAAGCCCCAGCCTATTCAGCCTCTCCTATAACATAATGCACTATCCCCAGCAACATTCTTATACATCCTTTCTGCACCCTCTCAACTTTAACAACATTCTTCCTGTAGAAGGGAGACCAGAATTCTGTGCAGTATTCTAAAAATGTCCTCACCAGTGTTCTGTACAGCCACAATATGACATTTCAATTCCAATTCTGACCAATGAAGGCAAGTGTGCCTTAAAGTGAAGGAGCCCTTAGGGATCAGTGACCATAATATGATAGAACGCACCCTGCAGTTTTAGTGGAGCAGCAATGGGAGGAATTTGTGGAGGTAATTCAGGAGGCGCAGCAGAAATTCATCTCAAGGAAGAAGAAATGTACTAAGGAGAGGATGAGGTAACCATGGCTGACAAGGGAAATTAGTGACAGCATAAAAGCTAACGAAAAAGCATAAATGCAGTGAATTAGTGGGAAGCAGAGAATGGGAAGCCTATAAAAATCAGTAGAGAGTAACTAAAAGAGTAATGAAGGGAGAGAGACAAAGTATGAGGGCAAACTAGCTAATAATATAAAAGAAGATTACAAGAGTCTTTCTTTAGATAAATAAAAGGTAAAAGAGAGGCAAGAGTGGACATTGGACTTCTGGAAAATGAGGCTAGAGAAGTATCAACAGGAAACAAAAAAATTGCAGAAAAACTGAGTAGGTAAATCACATCAGTCTTCATGGTGCAAGTCACCTGTAGCACACCAGAACATAAAAACAGGCAGGGGGCAGAGGTAGATGTCATTGCCACCAGTAAGGAGAAAATGCCAGGAAAGCTGAAAAGTCTGAAGATGAATAAATCACCCAGACTGGATGGACTTCATCCCAGAGCTGAGGAGATTGTGGAGGCAAAGGTGGTGATCTTTCAGGAATCACGAGAGTCAATGAGGGTCCTATAGGATGGAATTGATTGATTTATTAACATGTGTACCAAAGTACATGAAAGCATCGTTTACAAACAGTACAGGCAGATCATATGGGTGGATTAGCAAGTTCGCGGACGATACGATGGTGGGTTGTGTTGTGGACAGTGCGGAGGGATGTTCTAGGTTACAAAGGGATATTGATAGGATGCAGAACTGGGCTGAGAAGTAGCAGATGGAGTTCAACCCTGAAAAAGTGTGAGGTGATTCATTTTGGAAGGTCAAACTTGAAAGCAAAATACAGGGTTAATGGAAAGATTCTTGGCAGTGTGGTGGAGCAGAGAGACCTTGGGGTTCATGTTCACAGGTCCCTGAAAGCTGTCACCCAGGTGGATGAAGTCGTTAAGAAGAATAGCTTTCATGAATACGGGATTAAGTTCAAGAGCCATGAAGTTATGTTCCAGCTATACAAAAGCCTAGTTCGGCCACATCTGGAGTATTATGTCCAGTTCTGGTCGCCTCATTACAGGAAAGATGTGGAGGCGTTGGAAAAAGTGCAGAGGAGATTTCCCAGGATGTTGCCTGAAATGGAGGGAAGGTCTTACGAGTAAAGGTTGAGAGAGCTAGGGCTTTTCTCTTTAGAATGACGAAGAATGAGAGGTGACTTGATAGAGGTGTACAAAATGATCAGAGGTATAGATAGAGTGGACAGCCAGAGACTCTTTCCTAGGATGGAGGTAGCTATTACGAGCAGGCATAGTTTTAAAGTGAGTGGAGGTAGATATAGGGGAGACGTCAGAGGTAGGTTTTCTACTCAGAGAGTAATTGGGGCGTGGAATGCATTGCGGACAGGGTAGGGGAGTCGGCCTCATTAGGGGCATTTAAGCGGCTATTAGACAGGCATATAAGGTAGAGGAGGAGATTAGATTGACCTTAAGTTTAGGGCAGAAGTTTGGCACAACATTGTGGGCTGAAGGGCCTGTACTGTGCTGTACTGTTCTATATTCTATATCATAGTAAGCAAAAATGTACAGATCAAAAAGATTTAGACAGAGGCATATAGGTTACATTGCACAGAGCATGTGCTACTCGAGATCACCGTGAGCAAGATCAGCATTATTTGAGGCTAGAGATTTCATTCAGTCCAATAATGGCCTGGAAGAAGCTATTCCTGAACCCACTAGTTCACGTTCAGGCTTCTTGACAGAAGAGGTTGTAGGAGATCACTACTGGGGTGCAATGGTTCCTTGATGATGGTGGCAGTCTTTCCGCAGAAGCCGGCCATGTAAATAAAGTCCATGGATAGAAAGTTAGCTAATGTAATGGCTAATGAAATACTCCTGTTTCAGAAGGGAGGCAGAACACAGGAAACTGCAGGTTGGTTAGCTTAACCTCAGTCATTGGTAAGATTTAAGAATGCATTATTAAGGCAGAGTACTTAGAACTGCATGGTAAAAGGGCATGGTAAAATCCAATTAGGGCAGCACTGTGGCTCAGTAGTTAACACTGCTGCCTCATATCACAGGGGGCTGTGTGGAGTTTGCAAGTTCTCCCTGTGTCTGTGTGGGTTTCCTCTGGGTTGTCCAGTTTCCTCCCACAGTTCAATGATGTGCAGGTTAGGTGGATTGGCCATGCTAAATTGCCTGCAGTGTTCTGCAAAGTGCAGATTAGGTGGGTTATGGGGAATGGGTCTGGGTGGGATGATCTGGGGGTCACTGCAGACTTGTTGGGCTGAACGGCCTGTTTCCACACTGCAGGAATTCTATGATCTAAAATAGGGCTCAGTCAGAACAGTTTAATCAAAGGGAGGTCAGACCTGGCAAATCTGTTAGAATTCTTTGAGGTGGTAACAAGCAAGTTAGACAAAGGAGAGCTAGTGCATGTGCGACCTAATTGGATCTGCTACAGCATTTGACAAGGTGCCGCACAAGAACTAAGAGCGCACAGAATTAGGTGCAAGGTACTGGTTTTGACAGTACCTTAGTTAACTGACATAAGACAGAGAATGCAGATAAACTGGTCATTACCAGGATGGCAGCTGGTGACTTGAGGAGTTCCCCAGGGTCAGTATTGGGTTCACAACTATTCACGTTCTACATCGACGAAGAAACTGAGGGATTTGTTGCTAAGTTTGCCTATAACACAGTAAGGTGGAGAGACAGGTAGCGTTGAAAAAGTAGGCAGGCTGCAGAAGGACTCTGACAGTTTAGGACAGTAGTCAGAGAAGTGGCAGATGGAATACAATGTGGAAATGTGAGAGGTCGGAAGAAAAGAAGAACAGGCTATTTTGTAAATGGGGAAAGGCTTCAGAAATCTTAAGTACAAAGGGACTTGGGAGTTCTAATTCAGGATTCTCTCAAGGTTAACATGCAGGTACAGCTGGCAGTCATGAAAGCAAATGCTAGCATTCATTTCAGGAGGGCTAGACAGGGTGACCTTTGCCATTTGTTCAATGACTCATTTGATGCCAAATCTTCCTTGCCCTCTACTTTTCCCTGACCTCCCCTTTTGATCCACTTGCCATTTTTTCAACATCATTAAATTTATCCCTTTCCCCCCTCACTTTAGTTCCAAAGAAGAATCTTTTTTGGACTTGAAACACTAACTCTATGCCTCTCCACAGATGCTGCCAGACCTGCTGAGTTTCTCCAGCATCTTGAGAGCATTTTGCGGTATTGTGGCTCAATGCCAGTTTGTCAATTTACCTTTACAAAACAAGCTCATCATATTAGCATTGCATCGTGCTATGTGATCTGACGATAAAATAAATCTCAGACTCCATCTTACCTTGGATCACCTGAGGTATAACAATCTACGGGAAGCATGTTCCTTTGTCGTAAAGTAATAATTTAATGCAAGCCCGGACCTTATGTGTCAGAAGCATGTAGTGTTTGTACATAATAGTTGCAATGAACATTTGCTGGAATCTTCAAAACCACTTTATCCATACCCTGTTTCTTATGATATGGAAGACAACTTTGGCATTGCCACATCAAGTAAAACACTCTGCTGAGGCAAACTAACACAATGTTTTTAAACATCAGTGATGCAGTAAAGATCTTATTATTTTCCCAAAGGTAATACAGAAAATAAATGTAGAAACTTAAAGTTGAAGTTGGAACACAAAAGCAAAATTTTGCAGACACTGGAAATTTGAAAACAGAAAGCTCTGAAAATGGAGAATCTATGAAGAAATGCATATAAAGGAAAAGAGCTAGAGGGGAAAAGAATAAATGGAATGTCTATGACAAAAATGAAAAGCAAGAAAAACAATCAATTCCAAAAAGAATAATGCACGAGGCATAATAGAATGACTCGGGTAAAACAAAGAAAGAAAGAAAGATTGGTCTGTGGGAGTGATAACTGGTAATAGCGGCCTCTTTATTAACAGCTGCTGTTCAATAAAATAAAAATAATAGCTGTGACTTGAAATTGTTGAACTCAATGTTGAAGCATAAAATTGTCATGTACCTCCCAATCACAGCCTTTTCTTTGTTTCATAAAACCTTACGCCTTTTCAGCCAAAGGGAGGCTGTTTAGTTGGCAACCTCTTTGCAGACCAGGAGAATCAGCCTTGAATTATGAAAATTGGTTACCTGCCTTCTCGGGATGAATGCTTTCCCTATAGACGAGTTGCACAATTTAGGATCCAAGAGAACAAAAACACCACTGAATAGCTTGATTGATCTCACAACACTCGAACACTAAGTATGAAATTAGGGAAAATCATGGTCCTGAAACCTGAGCTCACTTAAATTCTGATGGTGGCCTAAGAATTACTCTATTTAAGCTTTCTGGTCTTTCATGTTCAAAAAAAAACTGTGCAAGCCTGCAAGTGTCAAAATAGGCCGCTAAACCTTTTTACAAGTGCAAGAATTTATTTAATACACAAGTTCTTCAACATAAATTTACTCTGTGAATCATTGCCAAAGATCCAACAGTGGTTTACTTTGCACAGCAATATAAGGCAACACATTATTCATTCCATGAATGAAGATGGCTCAAATCAGAAAGAGATCATTCAATGAGTGAAATAAATGAAAATTTCAGACTTGGTTGAGTCCTCAGGGAGAACCATTTCATTGGTTTTATCTTATACCCATACTTAGGTTTGTAAATTTATTATGCATCAACTATACAATGCTTTTGGCAACAAAAGGTCTTTGGGAACTTTAAAGATGAATAATTAAATATGCTGATATTCAAAATATATAATACTGACGTTCAGACATCTGAAGAGATGCCAGAAGCAGATTTAACAGTAAAGTTCCAAAGGAAATTGAATTAATAACTGCAAGGGAAAAATTGCAGGCCTAAGAAGAAAAGCAGGGCATTGAATTATTGAGAAAAAATAACCACTGGATGAATGAATTCTTTAGCACACAAATGAGCAACTACATTCATTGTTGGGTAAGCATAACATCAAAGTGATCAAACAAAAGGTTATCAAATCCAAACAGTTCAGACAGATTTCACAGGTACCTTTGGCCAACATGCTGTGTAATTAGCATCCTTATCCTCCATATCACTTTGGTCCTTCTGTCGCCATGTTTTGAAAGCTGCCCCCAGCAGACCATGGATAAAAAGAACATCTGCTTTGATTGGCTCACTGAAGAAGAAAAAAAGATCAACATCTGTACTCATCTGTAATACGCAAATGACTGCACAACATTTGGAATTAGTACAGCCTGAGACTGATGAAAGTAAATTATCTCAAGTTGTTACTGTGATGCTGTTTAATTATTAAACCAAGTATGTTGCATATATTCCAATTAGAGAGCCATCAATACAGCAGATGCTGCTGTGGTTTATAAGGGGTCAAACAAAATAAGCTGGGGGTGAATCACATCAAAAGTGGTAGTCAAGATAAGTGCAACCTAATTTTATTGCATCTGTACCTTGATAAAAGGTGAGAATAAATAATGGGTATTTGATATTGATATTTAGACCAGTCTTCCCTAAGATACAGGAGCAGAATTAGGCAATTCTGCTGATCGGGTCTGCTTTACGTTTCAATCATGGTTAATACATTTCTCAACCCCATTCTTCTGTCTTCTCCATTTAACCATTGATCCCCTTGTGTGACAGTATTGTGCTTTCATGAGAGATGTACTCTGTCCTTTTTCTCTAAAAGAAAGATGCGCCACATGGTGCCAAAAAGTCTCCTTCATACAGGCAGTTGGTATTCTGCCTGGGTGAAATGAGACAAAAGAATCATAAGTGGGTGGGGTCAGAGCTCTGACAGAATCAAGAAAGCTTTCAGTTCTGCTTTCAGTTAGAAGGTTTTCTGCTGGCTAAATGCTCGAGTTCCTGGCTGCTATATTGAAGACCTAAGACAGCAAGACTTCTTCTTAAAAACCAAAAGGGGCAGATTGTTTCTTTCTTCTGGACTGGAGAGAGACAGCATGTGATAAATAGAACTGTTTTGCTGAATTGTATTTTTGCCAAAGGGTGTGTTTGTGGGATGCTGCCTATATTCGAACAGTTGATGATTTGTGGTTGAATAATACATTATCTTAATAAATATTTCTATAGTGTTAAAGCTCTGCCATGTCTTTTTATTTGCACTTTTACTGTGTTTTTATTAAAGCGTAGTAAAGGAACAAGTGAATCATATCTGGAATACAGCAATTAATGCTTACCTATAAAGATAAATCTTAGGGTCTAGGCAATCTCCTTACAATACTTTAGGGGAGGGGACTTCTCATTTGGTCCATAACAAACTGGGGATTCTAATCCAGGATCACAGAATCACAGAACCCCTACAATGTGGAAGTAGGCCATTCAGCCAATCAAGTCCACACCAAATCTCCAAACAACATCCCTACTAGACCTACCCCACCCCCCCCCCCCACCTTATCCCTGAAATCCTGCATTTACAATGTTTAACGCATATCGCTGGGCTGTATAGGCAATTTAGATGTGTATTCTATACAACCTTGGACCATGGGAGAACACCAGAGCGCCCAGAGGATACCCACACAGACATGGGGAGAATGTACAATCTCCACATGGACAGCTGCCCAAGGCTGGAATCGAACCCGGGTCCCTGAAACTCTGAGGCAGTGATACTAACCACTGAATTGCTGTACCATCCAAAAGAGAGATCAAAATATCTAATTTCAGGTTGGGTTCAGGATTATTGGACTCAAAGACAAAGAGTGATGAGTTTTGGTGTTCTCTTTTCAAGTGCTACATAAGCTTGTATAATAATGGCTCTTCTAGAGCCTAAGACATTCCTAGGTATGGAAGCAGTCACTTTGGGTGGTTTAGAGAAGGTGAAGAAGGCAGACCTTTTGTAATTGTGGGCAGCACAGCGGCTAAACACTGCTATCTCACACTGCCAGGGACCTGGGTTCAATTCCACCCTCAGGTGGCTGTCTGTGTGGAGGTTACATGCTCTCCCTGTGCCTTGCATGGGTTTCAACCAGGTGCTCTGGTTTCCTCTAACAGTCCAAAGACATGCAACTTAGGCAGAATGCACATACTAAATTGCCCATAGCGTTCAGAGGTGTAGGTGGGTTAGACATGGTAAATGCAAGATTACAGGGATGGGATAGGTCTGGATGGGATGCTTTTTGGAGCATTGGTATGGACCTAATGGGCTAAATGGCCTGATTCCACACTATAGGGATTCAATGGGGCGGCACGGTGGCTCGGTGGTTAGCACTGCAGCCTCACTGTGCCAGGGACCCGGGTTCAATTCCCGCCTCGGGGGACTGTCTGTGTGGAGTTGGCACATTCTCCCCATGTCTGCGTGGGTTTCCTCCGGGTGCTCCGGTTTCCTCCCACAGTCCAAAGATGTGCAAGTTAGGTGGATTGGCCATGCTAAATTGCCCGTAGTGTTCAGGAGTGTGTGGGTTATAGGGGGATGGGTCTGGTTGGGATGCTTCAAGGGCAGTGTGGACTTGTTGGGCCAAAGGGCCTGTTTCCACACTGTGGGGAATCTAATCTAATCAATGGAAATATTCTATGGAATCTGGCAGACAAGCTGAAGTTGGGGCTGCCTGTGCCTGTGGAGAAAGGAAGATAATTGCAGTTATAGCTCAATATCTAAAATTGACCAAAACGTATCATGGGAAATTGAATCATGGGAAATAGCTAAAATTCAACTGAAAATGAAGCTG
This sequence comes from Stegostoma tigrinum, assembly GCF_030684315.1. Taxonomy (NCBI): domain Eukaryota; kingdom Metazoa; phylum Chordata; class Chondrichthyes; order Orectolobiformes; family Stegostomatidae; genus Stegostoma; species Stegostoma tigrinum. The sequence continues at coordinate 31,478,710 of NC_081362.1, read as the reverse complement.
CTTGACATAAAGGCAAAAAGCAAAGAAAGAGAGGCAAAAGCAATGGTGAGAGATAAGTGTCACAGAATAATAAGCAAAAGAATTAAAACAGATTGAAAAGGAAATGAAATAGTTTCAATTATGATTAAAAGTACAGAGAAGAAAAGCAGAAGGAGAGAACTTTTGAACTCTGCAGGTTGGCACTAAAGAATCAAAGTTGACATAAAATGGCGGAGGAAGGGATAGAAGTTGGAATAATGATGAGGACAGTGATGAACAGAAACCCCACTGTAGCCCAAGGCCTCGTGAGGGTCAGTTTAAACATTCCTAGGATTCAACAAAAAGGACACAGAAGCCTACTCCATTTCATCTGAGAAAGAGGATAGTCAAATAAAATGACAACTGACCAATTAGGTATTGTTCATTCAAACAAAGTTGGTAGATGGGCTAGTCAGGTATTTGAGCAGTCTAAGGAGGTGAAAGAGCCATCTTAAATGCACACGAACTAGTGCCAGAAGCCTCCTTGGTGGAGAACCAAGCCTCAAGAAATTCCGTGCTTGACTCTGTTTGGCTTGTCCTTGGATCCTGATATCGTTCCAATCGAATTGGTGGCTCTCCTTATCCGTGCGATAACATCATGATCCTAGGACAGCCCAAACAGAGACAAGCACAGACTTTTCTAGAGGCTTGGTTCTCAACCAAGAAGGTCAACAATAAACACATAGAATTAGACCCTATATATACACCACTGCGAAGAAAAGCCAGAAATGAGGTAACCAATTCCAACAGATCCCAGAGTTTAAATACCAGAAAACACCACAGCACTTCATCGGAGGCTGCACTGATGATGTTACCCAGCAGGGTAATGAAACGTCTGTGAACAGGCGAGCGAATCAACTACGGCATCCAAACCCAAGCTACAAATCTACTCCAAGAACCTTGGACATAGTTCAGCGAAATCAGCTTAGTTAGAACATAGAACATAGAACAGTACAGCACAGAACAGGCCCTTCAGCCCACAATGTTGTGCCGACCATTGATCCTCATGGATGCATCCTCAAATTTCTGTGACCATATGCATGTCCAGCAGTCTCTTAAATGACCCCAATGACCTTGCTTCCACAACTGCTGCTGGCAACGCATTCCATGCTCTCACAACTCTCTGCGTAAAGAACCTGCCTCTGACATCCCCTCTATACTTTCCACCAACCAGCTTAAAACTATGACCCCTCGTGCTAGCCATTTCTGCCCTGGGAAATAGTCTCTGGCTATCGACTCTATCTATGCCTCTCATTATCTTGTATACCTCAATTAGGTCCCCTCTCCTCCTCCTTTTCTCCAATGAAAAGAGACCGAGCTCAGTCAACCTCTCTTCATAAGATAAGCCCTCCAGTCCAGGCAGCATCCTGGTAAACCTCCTCTGAACCCTCTCCAAAGCATCCACATCTTTCCTATAATAGGGCGCCCAGAACTGGACGCAGTATTCCAAGTGCGGTCTAACCAAAGTTTTATAGAGCTGCAACAAGATCTCACGACTCTTAAACTCAATCCCCCTGTTAATGAAAGCCAAAACACCATATGCTTTCTTAACAACCCTGTCCACTTGGGTGGCCATTTTAAGGGATCTATGTATCTGCACACCAAGATCCCTCTGTTCCTCCACGCTGCCAAGAATCCTATCCTTAATCCTGTACTCAGTTTTCAAATTCGACCTTCCAAAATGCATCACCTCGCATTTATCCAGGTTGAACTCCATCTGCCACCTCTCAGCCCATCTCTGCATCCTGTCAATGTCCCGCTGCAGCCTACAACAGCCCTCTACACTGTCAACGACACCTCCGACCTTTGTGTCGTCTGCAAACTTGCTGACCCATCCTTCAATTCCCTCGTCCAAGTCATTAATAAAAATTACAAACAGTAGAGGCCCAAGGACAGAGCCCTGTGGAACCCCACTCACCACTGACTTCCAGGCAGAATATTTTCCTTCTACTACCACTCGCTGTCTTCTGTTGGCCAGCCAATTCTGTATCCAAGCAGCTAAGTTCCCCTGTATCCCATTCCTCCTGACCTTCTGAATGAGCCTTCCATGGGGAACCTTGTCAAATGCCTTACTGAAGTCCATATACACCACATCCACAGCTTGACCCTCATCAACCTTACTAGTCACATCCTCAAAAAACTCGATAAGGTTTGTAAGGCATGACCTACCCCTCACAAAGCCGTGTTGACTGTATTTGATCAAGCCATGCTCTTCCAGATGGTCATAAATCTTATCCCTCAGAATCCTTTCTAACACCTTGCAGACGACAGACGTGAGACTTACCGGTCTATAATTGCCGGGGATTTCCCTATTTCCTTTCTTGAAGAGAGGAATTACATTTGCCTCTCTCCAGTCCTCAGGTACGACTCCAGTGGAGAGCGAGGATGCAAAGATCTTCGCAAGTGGCGAAGCAATTGCATTTCTCGCTTCCCAAAGCAGCCGAGGACAAATCTGATCCGGGCCTGGCGACTTGTCAATCTTAATGTTTGACAAAATTTTCAGTACATCAGCTTCCTCTATCTCTATCCATTCCAGCATGCACACCTGCTCTTCAAAGGTTTCATTCACTACACAGGTCGTTTCTTTCGTAAAGACAGAAGCAAAAAACTCATTTAGGGCTTCCCCTACCTCCTCAGGCTCCACACACAAGTTCCCTATGCTATCCCTGATCGGCCCTACTCTTTCTTTGACCATTCTCTTATTCCTCACGTAAGTGTAAAATGCCTTTGTGTTTTCCCGGATTCCTTCTGCCAAGCCTTTCTCGTGCCCCCTCCTGGCTCTCCTCAGACCATTTTTGAGCTCCTTCCTTGCCTGCATGTAATCCTCCCTAGCTGAACTTGACCCTAGCTTCCTCCACCTTATGTAAGCTACCTTCTTCCTTTTCACTAGAAGCTCCACCGCTCTCGTCATCCAAGGTTCCTTTATCTTACCCCGTCTTGCCTGTCTCAGAGGGACATATTTACTCATCACTCCCAACAACTGTTCCTTAAACCATCTCCACATGTCTATAGTTCCCTTACCATGGAACAACTGCTCCCAGTCCATGCTTCCTAACTCGTGTCTAATCGCATCATAGTTTCCTCTTCCCCAATTAAATATCCTCCCATTCTGCCTAATCCTCTCCTTCTCCATAGCTATGTAGAATGAGAGACTGTTATGGTCACTATCACCAAAATGCTCTCCCACCACAAGATCTGATACCTGCCCCGGCTCGTTTCCGAGCACCAAGTCTAGAATGGCCTCTCCCCTCGTCGGCCTGTCAACGTACTGCGTTAGGAAACCCTCCTGAACACACCTTACAAAAACAGCTCCATTCAAATCTTCTGCTCGAAGGAGGTTCCAATCAATATTAGGAAAGTTAAAGTCACCCATTACAACAACCCTACTGCGTCCACACTTTTCCAAAATCTGTCGACCTATGCTTTCTACAATCTCCCTGCTGCTATTGGGGGGCCTGTAGTAAACCCCTAACGAGGTGACTACTCCCTTGCTGTTCCTAATTTCCACCCATACTGACTCAGTAGGCAGATCTTCCTCGACAATGGAAGCTTCTGTAGCTGTGATACCCTCTCTGATTAGTAGTGCTACACCCCCTCCTCTTTTTCCCCCCTCCCTATTCTTTTTAAATGTTCTAAACCCTGGAATATCTAGCAACCATTCCAGCCCATGAGAAACCCATGTCTCTGTTATGGCCACAACATCATAGCACCAGGTACTGATCCATGCTCTAAGTTCATCACTTTTATTCCTGATACTCCTTGCATTAAAGCAAACACACTTTAACCGATCCCTTGGCTCCTTCCCAGGAAAATCCTTCCCACTAGCTGGTCTACCTCTTGCTACTGCCTCACCTGCATCAACGCTCACCTCTGGTATACAGCTCAGGTTCCCACCCCCCTGCCATACTAGTTTAAACCCTCTCGAACTACTCGAGCAAACCTTCCACCCAGGACATTGGTCCCCTTCCAGTTCAGATGCAACCCGTCCTTCTTGTACAGGTCCCACCTTCCCCAGAAGGCATCCCAATTATCAACATATCTGAAACCCTCCCTCCTACACCAGCTGCGTAGCCACGTGTTCAGCTGCGCCCGCTCCCTGTTCCTCACCTCGCTATCTCGTGGCACCGGTAGTAAACCAGAGAACACTACTCTGTTCGTCCTGCTCTGCAGCTTCCATCCTAACTCCCTGAAATCACTTTTTATATCCTCAAACCTATTTCTGGCTATATCATTTGTGCCAATATGTAACACGATTTCTGGCTGTTCACCCTCCCCTTTCAGAACTTTATACACCCGATCGGAGACGTCCCGGACCCTGGCACCAGGGAGGCAACATACCTTCCGGGAATCCCGATCTTGCCCACAAAATCTCCTGTCGATTCCCCTAACTATCGAGTCCCCTACCACGAGTTACAACAGAAAACTGGAAAGATAAAGCAGTTGTATCACAAAGCATACATACAAGACAAATTTGGGTGTATCTCAGAATGTTACTATTTTAAAAATGAAGCCTTGATGCAGAAATAGAGACCATCATATGTTCAGGGGGATGAGAAATGGGCAGAAATTGTTGTATTACTGGTGGGTTATAGAAAGGAGGTATTGCAGGTAGCACATCAGGTACCAGTAGGACGTCACTGGGGAGTGGGGAAAACTCAAGCCAAAATACAAAAACATTTTCATTAGCTTGGACCGCATAAAAATGTGGTAGAATTTTGACAGACATGTCACACATGTCAGATAACAGAAAAACCTCAGGCAGTGTTAAAATCAGCATCTTTAATACACTTGCTAGTGTCTGAGGAAGCTTTTCAAGAGTCTTCGTTGATTGCATAGGTCCCCTCCCTAAAAAAAAGCGAAATATCTCATCATGGAGAAGGATACCTTGAGTTTGGTGTTGCTGTTGCAACATTTCAACATTTATTTTACTTGTATGCACAACAAAATTTAAGGATAAAAATACTAGACTATTTAGATGAAGTTTATTGTTACAGCCATTCAATTTGAGCATTACAAATGTAGCAGGACAACAGATTGTCATTGTCAACGTTTTGCCATGACTTTGATGAAGGAAGACAGAGGTATTCGGTGATGGAAGAATTGTTGAATATTTACATGTTTAGAATCAGTACAATGTGTGTATCTATAATGTGGAGTACAAAAGTGTGTGGCTAAAGGCTTTGAAAATGCAACCACCTTTGTATATTGATGGGTTTTTTTTAAAGAGAAAGAGGTGTATTGGCACTGTGCTTTTAAGGGAGGTGTGCTTTGTCCTGTTTCTGTTGCAGAGAGGCGTTGTCACAGTGGTTCCAAAATGTCTTCTTCAGACAGTTACTAAACAGTTTTTGAGTTCTGCCTGGGTGTTTTTAAAGAGACAAAAAGATGATGAGCGGACAGGGTCAGGGTTCCCTCAGACACAGGAAAGCTTTTCATTCTGTTCTTATAGAAGAGAATTTTCTGTTGGTTGCTGAGTTCCTGATTGTGAAAGTCTCAGGCAGCGGGACTTCCTCTTAAAAATTTCAATGAGCAGATTGTTTCTTTCTTCTCAAGTGGAGACAGACAGCACATGAGAACTAGAAATAATGGGAACTGCAGATGCTGGAGAATCCAAGACAACAAATTGTGAAGCTGGATGAACACTGCAGGCCAAGCAGCATCTCAGGAGCACAAAAGCTGACGTTTTGGGCCTAGACCCTTCATCAGAGAATGATGAAGGGTCTAGGCCCGAAACATCAGCTTTTGCGCTCCTGAGATGCTGCTTGGCCTGCTGTGTTCATCCAGCTTCACACTTTGTTATCTTACATGAGAACTAGAACTGTTTTGCTTAATTGCATTTTTGCCAAAGTGTGTGTTTGTGGAATACTGCCTATATTGGAACAGCTGATGATTTGTGATTAAATAACACATTATTTTTTAAGTATTTCAATAGAGTTAAAGCTATACCAATTGTTCTTCTGTATTTTAATTTTGTTATAAGAATAAAGCACAATTTGATTACAGCCTAGTGATGGACCAATTGAATCAAATTGAATCATATTGATGGACCAGTTGAATCATATAGTGATTGAACCAATTGAATACAGCACTTTACATCAGCCTTTAAATAAATATAAAAGTTAGGGTCTAGGCTATCTTATTACAATACTCTGAAGGACAGCATGGGTAGGTCTGGTCCATGACACCTTAGTAATCAAAAACCTATCTATCATTGTCTCAAATACCGTTAATGACCTGACCTCCACAGCCTCCTGTGGCAATGAGTTCCATAGATTCACCACCCTCCGGCTCAAGAAATTGCCCTTCATCCCAGTTCTAAAGGGATGAGGCTTTACTAGGATCCTCGTCTTTCCTATTGGTGGAAACACCTTCTCCACATCCACTCTATCCAGGTTTTGCAGTATTATGAACATCTCATTCAGATTCACCTCTCATCCTTTTAAACTCCAATCACACAAACCCAGAGTCCTCAACTTCACCTCACATGACAAGCCAATAATCCCCAGGATCACTCCAGTAAGCCTCCTCTAGAACTCCTCCAAGGCCAGCAGATGCTACCATAGATACAGGGGCCAAATCTGCTCACAATATTTCAAATGCAGTCCTTTTGAAATTACTTTAACATTGCAGTTGCTTTCTGAACAGGTAATTGAACCTGCATGTTAACTTTAAGAAGAGCCCTATTTCAGAATTCTAAGTACCCTTGTGCTTCAGATTTCCCCATCTATCCTTCCTTACCAAAGTGTGTAATGTCACATTTTTCACCTATTCTGTCTGCCACTTCTTTGCCCACTCTCCTAGCTTGTTGCAAGTCCTTCTGTAGCTTTTGTGCTTCCTCATCACCACCTTTCCCCTACTGTCTATATTTAAAGTTTTAGCAAAGATCTGTAGCTCGGGTTGTGGAAGAGCTTGTTGACTTGCTCGCTGAACTGGCTAGTTTTTGTTCAGACATTTTGCCACAATGCTGAGTGACATCATCAGTGGAGCCTCCAATGAAACAATCCTATTCTACTCCGCTTGGAATTTATACTGTCCGGTCCATTATGGTGAGTGCTGTCATTTCTGGTTTTGATCTGTATGGGTTTGTATATGGGGTCCAATTCTGTATGTTTGTTGATTGAAGTGGGATGGAGAACCAAGCCTCTGGGAATTCCTGTGTGTGTCTATGTTTGGCTTAGGTTACTATGGTTATTTTGTCCCAGTTAAATTGATGACCTTCATTGTCTGAATGTGCTGATATTAAGGAGAGTTCATCGTGCCATTTTGCTGCTAGCTGGAGTTCATCTATTCTGATGGCTAGTTTCCTTCCTGTCTGTCCAATGTAATGTTTGTGGAGGTCTTTGCATGGTAATTTGTAAGCCACGCTCGTTCTGCATGTTGTGGGAATGGGGCCTTTAATCCTTGTAAGTGTTTGTTGTAGAATGGCGGTGGGTTTGTGGGCCACCATGATTCCTCGTGGTCTTAGCAGTCATGTTGTCAGTTCTGACATGTTCTTGTTGCAGGATCTCCATCTAAAGCACGTATCTTGTACAAGTGTTCTTCCTCTTTCCTGCGTAGTTATGGAGTGTTGCATGAGTCCTCATCCGTTTAAATAGTTCCTAATGCAGCTTTGTTTGTGGTCGTTGGCCTGATTGCTGCAGAAGTTGAGGATTTGATCTGTGTGGGTTGTTTTTCTGTATACTGAGGTTTGGAACTCCCCATTTGGTATATACCCCATTGGTGTAGCATTGATCTGTTTGTATATTTGACCATTCAAGACAAAGTGTGTGATGAGACAGAGGTCTAGTAATTTAAGTATGTTGTCCTTGCTGATGGAGCTGCTTTTCTGCGTTGCTGTTTCCTCGAGTAATGGGGCTGTTATGACCCCATGATGTTAGGGGAAAAGTACGTATAAAGAATTGGCTTGTTGGCATAAGGCAGAATGTGGAGTCACCCATCTTAGGACTCATTGCAGAAGCAGTCATGCAAAGACTAGAACACACCAGCCTCCCCCACACTCAACCTAAACTGTGGATTCGGTACATAGACATTTGTCAATATTAAACACAACACAACAAATTAGAAGAGACCCACCACCTCATCAACGCCGAAATCACAGGGATTAAATTCACAAGGGAAGAAGAAAACAGAAATCAACTTCTGTTTCTGGATGTTACAGTACAGCGATTGACAAACAGGGAGTTCCAAACCTCAGTATACAGAAAAGAAACCCATACAGATCAAATCCTCAATTCCCACAGCAACCACCCCAACATCCACAAATAAAACTGTTATAGGACACTATTTAAATAGGTCAGGACACAGTGCAACACTCCAGAACTATGCAGGAAAGAGGAACAACACTTATACAAGATCCTCGCTTTAAACGGATAACCCCCAACAAGAACAAGAACACAAGCCCACAGCCACTGCGAGAAACACTTACAAGGATTAAGGACACATTCCACAGCATGCAGAACAAATGTGGTTTACAAAATACCATGCAACAACTACTACAAACATTACATCGGAGAGAAAGGAAGGCAACTAGCCATCAGAATACATGAACAATAGCTAGTAGCAAACTGGCACAACAAACTCTCCTTAATACTGGTACATTCAGACAATGAAGACCATCAATTTAACCGGGACAGGGTAACCATAGTAATCCAAGCCAAACAGAGACACGCACGGAAATTCATTGAAGCATGGTTCTCCACATAGAGGCATGTTCTCTAACAAACGTATAGAACTGGACCCCATATACAAACCCATATAGATCAAAACCAGAAACGACAGTACCCACCATAATGGTCAGGACAGTATAAATTCCAAGCTTCATTGGAGGCTCCACTGACAGTCACCTAGCATGGTGACAAAACATCTGAATGAAAAGCCAGCTCAGCGAGCAAGTCAACAACCTTACTGTCTCTGTGTTATCTGTAAACTGAGCAACAATGCCCTTGATTTCTTTGTCCAGATCGTTAAGGCATACCATGATTAGTTACAGTCCATCAGCTCCATCACTGATCCCTGAGGAATTCCACAATTCACTGGCTGCTATCCTAAAAAAGACATGGCAGCATGGTGGCTCAGTTGTTAGCACTGCTGCCTCACAGTGCCAGTGACCTGGGTTTGATTCCACCCTGTGGCGACTGTCTGTGTGGAATGTGCACATTCTCCCTGTGTCTGTGTGGCTTTCCTCCATGTACTCTGGTTTCCTCCTACAGTCGAAAGATGTGAAGGTTGGCCATGCTAAATTGCCTACAGTGCTCAGGGATGTGCTGGCTAGGTGGGCTCACCAGGGGAATTGCAGGGTTACAGGGATAGGGTAGGATGCTCTTCGGAGGATTTGTGTGGACTCGATGGGCCAAATGACCTGCTTCCATACTGTAGGGATTTTATGTTTCTATGAATATCTCCACTCTCTGCCTTTTGCCAGTCAGCCAATCCTTTATTCATACCTTGCCCCTAACATCATGGGCTCTTATCTCATTTAGCAGCCTACATTGTAGCATCTTGTCAAAAGTAACATGTAAATCCAAATGAATCAATCTGCTGCCTGTCCTTTGTCTCACTTGCTTGTTAACTCTTCAAAGAATTCTAACAGATTTGTCAAACATGATTTATCCTTGATGAAGCCTTCCTGACTCGCCCCTTCCTTCCCATGCACTTTTGAGTACTCTGCAATCTCATGCTTGATAAAGGACTCTAAAATCTTACCAATAATTGAGGTCAGGTTAACTAGCCTGTAGTTTTCTCTTCTCCCTTAAATAGGGGTGCTAATTCGAGTGGTTCCTGAAGGATCACCACCAATGTCTACACAATCTCCTCAGTTATTTTCTTCAGCTTCTGGGGTGTAATCCATCCAGACTTTGTGATTTATCTATGTTCAGACCTTTCATCTTCCTCAGGACCTTCTCCATTGTGATGGCCCTATACTTAGTTCTGCTCCCTGACTCTCTTGAAGTTCTGGAATGATGCTGGTGCCTTCAACTGTAAAGAGGAAGAGGGCGCTATCATAATAACAGTAGAAACAGATGGTTGAGATAATGATGGGATGAAAATTGTAAGACGGCATGAAAATTGTAAGACGGGATGAAAAGGCAGAATGTACAGGAAATGTTGGTTGCTTAGAATGAACAAGTTGCCTGATCTGGATGGCATTTGAAATTGTTAAAGGGAGTGGAACAGGAATTCGCAGAAGGGCTTTCTATAGTCATCCATTCTTCCCTTGAGAACAAAGTACCACACGTTGATTGAATGCAGAGTGTTTTGTGACTGAGTGTTAAATTGTGATTTGGTGCAGGTGGAAATACTACAGATATGTAATGGGGGTGCTGCTTTTCATACTTTTGTTTTAAATCTTGGAAGTACCTAGTGAGTGTTTTTTTTTGTCTGCAAGCTTGGTGACCATAACCTGCTCCTCCTTTAACTAACTAAACTAATAACTAATTGACTGACTAAATAACTAAATATGACTGGACAGACAAGGTTGTGTTCCTTGACTGCAGCATGTAGAATTCTGTGGAATGCATTACAGTCCTGTGACCGACGCCTACAATTCTGTAACTTGAGAAAATTTGGCTCAGAGTTGTTAGAACATCGAACATAGAAAAGTACAGCACAGTACAGGCCCTTCGGCCCATGATGTTGTGCCGTGGATTAATCCTAATCCAAAACTAAAATAACCTAACCTACATTCCCATCAATTCACTGCTGTAAATGTGCATGTCCAGCAGTCGTTTAAATGTCACTAATGACTGCTTCCACGACTACCACTGGCAAAGGTCGAGAATCTCAGTTGGAAGTAATGAGGGTATATCAGGGAGAGGAGGAGTTACTGGGGCTCGTTGTTCCTGGAGCCAATCACACACATTAGGTTAAGCAAAAGTGTACAACTGATTAAACTGACTGCAAGCCAGGCAGATGCAAGAATCTTATGAAGGAGATTCATCTAGCAGCCATATTCAAATGATATGTGGTGCTTGCTAGCTGTCTAGATAAGACTGCAGCGTTGATGAATAAAAAATGGTCACATGGTGCAGAATCCTGATCATGTGGGGAAACCAGAAGAATGTGACATGGACGAGTATACTTAGGGGGATAAAATCCTGTTTGCTACAGGCACAGCTGGTGGCTCTGACAGTTATGTTGCCTGTTCAGGCTTAAGGGCATTTCAGGATGGAAATGAATCTGAATTAGAGGGTAGCAACAAGTGAAGCTAGCAATTTCATCCTGCTACTCTGCAGTCTGCCAATCACTTAAATCAATAATGTGGTGTATGAACTTCAGTGCTGTGATGCCAGGTATGCTGGTCATACATTCCAATGACTGGCAGATCATATCAAAAGCACATCCCTTTGATTGTTTGAAATAGGCAAAGTAGGGAATGTGCCTATCAATCCATGCTTCCAAAATTCAGAAGTGTCCAATATTAGATGGGATTCTACAACTGAACATTTGCTACGCAATCCTAAATATGCTCAGAGTTATTGGCCATCAGGAAGATTATTATTGTTTATTATAATAAATGAATTATTATAAATTATGTTCATTACTAAAAGATCTATGATTTTATTGCTCTATGCTCAAAGTGTGGCTTACTTACACGTGTTCACAGATTCCTGCATTTACAAATGGAAAGAATATGTCCACACAATGCACATTTTCTACTGAATAAAAACTTGGGGATCAGCCTTTCTGTGCATTCCTCAATCAGAGTTGACTTGTCGGTTTGAATTTAAACAAACTCTTGGCAGCTGCTTATTCACTGGAAGATTCACCATGGCAATATCCCTACCAGGGTCTACCTCTGAACCAATTAATATCCTCTTCTCATGCAAAACAAATGCTTGTTTCCTTTGAGATTTTGGTGATTACAAAGTGAAAACCTTTGACAGCATGAGATAATGGGAACTGCAGATGCTGGAGAATCCAAGATAACAAAGTGTGAAGCTGGATGAACACAGCAGGCCAGGCAGCATCTCAGGAGCTCAAAAGCTGACGTTTCGGGCCTAGACCCTTCATCAGAGAGCACTCTGATGAAGGGTCTAGGCCCGAAACGTCAGCTTTTGTGCTCCTGAGATGCTGCCTGGCCTGCTGCGTTCATCCAGCTTCACACTTGGTTACCTTTGACGGCATGTCTCTTTACCAGCAATACTAGAACTAAGAGCTAAAAATTCCAACGGACCTAGTGTTTTGCACCTTAGACTCTTATGAGCAGTGGGTGCAGAGATAGTTGATGCCCTGTTTATAAACTTTGAAATTTTACTAGATTTTGGACCAGATTGGAGTATCACTAATGTAACAAACACTTCAATTCAAGAAAACAGCGAGGAGCTAGTTAGCTGAACATTTGTAACTGGGAAAATGCTAGAATTCATTATTAAAAAAGAAGCAACAGGATATTTAGAAATTCATGTTACAATTAAGCAGATTCAACACGGCTATGCATAAGGCAAATCAAGTTCAACAAATTCTTGAGAGTTCTTTGAGAACGTAAAAACAAGATGGATAAAAGGGAGCCAGGTAGCTGTTTTGGATATTGAAAAGGAATTAATGAGGTGCAACCTACATGCTAACTGCACAAAGTAAGAGCTTTCTTATTCACTCACAAGACATGGGTCTCCCTGACTGGCAGTATTTATTGACTGTCCCACAAGGTGGAGGTGAGCTGCAGTCATGTAGACCCATAGTGCTGCTGGTGGGGGAATTCCAGGTCTTTGATCCAGCAACAGAAAAGGAGTCGTAATATATTTCAAAATCAGGATTATGAACGGCTTGGAAGTAAATTTGCAGGTGGTGGAGTTCCCATGATTGGCTGATGATGTCCTTCCAGATGCAAGTGGTTTGGATGGTGCTGTCTTAGGATATTGGGTGAATTTCTGCAGTGCATCTTGCAGTTAGTCCATATGGCAAGTGCACACTGCACTTTTAATCTTGACTTGGAAGGTGGTTGAACTTACAGCTTTGAAGAACACATGGGAATATAATATCATTACAAACACTGAGATGTGACAGAAGGAAGGATAGAACTGGCAGCTCAACATTCCAGGGTATAAAAGTAAGAGAGGTGGGGCATTCTGTTGTTAGTAAAGGAAATCATCAGTGCAGTAATGAGGAAGGATGTCACAGACGGATTGTCAAATGAGGCCATCTAGGTAGAGGTCAGAAACAAAAAAGGGGTGAATACCTTGCTGGGATTATACTACAGTCTCCCAACAGTCAGAAGGAGATGGGGTGCAGATGTGCACGCAAATCACGGAAAAGTATGAGAAAAACAGGTTTCAGTTGGAGCGGACTTGAATTTTGCTAACATTAATTGGAATAGCCTTAGTGTGAAACAATTAGATTAGGTGGAATTTCTGAAATTCATCCTGGAGAGGTTTTTCTGCTAGTATAAAAACAGTCCAACAGGAGATGAGGCAATGCTAGACCTAATCGCGGGGAATGAAGCAGGTCAAGTGGTCTTCGATGTTGTGGCCATTTCGGAGACAGGGACTTCGATGTTGTGGCCATTTCGGAGGCAAGGATAGAGCAGGGTCAGGAATGGATGTTGCAGGTCCCAGGGTTTAGATCTTTCATTAAGGTCAGGGAAGGTGGTAAAAGAGGGGGAGGTGTGGCTTTGTTAGTCAGGGACAGTATACCGGTTGCTGCAAGAACTTTTGATGAGGACTCGCCTACTAAGGTGGTATGGGCTGAGGTTGCCGAGGAAGGTTTGTCGACTGAGTCAGTATGGGTGGAAGTTAGGAACAGCAAGGGAGCAGACACTCATTGGGGGTTTTCTACAGACCCCCAAATTGCAGTAGGGAGATCGAAGAGCTCATAGGCCGGCAGATTGTTGGAAAGTGCAAACGTAGCAGGATTGTTGTTATGGGTGACTTCAATTTTCCCAATATTGATTGGAACCTCCTTAGTGCAGATGGTTTGGATGGAGCCGTTTTTGTCAGGTGTGTTCAGGAAGGTTTCCTTACTCAGTATGTGGATAGGCCGACGAGGGGGCAGGCCATTTTGGCTACTGCAGGCTTCAGCGAGACATTGACAGAATGCAGAGCTGGGCTGAGAAATGGCAGATGGAGTTCAACCTGGATAAATGCAAAGTGATGCATTTTGGAAGGTCGAACTTAAATGCTGAATATAGGATTAAAGGCAGGATTCTCAGCAGTGTGGAGGAACAGCGGGATCTTGGTGTTCAAGTTCACAGCCCCCTCAAAGTTGCCACCCAGGTGGATAGGTTGTTAAGAAAGCATATGGTGTTTTGGCTTTCATTAACAGGGGGGGTCGAGTTTAAGAGCTGCGAGGTTTTGCTGCAGCTCTACAAAACCCTGGTGAGGCCACACTTGGAATATTGGGTCCAGTTCTGGTCGCCCTATTATAGGAAAGATGTGGAGGCTTTGGAGAGGGTGCAAAGGACTAGAGGGCTTGTCTTACGAGGAGAGGTTGACTGACCTCAGACTTTTCTCTCTGGAGAGAAGGAGAAAGACAGGTGACCTGATTGAGGTGTACAAGGTAATGAGAGGCATGGATAGAATCGATAGCCAGAGACTTTTCCCCAGGGCAGGATTGACTGCCACGAGGGGTCATAGTTTTAAGGTGTTAGGAGGAAGGTATAGAGGAGACGTCAGAGAGACGTTCTTCACCCAGAGAGTTGTGAGCGCATGGAATACTTTGCCAGTGGTTGTCGTGGAAGCGGAGTCATTGATGACATTTAAGCGACTGCTGGACATGCATGTGGACAGCAGTGAATTGAGGGGAATGTAGGTTAGGTTATTTTGTTTTTGGATTAGGATTATTCCACGGCACAACATCGTGGACCGAAGGTCCTGTACTGTGCTGTACTTTTCTGTGTTCTGTGGTTAAATTTTCAGTGGGCAAGCATTTTGGGAACAGTGACCATAACTCGAAATTTCACAGTCATTATAGAAATAGATAAGGATATGGCAGAACGTGAGTGTCTACGCTGGGGGGGAAGGCTGATCTCTGTTTCACTGGATATCTGGCAAACAGGTGGGAGCACGTAAAAGCAGGGAAGTCTACATCTGAGAAGTGAGAGTCTTGTAAATTTGGCATAGTCAGTATTCAGGCTCCAAGAGTGACGGTCAAGGACAAGAAGTACAGGGAACTCTGAATGTCTAAGAAAGGGAACTAGCAAAGCATATGTTAGATACGGCGTATTAAAAACTTCAAAGCTACAGAGAATGGGGATATTTGTGGAGCTCCTCCTCCAGTGAATTGTCCACTCTATTCATAACTGGATATGGCAGGACTAAAAAACTTACGTGTTATCTGTTGGTTGGAGGACGACAGATGACCATAGAATCCCTACGGTGTGGAAACATGCCCTTCAGCCCAACAAGTCCACATCGACACTCACAGCATCCCACCCAGATCCATCCTCCTACATCCCACCTAATCTATACTCTCTAAACACTATTGGCAATTTAACATGGCCAATCCAACTAGCCTGCACATCTTTGGACTGTGAAAGGAAACCAGAGCACTTGGAAGAAGCCCATGCAGACATGGGGGTGAATGTGCAAACTCCACACAGATAGTCACCGCTGGAATCAAACCAGAGTTCCTCACGCTATGAGATAGCAGTGCTAACCACTGAGCCACAGTGCCGGCAACTGTCTATCACTTGTTGTTTATGCTGTTTGGCATGCTAGTAGTCCTGTTTGGTATCTTCACCAATCTGACATATCATTTTCAGGAATGGTGGCGCTCCTGGCATACCATCCTACTCTCTCCATTGAATCCGGGGTAATCCCCAGGCTTGATGATAACGGTTGAGTTGGAACATGCCAGGCTAGGAACTCGCAGATTGTGTGCAAGTATGATTCTGCAGCTGTTGACAGCTCATGGCACTTCATGGATGCCCAGTCTTGAGTATTCTCAATTTGAAGACACGACTTCATCTACACAAGGGTTGTGATGTAGTCACTCTTTCCAGTACTGTCATGGATAGATGCATCTGCATTAGGTAGATTCAAGAAGGTGAGGTCAAGTATGTTTTTCCATCTTGTAGGTTCCCTCACCACCAGCTGCAGTCCCAAACCTGCAGCTATGTCCTTTAGAATCTGAACAGCTCAATCAGGAACACTGCTGCCGAGCTACACTTGGAGGTGGACACTGAAATCTTCCACCCAGGGTATATTCTGCACCCTTGCCACACACAGCGCTTCCTCCAAGTGTTTTTCAATATGGAAGAATACTCATTCATAGCTGAGGGAGGAAAGTACATGGTAACCAGTAGGAGGCTTCCTTACCCACATTAAACTGATGCTCTTGGGGTTCAAAATCAAGGTGAGGACTCCCAGCAACACCCTCCTGAGTGTATACCACTATGTCATCATCTCTGTTGTGATTTTAGGGATAATACATTTGCATGAATGCAAGATTAGCTAATTCGGAGGAAACAGTTGGGAGAGATTGGTCATTTTCAGCAAGGAAACCTGCAAATAATGGAATACTGCAGGGATAAATGTTGGGGCCTGAAACGTGTGTGTCAATTAACTCTCTCCACAAATCTCCTTACAACATTTCTCTGTGCTAACAGTACAAGGTAGAAGTGCCCTATTAAAAAGGATAGATTAATTTACTCAACCCATATTAAAACAGCTAAGCTGCATGCAAAGGGAATGCAAATCAGAAAATTTATAAAGTGAATTAAATTATAAATCACAAAATCCCTACACTGTGGAAACAGGCCCTTCGGCCCAACAAGTCCACAGTGACTCTCTGAGCATCCCACTCAGACCCATCCCCCTATAATCCATCTAATCTACACATCCTTGAACACTGCAGGCAATTTAGCATGGCCAATCCACCTAGCCTGCACATCTTTGGACTGTGGGAGGAAACCTGAGTACCCGGAGGAAACCCATGCAGACACGGTGAGAATGTGCAAACTCCACAGTCGCCCGAGGGTGGAATTGAACCCAGGTCCCTAGCGCTGTGAGGCAGCAGTACTAACCATCTGCCACTGTGCTGCCCCAGGTTTATAAAGTAATGAACTACACAACTGGATGCAGAATGTCAGGAACTGTAGTCTTAAAAGGTGAAATTTTTAAATGGCTTCCCTAATCTAACTTGCCAAAGGTCAATTATTTTGAAAGAACAAAAAAAATACATTTACCTGGTTCTATACTGAGGATGAAGAATGTACACTCCATCCTCATACTTTTCTTTCACGGTGTCCCTGTCAAAATTAGCCAAGGCTCTTGCCGCATGTGAAGCCTGAATAACATGTGGTGATTTCATTCCTTCAGCAAGTATACCGATCCATCCTACAACTCAAGAATTCTGAGCCTTAGATTACGGAATACATAGTTTGTAATATGAGTAAGAAAAATACATTTAGCAATATGGATAACTGCACAATATGTCGAAGTCAATTGCTAAAAAGTAACCTAAATACAACAGATATCGAAAACTGAATAAAAGTAGCTGTAATAAAGTAAAGGAGGTATCTTTATCACAACTACGTGAAATGCATTAAATAGTAAATTAATCTTAATTCTTTTCAAAATAATTAGGAAATCTGACATAGGACATGTTCTCCGTACCTGACTGTGCCAAAGCTGAGTGAAGATGTTCATGTAAAGCCAAATTTCCAATTGTTCGAATGATATTTCTTTGAATTTTCGGACAATCTTGACGCAGCTGATATATTTTCTGAAGCAACTGCAGACCTCCATTCATTACAATCTTGTCACAGTGGCTCGGAACCTGATATTAGTGCAAATTCAAAGTGAGTCATTTGAGAAACTTGTACAAATACAACACAGACAACATCACACAGCAAAATGATACAACATTACACAGAAAAGATCTGCCTTTTCAAACTGAACTATGAATTAGAATTGTATTTTGTGCAACAATTCCCCAATCAACAATACGTCCAAACAAACGCACCAGTCAGTACCATTCCTGTCCTACAATGTTCTTCCAACGCTGCAACATCCTTTTGGCGAAGCACGGTAGCTCAGTGATTAGCACTGCTACCTCACAGCACCAGGGACCCAGGTTGAATTCCAGTCTCAGGTGACTGCGTAAAGTTTGCATATTCTCCCCACGTCTGCATGGGTTTCCTCTGGGTGCTCTGGTTTCCTCTGATAATCCAAAGATGTACAGGTTAGGTGGATTGGCCATGCTAAATTGTCCATAGTGCCCAAGGATTTGTAGGTTAGGAAGATTAACCATGGGAAATACAGGGTAACAGGGTGATTGTGCATGGGATGCTCTTCAGAAGTTAAGTGTGGACTCGATGGGCTGAATGGCCTGTAGGGATTCTTTGATTCTCCCCTGAAAATTTTAGTTACCAATTTAAAATAAGGCACTACTACTAGCACAAATCTACATACAAGATTATTTTAAAATAACACAGAGGAGAAACAGATGCCACTTAAATATTACAAAGCTGAAAGCTTTGAACAATGAACCTTACAATTCTGTTGAGTAAGCACAAAGAAAATGGGTTAAATGTTGTGACCTTCAGATTTTCAGAACGCACACTGGGGCCCTGTGAAGGTCCTGACAGATGATATAGGATCTGAAAGGGTTAAGACTGAGGAATGCCGAGATCACTATCCACTAGAATAATGTAACATAGACTTGTGAGCAGAACAACTTATGATCTTGAAAGCCTGAGGTCTAACTCCTCAACATTTCTGTAACAATGTCGATTGTATTGATTCATCATTTATTAGCGTGTAATAACCTACATCTTGTTAATGACAAGAGATTCTTCTGGTTAAACCAGGATATGTTTTCTCTCCAACACTCTGTGTCAAGCTGTCCCTGTACTTTCTTACACTTGAAGATGGTGTAAGCAATCTTCATCTTAAGCAGCAGTTCATAAACCATAATGGGTAGGCCTGCCAAGCGATGGCACAGTGACGGAGGTTGTCATCAACAGTGCCATCAAGCAGCACATGCTTCGCAAAAATCTGCTCCCTGATGCTCGGTTCAGATTCTACCAGGGCCATTCAGCTCCAGAGCATCCCCAATAAGAAATAATCCACTGCCCCTTCACCTTCAATGAATTCAATCCTAAGGCTTACTATTGACCAGAAACTCAGCTGGAATCATTATAGACTAGAAATACTACAGCCAGTAATTCACCTGACTCCCCAGAGGCTGTCCACCATCTACAAGGACAAGTCAGGAGCATGAATAAGTGCAGCTCCAATAACACTCAAGAAGCATGATCCCATTTGGGAGTGTTAAATTGGGCAAAATAACGGCAGGTGGAACTTCATCCTAACAAGTACAAGGTGATGCATTTGGGAAGTCTAATAAGGGAAGGATATACACAATTAATGGTAGGTCCCTAGGCAGTACTGAGGAACAAAGGGACCTTGGTGTACAGTCCATAGATCCCTGACGGTGTCAGCACAGGTCTGTTAAGTAGGCATATGGAATGCCTGCCTTCATTAGCCATGGTGGAGAATATAGAAGCAAGGAAGTCTTGTTATAACTGTTAAAGCTATGGTTAGGCCATAGATGGAATCTCGTAAGCAGTTCTGGTCACCATACCATTGGAAGGGCACAACTGCACTTGTGGGAGTACATAGGAGATTCACCAGAATGTTGCTTGGGGCAAAAAGTCTCAGTTATAGAATGAGACTAGATAGGCCGGGTTTGTTTTCCTTGGAGCAGAGGAGGCTGAAGGAGTATCTGATAGAGGTATACAAAATTACGAGAGGCATAGGCAAATTAGACCACGAGAATTGTTTCCCCATAACACACGTGTCTAAGACCAGAGGGCACAAGTTTAACGTGAAATGTACACAGATCATAGAACATTACAGCGCAGTACAGGCCCTTCGGCCCTCGATGTTGCGCCGGCGTTTGAAACCAATCTGAAGCCCATCTAACCTACCCTATTCCATTACCATCCGTATGTTTATCCAACGACCATTTCAATGCCGTTAGACCTGGTGAGTCTACTATTGTTGCAGGCAGGGCATTCCATGCTCTTACTACTCTCTGAGTAAAGAACCTACCTCTGACATCTGTCCTAAAAAATCACCCCTCAATTTGTAGCTATGCCCCCTTGTACAAGCTGACGTCATCATCCTCGGAAAAAAGACTCTCATAGTCCACCATATCTGACCCTCTGATCATCTGGAATGTCTCTATTAAGTCACCTCTTAACCTTCTTCTCTCTAATGAAAATAGCCTCAAGTCCCTCAGCCTTTCCTCTTAAGACCTTCCCTCCATACCAGGCAACATTCTGATAAATCTCCTCTCCACCCTTTCCAATGCTTCCACATTCCTCCTGTAAAGCGGCGACCAGGACTATATGCAATACTCCAAGTGCGGCTGCACTAGAGTTTTATACAGCTGCAACATGGCCTCATGGCTCCGAAACTCAATCACTCTAACAATAAAACCTAACACACCGTATGCCGTCTTAATAACTCTATCAACCTGGGTGGCAACTTGCAGGGATCTATACACATGGATACCTAGATCTCTCTGCTCATCTACACTACTAAGAATCTTACCACTAGCCCAGTATTTTGTATTCCTGTTACTCCTTCACCTCACACTTTTTCACATTAAACTCCATTTGCCACCTCTCAGCCCAGCTCTGCAGCTTATCTATATCCCTCTGTAACCTGCAACATCCTTCCGCATTATGCGCAACTTCACCGACTTTTAGTGTCATCCGCAAATTTACTAACCCATCCTTCTATGCCCTCATCTAGGTCATTTACCAAAATCACAAACAGCAGTGGCCCCAAAACAGATACTTGCGGTACGCCACTAGTAACTGAACTCCAGGGTGAACATTTCCCATCAACCACCACCCTCTGTCTTCTTCCAGCTAGCCAAATTTCTGATCCAAACCACTAAATCACCCTCAATCCCCTGCCTCTGTATTTTCTGCAATAGCCTACCGTGCGGAACGTTATCAAATGCTTTACTGAAATCCACATACACCACATTAGCCACTTTACCCTCATCCACCTGTTTAGTCACCTTTTCAAAGAACTCAGCAAGGTTTGTGAGGCATGACATACCCTTCACAAAACCGTGTTGACTATCCCTAATCAAATTATTCCTTTCTAGATGATTATAAATCCTATCTCTTATAGTCCTTTCCAACACTTTACCCACAGCCGAAGTAAGACTCACTGGTCTATAATAACCAAGGTTGTCTCTACTCCCCTCCTTGAACAAGGGGACAACATTTGCTATCCTCCAGTCTTCTAGCACTATTCCTGTAGACAATGATGACATAAAGATCAAAGCCAAAGGCACTGCAGTCTCCTCCCTAGCTTCCCACAGAATCCTAGGATAAATCTCATCCAGCCCAGGGGACTTATCTATTTTCACACTTCTCAGAACCGCCAATACCACCTCCTTATGACCCTCAACCCCATCTAGTCTAACAACTTGTATCTCAGTATTCTCCTCGACAACATTGTCTTTTTCCTGTGTGCATACTGACGAAAATATTCATTTAGCGCCTCTCCTATCTCTTTGGACTCCACGCACAACTTCCCACTACTGTCGTTGACTGGCCCTAATCTTACTCTAGTCATTCTCTTATTCCTGGCATACCTATAGAAAGCCTTAGGGTTTTCCTTGATCCTACCCAGTTCACAGGAAACCTGAGGAAAAATATATACCAGCTTCTGGGTGAAAATATGTGGAAAGCACTGCCTGAGACTGCAGTTGAAGCAGGTACTCATGCAATCTTTGAGAATCATCTGTATGAGCGCTTAAAATACTCCGGCACAATAGGCTATGGACCAAGAGCAGGTAAATGGAATTAATATAGTCTGGTGTTTACTTCTCAGCGTAGACACAGTGGACAGAAAGGTCTGTCTCTGTGCTGTATGACTGTACGACTCTAATGACAAAGCAGTCCACCTGTAGTTACAAGGCATAGAGACTCTAGTCTGCGCTATGCACAAGATGTACTGCAGAAATTCACCCAAGATACTCAGCCATCACCTTCCAAACCCGGTGTCAGATCCTCCTACATCATGGGCAGCAGAGGCAAGGGAACATCATCATCTGAAAATTCCTGTCTAAGCTGCTCACCATCCTGATTTGTAAATATATTGTCCCAATGACATTTCGGCATCCAGTGCTTTCAGCCATTTCTTGATATGACATGGAATATTAAATTGGCTGAAGACAGGCAAATATTATAGAACATAGAAAAGTACAGCACAGTACAGGCCCTTCAGCCCACGATGTTGTGCCGTCAAATAATCCTTATCCAAAAATAACCTAACCTACATTCCCCTCAATTCACTGCTGTCCATGTGCAGGTCCAGCAGTCGCTTAATGGTCACTAATGACTCCGCTTCCATGACTACCACTGGTTAACTATTCCATGCGCTCACAACTCTCTGGGTGAGGAACCTCCCTCTGATGTCTCCTCTATAGTGGTAAAACAGTCTGGTGTCTTGGTTTCAATTGTCATTCAAGGCAACATAGCCAGCTGATAATCACACAATTTCAACAAATACCTCTGAACAAGTCTTAATTTGAGTTTTCAGAACTATGAACACGTACACCATCTTGCGGCATTATCATCTTTTCCAGGTGTACTTTTTCTACCCTATCATCATCTTAAACAGGGAAAATGTCTGATTATTCCACTCAAAGTTTAACCATTTTCTTCTTTTAGCTCGTCTTTCTAACTAGTGATCAGTCTCATTAGGCACCTTAGCAGTTAGGAAATGGTGTTGGGGACCTCCACCAGAAAGCAAGATGGATCATCTACCGGGCACTTCTGGCTGAAGATTGTTGCAAATGCTTCAGCCTTAACATTTGCACAGACATGCTGGTACCACCTAATCTTTATGAGGACATCTGAGGAACCTCCTGCTGAGTTGTTCAGCTGTCCACAACCATTCGGAACTGGACATGGTGGGCTGGCAGAGCTCAAATCTAATTTTTCAATGTGAAGTTACTTGGCCCTGTATATTACTTTTTGTTCATGTTGCTTACCTTCAAGGAATCCTGTATTGCAGCTTCATCAGGTTGATGCTTGTTTTTTTTAGGTATGCTTGATACTGCTCCCAGCATGCACTCTACATTAAACCAGGGTTAAGCCCCTGGCTTAACAGTGATAGTATAGTGAAGGATATGCTGGACCGTGAGGTTACGGATTGTGTTGGAAAACAGTTCTGCTGATGGCTCACAGTGTTTCATGAATGTGCAATCTTGAGATCTTTTGCATTGTGGAGGGTATCCTCATGAAAAAGTGAAACTTCACCTCAGGAAGAATATGCGGTTGTCAACAAAGAAAAGACAGAACATTGCCATTCTTACCGATAATATCATGGACAGGTGCATCTGTGTTAGACAGACTGATCAGGACGATACCTAGTACTTTTAGCCCTGTTGTTGGTTCCTTCACTACCTGCCACAAACCTAATCTGGTACATGTGTCCTTTAGGACCTCAGCTTGGTCAGTAGTGATGCTGTTGATCCACTCCGAATGATGGACTATGAAGTCTTGCTGATGTACATTTTGTGCCCTTGGCATTGTCAATCCTTCCTGCAAGTCGTAGTCGGCATGAAGCAATGCTAATTCATCAGCCAAAGAGATCGTGATGTGTGACGGACAATTCCTTGCTCATATTTCGCTGATACCATGCGACTTTGTGGAGTCTGGAGTAAATGTTGAGGATTCCAGAGCTGTTGCCTCTGGCTATGTACAATTGTGCTGCCATCTCTGCTGGTCTGTCTTGTCTGTGGGCCAGGCCATTCCCAGGGATAGCAGCAGTGTTTTCTGGGACAATGCCTGTAAGGTGTGGTTCCGTGTGTATGTCTTTATCTATGGCTTCATTAATGTTAATTAGGTAGACTTTGCAAAATTTACAAAGGTGGTTTGCCATTGGTTGTTTCTGATGCCAGGTCAATGACCAGTTTCATTCCCTTTTTGAGGCTGTTGATACAACTAAATGTCAGATGGCAATTCCTTCTCTAAAGGACATTAGTGAATCAGAATTTTTTTACACCAATCAACAATGGTTTCATGGTCATCATTGGAGTTTCAGTTTGAATTTAAATTCTACCATCAACTGTGGTGCAATTTGCAACAGCGTCTCTGTATTACTAAACCAGTGACAATACCACTTTTTTATTCACACATGGCATGGGCATCACTGGCTGGCCAACATTTATTACTGGAAGAATTGCCACTGCTTTAAATCAGAGACAAAAATAGTAATTGCTGGCAAAGCTCATCAGGTCTGGTAGCATCTGTGGAGAGAAATCAGAGTTAATGTTTCAGGTTGAGGGATCTTTCCTCAGAAGAGTCAACTCAACCCAAAACGTTAACACTGATTTCTCTCCTCAGACGCTGCCAGACCTGCTGAGCTTTGTCCAGAGGGTGTGTGGACCTGGAATGTCCTGCCAGCTGGATTGTTGAGGTGGGTTACTTTTTTTTCCTTTCTTCATTCATAGGGTGAGGACATCGCTGGCTAGGCAGCATTTACTGCCCATCCCTAATTGTGCAAAAGGCAGCTAAGAGTCAACCGCTGAGAGTCTGGAGTCACATTTAAACAACATCAGGTAAGGATGGCTGTTTCCTTCCCTGAAGAGCATTAGTGAACTAGATGAGTTTTCCCAACCATGGACATAATTAGACTCTTAATTCCAGATTTTTTTTTAACTGAAGTCAAATTCCACCATCACTGGGCCATCAACTCCCCCTTCACAAACTTTAAAAAGTAGTTTTGCAACTTTCCTTCAATTGCTCAGCTGGTAAAGCAGAGGACTATAGTGTGTAGGTTCACAGCAGCAGGGACCCAGGTTCGATTCCAGTCTCGGGTGACTGTGTGGAGTTTGCACATTCCCCCTGTGTCTGCGTGGGTTTCCTCTGGGTGCTCTGGTTTCCTTCCACAGTCCAAAGATGTGCATGCTAGGTGGATTGGCCATGCTAAATTGTCCATAGTGTTCTGGGAGGTGTAGATTAGGTGTGTTATAGGGGGATGGGTCTGGGTAGGATGCTCTGAGGTTCAGTGTGGACTTGTTGGGCCAAAGGACCTGTTTCCACTCTGGGGATTCTATGAGTATGAACACTTGCAGCGTTTATAACATTCAAGAATATGGCCCAAGTGTGGGAAAGTGGGAGTTGTGTAGGTAATTTTATATTTTTGATGGACTAGATTCAATAGGCCTCGTCTGTAATATATGATTCTATAATTCTACTTGAAAGTGACAGTGACTGTCTTAACGTGAAGGCCCTTTTTGACTGAGTGTGGTATCAAGGAGCCCTGATAAAACCTCTCTCCAGCATAAGGTCAGGTCTTGGGGGAATGTCTGCTGATAACTGGCACGATACATGGCGACACAGTGGCTCAGTGGTTAGCACTACAGCCTCAAAGCACCAGGGACCCGGGTTCAATTCCAGCCTCGGGTAACTGTCTGTGCGGAGTTTGCACATTCTCTCCGTGTCTGCGTGGGTTTCCTCTGGGTGCTCCGGTTTCCTCCCACAGTCCAAGGATGTGCACACTAGGTTGATCGGCCATGCTAAATTGCCCGTAGTGTTCAGGAGTATGTGGGTTATAGGGGGATGGGTCTGGGTACGATGGTCCAAAGGGCCTGTCTCCACACTGTAGGGAATAGAATCTGATCTAATCTAATCTAAAACTGCACAATGTTCATTTGTGAGTGCTCAGATACTGAAGAAGTCTATGCCCAAATGCAGCAAATGGATAATTATTCATTTTAATTGACAAAGTAGAAATTAACATTCATGCCAGGCAATGATAATCTCCAACAACAGAGAATAAAATCATCAACTCCTTGAAATTCGATAGCAGAACGTCATAAGGAAGAAGCGGTGATACATTTCAAAGAAAAGATGCTGTGTTGGCATGGACAGGAACTTGCAGGTGGTGATGTTCCCATGAATCTATTGCCCTGGTCCTTCGGGGTGGCAGTTCTTAGAATCATCGCAGAATCCCTACACTGTGAAAGAAGGCCATTTGGCCCATCGAGTCTACACTGCCCCTACGAAAAGCATCACGCAGAGATCCCTACCCTATCCCTGTAACACTGCAATCTTTTCCCTCATGGCTAATTCACCTAGCCTATACATTTCTAACACTAAGGGAAACTTAGTATGGCCAATCCACCTAACCTGCAAATCTTTGAACTGTGGGACGAAACAGGAGCACCTGGAGGAAACCCGTGCAGACATGTGGACAATGTGCAAACTCCACACGGTCGCCCAAGGCTGGAATTGAACACAGGTCCCTGGCACTGACAGGCAGCAGTGCGAACCACTGAGCCAACGTGCCACCCAAAGAGAGGTTGAAGAAGAGAGTTCCTCATGGTAACCTCAGGTGGTGTGGGAACTGAACCCATGCTTTTGGCATCACTCTGCTTTGCAAACCAGCTATTCAGACAACTGAGCTAAACTGACCCCGAAAGTTAATGATAACAAAGTGTGGAGCTGGATGAACACAGCAGGCCAAGCAGCATCATAGGAGCACAAAAGTTGACGTTTCAGGCATAGGTCCTTCATCAGAAAAGGTAGTGATGGTAGATTAGGAAGATGCTGCTACTGTGGTGGTAGAGGGAGCGGATTTGTGGATGTGGTGCCAATTGGGGCGGGGGGGGGGGAGGGAAACTGCTTTAATTAACTGCTTGATTTTATTGTAAAATATACTAAAGTTCATTGAAAAGCTTTTTTTTTTATGAGCAGCACAGGCAAATCATAGTAAGCAAGGATATACAGATCAAAATGACTTAGAGGCATACAGGCACAGGCCATGCACTCGGCAAGACCAACGTTAGCAAGATCGTCATTTTTTGAGGCCAGATAGTCCATTCAACAGTCTAATGATGGCAGGAAGAAGCTATCCTTGAACCTGCTTGTGCATATGTTCAGGCTTCTGTATCTTCTGCCTGTTGGAAGAGGTTGGAGGAGACCATTTCCAGGGTGCAATGGATCATTGATGATATTGACAGCCTTCCAGCAGCAGCGAGCCAATTAAATGCAGTCCATGGATGGAAGAGTAAGCTGTGCACATCATCTTCTGTAGTTCTTCCGGTCCTGAGTAAAGCAGTCGCCGAACCAGGGCATGCCAAATTTCCTAGGCTGCATGAGGAAAAAGGGAAGTTGTTTTGTCTTGTATTGAATGGTGACAAGCTTCTTGAATATTGTTGGAGCCGCTCTTTTTTCTTGTTGAAAATGGTCATATAGCTTGGTACTTGTGTAGCAGAAATGTTAATTTCCACTTACCAGTCCACACCTGGATGCTGTCCACACCTTGATAACAAAGTGTGAAGCTGGATGAACACAGCAGGCCAAGCAGCATCTCAGGAGCACAAAAGCTGATGTTTCGGGCCTAGACCCTTCTTCATCCAGCTTCACACATTATTACCTTGGATTCTCCAGCATCTGCAGTTCCCATTATGTCTGCTGTCCACACCTTACTGCGTCTGGACATGAACGGATCAGTATCCAGGGAATTGTGAATGTTGTGAATATTGCACAATCACCAGTGAATTTCTCCACTCCTGAACTTGTGATGGATGGAAGTTCATTCATGAAGCAGCTGATACTACCCTCAGGAACAAACCTACAAAAGATACAGTCATCTTTCTTTTGTATCAGGTATGACTCCAAGCAGTGAAGAATGTGCAATTAAGGGCAATCAGTCTCACATCACCTCAAATTCAGTTTTTCTGTTCAAAGGCCATATTGAGGTCAGGAGCAGAGTCCTGGCAGCACCAATGCTGAGCATCAGTAGGTTATTGCTAAGTAAGTTTGGTCTAATGGCACATTTGATGACATCTTCCATCACTTTACTGGTGATAAGAGTAGACTGATAGGCCAGTAATCAGCTGGTTGAATTTATAGAAGGGACATACCTAGGCAATATTCTACATTGTCAGGTAAATGCTGCCAGCCGTTTCTTGATATCATGTGGTGCATCAAATTAACTGGAGACTGGCTTCTGTGATGCTGGGGTCCTTCCAAGGTGGCCAAGATGAACGATCCACTTGGCACTTCTGGTGGAAAACTGACATATTCGGCCTTATTTTTGCACTGATGGGCTGGGCGCCCCATTATTAAAGATTCTTAACCCAATTCTTGTAGTTTTGTTTCATTTCTTCACAAAAATTTTTACTCTATCTTTTTTTCTACTAGGATTGTAGTGTTACCTTTCTTGATTCTGAGCTCTAGCTCCTCTCGGACCTCTATTCTCTCTTGCACTACAATTAACCCAATAATTGCTTCAAATGATATTTACTGGAGGTGGGGTCATGTTTGGCAGATGACGATACTAATTTGACCATTCTGATCCCATTATTCAACAGTTTTCCAATATCCACTGTCAAGGCTCACCTCTTCACTTTGGCAGATTATGAGGGGACAACTATCATCCAGACGACTGCGTTCTGGTTTTCAGAATTAATGCAAGGAGAGAAGAAGCTTAACAACTACATTCTCTAAATGGTAATCAATGTTAATCAGCTACTTAAATGAAGCTCAGTGCTTTTGTTGAACACATACTGTCAGTGTGAGGATAAAATTGACCTAGAAGGGGCTCTTGTGCACTGATAATGATCCTAGGTCTGTGCTAAGAGGCCAAGGTTAAAGTCTCACCTGCTCCAGAAGTGTGTAACAAACATCTGAGGAGGTTGATTAGAAAATATAAAAATTAATTCAAACTCTCGAAAGAGATTTGAATGATTGAACAAATTGTGTAGTTAGATAGCCTTTGTTGTTCTTCCAATCTAATCTAGTAAATCATAAAATCCCCACAGTGTGCCAACAGGTTATTCAGCCCAACAAGTCCACACTGACCCTCTGAAGAGCATCCCACCCAGAACCATCCCCTAAACTATCCCTGTAATCCTGCACTTCCCATGGCTAATGCACCAAACTTACACATCTCTGAACACTATGAGCAATTTAGCATGGCGAATCCAACTAACCTGCACACCTTTGAACTATGGGAGGTAGCCGCAGCTCCTGGGAGAAACCAATGTAGACATGGGAAGAATGTGCAAACTCCACTCAGACAGTTTCCCCAGGTTGGAATTGAACTAAGGTCCCTGGCATTGAGGCAGCAGTGTTAACCACTGCGCTACCGTGTCACCCATGTTTCTTGATAATAGATTCTAATACGTTAAAATGCTTAGTTTTATCTCTTTAACAAAAAGACAGAATAATTTTATTCAGAGCCTTCAGGGAAAATAACAGAATTTTACCTTAGAATGTTCAGCGAGTGCTTGAAGACAAAATGATTCAACCTTCTCAGATGGAACAGAGCTTAGGCTCTGTGCATATGGAAGCCCATTTCCCCCAAAACACCATAAGCCTCCCTGAAACACAAAAGATTAAATAACTTTATTCACATTCTTTAAATACCTTATAATGTTATTGCATTCCTCTTCTGCTAGTGTAGTTTTCTTTCAATTCATCCTGTATCTTCGTAGCTGTTTAAAAATAGCTTTTAAGTCATGAAGGACATTGCACTATTTAAATAAAATATAGGTGAACTCCTTAGAAATTCCCTTTATCATGCATCTCAAGAAGCTGGTTTGCTAAGCCTCTTACAAAATTTCCTGCCTCCTGCCTCCTTCCTTTGCATTGACCAAGCATGCGTATACTTTACCAAATCAATGATCAAAAACAAAAACCTTGCTTTTAACACTTTGGGGTTTCCACTGGTGGTAAAATGTTCCAGTTTCTGTAAAAGGTTTTTGAAGCCCTTGACTACATGTAGATAAAATAAAACTATCCCTGCCAAAACCACAGGCAACAAAAGTGGAATATATTTTCAACATGCAGAAGCATATGCACTTCATGTTACATTTCAAAAAGCCCAGTTTACTAAACACAACTGGTAAATATGTAGTAAACTTTTTTGTTTTCACAATTTAGCACATGAATGGTAAAACCTTTTCAGATACATTTGGAGAAGCAAAACTTTCAAAATAGTGAGTTAAAAGTGTGCAAAATTATGTACGCCTGTGTGAAACAATGTTTCTTACCTATGCAAAAAAATTTACATAAAGATATTTTGACAATGGGGAATTTGGAATCATGATTTTGAATTAACTTTTATTTATCTAATTAGTAAGAAACTGAGGTGTGATTTCCAGTCTGCATATGCAGCAAAAATGTGGAGACAGCAAAATATTTTTGTCAACAGTGCATTCTTATTCAAGTTTTTAAAGGAACAGAAAAGCTGGTGTGCTTAAGATAACCATCAAATCTATAGTAAAAGGAAAAAAATAACATTGTTTTATAAAAGAGGGAAACTAGGTATTCTGATGTGGGACATAAACATCAGCAGAAATCTAAGGGACAAGTGGCCTGTTCCTAAACTGGGGTCTCGACTGTGTAATTCTACCTTTGCAAAAAAAAGCTCCTTCATAGATGATGTGAGGCTAATGTTTGATGCAATTAATGAGATGTGAAAAACAGAGGACTGTTGAAGTTCAAAGTTGAACATGGTGGCAGAAAAGGAGTGATTGACTGAAATGAACAGTGACTGTATAATGAGGCAAGATGTAAGGGGAAAGGCAATGTAATCAGAAAATAGGAGGCTTAAGAGATTTTTGACAATGATAAACATCAAGTTTATTTCTGAGGAGAGAGGCAAAAGTAGAGAGGAAACTTTATTGAGTCAAAACTTGAACCAAGTTAACAAGGTGGGCAATTATTGAAAGACAAAGTCAAGAACTGTGGATACTAGGGATCGAAAACACACCAACAGAAATTGCTGGAGAAATTCAGAGTCATCAGAATGTAACTTTTCAAGTCTAATTACCCTTCTTTAGAACCGATAGCAGCTCGGAAACGGTGTTTTATGCAGATGATGGGGGTGAGGCATAAAAAGGACTAAGCAGACAGATGGTGACAGAGCCCAGGTAGGGAGAAGAAAAGGTTAGGCAGACAACAGTCACTGACAATAAATCATGCGAGGTGAGAAGCTAAATAACTGATCATGATGATGGGCAAATGACATAGCAGGAGGCATTCATGCTCTAAAATTGTTCAACTCAATGAGCTCTGAGGCTGTAATGTCCCTCAGCTAAACACTAGATGTTGTTCTTCCAGTTTGCATCAAGTTGCTGGAGCACTGCAGCAGGCCTGACATAAATATTGGTGTGAGAATACTATCGTGTGCTTGAAATGGCAGGCAACTGGAAGCTCAGGGTGATTTTTACAGACAGAACATAGGTGACATCTATGTAGAAACCTGATTTGAGTTTCATCTCTCCAGTGTTGAGGGGATTCATTCCTTCACCTGGGAGGTGTGTATAGACCCTTGGATAATGAGGAGGTAACTGGACAAGCTTTGCAGCTACTATGTAGCGTGGGAAGATGTCATGAGGGCATTGGCAGGTGTTGGCAGTGGAGGGGGAGTGAGCCAGGGTTGTCGCAGAGGAAAAAGTCCTTGCAGAATGTTGACAATGGAGGGATAGGTGCGTCTGGTGGTTGTATCCCACTGGAGGTGACAGAAGTGGCAGCTAACAGTCATATAGCATGGATAGCCCAACTATCCATACCAACCAGGTTTCCTAAACTTAACCAATCCCACTTGCCAACATTTGGCCCACATCCCTCTAAACCTTTGCTGTTCATGTACCTGTCCAAACGTCTTTTATATTTTGCAATTATACCAGCATCTACCACTTCTGGCAATTCATTCCATACACGCACCACTCTGCAAAAATAAAACTGCCTGTCAGGTCCCTTTTAAATCTTTCCCTTCTCAGCTTAAACCCATGCCCTTAAGCTTTCTCAAGAAATTAACGTACAGGAATTGAGCATAGTGCACTGACATAGATACAGAACTGGTTGGCAAACAAGAAGCAAAGAGCAGGAATAAATGGGATCATTTTCTTAGTGGTAGTCAGTGACTAGTACCACAGGGAACAATGCTTGGCCCTAAGCTATTCAAAATATACGTTAATGATTTACATGAGGAAACAATATGTAACACCTCCAAGTTTGTAGGTGGCACTAAGCTGGGTAGGAGGGTGAACTGTGGAAGGGAAACCAGATGCTTCAGGTGTGATTTGGACAAGTTCAGTGAGTCTGCAAATGCATGGCAGAAGAAGTACAATGTAGATAAATGTGAGGTTATCCACAACTGGTAGCAAAAACAAGATGGCAGATTATAATCTGAATATAGATGAGAAAAAAAGGAAAGTACAAGGAGACTGGAGTGTATTTGTACACCAGTTGCTGAGTGTAAGTACATAGCTGCGGCAGGCAATAAAGGTGGTAAGTGGCATGCTGATCTTCATTGTAAGGAGAACTGATTACCTGAGTAGGGATTCTTGCTGCAGATTTACAGGGCCTTGGTAAAAACCATATCTGGAGTATTGTGTGCAATTCTGCTCCTCTTATCTCAGCAAAGACATTCTGACTTTGGAGGGAGTGTAATGAAGGTTTACCAATCTGATTGCTGTAATGGTAAGATTGACAAATGGAGGCTGTATTAGTTGGGACTATATCCACTGGAATTGAAAAGTGGTGGTAGCGGTGGTGTGCATGTTAGGTGGGGAGGGTGCAGATATCTCATCAGACTACACAGGGTGAATGCAAAGGATGCTCCAAAGACTACAATGTCTAAAGCCACGAGTCACGGCGGCTCAGTGGTTAGCACTGCAGCTTCACAGCGCCAGGGACCCGGGTTCAATTCCAGCCTCGGGCGACTGTCTGTGTGGAGTTTCCACATTCTCCCCGTGTCTGCGTGGGTTTCCTCCAGGTGCTCCAGTTTCCTCCCACAGTCCAAAGATGTGCAGGTTAGGTGGATTGGCCATGCTAAATTGCCCACAGTGTTCAGGGGTGTGTGGGTTATAGGGGGATGGGTCTGGGTGGGATGCTTCAATGGGCAGTGTGGACTTGTTGGGCCGAAGGGCCTGTTTCCACACTGTAGGGAATCTAAATCATATGGGGTAGAGGTAGTAGGAATGGCAGATGCTGGAGAATCTGAGATAACAAAGTGTAGAGCTGGATTAACACAGCAAGCCAAACAGCATCAGTGGAGCAGGAAAGCTGATGTTTCGGGCTGAGACCCGCCTTCAGAAATGCAGGAGGGGAAGGGGGGTTCTGAAATAAAAAGGGAGAGAGGGGGAGGTGTATAGAAGATGGATAAAGGAGAAGATAGTTGGAGAGGAGACCAACAGGTCAAAGAGGTGGGGATGGAGCCAGTAAAGGTGAGGGTAGGTGGGTGGCATCATTGTGGCACTGCAGGAGGCCCAGGATGGATGTCGTCTAAGGAATGGGAGGGGGAGTTGAAATGGTTTGCGACTGAGAGGTGCAGTTGTTTAGTGCGAACAGAGCGTAAGTGTTCCGCAAAGCGGTCCCCAGGTGGGTGGGAGGAGGTGTATTCTAGGTAGCTGTGGGAGTCAGGCTTGAAATGGATATCAGTTTCCAGGTGAGATGGAAACACAGAGGTCCAGGAAGTACAGAGAGGTATCAACGATGATCTAGGTGAACTTGAGGTTGGAGTGGAAGGTATTGGTGAAGTGGATGATCTGTTCGAGCTTCTTGTGGGAGCGCAAGGTGGCGCCGATACAGTCATCGACGTAACAGAGGAAGAGGTGGGTTTACAGCCAGTGTTAGTACAGAAGAGAGATTGTTCCACGTAACTTAAAAAGAGGCAGGCATAGGCCCATTCGGGTACCCAAGGCCACACCCTTTGTCTGTAGAAAGTGGGAGGAATTGAAAGAGAAGTTGTTAAGGGTGAGGATGAGTTCGGCTAAGCAGATAAAGGTGTCATGGAGGGCGAATGGTCAGGCCTGGGGGACAGGAAGAAGCAGAAAGGGCCTTTCGGCTCTGCATGGCGAACGCAGGGGAATAGGGGAATAGGGACTGGACGTCTTGGTAAAAATGAGGTGTTGGGGACCGGGGACTTGGTAGTTTTGGAGGAGGTGGAAGGCGTGGGTGGTGTCACGGATATCGGTAGGGAGTTCCTGGACCAAGGGGGAGAAAATGGAGTCGAATGCTGTAAGCACTACTCCTGCCCCTACACCTACCCCCACCCCACCCTCACCCCGCAAGAACAAGCAAAAGGGAATCCCCCTCATCCTCATTTACCACCACACCATCCTCCAGATCCAACGCATCATCCTCCAACACTTCCGCCATCTGCAATCCGACCCCACCACCAAAGACATTTTTCCCTCCCCACCCATATCTGCTTTCCGGAGGGACTACTCTCTCCGTGACTTCCTTGTCCACTCTACACTCCCCTCCAGCCCCACCACATCCGGCACTTTTCCCTGCAACCACAGGAAGTGTTTCACCTCTCCCCTCACCCGCATCCCAGGCCCCAAGAAGACCTTCCACATCAAACAGATGTTCATCTGTACATCTCCTAATGTGGTATACCATTGCTGATTTTCCCATTGTGGCCTGCTCTATATTGGGGAAACCAAGCGGAGGTTTGGGGGCCACTTTGCGGAACACCTATGCTCGGTTCACACTAAACAACTGCACCTCCCAGTCGCAAATCTTTTCAACAGCCCCTCCCATTCCTTTGACCACAAGTCCATCCTGGGCCTCCTGCAGTGCCATAATGATGCCACCCGAAGGTTTCAGGAACAGCACCTCATATTTCGCTTGGGAACCCTGCAGCCCAATGGTATCACTACAGACTTCATAAGCTTCAAAATCTCCCCGCTCCCAACCACATCCCAAAACCAACCTAGCTTGACCCCGCCCCCTAACCTGTCCTTCCTCCCACCTATCCCTCGTCCCACCTCAAGCCCCACCCCCATCTCCTAACTACTATCCTCATCCCACCCCCTTGACCTGTCCATCCTCCTTGGACTGACCTATCCCCTCCTTAACTCCCCACCTACCCTCACCTTTACTGGCTCCATCTCCGCCTCTTTGGCCTGTCTGTCTCCTCTCCACCTATCTTCTCCTTTATCCATGTTCTATCCGCCTCCCCCTCTTTCCCTATTTATTTCGGAACCCCCTTCCCCTCCCCCATTTCTGAAGATGGGTCTTGGCCTGAAACGTCAGCTTTCCTGCTCCCCTGATGCTGCTTGCCCTGCTCTGCACCTTGTTTTCTCTCTCAAGGATATGGAGTAAGCCTTTTAGGACTGAGAAGAGGAGAAATTGCTTCATCCAGACAGAGCGGTGAGCATGTGGTATTATCTGCCACAGTGAATGATTGAGGCCAAAACACTGAATATCTTCACAAGGGATTTCGATATGGTTCTTAGGGCTAAAGGGAAATGTGTAAGTTGGGAAAGCGTATGGTTGAGAAAGTGGGAAGAGCAGCACCAAGTTGGATTATTAGCCATGGTGATACTGAATGGTGAAGCAGCTTGCAGGATTGAAATATTCCTATTTTCTACATTTTGGATGGCTATGGAAAAGACTAAGGTGACAATTTAAGAAAGAATTATCAACTAGGGGAAGGCCAATTTCAATTAGATTAGATTCCCTACAGTGCAGAAACAGTCCAGATAATTTGGAATCAAAGGGTGGGAAATAGAACAGTGGCTGAACAATATACTGCCTTGAATGCGGAAGCTGGTGGGGTAGAAAGTGAGGGCCCAGGGTCCATATTGGTGTTGTGGGAGGGAGAAGAGTGAGGACAGAAGTGCAGGAAATGGGTCAGACGTGGCTAAGGGCCCTGTCAACCATGGTAGTAGGGAATCCTCGTTGAGGCAAAAAGGGGGATATTTTTGAGGCACCTCTGCAGAAGGTGGCATCAGCTGAACAGATCTGACAGAAATGTGGGAAGCAGGAGAATGGAAAGGAGTTCTTACAAGAAGCAGGGTGTGAGGATATATAGTTCAGAGAACTATGAGAGTTGGTGGGTTTGCAACGGGTATCAGTGGCCTGTTTATTCCTAGAAATGGTAACAGAGATGTTCAAGAAGGTAAGGAAGAGGCCAGAAATGGACCAGATGAAATTGAGAGCAGGATGAAAATTGGAAGCATAACTGGTATTTTTTCCCAATTTCAGCTCTGAAGAGAAAGTGGCACCAATGATGTCATTGATGTACAGAAGAAAAAGTTGTGGGACAGAACCCAAGTAGGACTGGAACAAGGAATGTCCAAATACCTCACAGAGACTGACATAACTGTCATGTGGGTACCCATTGCAATACCTTTGATCTAATGAAACAGACGGGAGTTAAAAGAAGAAATTGTTTTAAGTGAGGACAACTCAGCCAGGTAGAGGCTGGTGGTGGTGGCTGGGGATGGCTCAGGCTGCCTATCCAGGAAGTAGTGGAAAACCGCAGGAGTACTCTGATGGGGAATGGATGTCTCAAGGGATTACACATACATGTTGAAAAGGAGATGGCTGGTGCTCAGGCTGGAAATTTTGAAACTGATGTAAAACATCAGAAGACTTGCAGATGTAAATAGGAAGGGACTGGATGAGAGGAGGAAAAAAATAATTGAGTCAAGATTGGAAGGAATAAACTCTGTAGAGGAGGAACAGGCAGAAACAACGGGTCTGCCTAAGCGGTCCTATTTATGAATTTTGGGAAGAAGATAGAAGTAAGCTGAATGGAATTGGGGGACTTTGAGCTGGCAGGCTGAGAGGTAAGCAGGTAGGGGAGGGCATGGAGGTCCCCGGATGCCATGAAGTTCATGAGAGTGTGGACACAATAGCCTGATGTTCAATGGCAACATCACGGTCTAGGGGACATAAGAGGCGGTGTCCAAGAGCTGACGCTCAACTTCAACAGTTTGGAGGTCAGTATGCCAGACAACAACAGCAACACCCCTGTTGGCAGGTTAATTTTCACCTGTTTCCAACCCTCTCCTTCCACTTGAATCCATCTCACTGGCCTTTTACTTGCACTTGACCTGTTCATCGAAAACTGTCAACTTGATATTGGTCACTTTTACTTTTCTGCTCCCCTCACTTAACTCTTTCTGAACTGACTGCACTCCATGCTCTCAGATCCAATCCTGACTTTGTAAGCAAATCTGCTGATAAGGATGGTGACATCAATTCCTTCCTTGTGCGGATGTATTATAACAGGAAGTTCACTGGCATATTTTGTTTAAGTCTTATGACCATCAATTTGAAAAACCAGGATGCCTTTATTGCCACTTGCTCTCTAATTCATTTCAACAATATCATCCATATTTCATTCATTAATTGAGAACCTATTTTATGATATTTTATAGAATTAACGATGTCAAAAAATGTAAGGTCACATGGGTTATCAGTTAGCTTTCTTCTAGATTTCAGTGTAATTAATTCATCTACCTTACATTGAGGATCGACTGAATTAAGTTAAATATATTCAGTTTGAATGCATCCTTGAGAGATGAATTCACAAAGCACAGCTGCATAAAAACAGAGGACTGAATTCTTTGGACACCATGGAAAAAGAGTGGAGGCAGAAGAAGCAACTGGACCAGGAAATTTCCCAATCATTCCTACCTCAGGGAAGTTTCCCCTTCAATCCATTTGGAACTCGATCAACCCCCTGCAGCCCATCGAGCCAAACAATGTCTGACTTATGCAATGTCCAGTATATTCTTGCTCTCTCAGCCTCCACCACTCCTCTATCCCTCTATCTATTATCGACCATCCATCACCTCCTCCTGTGAGTCAGGAAGACATCGGAGTCAGAGGCCACAGTGACAAGATGACACAGATGAAATCCCACAGATGCTTCTGAAACCAATCCTGTCTGTCTTCAGTCGCCTAAATCTTACGTACGCTTCCTTTTTCCTCTTAGTTAGTCTCACAATTTCACTTGTCATCCATGGTTCCCTAATCTTGCCATCTTCTATCTGTCATTTTCACGGAAACATGTCGCTCCTGCACGTTCCCTCTTTAAAAGCCTCCCACATATCAAATAAGCCTCCCACATATCAAATGTCAATTTACTCTCAAACAGTTACTCCCAAACTACATTCCCCAGATCCTGCCGAATTTAGGTATAGTTGGCCTTCCCCCAGTTTAGAACTCTTCCTTTAGCACCACTCTCATCTTTGCCCATGAGTATTGTAAAACTTACAGAATTGTGGTCACTATTTCCAAAGTAGTCCCCTGCTGTAATTTCAACCACCTGGCCTGGCTCATTCCCCAACACTAGGTCCAGTACAGCCCCTTCCTGAGTTGGACTACATACATACTGCTCTAGAAAACCCTCCTGGATGCTCTTTACTAATTCTGTTCCATCTTGACCCCTAACACTAAATGAATCCCAGTCAATGTTGAGAAATGTATGTGTTGGCATGCGCAATGAAGAAAAAATTGATATCCTGACTGATGAACGGCACTGTAATTAAGCGTACAAGGCAGCAGGGTGGAAAAATCCACAGATTATTTAGCAGATGTGCAGATAATTTCAAAAGGTATGCTGGAGCTATGAGCAATTGGAGTTAATTGCTCCTTTGTTAAATTCATTCATGGGATGGGGGTAGGCCAGCATTAATTACCCATCCCCACTTTCTCAGAGGGCAATTAAAGGTCAGCCACATTGCCGAGAGTCTGAAGGCCATGACATGGAGGCCAGACCAGGCAAGGATTGCAGTTTCCTTCCCTAAAGGATGTTAGTGAGCCAGATGGGTTTTTCCTGACAAGTGACAATAGTTTCATGGCCTTCATTAGAATCTTAGTTCCATATTTTTATTGAATTCAGATTCAATGAAATGATGGAATTTGAACCCGGAACATTACCTGGGCTTTCTGATTAATAGCGCAGTGATAATACCACTAGGTCACTGTCTCCTTCCGTGGCCATAAAGATGTTTACTTCTTCACTCTATAACTGAAGAGATAAGGGATTTAGAGTAACTGTATTTACTCAAGGATAGCTCTAAAATAGGCCCAGAGCATATACATCTGCTCATCATTTCAGTTCAGACTTCCATTATTTTATTTCTATTTTTCTAATTTTTGGCTTGGAGAGATAAAATTGAGAATTGAACTTTGAGCATTAACTTGTTTTGGGAAGGAAAAGACGGCAATCAAACTTACGTTTGAGCTTGGGTACTGGCCTGTAAAGATGACTACAGGTTAATTATTATCCTAAGAACACTATCGACACCTTGGCAGCAAGATCTTCTAAGCTCACGACTGGCAATTGGTTGGATGTTGAATTGATCAATCAGAGGCAGATTGGTGCTGGCCAGCCAATCTCAGAGAATATTAGTAAAAGCAAGGACAAAAGAAATGAACCAGTTCTGACTGGGGTTTTAAAGCTTCTGGACAATGCTGCTTTTTTTTGCTCTCTCTTTCTTTGTTTTCACGCATTGCCGATTTGTTGGTTGTTCTGTTCAGAAAATACCGCTCTCTAAGAAATGGATGACTAATTCTACAAGTCAACGGTCCTATTTGCATGAATCAGTGACTTTGGAATTCAAGCAAGACCTACAGATTATCTGCATGTCAAAAATTCCATTAATCATGGATTTCCGAAGGCCTGGGTACTCATCATAAGACTGCTGAACTGGCAAATGACAATTCCTTAAGTATTTCTGATAATAAAGTGTGAAGCTGGATGAACACAGCAGGCCAAGCAGCATCTCAGGAGCACAAAAGCTGACGTTTCGGGCCTAGACCCTTCATCAGAGAGGGGGATGGGGAGAGGGTTCTGGAATAAATAGGGAGAGAGGGGGAGGCGGACCGAAGATAGAGAGAAAAGATGATAGGTGGAGAGTATAGGTGGGGAGGTAGGGAGGGGATAGGTCAGTCCAGGGAAGACGGACAGGTCAAGGAGGTGGGATGAGGTTAGTAGGTAGGAAATGGAGGTGTGGCTTGGGGTGGGAGGAAGGGATGGGTGAGAGGAAGAACAGGTTAGGGAGGCAGAGACAGGCTGGGCTGGTTTTGGGATGGAGTGGGGGGAGGGTCTAGGCCCGAAACGTCAGCTTTTGTGCTCCTGAGATGCTGCTTGGCCTGCTGTGTTCATCCAGCTTCACACTTTATTATCTTGGATTCTCCAGCATCTGCAGTTCCCATTATCACTGATACAATTTTAACCTCCTTATGTACTTCTATTCATTTATCCTTTAAATTATGTCTGTCAGTGTGTGGGTAGGAACTCTGGTTAAAGAAGACTGAGCTTGGATCATTGACATTAAGTACATTGTCTTGTTACATAAGACCTTAGGATACAGGAGCAGAATTAGACTATTTGGCCCATCAAGTCTGCTCTGCATTTCCATCACAGCTGTTATGCTTTTCAAGCCCATTCTCTCGCCTTCTCCCCATAACATTTGATCACTTTATAGATCAAGGACCTATTCCTGTCTTAAATACACTCAATAATTTGGCCTTCACAGCCTTCTGCAGCAATGAGTTCCATAGATTAACCACTCCTCTGGCTGAAGAAATTTCACCTTATTTCAATTCTAAAGGGTTATACCTTCACTCTGAGGCTGTGCCCTCAGATCCTGGACTCGTCAATTTGTAGAAACACCTTCTTCACATCCATTTTACCCAGGCCTCTCGGTATTCTGTAAGTTTCAATCAGGTTACCCCACTTCCTTCTAAACTCCATCAAGTACAGGCCCAGCATCCTCAACTCCTCACGTGACAAGCCCTTCATCTTCAAGATCATTCTTGTAAACCTCCTCCAATGCCAGCACTTCTTTCCTTAGATGTGGGGCTCAAAACTACTCACAATATTCCAAATGCCATTTGACCAGAGCCTGATACAGCCTTAGCAGCAGATGTCTACTCTTGTATCCTCGCCCTCTTGAAATGAATGCTAACATTGTATTTGCCTTCCTGACTGCCAACTGAACCTGTATGTCAAACTTGAGAGAATCCTGAACTTGGACTCCTATGTCCCTTTGTGCTTCAGACTTCTGAAGCCCTTCCCATTTAGGAAATAGTCTACATCCTTTTTCTCTCCACCAAAGTGCATAACCTTGCACTTTCCAGAACTGAACTCCATTTATCACTTCTTTGCCAACTCTCCTGGATGTCCAAGTCCTTCTACAGCCTCTCTGCTTCTCAATACTACCTGCCACTCTACCTATCTTTGTTATTTTTTATCCATATTGTACTAAAGTTATGTTATTAATAACAAATTGTTATTATCTCTTCAATTTATAAATTTTGTGTCTAAAGTCTGGTGAAAAACAACCGGGTGATTTTGTTGCTTAAATGTTTTAATTTTACTGTGATGTGAATCCAGGGATTTGTGGGGGGGGTTGCTGATTTGGTTTGGCTTGCTGTCCCTTTGTCATAATACTTCAAGCAGAACGGAGATGTTACTGAAAACCAATTAATAGGCTGAAACAAAATATTAACTCAAATTGCACAGCAAGCACAAGGGTATAAATAAACAATTTAATTTGCAACTGACTGTTACAACTAAGGTCGAGCAGACTGGGTTGCCTGCTTCAGAAGACATGCCAGGAGAACTGTTGATGGACTGACCACCCGAGTTCATGGGACTTCTGAGCAGCCAGTGTGAGTACGTACTATTGCTTGGTAGTTTAGTGAAACGGTATACAAGTTATTGAGTGGGCTCTTGTGATGCACCCTACCTCAGCAGCATGAAGCGGAGATTCAAGTCCTACCTGACTCAGGGATATGTAAGAACATTTGTTGATTAGAAAATATCTGCAACTTACTTTGTGTAATTGATATCTGGGCAGAAACCTTTAGATCCAATGAGGGGATTTTACAATAGCACATATTGAACTGACAGAAACCGATCAAATCTATCGTATAGGAAGAAAAAACTTGCGTGGTGATATAATGTATAAGGTTTGCAAATAAAGTGAATATTTTAAGAAGAAAGGAATAGCAAACTGAAGAGACAGAGAGAACTGCAGATGCTGGAGTCAGAGACACCAGTATCGAGCTGGAGGAACACAGCAGGTCAGGCAGCATCAGAGGAACAGGAAAATTGATGTGTCAGATCGGGGCCCTTCTTCAGAAATGAGGAGGTGGAATCAGCTGCGAAATAAATAGAGGGGACAATGGGGCTGGGGAAGGTAGGTGGGATGGTGATAGGTGAGTACAGGTAGGGACTGGAGGGGAATGGAGGGGGTGGTCAGGTGGGAAAGATGGACAGGTTGTCTCAGATCAAGAAAATGGAAATGAGAGGGAGGCTTAGACATGGAATGAGGCTGGGGTGGGGAGATTTTAAAACTAGTGAATTCCATGTTCAGGCCATCGGGCTGTAGGCTCCTGAGACGGAATATGAGGTGTTGCTCCTCCAGTTTGTGGGTGATGTCATTGTGACACTGGAGGCAGCCCAAGATGGACATGTCACTCAGGGAGTGGGAGGGGAAGTTGAAATGGTTGGCAACCGGAGGTGTTGTCATTTGTCACGTAGAGTGCAGATGCTCTAGAAAAACAGTCCCCAAGTTTACACGAGGTCTCACCAATATAGAAGAGGCCATATCTGGAGCAGCGGATACAGGAGACCAAGTTGACGGATATGCAGGTGAACCCCTGTCTGATATGGAAGGTTTGTTTTGTGCCTTGAATGGAGGTGACGGGCAAGCGTGGGGGCAGGTGCAGCACGTCCTGCAGTTGCAGGGAAAGGTGCCAGGGGTGGTGGGGTTAGTGGGGAGTGTGGAGCAGACGAGGGAGTCGCGAAGCAAGTGGTCACTACAAAAGCAGATAAGGGTGCGGAGGCATTGGTTGAGGGGTCGGATTGTAAGTGGTGGAGAATGATACGTTGGATGCGGATGTTTGTGGGGTAATACGTGACGACGAGGGGGATTCTGTCTTCATTTTTGTCGTGGGGAGGGGTTGTGAGGGCAGACGTGTGGGAAATGCAAGAGATATGGTTGAGGGCATTTTTGATCACTAGAGGGGGGGACGTTACGGTCCTTGTATTAGAAGGACATCTGGGACATACAGAAGTGGACACCTCACCTTGGGAGCAGATGCAGTGGAGGCACAGGAATTGAGAGTAGAGGATGACATTCTTGCAACAGGGCAGGTGAGAGGAGGTGTAGTCCAGGTGGCTGTGGGAGTCAGTGGTCTTGGAATAGATGTCAGTTTCAAGGCAGTCACCAGAGATGGAGACGGAGAGATCCAAGGAGGAGAGGGAGTTATTGGAGATGGTTCAGGTGAATTTGAGAGTGCAGTGAAAGGTAACAGTAAAGTTGATGAACAGCTCAAGGTCCTTGTGGGAGCACGAAGGCAGCACCCATGCAGTCATCAATGCATTTTCCTGCACTTCAGTCTTCACATCCTCTCTCCCCAACCAAAATAAAGACAGAATCCTGACAGGTTTTCTGAAGAAGGGTCTCAATCCGTAATGTCAACTTTCCTGCTCGGCCTGCTGTGTTTATCCAGCTTTACATATTATCAAAGACAGAATCCCCCAGTTGTCACATATCACCTTATCAACCTTCACATCCTACGTATCATTCTCCGCCATTTCTGCCACCTAGAATCTTGACCCCACAACCAAAGACATATTTCCCTCCCCACTACTATCTGCCTCTTCTAGTGTCGCTCTCTCCACGATTCTCTTGTCCGCTCCACACTTCCCACTAACCCAGCACCTTTCCCTGTAACTGCAGAGAGTGCTAAACCTGCCCCCACAGTTCCCATCACTTCTATTCAAGGCAGAAAGCAAACATCAGTCTAACATCGGTGAGACCAAGCATAGACTTGGAGACCGTTTTGTCGAGTATCTGTGCTCTGTACGTGACAAACACCACCACCTTCTGGTCACCAAACATTTCAACTTCCCTTCCCACTCCCTGGTTGACATGTCCATCCTGGGCTTCCTCCAGTGTCACAATGACACCATCTGCAAACTGGAGGAGCAACAATTTATATCAGCCTCGACAGCCTACAGCCTAACATGGAATTTCACCAGTTCTAAAATGTCCCCATCCCAAGGCCTCATCCCATGTC
Source organism: Stegostoma tigrinum (assembly GCF_030684315.1). Lineage (NCBI taxonomy): Eukaryota > Metazoa > Chordata > Chondrichthyes > Orectolobiformes > Stegostomatidae > Stegostoma > Stegostoma tigrinum. The sequence continues at coordinate 31,434,915 of NC_081362.1, read as the reverse complement.
TCAGCCTCCCCCTCATTCCAACCTCCTTGACCTGACACAACCTGTCCGTCTTCTCACCCAACTGTCCGCTCCTCCCACCTCACTGACCACTCCCAACCACTGCCTACCTGCACTCACCTATCACTATCCCACCTATCTTCCCCAGCCACACCCCTCCTCTCTACTTATTTCCCAGCTCCCTTCCCGCTCCCCATTTCTGAAGAAGGGTCCCAAACTGAAATGGCAAACTATAATTGTAAAGAGATTCAAAATACTGGGATTTTTTTCTATTGAAAGTTAAGAGGAGACCCAACATGAGATTATAACACATGTTTTGTTTGGGTAATTAGGAAATAAACAGGCTTCTTTGGTTGAGGAGTCAATGATCAAGGAGCATCAATTTATTATGATTACTGAGGAGCAGGCAAGTTAGGAAAACTTTAATACAGAGAGGTGATGCATTTTGGACGCTTTGTCACAGACAGTAGTTAAGAAGAAATAATTTCACTTTCTCAAAAACTGGATAACTATTTGATGCAGAGGATGACGCAGGGAGCCGAGGAAACAGCAGGTCAGATGAGTTAACTTTAGATTGTTCTAGCTAAGATATTGAAAGGCACAACAAAATACAATAGTAGACAACAAGCAATTGTTCAACAGTACTTTTGACAATATAGTATTTGCACAGTACTTTCTGCCTAGTATGTTTCAAGTGATGAATGGATCTTGGTATCGATGTACTTCTGGCTCAGAGGCAAGAATACTACAAACGCCACGTTGGAACTGAAAGATCTTCTTTCAATCTGCATTACAAAGCTTAAAATCATTAGACCCACCTGTTAGGGATTTCTAGTATTATTTAATGTTAATGGAAGGATTTTGGAAACCCTACAGGTGTGGTGTAACTGTTTGCCGTTAGAGATGTCTTGTTTGTCGACTTTAGTTATCACCTCAAAAAAATCGTCTAGAACTGATAAATTTTTCAGTATATTGCAAAAGAATTAGCATAGAATTGGATCGCCGACACTCACCCTTTGTGCTGATAAAGACTGATTACTTTCTCGTAGAGCAAGAGAAGTAAAGTATTGCACACACTGATCCACTTCAGATTGTGGTAGAGCTGCCAGCAGATTTCTGAGCTCATCTTCAATGCAGGAGTTCTACACACAGGAAATAAACACCAGAACAGGATATGCTTTATATAAACACAATTAATTGCCTGGACAGCTACTCACTGACAAAAAGTTTGGAAAATTATACATCGCCTCCAGGTTCACAAGCTGAGTCTATGCACACAGAGTTTGCACATTCAATCTCCTCACAACATGATGGGGGCAAATAGATAGATGGTCAGTTGTACGCATAGTCAGACTGGCTTCATTCCCAGTCTGCCACTGGGGATGCATGCATGTTGAAATGTAAGAAGGCATCCCCTCACCAGTGGTACTCTAATACTTTCCTGGAGTTCACTTATAGGCTGTCTATGTTCCAAGAGAAGTATTAATTCATGCCAAAAAGAGGAACAGGCTGGCCTCGTAAGTCAAATTGCTAGAAGTAGCCAAGAAAAAAGCTGGAGAAACATGGCTGTCCACATTTGGGTTCAATGTCACGAGAAGCTTAAATATGTCATGACTACATTGAATGACATCCCATGTTCAAATGTCAACTCCACACTCTGTCTCTCTCACCATCCAATTCTAGACCACACATCAGGCCAACATATTTTACACTTCAATTGTTGCTCACTCTCAACACATGACCTCATGACTTCATCTGAATAGCCAACACTGACATACATTCACCTTGCTGTCATCTTACACCCATCAATCGCAAATGTTGCAATTCATCTCCTTCACTCAATCCATTTCTTGGAGTTCAAACTAATTCCAAGGAAAGATAGTGAACAGGGATGGCCATCCAGTAACTTCCACTGTGGCAACTGAAATGGAGGTGATTTTAGAAATTAACAGAATAAAAAATTGCAAGTCCGTCACTAACCAAAGTAAAGGTAGTATCACTTTGAAAGTAAAAGTACAAATCTAGGAAAATTAGTGGTGACTTAGAAGATTGGATAGAATTTAATAAACAGCAAAGAATGGTTCAAAAAAAAAAATGACAGAAATTAGAGCATGAAAGAAAGCAAGCTGTAAATATGAAAACCAATAGCCAAGTTTAGCCAAGTATTCAAAAATGAAAAAATGTAATTGAAGTGAGCCTGGGTTCTCCAGATTGCATGTTTGATGAAATAATAAGTGAACATATTGAGGTGGCAAAAAACATTCGGAAGGGGCAAAGTAGTTTTGGTGAATTTCTGCAGTGCATCTTTTATATGGTAATACTGCTTTGCTATGGATTGGTAATAGAAACAGTGAATATTTGTGCATGCGGTGCCAAACAAGCAGGCTGCTCTGTTTTGGATGGTGTGAACTTTTCAAGTGTTGTTGGAGCTGCATTCATTCAGCTAAGTTGGAGTATTCCATCTCACCCCAACAATAGTGGGACAGGCTTTAGACAATCAAGAGGTAAGTTATTTGCTGACCTTAGACCTGTTCGTTTACAAACAGTACTAACATGGCAAGTCCAATTCAGTTTCAAGTCAATGGTATGCCCCAAGATATTGATATTGGGGGTTTCAGCAATGGCAATGTCATTGAATATCAAGGGGCAATAGTAGTGTTCCCTCTTGCTCGAGACAGTCATTGCTTGGCACTTATCAGCCCAAGCCTGCATGTTGTCCAGATCATGCTGGATTTGGACATGGACTATTTCAGTGTCTGAGGAGTCATAGACAGTGCTCAAAATTGTGCAATCAAAAAACATCCCCATTGTGATGAGAGGAACGGCATTGGTGCAAATAAAGATGGTTGGGCCAAGGACTCCACTCGAACAAATTATATAAAAACACAAAAAAAGGAAGATGTGCAGGTTAAAGATGGATTAGCAATGGGGAATGCAGGGTTACAGAGTAGAGCCGGGTCTAAGTGAGATGCTCTTCAGTGGATTGGTGTGGAGTTGATGGCCAAATTGCCTGCTTCCACACTCTAGGGACTCTGTACTATTCTTTAACCCTTAATTCCTGTACTGTTCAAAAATATATCTTTGCCTTGAAAATATTCAAGGAGATAGCCTCAAATGCTAGCAAGGAATCCTATAGATTCATCACCCTTTGGATGAAGTTCTTTCTCAACTCAGTCTTAAGTCTGCCCCCGCCTTATTTTGAGGCTATGCTCCCCAGTTCTGGTTTCACCCGCTGGTAGAAACAATCTCCCTTCTATCTATCTTATCAGTTCCCTTCTTAATTTTATATATTTCAACAAGACCTCCCCTCATTCTTCTAAATTCCAATGAGTACAGTCCCAATCTCTACTCAGTCTCTCCTCATAAACCAACCCTCTCAACTCCGAAGGGCCTGTTTCCACACCGTCGGGAATCTAATCTAATCTAATTTAATCTAATCTAATCTAATCAATTTAGCGAAGCTCAAGTGTACCCCCTCCAGTGCTAATATATCTTTTCTCAAGAAAGGAGACCAAAACTGTACACGGTACCCCAGGTGTAGCCTCACCAGCACCTTATACAGCTGCAGCATAACCTCCCTGTTTTTAAACTTCATCACTCTAGCAATGAAGGACATAGAATCAGAGGACCTTCTGCGGGACTGCTTAGAATCGGTGAACTGGTCCATTTTGAAGAACTCAATAGCCTACCGAGATGAGTATGCCACCATTGTCACAGACTTCATTAGTAAGAGTGTAGTGGCCTGCATGCCAAAGAAGTCAGCATGGTGGCTCAGTGATTAGCACCACAGCCTCACAGCAACAGGGACCTGGGTTCAATTCCAGCCTCGGGCAACTGCCTGTGGTGAGTTTGCACACTCTCCCAGTGTCTGCATGGGTTTCCTCCGGGTGCTCTGGTTTCCTCCCACAGTCAAAAGATGTGTAGGCTAGGTGGATTGGCCATGCTAAATTGCCAATAGTGTTCAGGGATGTGTGTGTTATAGGGGGATGGATCTGGGTGGGATGCTGCAAGGGGCGGTGTGGACTGGTTGGGCAGAAGGGCCTGTTTCCACACTGTAGGGAACGTCATCCAATCTAATCTTAAAAAAAAAATCAATTCAAATGTTCCCCAACCGGAAACCATGAACGGACCAGGAGATCCACTGCCTCCTGAAGCTCAGGTGTGTGCTGTTTAAATCAGATGACCCTGGCCTTTAAAGGAAATCCAGACATGACCTCCATGATGCCAAGAGGCAATACCAGATTAAACTATGGGCCAAACTAACCAACCAGATGCCTGCTCTTTGTGGCAAGGCCTACATGACATAACGGGCCACAAATTGAAACAGAACAGAATAACAGATAAAAATATACCCCCTCTCTGATGCACTCAGTGCATTTTACACTCATTTCAAACAGAAGATCAGTGAAACAGTGTCACATGCCCTGACAGCCTCGGTTGCACCTGCTCCCTCAGTCACCGCTGCAGATATCAGATCGGCCTTTTTGAAAGTGAACCCATGGAAAGCAACCGTCCCAGATGGAATTGCTAGCCACACACTCAGATCCTGTGCGTACCAGCACGCACGAGTATCGAGTGACGTCTTTAACCTCTCCTTACTACGATCTTAAGTTCCCTCATGCTTCAAGACCACCACCATCATCCTATTATCAAAGAAAGCACATGCGACATACTTCAAAAGACTACTACCAATGGCTGTGACCTCCATAATTATTAAGTGCTTCAAGAGTTAGTCATGACTCATGTCAACTCTGGCCTTCCAGGCTGCCTTGCAATTTTCCTACGATCACAAGAGGACCACAGCAGACACCATCTCCTTGGCCCTATACTCATCTCTGGAACATCTGGATAACAAGGATACCTATGTCAGGCTCCTTCCTGTACTCCTTGACTACAGGTCTACAGTCAACCCTATTTAGATTCCCTAGTGTAGAAGCAGGCCCTTCGGCCTAACAAGTCCACACTACCCTTTGGAACAACGCACCCAAACCCATCCCCCTATAACACAGACACCCCCCAGAACACTACGGGCAATTTAACATGGCCGATCCACCTAGCCTGCACATCTTTGAACTGTGGGAGGAAACCGGAGCACCTGGAGGAAACCCACGCAGACACGGGAGGAAAGTGCAAACTCCGCACAGACAGTTGCCCGAGGCTAGAATCGAATCTGGGTCCCTGGCACTGCAGTACTAACCACTGAGCCACCGTGCTGCCCCACTTTATCTCTCCTTTGCACTTCTGATTCTAATTTTCTCATTTTGATTCTTTTCATTTCCATTTTTCTTTCTTTATCTTTCTCTGCTCTTCTCGCCCCTTAGGAATTCCATCTCCCGTTTTTTTTAATTCACTGCTCATGCTGAAGCTGCTTTACTACGATGTCAATACCCAAAGTACTCAGCCTCTTTTGTATTTCCTGAAGTGTGATGTCAGTACATCAATTATCTCTACTTTCCTAGCTCTGCCAAACAATGCTCCCTCCAGTTTGCCCATAAAGTTAATCCAACTGGGTTTTGAATGTTTTCTTAAAACCAAAGGGAAAATCCTGCCACTTGCAGGAAATCCTTTGTCACTTCCAGTTCATGCCTTAAGTGCAGCAGGGAATCTGTGTTGTCCTTGACCTGTATTATTTATTAATACTACACCCAAATCCTCATTACCTCTGTTTCAAATTCTATCTTGGTCAAGAGCTCTCAAACTTTGTCACGACTTACTGGAGTACCATTTTGGAGATGCGTATGACAACTGTTAACTGTCATCACATTCTCAACTAACAGATCATTTAGATTAGATTAGACTCCCTACACTGTGGAGACAGACCCTTCAGCCCAGCAAGTCCACACCGCCCCTTGGAGCATCCCACCCAGACCCATCATCCCCACAACCCACACACCCCTGAACACTACAGGCAATTTAGCATGGCCAATCCACCTAGCCTGCACATCTTTGGACTGTGGGAGGAAACCGGAGCACCCGGAGGAAACCCACGCAGACACGGGGAGAATGTGCAAACACCGCACAGACAGATGCCCGAGGCTGGAATTGAACCCGGGTCCCTGGTACTGTGAGGCTGCAGTGCTAACCACTGAACCACCTAGCCACCTCGCCACCCCAATTTGATCTGATGATAACTTCCTTGGGTTCGCCTCTAGGTTGTGATTACGTAGGATGCAAAGTTCTCCTTCCAAGGAATGGTAAGAATTGATATTCTCAATTGGCAAACATGACTATAATGGAACTGGCAGAGGAATTCAATAAACACATGTATTGGCTTATTCGTTGTTAGTAAAGATATGCATGCCACATGCATGCATACAAAAAATGGTCGTCTGTTGTGCAATCTTAACACGCTCGTGAAACCTGTCTTTGGACCTGCACAACCTTCCACAATGTGGACAAGGACCAAGCTACAGACTCTCAAAATGCTGAGCAACCTCTCTGCATTGAACATAAGTAAAGACCAGTATCAGAGTGAACATATGTGTTACAGAGGTAAAATTAGATAGAAGACTGTCTGAGTGCATGGTGTGCATTCACTATGACAACTCAGAAATCCTTGACATCCCAAGGTTTTTGCATGGCTGACGCATGGGCTGAAGACGTTAAGGAGCACAGAACATGCAGCATGAGGTAGAGCAGAAAACACAAAGCCCGTGGGAACCAAGGGTTTGATCCCTCAATATTCCTCTACATAGGATTTTCCCATTGATTTCACAGTGGAGAAGGACACATAACACACAAGAGAGGACAAGATTGTGACTCACATTGATGGTACATTGCACTGCCCTTGACATATTCATCTCTCTCCCTGAGCCGTGGACTCATGCCTTTAAATCCCCCTCAATCATGCCAGTTGAATAGAAAGACAGCAAACAAATCAGAGTATTTTCCTCATTGTCAAAGCAATGACCATGAACTGCACAGTGTTGCCTCTGCTATGAAGCTGCAGCCTGAGCCAAACCCAGTTATCTTCATCTGGGATCCATTATCAGCAATGGTGAAGACCCTCAACGTGTAATTCTGCTGCTATTGGCCAAGGTCTGTGATCTGGAGCGACTCAGATTAAGTCACAGGCCGGTGAGTACAGAAAATAATATCAGAATATAAAACAGATTTTCATATCTTATGATGGACCATATTACACAAAGTTTAAGAATTTATTATTACATACCTTATTTAATACAAAATGTTGGCAAGTCAATCATGTATCACCATGTTCTAACTATTCGCTGCCCAAAAGCATCATCATCCTCATTCAGCAAACTGGTGAAAAACACCATGTATTTAAAAATCTCGAGTACATTTATACTACTATGGTACCGTCATGTAAAGCAACTTTGCTTGCACTTACACAAAATGTCAGAGAAAGTCCAGATTTAGATCTGGTGAAATAGCATTGCCACTTCCTCCTACAAGGAACTTCACTCCACTTTGTGACTGTAATTTTGGTTATCAATAATTCTGGACTGGCACTTCAACTGCAGCATCAGCGTGAATTGATACTACTTCACACTAACATTACTAGTCTATATAAATGCAAATTAAATCAACTGCTCTTCACACAAACAGTATCATTTTGCTGAAAATGACACGAGATAGCAGAAAACATGAATACATTTACTGACCTCAATTACTTTTGGTGAAGGAGGATGTAAAAAAAACCGTAAGTCAACATCTTGACATCTGGCTAGCCCGATGCTTGTTTTCTGATCAAATGCTTGGGCCAGTGTTCTGTATTTATAATCTGCAAACACAAAGTATACGTACATATTGATTTAAATACAAATACAGTGTTAAAAGTAAACACCGTGTACTAGACCAATCTTTCATATAAATATGAAGTTAAAATAGTGAACATTACATGATTTAGAATGACATTATGTTTTTACGAGAACTTATCTACCATTACAAATCATACAACATTGGAAAAGGTAATCCTTCATCATGTCTTTTTTGGAAGCATTATCAAATAGTCCCTTTGTGCTTCCCCCATCTCCCTTCAAATTTCTCCCTTTCATGTGTATGTCCTTTTAAAATTATATTTGAACCTGCTCCCAGCACCTTTTCAGTGAATGCTTTCCAGATCATAAACAACCAATAACATATTAAGAAACTTCACCACATTTTCCCACCGGATCTTTTTACCAAATAGATTACATCTTTGGGTTGATCAATTCTCCTGCAAGTGGAAGAAAATTCTCCATACCTATTTTATCAAAGGACCTCATAATTTAGAATGACTCTTTTAAACCATTCAATTTTGCTCTGCTTTTAGAAGAATAATTCTAGCTTCTCTGGACTCACCAATTAATTAAAGTTTCTGATAGCTTTCTCCTTTAAATTCCTTGCAAAGCCTTGACATCTGTCTGAAAGTACGGCATCCAGAATTGGACAAAGTAATCTTCCTGAGGCCTAACCAGTTATTTTTTATAAATATTAATACAATTTCTTGTTTTTAAAGCCAAGGACCTCAAATGCTTTAACAACCTTATCCATTCTGCAGTGAATGGAATGAGATCAGTCAAGTGGATCTCACTGAATATGAGTTCCATGATTGGGGCTGTTAACCTGGTTCAATTAGGGAGTCCTGGCTGACAAATTTAAATAGACATATCAAGGGTTCTGTTCATTCCAGGAGCCAGCTCCGATCTAGATGGGTCACTGTCCTGTACTATGCGTGTATAAATAAAGGGTGACTTGGTGATGGGATACCAGCCTCTGTGAAGTTACTTCAGTGACAAAGAGAGAAATACATGGCCGTAAAGAAATTCGCTCACAACAGTCATCTTTGAATTAGGGTTAGCTTTCTGGAATCACGCTGCTATTGGGAGGCTTGACTTGTTCGAATCTGCCAAAGATTGAGTCCAATATGTGGAATCAATGCATTATTCTTTCCAAACAAATGACACCAGAACAGACGAGAAACACCAAGTAATTCTCCTGACAGCATGTGGGTCCGCAGTTTTCTCGGTTATTAGAAACCTAACTTTCCCTGAGGTACCCTAGAAAGTCTACCAACAATTAGTTTGGACCAGCTTAGCAACATCCAAATCAGAACCAATCAAAATAAACATCTGGTTCATTGCTTACTCTTCCAAAGGAGGTCGATATTGGCACAGCTATATACATGATTGTGGAACCAGACTTTACCAAAATTTGCTCTGAACTCTAACCCTTAAGATTGTGTAACACCTCGGCCAGGCTGAGAACCTATACCAGAGAACTCCTGTAGATTAAGGATGCAACTTTGGTTCCGATCCCTAATGAGAAGCAACAGGTTCAGCTACCACCGATTGTAGGAGGTTTGGGCCCAAGCTCGAAGGGACAGAACTGGGTAAGAAAGATTAAACTTGATTAGCTCAACATTTTTCTATTATTAAATGGCTGCCTGAGTGAAGTTCTAGCTAAATATAGTCACCACAAGTTTTTTTTTTCCCAGGAAGGTTTAGGGGCTATCAAGGGGCCAAGGCCACCTTACATGTTGACCAAGAAGCAATTCCACAATGCTGCAAGGCTGCCCAGTGACATTGGCCTTGCGTGCAAAAGTATAGGCAGAAATCAGGAGTCCTGAAAGTGAAGGAATCATCAAACCAGCATAGTTTGCAGAATGGGCAGCTTAGCACATAGAACGTAACAGCGCAATACAGGCCCTCAGCCCTCAATGTTGCGCCAACCTATGAATCCAATCTGAAGTCCATCTAACCTACACTATTCCATTATCATCCGTATGTTTATACAACAACCATTTAAATGCCCTTAAAGTTGGCGAGTCTACTACTGTTGCAGGCAGGGCATTCCACGCCCTTACTACTCTCTGAGTAAAGAACCTACCTCTGACATCTATCCTATATCTATCGCTCTTCAATTTAAAGCTATGTCCCCTCATGCTAGCCATCAACATCCGAGGAAAAAGGCTTGCACTGTCCACCCTATCTAACCCTCTGATCATCTGGTAGGTCTCTACGAAGTCACCTCTTAACCTTCTTCTCTCTAACGAAAATAGCCTCAAGTCCCTCAGCCTTTCCTCATAAGACCTTCCCTCCATACCAGGTAACATCCTGGTAAATCTCCTCTCCACCCTTTCCAGTGCTTCCACATCCTTCCTATAATGTGGCGACCAGAACTGTACACAATACTCAAGTGCGGCCACACCAGATTTTTGCACACGGGCAACATGACCTGATGGCTCCGAAACTCAATCCCTCTACCAATAAAACCTAACACACCGTATGCCTTCTTAACAACCCTATCAACCTGGGTGGCAACTTTCAGGGATCTATGCGCATGGACACTGAGATCTCTCTGCTCGTCCACACTACCAAGAATCTTGCCATTAGCCCAGTACTCTGTATTCCTGTTACTCCTTCCAAAGTGAATCACCTCACATTTTTCCACATTAAACTCCATTTGCCACCTCTCAGCCTAGCTCCCCAGCTTATCAATGTCCCTCTGTAACCTGTCACATTCTTCAGCACTATCTACAACTCCACCAACTTTGGTGTCATCCGCAAATTTACTAACCCATCCTTCTACATCCACATCATTTATAAAAATGACAAACCGCAGGCGGCCCCAAAACAGATTCTTGTGGTACACCACCTGTAATTGAACTCCAGGATGAACATTTCCCATCAACCACCACCCTCTGTCTTCTTGCAGCTAGCCAATTTCTGATCGAAACCGCTAAATCACTCTCAATCCCATGCCTTCGTATTTTCTTCAATAGCCTACTGTGGAGAACCTTATCAAATGCTTTACTGAAATCCACGTACACCACATTAACCACTTTACCCTCATCCACCTGGTTAGTCACCTTCTCAAAGAACTCAGAAAGGTTTGTTAGACACGACTTACCCTTCACAAAAGCATGTTAACTATCCCTCATTAAATTATTCCTTTCTAGATGAATATAAATCCTATCTCTTATAGTCCTTTCCAACACTTTACCCACAACCGAAGTAAGACTCACTGGTCTATAATAACCAAGGTCGTCTCTACTCCCCTCCTTGAACAAGGGGACAATATTTGCTATCCTCCTGTCATAAAGATCAAAGCTAAAGGCTCTGCAATCTCCTCCCTAGCGTCCCAGAGAATCCTAGGATAAATCCCATCCAGCCCAGGGGACTTATCTATTTTCACACGTTCCAGAACTTCGAATACCGCCTCCTTATAAACTTCAATCCTGTCTAGTCTAATAGCCTGTATCTCCGTATTGTCCTCGACAACATTGTCTTTTTCTTGTGTGAATACTGAAAAAATATTCATTTAGCACCTCTCCTATCTCTTTGGACTCCACGCACAACTTCCCACTACTGTCCCTAAGCAGCCCCAATCTTACTCTAGTCATTCTTTTATTCCTGACATACCTACAGAAAGCTTTAGGGTTTTCCTTGATCCTACCTGCCAAAGATTTCTCATGTCCACTCCTGGCTCTTCTTAGCTCTCTCTTTAGGTCCTTCCTGGCTAACTTGCAACTCTCAAGCACCCTAACTGAGTCTTTACGCCTCATCTTTACAGAAGTCTCCTTCTTCCTCGACAAGAGATTCAACTTCTTTAGTAAACCATGGTTCCCTCACTCGACCACTTCCTCCCTGCCTGACAGGTACATACTTACCAAGGACACGCAGTAGCTGTTCCTTGAACAAGTTCCACATTTCAATTGTGCCCAGCCCCTGCAGTTTCCTTCCTCACCCTATGCATCCTAAGTCTTGCCTAATCACCTCATAATTGCCTGGTATGGAGGGAAGGTCTTACGAGGAAAGGCTGAGGGACTTGAGGCTGTTTTCATGAGAGAGAAGAAGGTTGAGAGGTGACTTAATTGAAACATAAAAAATAATCAGAGGGTTAGGTAGGGTGGATAGGGAGAGCCTTTTTCCTTGGATGGTGACAGCGAGCACGAGGGGGCATAGCTTTAAATTGAGGGGTGAAAGATATAGGGCAGATGTCAGAGATAGTTTCTTTACTCAGAGTAGTAAGGGAATGGAACACTTTGCCTGCAACGGTAGTAGATTCGCCAACTTTAGGTACGTTTAAGTCGTCATTGGATAAGCATATGGGCGTACATGGAATAGTGTAGTTTAGATGGGCTTGAGATCGGTATGACAGGTCGGCACAACAGAGAGGGCAGAAGGGCCTGTACTGTGCTGTAATGTTCTATGTTCTATCATTGCCCTTCTCCCAACAATAACTCTTGCCCTGGGGCATATACCTATCCCTTTCAATCACGAAAGTAAATGTAACCAAACTGTGGTCACTATCACTGAAGTACTCACCTACCACCAAATCTAACACCTGGCCTGGTTCATTACCCAGTACCAAATCCAATGTGGCCTCACCTCTTGTTGGCCTGTCTACACATTGTGTCAGGAAACCCTCCTGTACATAGTGGACAAAAACTGACCCATCTAAAGTCCTCAAACTATAGCGTTTCCAATCAATATTTGGAAAGTCAACGACCCCCATAACAACTACCCTGTTACTTTCGCTCCTATCCAGAATCATCTTTGCTATCCTTTCCTCTACATCTCTGGAACGTTTCAGAGACACCAGTCATACTGATTATGAAGCTTGCCTTTATAGGGATTGAAACAAACTGTAAACTGCTTTTCACAGCTGGATAAATACTCATTCCTTCGCATTGAGGACTTAAAGGCAAAACTGACCGGGGTTGGAGGTGAGGGGTTAAAGAGTTATTTCTGGATTACTCCCTACATTCCGTGCTGCAGACAGTAAAAATAAGATGATAAGAAAGAGATAGTAGGAACAGCCGATGCTGGAGAATCTAAGATAACAAGGTGTAGTCCTGAATGAACACAGACGGCCAAGCAGCATCAGAGGAGTAGGAAAGCTGACCTGGGTCAGCCCAATGGTATCAATGTAGACTTCACGAGCTTCAAAATCTCCTCGCCCCCGACCATATCCCAAAACCAGCCCAGCTCGTCCCCACCTCGCTCACCTGTCCATCTTTTCTCCCACCTATCACTCCTCCCACTTCAACCCCAAACCCCACCTCCCAGCTACCAGCCTCATCCCACCTCCTTGACCTGTCCGTCCTCCCTGGACTGACCAACCCCCACCCTAGTTCTCCATCTACACTCATCCTTATTGGCTCCATCCCTGCCTCCTTGACCTCTCCGTCTCCTCTTCACCTATCTGCTCCTTTATTCATCTTCCATCCGCCTGCCCCCATCTATTTATTTCAGAATCCCCTTCCCCTCCCCCATTTCTGAAGAAGGGGCCAGACCCGAAACGTCAGCTTTCCTGCTCGTCTGATGTTATTTAGCCTGCTGTGTTCATCCAGCTCTAGACCTTCTTATCTGATGATAGGAGGGAATTGTACGTGGCTCAAGGCATGATGTAAAAAGGACTGTTGGGCCAATGGCATCAGTTCTCATGCAGGAGTATTTAAAAGAAATAATGTGCACCTTGACAGGACTGGGACTAATGCCCTTGTGTGGACATACAGTGGTGTGATTGGTCTGGTTTCAAATTTAAACTAGCAGGGGATTGGCACCGGTTAGTTGAAAAGAACATTAAACTGAAATAAGACAAGAGATTGATTGATATTACTACAGAAGCAAGTAGCACTTTAGAAAAGCCCAGACTGAGAAGGCTTGTAAGGAAAACAAAAACTGGCTTAACATGCATGTACTTGAACACACAACGCATGGCGACCAAGGATAGTGAAGTACGAGTGCCAACCACCAAATGAGAACATATTGTGAAACTAACAGAAAAGTGGCTTAAAAATGGCAAGTACTGGGCCATTAGTATTTAAGGTTAAATAAAGTATAAGGAAGGAATAAAAGTGGTGGGGTGGTAGCATGGATTTAGGAAAATACTGTAGTCAAAAATGGAAGGAAATGAAGCAGGAAATGCAGCTCACTTTGCTTAACTCCATAGTAAGGATAAGAGTAGGAGCCATTATTAAAGATGTAATAATAAGGCACTTGGAAAAATTCAAGATGTTTGGGCAGAGTCAACATGGTTCTGCGCAAGTCAAATCAAATTTTAACAATCTATTAGAATTCTTTGAACAAGTAACATGTTACAGATAAAAAGGCACTGGTACTTGGATATCCGGAAGGCATGTGATAAAGTGCCAAATCAATGGCTGTCGTGAAAAATAAAGGCTCATGGGAGAGGAGATAAAATATTTGCATGAATAGAAGATTGGTTAGTTAACAGAAAAAAGATACTTTTTTCTTTCTAAAACAAAAATTTAAATTGCTGGAAAAGCTCAGCTGGTCTGGCAGCATTTGTGGACAGAAATCAGAGTTAACGTTTCTGGTAAAGTGACCCTTCCTGAGAACTGTTGGTGCCTTGGAAAATGTTGATTTATGTGCAAAAGATGAGGTGGGTGGAGGGGTAGGGAGTAAACAGGAAGTGGGGTTTGAGCCCGAAGCAACAGAAAAATAGTTAGACAGGTTTTTTTTCTGGTTGCATATAATGAATAGTGTATAACAACAGGAGTCAGTGCTGAGGCATCAACACATTACAATTTAAATAAATGAAGGAAATGAGGGGAATGTAGCTAAGTTTGTTGATGACACAAAGACAGGTAGAAAAGTTAGTTGTGAAGAGGACATAAGGACAATACAAAAGGATATCAATAAGTTAAGTGAGCGGCAAAGAGCTAGACCATGGAACTTAATGTGAGAAAATCTGAATCTTTCCATTTTTGTAGGAAGAATAAAAATGAAACACATTATCTGCCCAGGTGTCTCAATGACCTTTCCTTCATCATAAAGTCTGAAGACAGGATGTTCGTTGATGACTGCAAAACGTTCAGCACCATTCCCCTCAGATAAAGCAGTCCATGTTCAAATGCAGCAAGATTGGGACAACATTCAGGTTTAGGCTGACAAGTGGCAAGTAACATTCACGCCACACAAATGACCATCACTGATAAGAGACAAACTAATCACCACCCTTTGACATTCAAAGGTGTTACCATTACTAAATCCCCACTATCAACATCCTGGGTGTTATCATTCACCAGAAACACAACTGGACTCATTACATCTCCGACACCATCTCCTATCGCCCCCCTGGATCATGGCCCCACCCCTGAGCACCAAATCATCATTTCCCAAACCATTCACAACCTCATTACCTCAGGTGATCTCCCACTACAGCGCCAACCTCACTGTTCCCCAACTCCGCACCGCCCGCTTCTATCTCCTTCCCAAAAATTGACAAACCCACCTGCCCTGCCCTGATCGACCTATTGTCTCCAGCTGCTCCTGCCTGACCGAACTCATCTCCTCCTATCTGGACTCCATTTTCTCCCCCTAGGTCCAGGAACTCCCAACCTACGTCCGTGACACCACCCACGCCCTCAACCTCCTCCAGAACTGCCAATTCCCCGGTCCCTAACACCTCATTTTCACTATGGATGTCCAGTCCCCATACACCTGCATTCTTCATGCAGATGGCCTCAAGGCCCTCCACTTCTTCCTGACCCGCAGACCTGACCAGTCCCCCTCCACCGACACCCTCATTCGCCTAGCCGAACTTGTCCTCACCTTCAACAACACCTCTTTCGATTCCTCCCACTTCCT
Source organism: Stegostoma tigrinum (assembly GCF_030684315.1). NCBI lineage: Eukaryota > Metazoa > Chordata > Chondrichthyes > Orectolobiformes > Stegostomatidae > Stegostoma > Stegostoma tigrinum. The sequence continues at coordinate 31,419,355 of NC_081362.1, read as the reverse complement.
ACAGACAAAGGGGGTGGCCTGGGTACCCGCATGGACCCAAGCTATGCCTGCCTCTTTGTAGGTTACGTGGAACATTGCCTCTTCCGCAACTACACTGGCCCTAAACCCCACCTGTTCCTCCGTTACATTGATGACTGTATTGGTGCCGCCTCGTGCTCCCAAGAGGAGCTCGAACAGTTCATCCACTTCACCAACACTTTCCACCCCAACCTCAAGTTCACCTGGACCATCGCCAACACATCCCTCACCTTCCTGGTCTTCTCTGTCTCTATCTCAGGCAACCATCTAGAAACTGATGTCCATTTCAAGCCCACCAACTCCCACAGCTACCTAGAATACACCTCCTCCCACCCACCTTCCTGCAAAAATTCCATCCCCTATTCCCAATTCCTTCACCTCCATCGCATCTGCTCCCAGGATGAGGCATTCCACTCCCGCACATCCCAGATGTCCAAGTTCTTCAAGGACCGCAACTTCCCCCCGCAGTGGTTGAGAACACCCTCGACCGTGTCTCCCGCATTTCCTGCAACACATCCCTCACACCCTGCCCCCGCAATAACTGCCAAAAGAGAATCCCCCTAGTCCTCACATACCACACCACCAACCTCCGGATACAACGCATCATCCTCCAACACTTCTGCCATCCACATTCCGACCCCACCACTGAAGACATTTTTCCATTCCCACCCTTGTCTGCCTTCCGGAAAGGCCACTCTCTCCAGGACTCCCTTGTCCGCTCCACACTCCCCTCCAACCCCACCATACCCGGCACTTTCCCCTGCAACCGCAGGAAGTGCTAAACTTGACCCCACACCTCCTCCCTCACCCCCATTCCAGGCCCCAAGAAGACTTTCTACATAAAGCAGATGTTCGCCTGCACATCTGTCAATGTGGTATACTGCATCCGCTGTACCCATTGTGGCTTCCTCCATTGGGGAAACCAAGCAGAGGCTTGGGGACCGCTTTGCAGAACACCTACGCCCGGTTTGCAATAAACAACTGCACCTCCCAGTCATGAACCATTTCAACTCCCCCTCCTATTCCTTAGGAAACATGTCCATCCTGGGCCTCCTGCAGTGCCACAATGATGTCACCCGAAGGTTGCAGGAACAGCAACCCATATTCCACTTGGGAACCCTGCAGCCCAATGGTATCATTGCGTCTTTCACAAGCTTCAAAATCTCCCCTCCCCCCACTGCATCCCAAAACCAGTCCAACCTGTCTCTGTCTCCCTAACCTGTTCTTCCTCTCACCTATCCCCTCCTCCCACCTCAAGCCGCACCTCCATTTCCTACCTACTAACCTCATCCCTCCCCCTTGACGTGTCCGTCCTCCCCGGACTGACCTATCCCCTCCCTACCTCCCCACCTATACTCTGCTCTCCACCTACATTCTCCTCTATCCATCTTCGGTCCGCCTCCCCCTCTCTCCCTATTTATTTCAGAATTCTCTCCTCATCCCCCTTTTCTGATGAAGGGGCTAGGCCCAAAATGTCATCTTTTGTGCTCCTAAGATGCTGCTTGGCCTGCTGTGTTCATCCAGCTCCACACTTTGTTACCTCTCATGACATAAACACAGTGGCTACAAGAGCAGGTCAGAAACAACGAATACTGTGGCAAGTAACTCGTCTCCTGACTCCTCAAAGCCTGTCCAATTTCTATAAGGTACAAGTCAGGAATGTGATGGAACACCCCCCCACTTGCCTGGTTGAGTGCAGTCCCAATAACACTCAAGAAGCTTGACACCATCCACGACAAAACAGTCTACTCAATTGGCACTACATCCACAAGTATCCACTTGCTCCACCACTGATGCTCAGTCGTAGCAGTAGTTACTATCTACAAGATGCACTGCAGAATTTCACCAAAGATCCTCAGACAGCATCTTACAAACCCATAATGACTTTCATCAAGGAGGATAAGGGCAGCAGATATATGAAAATACCACCACCTGCAAATTCCCCTCCAAGCCACTCACCACCTTGACTTGGAAATATATCCCCATTCCTTCACTGATGCTGGGTCAAAATCATGGAATTATCCCCCTAATTATCCCCATTCCCTTACTACTCTCTGAGTAAAGAAACTACCTCTGACATCTGTCCTATATCTTTCACCTCTCAATTTAAAGCTATGCCCTCTCGTGCTCGCCGTCACCATCCTAGGAAAAAGGCTCTCCCTATCCACCCTATCTAACCCTCTGCTTATTTTATATGTTTCAATTAAGTCACCTCTCAACCTTCTTCTCTCTAATGAAAACAGCCTCAAGTCCCTCAGCCTTTCCTCGTAAGACCTTCCCTCCATACCAGGCAACATCCTAGTAAATCTCCTCTGCACTCTTTCCAAAGCTTCCACATCCTTCTTATAATGCGGTGACCAGAACTGTATGCAATACTCCAAGTGCGGCCGCTCCAGAGTTTTGTACAGCCTCACCATAACCTCTTGGTTCCGGAACTCAATCCCTCTATTAATAAAAGCTAAAACACTGTATGCCTTCTTAACAGCCCTGTCAACCTGGGTGGCAACTTTCAAGGATCTGTGTACATGGACACCGAGATCTCTCTGCTCATCTACACTACTAAGAATCTTACCATTAGCCCAGTACTTTGCCTTCCGGTTACCACGGACATTCCACTGGCATTGTTCTATTGTTCAAGGTCAATGCTATTCTGCTGATATTGCGGCTAAGCTACTTAACCCAACAGTTCGAATGTCTTGTTTGTTATCCATTCTTTCTACATTTATGGTTCCCATGTGGTTTGGTAATTACTAACGCTTAACTAAATTAGTCTCTTCATCACAGAAGGTGAGTTTGCAGATACAACTGATTAGGAAAGCTCATCGTATGTCGGGGTCATGAGTCAGTGAAAATTTTCCAGAGCAGAGGGCTGACAAGACTGAGTTGTTATGCATATTCAAGGCTGAAATAAACTGATTTTTAATAGATGGTTATGGGGAGAAGACAGGAAAGTGGAGTTGAGGATTATCAGGTCAGCCATGGTTACATGATGCAGCAAACTCAATGGACTGAATGGGCTATTTCTGCTCCAATATCTTAAGACTTATTGTAAGGGAAACTGAAAAGAAATGCAGGGAGTTTATGTTACAGTTACATAGGGCCTGGTGAGACCACATCTGGAATACTCTGCACTCTACTGGCCACCTTGTTTAAGGAAGGATATAAATGCAGTCCAGAGATGGTTTATTCGACTAATACCTGGAAAGGGTGGGATGCTCCATGTGGAAGGATTGAACAGATTGAACAGGGCTTGTATGTGCTGGAGTTTAGAAGAGTAAGAGAATTGAAAAATACACAGTCCTCAGGGATCTTGACAGAATGAATTTGGAAAGGATCGTTTGTCTTTGGGCTAATCTAGAACTAGGAGCCACTTTAAAAATAAGGGGTTGTTCATTTAAGATGGCAAGAAATACTTCCTGTCAGAGGGTCATCAGTCTTTGGAGCTCTCCTCGTTAAAAGGCAGTGGAAGGGAAGTCTATTGATATTTTTAGACAAGAGGTGGATAGATTATCAGTTAGCATGCAGAGTAGTGGGAAGGTTACCAGCAGAAGGCAGGAATGTGGAGCTTCGGTCCCAGTCAGATCAGTTGTGATCTTATTAAATGGCAGAGAAGTTTCACGGAATCAAATTTTATACTCTAATACTTGTATATTTATATAGCTAGTATGGAGATCCAACAGGAACCATTAACTGTCAACCTAGTTAAATGACAAAATTCAAACCAGATAATTACCTGACCAAAGTCAACCTATGTTCCAGTAGGAACAAATTACTGTAGATGCTAGAATCTGTACTGAAAACAATAAATGCTGGAGATGACAGCAGGACAGCATCCATGGAAAGAGAGCAAGCTAACGTTTTGAGTCCAGATGATTGTTCATTATGTTCCTGTACTCTACTTGATTGTGAAGGTTTTGGAAAAATATTAAGACTTTTATGTAAATCAATTTTAGAGAAAGCTTGAAATCTAACTCAACCCTCACATTAAAACAAAGCAAAGAACTATGGATATTGCAAATTTGAAAGTAAAACAGAAATTGCTGGACCACCTCTAGATTTTGCAGCGTTTACGGTAAGAAAGCAGAGTTAATGCTTCCGGTCCAGTGACTCTTCAAAACTTCTTCAGAAATATTAGAGATAACGAAGTGTGGAGCTGGATGAACACAGCAGGCCAAGCAGCATCTTAGGAGCACAAGAAAAGCTAAGATGCTACTTGGCCTGCTGTGTTCATCCAGCTCCACACCTTGTTATCTCAGACTCTCCAGCATCTGCAGTTCCTATTATCTCTTCAGAAATGTTAAATCTGCTTTCTCAGCACAGATGCTTCCAGACCTGCTGAGTTTCTCCTGTACCTTCTGTTTTTGTTCCAACACTCACATGGTTAGCCTACATTTCGAACAGCAATCAAAATCTACTCTTCCTATAATAAAAAACACTTCGTGAGATCCTTGCAAACTTTCCCCTTTATACAAATCCCAAAGAACTTTAATCCTTGTTATTGAACATGCTGAAGTGACTATGCTGATGCTATTGTGTCTTTAAGTGTTTATTTAAACAAGAGAATTTAGAACTGACAATAACTGATTCAATAGCTCTGACAACAGAATTATAAACTAAACAGAAAAATATCAATTTGAGGAGTGCAGCAATCAAAGAACCTGTTACCCAATAACTTAAAGCATGGCATTTTGTCATTTAAAGTTTGACAATTATTTCTCAGTTCTTTAATCTAGGTTCAAACAATGAATAAAGTGATTACTGACTATCTACTTTACTCAGAGTAGTAAGGGAATGGAACACTTTGCCTGCAACAGTAGTAGATTTGCCAACTTTAGGTACATTTAAGTCCTCATTGGATAAGCATATGGACGTACATGGAATAGTGTAGGTTAGATGGGCTTCAGATCGGTATGACAGATCGGCACAACATCAAGGGCCGAAGGGCCTGTACTGTGCTGTAATGTTCTATGTTCTATCTACCTCAGTCGCAGGACCGAACAATTTAGAAGTATAGAATTTTACAAGTTAAATGGAATTGTGAATTAAATACAACTTGAAGAGGGAGCATGCAGCACTTCACATTTGTTAATGGGACAGGCCACTACCTGATGAAATAAATTTACCAACAGTCGTTTTGATTTAATATTGATATCTTTTATAATTTTCTAGAACACTGTCAGATCTTCTCTCAAACTCCTTCACTGCAAGGAGAATAATCCTAACTTCTCTTTATTGTAACTAAATTGCGTCATCCCTAGAACCATTCTGGTAAAACCACTGCGCACACTAATGGACATTAACTTCTTTTGTAAAGCATGGTGACCAGAAATGGACAGGTTTAGCCAAAGTAATTTCTCTCCTTTTGTACTTAGTATCTGTATTTACGAAACATAAGCTGTCCCAAAATATTTGGTAACATTCCTCTCAATTTGTTCTGCTACCTTCAAAGATTATGACTCCCAAGCTTTATGCACACCAATCCTCAGATCCGCTTGTCTAAGTACATTTGTTAGAACTGTGCCAATAAATCTACATGGTCTCTCCTCGGAACTTTTCTCAAAATTCGTCTTTTCATAATTCTCGACCAACCACATAAAAAGTATGGCTGGAAGAGCAGTTCAGATGTTGGAGATTTTGAGGCAAGCAATTTGTACCCTGACTCTTGAAAACCTTCCACAATATACACGGCACAAATCCAAACTGCGACAGAAAATTTTGCACTTGTCTCAATGTATGAAGCTCCAACAATAGTCAAGAAACTCATCTGCACGCACAACAGCTTATTTTGTTGACAACCCCACCACCCCATTTTACATTTAGTCATTTCATCACTGATGCACCAATCTGTGCTAACTACAAGATGCACAGTAGTAACTTGTCTTTCTGGAATTCTACACTGTCTTATCTGTGCCGCTAAAGAATCCTCCTTTCTTCTTCCTTTCCTTCTATGTGAGTGAACCGATTGCAGTGCCACAAACATGACTCCGACTACACATTCCTGATGAACCAGCATCCTCATCACGTTCCAAACTGGAAAACCGATTTCAAAGTCTGACAGTTGGAGGCTTCTGCAAAACCTGCCTGCTTCTTATGGGCTGCTTGGCATTCGCCCATTGCCTTCCTTCCTCGAGGCTCTTAAGTTGCAGTTTGACTACCTTTCTGAAGAGGCTATCCACATAACTCTCAGTCTCGGGCTCACCAAGTCTCCAGTTGTCATTTGAGCTGTGAAACCGGAGGCTCAGGTTTCTACAGGTGGAAGCAGTATTTGTACATATGATTGTCCAGGGGCTCTGTACAGTCGTTAAGTTCTCACTTTTACAAGCCACACAACTCAAACAACTCAACTCAATCCACTCAATCAACTTGTGCTACCTTCACTTCCATCATGCCATCTTTACTCTACTTCCCCTACCTTATTTTGCTTACTTGTATTACTTCATGCTATCATCTTCACTTATTCCTGTGTTTTATCATCAGTTCTAAAAAAGACTTTTTTTAATCGCAAACAAATCAACTGATGTTGCTTTTTGATTATTTTTCGCTCTGAAGCAACACTCCCCTGAAGCAGCAGCTGTTAAACTATGATAATAAAATGTGAGGCTGGATGAACACAGCAGGCCCAGCAGCATCTCAGGAGCACAAAAGCTGATGTTTCGGGCCAAGACCCTTCATCAGAGAGGGGGATGGGGTGAGGGTTCTGGAATAAATAGGGAGAGGAGGAGGTGGACCGAAGATGGAGAGAAAAGAAGATAGGTGGAGAGGAGAGTATAGGTGGGGAGGGGATAGGTCAGTCCAAGGAAGACGGACAGGTCAAGGAGGTGGGATGAGGTTAGTAGGTAGGAGATGGAGGTGCGGCTTGGGGTGGGAGGAAGGGATGGGTGAGAGGAAGAACAGGTTCGGGAGGCAGAGACAGGCTGGACTGGTTTTGGGATGCAGTGGGTGGAGGGGAAGAGCTGGGCTGGTTGTGTGGTGCAGTGGGGGGAGGGGATGAACTGGGCTGGTTTTGGCATGCGGTGGGGGGAGGGGAGATTTTGAAGCTGGTGAAGTCAACATTGACACCATTGGGCTGCAGGGTTCCCAAGCGGAATATGAGTTGCTGTTCCTGCAACCTTCGGGTGGCATCATTGTGGCACTGCAGGAGGCCCATGATGGACATGTCATCTAAAGAATGGGAGGGGGAGTGGAAATGGTTTGCGACTGGGAGGTGCAGTTGTTTATTGCAAACCAAGCGGAGGTGTTCTGCAAAGCGGTCCCCAAGCCTCCGCTTGGTTTCGCCAGTGTAGAGGAACCCACACCGGGTACAATGGATACAGTATACCAGATTGGCAGATGTGCAGGTGAACCTCTGCTTAATATGTAAAGTCATCTTGGGGCCTGGGATAGGGCTGAGGGAGGTGGTGTGGGGGCAAGTGCAGCATTTGTGCGCTTGCAGGGGAAGGTGCCGGGTGTGGTGGGGTTGGAGGGCAGTGTGGAGCAAACAAGGGAGTCACGGAGAGAGTGGTCTCTCCGGAAAGCAGACAAGGGTGGGGATGGAAAAATGTCTTGGGTGGTGGGGTCGGATTGTAGATGGCGGAAGTGTCGGAGGATGATGAGTTGTATCTGGAGGTTGGTGGGGTGGTGTGTGAGAACGAGGGGGATCCTCTTTGGGCGGTTGTGGCGGGGGCAGGGTGTGAGGAATGTGCTGCGGGAAATGCGGGAGACGCAGTCAAGAGCGTTCTCGACCACTGTGGGGGGCAAGTTGCGGTCCTTGAAGAACTTGGACATCTGGGATGTGCGGGAGTGAAATGCCTCATCGCGGAAGCAGATGCGGCGGAGGCGGAGGAATTGGGAATGGGGATGGAATTTTTGCAGGTGGGTAGGTGGGAGGTGGTGTATTCTAGGTAGCTGTGGGAGTCGGTGGGCTTGAAATGGACATCAGTTACAAGCTGGTTGCCTGAGATGGAGACTGAGAGGTCCAGGAAGATGAGGGATGTGTTGGAGATGGCCCAGGTGAACTTGAGGTTGGGGTGGAAGGTATTGGTGAACTGGATGAACTGTTCGAGATCCTCTGGGGAGCAAGAGGCGGCGCCGATACAGTCATCAATGTAACGGAAGAAGCGGTGGGGTTTGGGGCCTGTGTAGGTGCAGAAGAAGGACTGTTCCACGTAACCTACAAAGAAGCAGGCAAAGCTGGTGCCCATGGCCACCCCCTTTGTCTGTAGGAAATGAGAGGAATCAAAAGAGAAGTTGTTGAGGGTGAGGACGAGTTCGGCTAGGCGGATGAGGGTGTCAGTGGAGGGGGACTGGTCGGGCTTGCAGGAAGAAGCGGAGGGCCTTGAGGCCATCTGCATGCGGAATACAGGTGTATAGGGATTGGATGTCCAAGGTGAAAATGAGGTGTTGGGGGCCAGGGAATTGGAAGTTCTGTAGGAGGTGGAGGGCGTGGGTGGTGTCACGGACGTAGGTAGGGAGTTCCTGGACCAAAGGGGAGAAAATGGAGTCCAGATAGGTGGAGATGAGTTTGGTGGGGCAGGAACAGACTGAGACAATGGCTTGACCAGGGCAGGCAGGTTTGTGGATTTTGGGAAGGAGATAGAAACGGGCCGTGCAGGGTTGGGGAACAATGAGGTTGGAGGCTTTGGTGGGAGGTCCCCTGAGGTGATGAGGTCATGAATGGTGTTGGAGATGATGGTTTGGTGCTCGGGGGTGAGGTCATGATCAAGGGGGCGGTAGGAGGTGGTGTTGGAGAGTTGGCATCTGGCCTCGGCGATGTAGAAGTCAGTGCGCCATACGACCACTGCGCCACCTTTGTCTGCGGGTTTGATGGTGAGGTTGGGGTTGAAGCGGAAGGCTGCCCGTTCTGCGGGGGAGAGGTTGGAGTGGGTGAGAGGGGTGGAGAGGTTGAGGCGGTTAATGTCTCAACGGCAGTTGGAGATGAAGAGGTCGAGGGAAGGTAGGAGGCCTGGGGGTGGTGTCCAGGAGGAGGACAAGTGTTGGAAGTGGGCGAAGGCGTCAGAGGTGGGAGGCTTAGGCTCCCGGTTGAAGAAGTAAGCGTGGAGGCGAAGGCAGCAGAAAAACTGCTCTATGTCCAACCGTGACTGGTATTCGTTGATGTGTGGTTGCAGGGGGACAAAGGTGAGCCCTTTGCTTAGGACTGACCGTTCGTCCTTAGTCAGTGGGAGGTCTGGGGGTGTGGTGAAGATGCGGCAGGGCTCAGTGTGGCTGTATCCTCTAGGGTTGCTCGCTGTGGAGGTTGTGGGCGGAGCGATGAGGTCGTCAGCCGTGGGCGGGGTTCCATCGGCATGGGCCGTGGGCGGGGTTCCACATTTCCCGCAACCGCAACTTTCCCCCCCACAGTGGTCGAGAATGCCCTTGACCGCGGCTCCCGCATTTCCCGCAACACATCCCTCACACCCCGTCCCCGCCACAACCGCCCAAAGAGGATCCCCCTCGTTCTCTCACACCACCCCACCAACCTCCAGATACAACGCATCATCCTTTGACACTTCCGCCATCTACAATCCAACCCCACCACCCAAGACATTTTTCCATCCCCACTCTTGTCTGCTTTCCGGAGAGACCACTCTCTCCGTGACTCCCTTGTTCGCTCCACACTGCCCTCCAACCCCACCACACCTGGCACCTTCCCCTGCAACCGCAGGAAATGCTACACTTGCCCCCACACCTCCTCCCTCAGCCCTATCCCAGGCCCCAAGGTAACTTTCTATACTAAGCAGAGGTTCACCTGCACATCTGCCAATCTGGTATACTGTATCCATTGTCCCCAGTGTGGCTTCCTCTACATTGGGGAAACCAAGTGGAGGCTTGGGGATTGCTTTGCAGAACACCTCCGCTCGGTTCGCAATAAACAACTGCACCTCCAAGTCGCAAACCATTTCCACTCACCCTCCCATTCTTTAGATGACATATCCATCATGGGCCTCCTGCGGTGCCACAATGATGCCACCCGAAGGTTGCAGGAACAGCAACTCATATTCCGCTTGGGAACCCTGCAGCCCAATGGTATCAATGTGGACTTCACCAGCTTCAAAATCTCCCCTTCCCCCACCACATGCCAAAACCAGCCCAGCTCGTCCCCTCCCCCCACTGCACCACACAACCAGCCCAGCTCTTCCCCCTCCACCCACTGCAGCCCAAAACCAGCCCAGCCTGTCTCTGCCTCCCTAACCTGTTCTTCCTCTCACCCATCTCTTCCTCCCACCCCAAGCCACACCTCCATCTCCTACCTACTAACCTCAGATCTCTCATTAAGATGAGGGGTGGTGGTAAAAGAGGGGGAGGTGTGGCTTTGTTCGTCAAGGTCAGTCTAACAGTGGCTGAAAGAACTTTTGATGAGGACTTGTCTACTGAGGTGGTATGGGCTGAGGTCAGAAACGGGAGAGGAGAGGTAACACTGCGGGGAGTTTTTTTTAAATAGGCCTCCGCAAAGTTCCAGGGATGTTGAGAGGATCGGCAAAACTATTCTGGGCAGGAGTGAAAGCAACAGGGTGGTCATTATGGGAGACTTTAACTTCCCTAACATTGACTGGAAATACTATAACTCTAGTACGTCGGATGGATCAGTTTTTGTCAGTGTGTGCAGGAGGGTTTCCTGACACAGTATGTCAAAGGGCCGACAAAAGGGGAGGCCACACTGGATCTGGTACTTGGTAATGAACCAGGCCAGGTGTTTGATTTAGTGGTAGTTGAGCACTTTGGAGAGAGTGACCATAATTCAGTTGCGTTTAGTTTAGCGATGGAAAGGGATAGGAACACGCCACAGGGTAAGAGTTATAGATGGGGGAAGGGCAATTATAACGCAATTAGGCAAGACTTAAGAGGCATAGAATGGGTTAGAAAAATGCAGGGGATGGGGACAATCGAAATGTGGAGATGGTTATAGGAACAAATATTGCGTGTCCTTGATAGGTATGTCCCCATCAGGCAGGGAGGAAGCGATAAGGTAAGGGAACTGTGGTATACTAAAGAAATTGTATCTCTTGTTAAGCGGAAGAGGGAGGCTTATGTGACGATGAGATGAGATGGTTCAGATGAGGTGATGGAGAGATACAGATTAGCTAGGAAGGATTTACAGAGAGAGTTAAGAAGAGCAAGGAGGGGACATAGGCAGACATTAGCAGGTAGAATAAAGGAGAACCCTAAACCTTTCCATAGGTACGTGAGGAATAAGAGCATGACTAGGGTAGGAATAGGGCCAGTCAAAGACAGAGTGGGAAGTTGTGTTTGGACCCTGTGGGGATCAGAGAGGTGCTAAATGATTATTTCTCATCTGTTTTCACTGAGGAACAGGAGAATATTGTAGAGGAGATGATTGAGTTACGGGCTACTAGAATTGAAAGGATTAAGGTTAGTGAGGAGGAGGTGTTGTCAATTCTAGAAGGTGTGAAGGTAGATAAATCCAGGCCGGATGGGATTTTTCCGAGGATTGTCTGGGAAGCTAGCGAGGAGGTGGCGGAGCCTTTGGCCTTGATCTTTGAGTCCTCATTGTCTATAGGTTTAGTACCAGAGGACTGGAGGATCGCAAATGTTGTGTCCTTGTTCAAGAAGGGCAGTAGGGATGACCCAGGTAATTATAGACCTGTGAGCCTTACGTCTGTTGTAGGAAAAGTTTTGAAAAGTATTATAAGAGATAGGATTTATAATTATCTAGTAAGCAACAATTTGATTGAAGATAGTCAGCATGGATTCGTCAAGGGCCGGTCGTGTCTACAAACCTCATTGAGTTTTCTGAGAAGGTGACCAAGCATGTGGATGAGGGAAGGGCAGTTTGACATCGTGTACATGGACTTCAGTAAAGCCTTTGATAAGGTTCCACATGGTAGGCTGTTGGAGGAAATACAGAGGCACGGGATTGAGGGAGATTTAGCAGTTTGGATTAGAAACTGGCTTTCTGTAAGAAGCCAATGAGTGATGGTTGATGGAAAATATTCAGCCTGGAGTCAGGTCACTAGTGGTGTGCCTCAGGATCTGTTTTGGGACTACTGCTGTTTGTCATTTTAATAAATGACTTGGACGCAGGCATTGGTGGATGGGTTAGTAAGTTTGCAGATGACACTAAAGTTGGTGGAGTGGTGGACGGTGTGGAAGAACGTTGCAAGTTGCAGGGAGACTTGGATAAACTGTAGAATTGGGCTGGAAGGTGGCAAATGGAGTTTAATATGGATAAATGTGAGGTGATTCACCTTGGGAAGAATAATAGGAAGGCAGAATACTGGGCCAATGGAAAGATTCTTGATAGCGTGGATGTGCAGAGGGAACTTGGTGTCCATGTACATAGATTCCTGAAAGTTGCCACCCAGGTTGATAGTGCTGTTAAGAAGGCTTATGGTGTATTAGGGTTTTATTGGTAGAGGGATTGAGTTCTGGAGCCGCGATGTCATGCTGCAACAGTACAAAACGCTAATGCAGCCTCATTTGGAATACTGCATGTAGTTCTGGTCGCCCCATTACAGGACGGATGTGGAAGCTTTGGAAAAGGTGCAGAGGAGATTTACGAGGATGTTGCCTGGTCTGGAGCGCAGACCTTATGAAGAAAGGCTGAGGGACTTGGGTCTGTTCTCACTGGAGAGAAGAAGGCTAAGAGGGGATTTAATAGAGACATACAAGATGATCAGAGGATTAAATAGGGTGGACAGTGAGAGTGTTTTCCCAAAGATGATGACTTCAGCTTGTACAAGGGGCATAGCTACAAATTGAGGGGTGATAGATTTAAGACAGATGTCAGAGGCATGTTCTTTACTCAGAGAGTGGTAAGGGCGTGGAAAGCCCTGCCCGCCAATGTAGTTAACTCAGCCACATTAGGGGCATTTAAACAAGTCCTTGGACAAGCATATGGATGATGATGGGATAGTGTAGGGGGATTGGGCTTAGATTAGTTCACAGGTCGGCACAACATCGGGGGCCGAAGGGCCTGTTCTGTGTTATATTGTTCTATGTTCTATCCCACCTCCTTGACCTGTCCGTCTTCCCTGGACTGACCTATCCCCTCCCTACCTCTCCACCTATACTCTCCTCTCCACCTATCTTTTCTCTCCATCTTCGGTCCGCCTCCCCCTCTCTCCCTATTTATTCCAGAACCCTCACTCCATCCCCCTCTCTGAAGAAGGGTCTAGGCCCGAAACGTCAGCTTCTGTGCTCCTGAGATGCTGCTGGGCCTGCTGTGTTCATCCAGCCTCACATTTTATTATCTTGGATTCTCCAGCATCTGCAGTTCCCATTATCAGTTGTTAAACTATATCTCCTTTCTTGTTGCTGTAGAGAATATTAGTATCATGCATTCCCAAGTCTGATACAACTTGAGAAAATTAGCGTGAAACTTTCAGTTGTATTTATGGAGTTCTGAAAAGGTTCTAGAATATGTTACATCAAAGTGCCACATTCAAATTGAATTTACATGGGTTCAACCTTTAGGTTTTAACTAATGTTGGTGAATAAAAGGTTACACAGTTAACCAAGATGTGCAAAATCAACTGAAAGCTCCTTATGAGCTGAGAAAATAGAAAATGTTGCTATTTCATTCTGGAACTTTAAACATTTTTGTTCATTATTATCGGGATGAATCAATTTTTTGGAGCTCTGTACAGGGTAGCTGAAATTTTTTCTGAAGAACTTCTCCTGTTGGTCAGAAATGAATAAGAGGAGGCTAACAGTGTTGAGCTCTTGAAGGACCAGCTCATTCTTATCCAGAGGAATGATCAGGATACAAGAAATAAACCTCGCTGTGCTGAAAAGTTTAAAAAAAAGCAAGAGTAAAGCACATAATTAATCAGATGCAGGCCTTGGATTGGGCTAGAAATTGAGATGTACTTAATCAATTTTTATACTTAACGGCTGAGCATAAAGAAAGAAAAATTAAACATTTGGCTTGACTGTTGGGCAGAAAGCTTTGTAGTGTGGTTTGGTTGCTCTCCGTCACAGTAAACCTATGATCTGTACAAGGGAAAGCACCTTACCTGTGCTTCACCAGTGTTTATTGGTTCTGCTTAATGGAATACTGGAGAAGTGCACGTAAGGACATATGGAAAAGAGACATTGTATGGCTTGGAGCTGCGTCATTACAACTCTGACTCTACACCTTTGTTTATCCAGATCATTAGCAATATTAAACAACTCCACACCAGAACTAAAGAGACTAGCACTAAATTGGAGAGACGAGCGATGATAGATGTGATTTTTTTTTAAACATTGACATATTTTTAACCCGGAATGTGAAATAAAAAAGTATTGGTATAAAATTTACCTTTTCTTGGACCACTTTTGCTCAGGATTCATGCCTTCAAACCTGAGAGTACTTTCTAAACTTGTTTTACGTAAGCTGCTGTTATAATTGGCAAACAAAAAGGTTTTCATTCTGCTAGGCTGGCTGAAAGTTTGCACAAGTAAAAGATGATATGATGATGCAAAATTTCAGATTCACCACACTATATTCTACATTCTATCTTCTTCTTCTTCTTCCCCTGTAAATTTAATGCTCCGATTTAACAATCTTAATCATTACAAGAAAAAGATACTGTATTGGGTGAGAGGGCAATCAAAATAATTCAAGACTGTGCAAGAACAGGTGGGCTAAATTTCATTTTGTGAAAGGAACCTTCAATGTAAGTGGTTGTTGATTTGCCTTCTTGTGTGTTGTAAACTTCTAAAGTTCTCTGCACTTCAGGATTTGTCATTTCTCTACTGATGCATAAATATTAACTCTGAAAGTGTATAAAAGTAGTACTAAAGGACAAAGTTACAATAATAATTAAGTAATAATCCACTAAGTAAGTTTGAACATCTAGTTCCTATTTTTACCATGCCAGTGATGTTTCTTTGCCAGTTCCTGAACAGCCTGCAGACGTACTGCTTTAACTGCAGACTGAGTCCGTTTTAGAAGAAGCCACAAATCAGAATCATGGCTTTCCACGTCCTGTCTCAAGTAACGCTCTATAAAAACAAAAAAAATTGTGTCATATAAAGCATTTTAATGGGTCACATACATAAACAATCTGTGACTCATTAATATGCAAAAATCAACTATTGAAGCATGAAAACAACAGTGAGTGAGTCAACTCATCCTACACAGTGACAGTTAGAATGTAGCTCAAAGACATCAATTAATCTCAGAATTCTGCCCAAGAAGCAAGGAAATAGCTTAATGACTATGACAATAAAATCAGAATCAAAATCACTTTATTCAAGGAGAAGAATGATAGCAGAGAACAAAACACATCTGATTCATATAGATATCAAACTGAATTGCACATTATCATCTCAGCTGATGCTAATACTGAACAAGTTAGACCCCAGTGTGAACCAGCCTCTTGTGGCACAGTTGTAGTGTCTCGAAGACAGGATATCAGAGTTCAAATCCCAACTGCTTCAAAAGGTGTGTCATCACATTTGAGCAGGTTAATTAAAAAATAACCACAAATTTAAGCCAGACTTGATATTTACCATAGAGATTTATACACTTGACACGTTCACAGGTTATTTTTTAAAGCACAGCTAAGGCATTCACTACAAAAAAAATGAAAAAAAACGAACATACTCTAGAAAAACTATTTGAATTATCTCATTACAGATATCAGAAAAAGAATATACGCAGCAATAAGCTTACAGTTGCGCAAATCTCAGGTGAAGAGTCCTCCTGTCTACCCACCAAAGATGGCACAACTGTTTTTCCTTTTGGCAAATTTCTGCTGTGCATTATTTGCTATTATTTTCTTTATTTAATGTCCCCCAGGGATGCTTAAAGCTAAACCACTAATACTGCTCTCAGAATACTCAAAATGGGTTCCTTACACTCATGTCATTAAAAAGCATAGACACAGAAACTAGAAACAGGAGTAGGTTATTCAGCTCTTTGAAAGTGCTCTGTAATTTAGTACAATCATAGCTTTATCTCAAAGCCTATTCCCGCTTTCTTCACATAATCTTTGATCCCTTTAATATCTAAAAAGTTCTCATTTCCGTGAATATCCTTAGTGACCCAGCTTTCACAGCCTTCTGTCGTAGCAGATTCCATAGGCTGACCACCCTTTCTGTGAAGAAATAATTCATCTCAGCCCTAACCTGGCTGATGTATTGAGATTGGGACCCTTGGTCCTAGACTCCCCAACCATGGGAGAACCTCCCTCCATCCAGTCTGTCCAGCCCTATTAGAATTTTACATGTTTCAATCAAATCCCCTCTCCTTCTGGTGTACAGAGGCCCAGTCGAATCAGTCTCTCCTCACAGGTCAGTTCTGCCACCCTGAACATCAGGCTAGTGAACCTTCATTAGTCTCACTCTGTGGCAAGAGTATCTTAGGTGTAAGGACCATAACTCTATATAACTGCAGCAAGATATCCCCCTACTTCAGAACTCAAATCCTCTTGCAATGAAGGCCAATATTCCTTTTGCCTTCCTAATCATTTGCTACACCTGCCTATTTATTTTCATTGACTGGTGCAAAATGACACCCAGATGCATTTGACCATCCACATTTCCCAATAAATTACCCTACAAATGATATTGTGCCTTTCAGTTTTTCACATTAATCCACTTGATAGTGCATCTGCCATGTGTTTGCCGATTCACTCTTTGTCTAGATCACTCTAAAGCCTCTTTGCATCCTCCTCAAAACTCTCAATCCCACTCCTTTTGTGTCATCAGCAAACCTGGAAATATTGCATTTGGTTCCCTGATCCAAATTACTTTTGTATATTGTGAATAACTGGGGCCAAGCACTGATCCCTGCAGTACAGCACCAGTCTTCACTTCCAGTCCAGAAAATGGCCAATTTATTCCCATACACTGGCTGACAGACAAGAAACAATCACAATCTATAACAATATGTTACCTCCAATGCACTGTGTTTAAATTTTTGTCCACTGGCTTCTTTATGTGTGACCTTATCAAAAGCTCTCCTGAAGTTTAAATACACCACAACCACTGGTTCTTGTTTATCTAATGCAATAGACATATCCTCAAAAAACTCTAGAAGATTAGTTTATCATGAGTTTCCTTTTATAGATCCATGCGAACATTGTCTAATAAGGTTAATGCTTTCAAAATGCTGTTATTCTCATCTTTTCTAGCATTTTCCTCATTATGTAAGGTGAGCTAGACTGTAGTTCTCACACCCTCCTTTTTTTAAAAAGAGTGGGCTTATATTTTGCATCCTCCAATCCGTAGGGACTGATCAAGAATCTACAGGATTTTGGAAGATAACTGTCAATGCACCCAATATTTCTATGGACACCTCCTTTTGTACTTTGGGAAACAGAATATCAGGTCTGTGGGATTTGTCAGACTTTAACTGCATTAATTTCCCTAGTTTTTTTTTAATTAATATAGATGTTTTTCAATTCTTCCCTCTCAATAGACCCTTGATTTCTGGGAAATTATTTGTGTCCTCTTTTGTGAAGACAGAACAAAAATGTGTGTCCAATTTTTCTGATGAAGGATCTAGGCCCAAAACATCAGCTTTTGAGCTCCGAAGATGCTGCTTGGCCTGCTGTGTTCATTCAGCCCCACAATTTGTTATCTTGGATTCTCCAGCATCTGCAGTTCCCATTATCTCTGTCCAATTTTGTATTTCTTTGTCCCCATTATAACTTGCTGTCTATTTCTGATGATAAGGGACCAACATTCGTCTTCAGTAACCTTGTTCTCTTCATATATTCATAGAAGATTTTGCAGTCAGTTTATACACTTCTTGTAAGTTTGCTCTTATATGCTATTTTCCCCTCTCCTGATCAACCTTTTTGTCCAGTTTTGCTGAATTCTGCTAAACTCTGGCTTGCTGCTTTTTCTAGCAATTTTACATGCCTCATCTGGATGTAATACTGTGCCTAATTTCTTCTGTAAACCACGGTACAGCCAACTTTTGTATTTTATTTTTGTGCAAAATAGGCATGAATACTTTGTTTCTTAAAAATAGCCATTGTTAATCCACTGCCAAGCCTTGTCATTAGGTTTCCCAGTCCATCTTTGCCAACTTAGGCCTCATAACCTTGTGGTCCCTTTTATTTAAAATTCAGTGTTTTCAACAGCCTTTGTGATAAGGTTGACAATTTCACTGTCTTCTACTTGTGCAGCTGTCTTCCCACTGTCTTGTAAGCAATTCAGAACTGCTCCCCAGCCCTGACTGCTTAGAGACTAATAACAAAACCACTACTACAATGGGTGATTTCTTTCTGAATGAATATTCTTCTGCACTGCCCCTCCCCATCCCGCCAACCCCAACCGCTCTTCATGGGTTGTAAAACTCAAGTCAAATACCTTTGCAATCACCTCACAAGGGGGCTTGTTTGTCATGTCCCATAAATCAGACAATTTCTTGGAAGTACTCTTTTGAACTCACTGTTCAAAGTTCCTTTTTGACCTTACAAAACAAGGCACACTTTCACCGAGTGGAAAATTAAAATCCACTTCTCTTCTACCTTAGAACCCAACTTCCCAAATAAACATATATTATCAAAGTTCATCATAAAGTGCAGCATAATTTTTCAAGACATTTTTTAATGCAAGTTTTCTAAAATAACATTTTGAGATACAATACGTAAATAATTTAGACCTTGATGTATGGCCAGTACAATATGTTTGGTAGGAAACGAATTAGTTTGGACACGCATGGTTGGATTTTCCAGATTGCAATGACAGTCCAACATTGGGTCTAATTCCAGGTTCTAAAGCCTCTGGAAGCTGGAATGTATTGAGCCTCATATTTTAGTGAAGCCCACCTGTTAATGGATAGTTTAATGATATCCAACCAATGATGGAAAAGCACAGCAAGAAGGAGATTTGAGATCCATTTAAATAGTTCTCATCTCTTTTTGAAGGCAGAAAATCAGCTGTGAAGAAAGAGTGATGTAGCAATCTGCCACGGTAGGTCAACTCCATGGTTCACCAATGCCTTCCTGGCATTATGGCAGAATGTGTATTTTGTTTCTAAAGAGTGGCAAGCGGTCATGTGCCAGATAAACAAAGGGAGGCATAGCTGAAGGTCATCAAAAAGTTCAACAGCAATAATGTAGTTAGCCAAGGATGAGCCTGATTCAGGAAGCATTTCTAGAAGTTTGTGCATCATGGTAAAGTGGGTATGAAGCAAATCTAAGCTGTCAGCTTTGAGCACGTTACATGGGGGCACATCGCAAAGCAGGAGGACCTCAGGGCAGGTGGTGATTAGGGAAAGCAAGGAGATTGCCATTGCCAATTCTCAAATAGGTAAGAAATCAAAATGACGTAAAATGCGACAAGGTAATGATAAGAGTTTGTTGAACAAACAAATAATATCAGCAAGCGCAGACATTCAGGAGTGGGCATGGTAAATGTGGTTATGCTGGCACATGTGTAGGAGGTCTACCTCGATATTGGCAGGGTTGTCCATTGGCAGGTTTCTGGCAATAATGTGACAGAGAGAACTTGTAAATTTTATTGAATACTCCATGGGACAGCTTCCGCCTCTGCAAAGTCACTTCCAGCAGATGCCGTTTGATGTGGTTTAAAAAAAATCATTCATGAAAATGAAGGAGCTGATATAACTCCTCCCTCTTGCATTGGATGGGTGCCAGGTGATCAGAAGCTAATAGTGGACACCAAGGCAGAGGACAACTTGCACTAGAACTAAACAGACCCACAAACAATGCAAATACAGTGACATCTCACTGACGCCTTAGATAACTTCAAGCCAAGTGCCACTGTGGACAGAACCTGTCAGGAATGGAAGCCATTTTGATTTGACCAGATATGCAGAGTCCAAGTATAAGTAGGTCTAAATTTTTCTGCTGAACTTGGTTTGAGATAGTGCCTCCCAGTCACTAGGTCCTGCCTGATTACAAAGTTTGAGACTGCCATTTAACCAAGTACACTATACAATACTGGTTGCATCATAAATGCTGAACCACATGAGAAACGTCCATGACACTGTACCATGGAGAGGGGCCACTTTGCAAAATAGGCAGTCTGATGTGGACCTTGCAGTATAGATTGTCATGGATCAGGGCACCCAGGCATTTTTCTTTTAACCATTGCAATCACTATGCCTCCACATGCGTATCATCTCGGGAGTTACAGTCATACAGTTATAGGTCTACTGTACAGAAAAAGGCCCTTCCATTCATCATGTTTATGCCAGTCAAAAACAACCACCGATCTGTTCTAATACTTCCCATTTTCCAGCACTTGCCATGCAGTGTTATATGTTTTGATAAAGGAAATGCAGACCTAAATACTTCAAGTGTTATGAGAGTTTCTGCCTCTACCACCCTTACAGCAATAAGTTCCATATTCCCATAGTCCTTGGGTGAAAACATTTTTCCTCATCTCCTCTAAACCCCTGCCCCTTACCTTGAAACCTATGCCTCCTGGTCAGTGATCACTCCATCAAAGGGTAAAGTTTCTTCCTGTCTACCCTATCCACACCCCTCAATTTTATACATCTCAAATCATATACCTTCTCAATTTCCTCTGCTCTAGACAAAGCCCAGTCTGTTTAATCTTCTTTCATAACTGAAACTCTCTAGCCCAAGCAATGGTCTGGTAAATATCCTCTGCACCCTCTCCAGTGGTATCACATCTCCCATATAATGTGCTCCAACAATTGCAGACAATTAGCTGTAGCATAGCCAACATTTTAGATAGTTCCAGCATAACTTCTCTGCTCTTAAACTCAATTTCTCAACCAATAAAGGCAAGCACACTATATGCCTTCTCAGCCATTTTATTCATCCATGCTGATACCTTAAGGGGCTGGTATAGACGTACACCAAGGTGTTTCTAATCTTTAGTGATTCCCACGGTCAATCGTGTATTTTAAAATAACAAAAGAACTGCGGATGCTGTAAACCAGAAGCTAGAACAGAATTTGCTGGAAAAGCTCAGCAAGTCTGCAATCATCAGTGAAATCAGAGTTGACGTTTTGGGTTCAGTGATCTTTCCTCAGTTACTAGACTCAAAATGTTAACTCTGATTTCTCTGCAGCAATGCTGCTTGACCTGCTGAGTATTTCCAGCAACTTCGGTTTTTGTTGTCAATCATGTATTACCTTGCCTTATTGTCATGTCCAAGTACCTCACCTTTCAGTTATCCAGATTAAATTCCATTTGCCACTGATCAGCCCATCTCTTGCAATCGAAGGCTATACTCCTCTACAGTTTATCACCCCACTGATTTTTATATTGTCTACAAACTTACTGATTAGCCACCCCCTACTTTTAAGTCCAAATCATTTATGTAAACAACAAACAGCAACAGTCCCAACGAAGACCCCTGTGGGGCCCCGCTGGACAGATTTCTGGACAGAAAATAACCAAACTCCCTCAACCATCACCCTCTGCTTCCTGTCAACCAGCCAACCGTGGATCCAATGAGCCATCTCCTCAGATCCCAAGGGTGCTCCTATCTCGGCTTTCGGTCTCCCATGCGGAACTTTATCAAAAGCTTTGCTGAATTCCAAGTATACTATATCAAAAGCACTGCCCACATCTGCACACCTGGTCACCTCTTTTAAAAAATTCAATCAAGTTGGTCAAACACAACCTCTTTTAAAGCAAAATTGACTGTCCTTGATTAATCCCTGCCTTACCAAATGCAGATTAATTCTGTCCCTCAGAATTTCTTCCAACTGTTTCCCCACTACTGATTTGTCTGTAATTTCCTATATTATTCTTTGCTTCCTTCTTGAATAATGCTACCACATTGGCTGTCCTTCAGTTCTCTGGCACCTTTCCTGTGGCCAGAAAAAGAATTGAATATTTTTGAAGTGCCTCTGCTATTTCCTCCCTTCCTTCATTCAACAACCTGGGATACATTTTATCCACCCCTTGAGATTTATCTATTTTTAATCCTGCCAGACCATTCAGAACCTCATTTCTGTTTATACAATTTAATTGTGATATAGGCCTTTTCCCTGATTCTCTATACCCATATCAGATCTGTCCATAGTGAGCACAAACCCAAAGTCTTCATTGAGAATCCGACCTACATCTTCTGGCTCCACGTGTTAATTACCGCTGTGGTCCTGTGCATTCATATGCACTCCAATTGACCTCTCCCAAGATTAACATCCTCCACCGAAGTGTGTTCCACTCCTTTCTGGCCACCCATTTTGTGCAGAACACAACAGACCATATCAGCATTAAGAACTTTGGGGTATTGCTGTTTGTCGTTTACATAAATGATTTAGACTTAAATGTAGGGAGTGGCTGATCTGTAAGTTCGTAGACAAGTACAAAACTTAGGGTAATGAGAAAGCTTTGGTCAAGACACCTGAACTGAATTTTTTTGGAGGTCAGTGCCCTACTGGTTGCCCCTCTTCTAAAATGACAATGGTTCGAGCTCTCCTGTACTTAAGTTGTGACATTTTTCTCAAGGGACATTAGCTAACTCTTTTATCTGATTTTAAAGTGAGAAAAGATGCCACAGATCTGAAACAAAAGCAAATTTCTGGTAAAACTCATCAGATCTGGAAGCAACGGTGATGAAAAAGCAGAGTTAACATTGAGAGTTCCATGATTCTTCAGAAACTGCAACAGATTTGGAATGAAAGAATCAGTTTCAGAAAACTTAATGTACACCTGAAGGAACCACTTAAGATGAAGGCATACAGGCTGGACATGAAAACCATAAGAAATAGGAACAGGAATAGGCCATTGAGCCCCTCAAGCTTACACTGCTATTCAATAGCATGACAGCTGATCTGGTAATCTTCACATTTACTTTCCTGTTTCGATTCCCCTACTGATCAAGAATCTATTTCCGCCTTAAACGTCGATAAGGACTCTGCCCCCATATCTCCCAATGGGAAGAGTTCTGAAAACTCTCAACTATCATAGAAGGAATTCCTCTTCATCTCAGTCTTAAATTGGTGCTCCTTTATTCTGAGGCTATGCCCTCTGTTCCTATGCTCTTCCATGAAGGGAATCATCCTCTCAGCATTTACCTTATCACACCCTTTGATAATCCTATAGGTTTCAATGAGATCGAATCTCAGCCTTCTAAACTCCCGTGAGTAGATGCCAAGCCTGTTTAGCCTTTGCTTATAAGACAATTCCTCCATATCAGGCATCATCCTAAAGAACCTTTATGCACTTTCTTTAGGAAAGAAGTTCAGAAATGTCCCAATGCAGCTTCCCACCTCTTCTGATAAAATGCACATTCAGCATCAGGGTGGATCCAACCCAATTTTACAGATTCTCCACCCTAACTGCCACTCGTTTTTAAGATTCAAGATCTCCCCATTTTGCATGTTTAGTGAAAGTGAAATAAACAAACGTATGGTGGCTTCAATGTGCTGTTTGCTACCTCATTGTTTCACCACTTACTTCAATTTAATGTAACAAGTTTACCCCAATTATCACTGTTTCATGTTTTAAAAGGTTAAATGCTTGCCACGTACTTCGACTCCAAAAATAATGGAAATATTTACATTTACTGACCATCTAGTGGCAACGAGAAAATCTCAGCTGTGGTTTGCACCAGTCTTCTGACAGTCCTTTGTAGTTCTTTTTTGGCTTTGCTTGTAATTCCTGAAAAACAGCAAAAACAACAATCAACATCATGCACACCAAACAATGAGCTTTAAGAATGGGAAGATTAAAGAAGAGAAAAACTGCAAACTTCTTGGTGGGAACAAATCACCAAATAAATTAAGTCAAATTCTTTCTCTTGCACTCATCAGGATTAGAAAACAAGAAATCAAACTTAGAAAGAATTTATGTAGCATGAGAACAGTCTGCTATTTGGTTGAATCATGGTTAGCCTGGAGATGCAGCAGATGTAACTAGCCTATTAAACTCAGTCCAAATGGGTAGACTCTGATTTGGCTGGGTGTGTCATGCAGACCACAGCAGGGACTGGCATGAAGAACTAGGAACAAAAGTAGACAATTCAATCCCTCAAGCCTGCTCCACCATTTGATACGATCATGACTGATCTCATCTTGGCACTAACCCCTCTACTTTCCTGCCCACTCTCTAGAACCCTTCAATTCATTCCTAAATAAAACTCTGACTATCTCCCCCTTATGTTTGCTCAATGTCCCAGTATCCACTGTATTCTGGGGTAAAGAATTCCGTAGATTCAGGACTCAGAGAATTAATTTCTCAACTCTGTTTTGAATCTGCAACCAATTTTCCTAAAACCATGACTTCTCGTTCTATATTGCCCCATGGAAAACATCTTTTCTACATCTACTTTATTAATCGTCCTTAGTGCCTTATATACCGCCATTACATCTCCCCACATTCTTCTAAAATCCAGAAAGTGTACACCTAATCATCTCAATCTTGTTTCACAAGACAGTCCCCCTCATCACTGGAATTAATTCTGTGAGCCTCCTCTGAAATGCCTCCAATACAACTACATCCCTCCTCAAGTAAGGGGACTAAATTATACACAATACTCCAGGTGCAGTCTTGCTACTGCCTCGTACATTTGCAGCAATACTTCCCTACTTTTATACTTTTTACCTTGCACAATAAATGCCAAAAATTCATTTGCCTTCCTCATTACCTGCTATTCCTGAATGTTAGTTTTTTGAGACTCATGGACGATTACATCCAGATCCCCACACACTGAAGCACCCTGAAGTTTCTCCACGTAGGCAGTAAGTTCCCTTGCTTTTCCTCCAACTAAGATGGATAACCTCACACTTAACCACAGTAAACATTATCAGCCAAGTCTGGCTCATTTACCTAACCTATCAATATCAATTTATAAATTTATTTCTAGTCATAGAGACATACAGTATGGAAATGGGCCCTTTGGTCCAACTCATCCATGCTGACCAGATATCCTAAATAAATCTAGTCCCATGTGCCAACATTTGGACTATATCCCTCTCAACCCTTCCTCTTCATATACCCATCCAGATCCCCTTGAAATGTTATAATTATGCCAACCTCCACCACTTCCTCCAGCAGCTCATTCTGTACATGCACCATCCTCTGCATGAAAAAGTTGCCTCTTAGGCCCCTTTTAAATCTTTTCCCCTCTCACCTTAATCCAGTTTTGGATTTCACCACCCCAGGGGAAATATCTCGTCAATTTACCCTATCCACGCCCCTCATGGTTTTATTTACCTCTAAAGTCACCCCTCAACCTCCCAAGCTTGAGGGAAAATAAACACAGTCTATTCAGTTTGTTCCTATAACTCAAACCCTTCAACCCTGGCAACACCCTTGTAAACCTTTCAAGTTTCTTCATTGAAACTGTCTTTCTCACCTACTTTAGTGTCATCCGCAAATTTGGCTCTCCAAGTGAATCAAATAGATTGTAAATAGTTGGACCCCCGAGGACCAAACCAGTGGCATCCCACTGGTTATGTCTGGCTAACCAGAAAAAGACCATTTATCCTGACTCTCTACTTTCTATTACTTAGCCAATCCTCTATCCAAGCTAGTATATTTTAGAACATAGAACATAAAACATAGAACATTACAACACATTTACCATAACCTTTTCTGGAAGTCCAGATATACTGCATCTACATCATTTCCTCATTACCTATATAGCTTGTTACATCTTCAATGAAATCTAGCAAATTAGTGAAACATCGTTTAACCTTCATAATTCTATTTTGGCTTCCCAAATGTCCTATCATTATTTTATTAATAATGGACTCTAACAATCTCCCAACAACATATGTTAAACCAACTGGTTTGCAGTCACCTACCTTCTGCCTCCCAACATTTTTGAATAAGGGTGTTGTATTAGCATTTTCCAATCCCCTGGAAACTTTCTTGCATCCAGGAATTTTTGAAATGTTGTAACTAATGGATTCATTATCTCTGCTGCAACCCCTTTAAGATCCTAGGCCATGAGGCCTTGGGAACATGTCTCCCTTCAATCCCAAATCTCCTCAGTACTTTTTATCTAGTGATAATTGTTCCAAGCTCCTCTCTTCCTACAACCTCTGCATTACCTATTATTGGGATGGTAGTGTGAAAACGGGAGAAAAATATTGACAGTCTACATTCATGACACATTCCTCAATGAAAAGTCCTGAAGGGTGTAGGCCCGAAATGTCAGCTTTCCTGCTCCTCTGATGCTGCTTGGCTTGCTGTGTTCATCAGGCTCTATACTTTGTTATCTCTCTACACATGGACAAATTCATTTTACCTAAAAAGAGCAGCATCCTGTTTCTGTAGCACATGCAAAACAAATCACATTGTCAACCAGAATGATAACCTTGAATTAGTTTGTGATTCAATTTTTAGCACCATCAAGTCTACTTGGTAAATTAATGAGCAAAATTGCACTCAGTGTTGGGCATGACCTTCTGAGGTGTGCAAGCACAAATTGGTTGGGCAACTGTCGGCATGCCGCAGACATGGTTTGCCAATTATTGGGATGTTTAGCCTACATACCAGGCATCACAGTGGCACCAAATCTCTCATACCGTATGATATTACTCATTTGTGCAGCAGAAATGACGTGTTTTTAGCTTGATAGGAGCATTTTGTTCACTATGGCTGATTAATATCATTTAATTCCATGAAGTATTTTGAAGAATGGAGAAGGTGGTTAATGAAAGGAATGCAGTCGATTCTGTTGACACCATTTTAAGGAAGCATGTATAACGCCCTGGTTAGGCCACAAAAAAAAAGTCTGCTTAACAAAATATTCTATGGAGGATGCACAGGTCGTGGAGACTGCAGAAGAAATTTACCTGAATTGTTCAGAGATCGGGAATTTCAAATACAATGTCTGGTTGGAGAAGCTGAGGGTACTTTCCCTGGAACAAAGGAACTGGAGGGAAGACTTAGATGAGCTGTACAAGCTCATTTATTTATTTAACACATTGTCTGTCACTTGTACCTAGCTACAACGAAAAGTGGATAATGTCACCCTCTCCACCTCCTGCTGAATCTTTAAATCAGTTAGAAGGGAATGCAGGTTTCTATTGATTAAAATGAAAATCCTAGAACCAAAACCAACACGACTCCAGATTAAAACACAGATTCTAAACAAGGCCTCACCAAAAATGCACTGTTGGACTTGATATGTCACCACCTGTATACTCTGATAAAACCTTTAATTATCTCAGGACAATGAGTTGAAAGAAATTCAGTGATTTGCATTCTAATCCATAGAAACCTGCATCTCCTTTCTAACTGATGAAAGATTCAACAGGAAGTGGTCAGCTAGCCATTTTTAAAGTTGTTACCTTGTTGCTTATAAATTTTAAAACAAAAATGTTACCTAGCTGGAAAGACAACAAAGAAGCTGTGACGATATGGCAGAACTTGCCGCATGAGCCATGAGTGGCCAAACCCTGTGCTCAGAAGCTAAAAGCTGCCAGACCCACCGCCACTATCTTGGAAGTACAGTTATGACAGGTTTAGACAAGGAAATCAGGAAAAATTGCTCCCATTAACTAATGTGGCAAAGATAGAGAACAAATATCAGGTTTTAGGCAGAAGATGCAAGGACAGAATTTGTATGCAGGAGTGGCAACGGCCTGTAACACACTACTTATGAAAGTAGTGAAAGCAGAGATTAATCAATGATTTTGAATTTCCTTCTGGACACTAGAAAGAAAAAACAAGTTGCAGATCTATGGGTTTGGGCAAGGGACTAGCTGGACTGCTCGATGGAAAGCTCATGTGGGCCAGATTGACAATGGATTCCTTCAGGGCCATACAGGATTCTATAAAAGAGTGATTAACAAATTATTGAGTATAAAAATGGCTAAAAAGCAGAAAATAATGAGTCATAGTGAATGGTTCATTTTGAGACCGGAGGGTAGTATACAGTTGAGGAATACACTAGACCCATTTCATGCCCTGTTGGTCAGCTATTGTCCATTTTAATTGGGTAACCCGGACTAATAAGGTTTGACATATCACATTTCATCGACATCAATGTTCAACAAGAGGGTTAAAACGATCTCACCAGGAAAGTAAACAAATAAGCAACAAGTCACCAACTTTTCAATACTTAAGCTGAACCACAGGAGCGTGGGCACGTTTCCTTTATTCTTACATGGGATGTGGGCATTACTGGCATGCCTGAAACTTGTTGCCCATCTAAGATTACCCTTGAATTTAGTGATTTGCTGAAGCATTTCAGCCTATGTAAAGATGGAAGATTTCTTTCCTAAAGATTGTCAGCCAGCTGTATTTTTTTTGTGGCAATCGACAGTTTCATGAGAATCATCACCAAGGCTAGCATTAAATTTCAGACATGTTTATTAATTGGATTTAAATTCCACCAGCTGCTGTGCTGAGATTTGAACCCATAGCTCCAAAGCATTAATCTGGCCTTCTGGATTATGATCCCAGTGACTTGACCCCACTGTCTCCTGAAAAATGTAGCTGATTGATAATGTACATAAGACAGCTATGATCAACGTGGAACTTTATATGAACATTATGAGATAGCACGGTGTGAAGGTGGATGAACACAGCAGGCCAAGCAGCATCAGAGGAGCAGGAAAGCTTGACATTTCGGGTTGGGACCCTTTTTCAGAAATGGTAGAGGTGAAGGGGATTCTGAAATAAACTGGGGTGGGGGGGGAGGCGGAAGTTAGGGAGGCGATAGGTCAGTCCAGGGTGGACAGACAGGTCAGCGGAGACAGGATGACGTTAGTAATGTAGAGGCCTCAGTAATGTAGCCCTCCTCCTCGACACCACCCCAAGGCCTACTACCCTCCCTTGACATCTTTATCTCTAACTGCCGTCGAGACATTGATCGCCTCAACCTCTCCAACCCTCTCACCCACTCCAACCTCTCCCCCGCAAGAACGTGCATCCCCCCTCTCCAATCCCAACTTCATCATTCAACCCACGGACAAGGGAGGTGCAGTTGTACTCGGGCGCACTGACCTCTACATTACGGAGGCCAGATGCCAACTCTCTGACACCACCTCCTACCATCCCTTCGATTATGACCCCACCCCCGAGCACCAAACCATTATCGCCCAAACCATCCACAACCTCATCACCTCAGGTGACCTCCCACCCACAGCCTCTAACCTCATCATTCCCCAACCCCGCAACGCCCGCTTCTATCTTCTTCCCAAAATCCACAAACCTGGCTGCCGTGGTCGACGCATTGTCTCCGCCTGCTCCTGCCTCACTGAATTTATCCCCACCTGTATTCCATTTTCTCTCCCTTGGTCCAGGAACTCCCTACCTATGTCCGTGACATTACCCACGCTCTCCACCTCCTCCAAAACTTCCAATTCCCCAGTCCCAAACACCTCATTTTCACTCTGGACATCCTGTCCCTGTAGGCTGGCATTCCCCAGACTGGTGGCCTAAAAGCCCTCTGCTTCTTCTGACCAGTCCCCCACCACTGGCACTCTCATCCGCTTATCCGAACTTGTCCTCACCCTCAACAACTTCTCCTTTCATTCCTCCCACTTCCTACAGACAAAGGGGGTGGCCATGGGTACCTGCATGGGCCCCAGCTATGCTTGCCTCTTTGTAGGGTACATGGAGCAATCCTGCTTCCAAAGCTACACTGGTCCTATTCCCCATCTCTTCCTCCGTTACATTGATGACTATTTCGGCACCACCTCGTGTTCCCACGAGGAGCTTGAACAGTTCATCCACTTCACTAACACCTTCCACCCCAACCTTAAGTTTACCTGCACCATCTCTGACACCTCACTCTCCTTCCTGGACCCCTCTGTCTCCAACTCTGGCATCCACCTGGAAACTAATATTCATTTTAATCTTACCGACTCCCACAACTACGTAGAATATTCCTCCTCTCACCTACCTTCCTGTAAAAAGGCCACCCCCATTCCCAATTCCTTCACCTCCGCCGCATCTGCTCCCAAGGTGAGGCATTCCACTCCACTCATCTGCAATCTGACCCCACTACCAAAGACATTTTTCCCTCCCCACCCTTATGTGCTTTCCAGAGGGTCCACTCTCTCCGTGACTCCCTTTGTCCATTCCACACTCCCCTCCAGCCCCACCAGCCCTGGCTCTTTTCCCTCCAACTGAAGCATGTGCTACACCTGCCTCTATTCATCCTCCTCACCCCCATCCCCAGCCCTAAGAAGACTTTTCACAAACAGATGTTCACCTGCACATCTGTTAACGTGATATACTGTATCTGCTGTTCCTGTTGTGGCCTCCTCTACATCGGGGAAATCAAGTGGAGGCTTGGGGACCGCTTTGCGGAACATCTAGGCTCAGTTCGCAACAAACAACTACACCTCCCAGTCGCAAACCATTTCAATTCCACCCCACAACTCCTCGGACGACATGTCCATCCTGGGCCTCCTGCGTTGCCACAATGACGCCACCCGAAAGACGCAGGAACAGCATCTCATATTTTGATTGGGAACCCTGCGGCCCAAGGGTATCAACGTGGACTTCACAAGCTTCAAAATCTCCCCTCCTCTGACCGCATGCCAAAATCAGCCTAGCTAGTCCCTGCCCCCCTAACCATTTTTCCCATCTAAAGCCCCATCCCATCCCCTACCCACTAACCTCATTCCCCGCCCCCCCCCACCCCGACCTGTCTGTCCTCCCTGGACTGATCTATCCCCTCCCTAAATTCCCCACCTACATTCATCTTCACTGGTTCTAACCCCGCCTCTTTGACCTGTCTGTCTCCTCTAACCCTATCTTCTTCTTTATCTATCTTCTATCTGCCTCCCCCGTCTCCCTATTTATTTCAGAATCTCCTTCCCCTCCCCCATTTCTGAAGAAGGGCCCCAACCCGAAACGTTAAGCTTTCTTGCTCCTCTGATGCTGCTCGGCCTGCTGCGTTCATCCAGGTTCACATCATGTTATCTCAGGTTCTCTGGCATCAGCAGTTCCTACTATCTCATGAATATTTTTATGGTTTATTTCCAAGCATTAAGGTTTCACAGAATCACAAATATTTCCAATGGAAAAGGAGTCCATTGGGACAGCCACACAAAACACTGAGCATTTTGGCAAAGCGTCAAACTCCTAATTTTCACCATGCTCCTGCAAGTCATTTCTATTTAAATAATCACCGAATGCCACCTTAAACGCCCCCAGTTGAACCTAGCTTTACCACGATTCCAAGCATTGCATTCCAAAACTGGTTTGCTCACTGTGTGAACAAGTTTCCAATAACTCTCACATTTGTTTCTGTTGCAAAACTCTTAAATTTCCACACTCACTTCCATCAATAACTTTGGGTGCATCTGGTCCCATGCCTTAATGACTTTAAGCACTGACTATTTAACCCATGTCTCTTACTTATCAATCTGAAGCTCTTCAAGCGACCAAGCTCTCACCGCTGCCACCACTGCCTGGGCAACATCGCCCTCTTTGGTGAAGGGGGCGGAAAAGTATTCATTTTACACTTCGGCCATCTTCTTGCATCCATGTGTAACTCTCTTTGCTGGTCCCTAATTAGCCTACTTCACCTTTTAACTAGCTTTTTACTATTGATTTATTCATAGCAGACTTCAGGATTTCTCTTTGGCAGAAGTAATCATTGGAAGAAAAGTATTAAGCACTGATCTGACAGAAGTATTCAGAGGAAGCTGAAGACCTCTCAGTAATTAACATGTTGTTCTTGATGTTGGACACCATGGCAAAAGTTTAGAACATGTTCTTTCCATCTGTTTCTCAATTCAAGTAAGGCCAGTTTTGTATTCATGCACCAATGCCAAATTCCATGAAAGAGACAGAAGACCAGTTCTATTAACTGCACGAAAACTGTTATCAGTGCAGAGGTTTGAGAGGTAGCAAAGGCCACCGTGCTACTTAAGAAGGGAGCTAGAAAGAAAGAGAATTACAGACTAGTCAACCTTACATCAGTGGTAGATAAAATGCCAGAATCTTGTAGTAAAGATGGATTAAATTGACACAATTTAGTAATAATAACCTAATTGGGCAAAGTCTGCATGGATTTTCAAATGGGAAATCATGAGAGACAAATCTGTTGGAGTATTTTGAAGATGTAAATAACAATGTCGAAAAAGCAGAATTGATGCCTGTAGTGTACTTCAATGTTCAGAAAGTGTTTGATAGAAGTCCCCAAAGAAGGCTGGTCAGAAAAACTAAAACATTTGTCATGACTCACTGTGTTCACACACTGAGAATTAAGACCCGCTAGTCCCAAAGTCATCTCAAAGCCATTTTAAAATGTGTCAAATTCCCCAATTTACCTCTATTCTAGACCCAGGTTGATAAACCATTTAACAAAAATTATTATTTAATAAAAGTAGTTAAATTTTAGCAACATGTAAACAGTTAAGAACCGTCTGTATAAAGGTTTTGCTAATTAAAACTCTAATCCCCTAATGAACTTATCTTTACACACA
Source organism: Stegostoma tigrinum (assembly GCF_030684315.1). Taxonomy (NCBI): domain Eukaryota; kingdom Metazoa; phylum Chordata; class Chondrichthyes; order Orectolobiformes; family Stegostomatidae; genus Stegostoma; species Stegostoma tigrinum. The sequence continues at coordinate 31,387,104 of NC_081362.1, read as the reverse complement.
GATATACAGACAGACGGTATGGGGAAAACAACATGGGTGTTATGGAAGGAGGCACAGGGAAGGCAGTTTAGCATTTGTTGTATACAGGCTCTATTCAGATGATTCTTATATTGATCAGAACAGTGCTTCCCAGTCATTTTTTGCTGGTTGATCCTGCACCTAGGTACCTTTATATCCAAAATGGCGCTGTAAGTGGCAGCCTTGTAAACTTTTCACCACACTCATGTGAGTACATGTGACAATAAACTTTATTCTAAATCTAACAGGTCTCTGACATATTAAGAAAAATTCACAGCTGACAGCAACTGTTGAAGGAAAGATATACTGGTTTTCTTCAGGCATAAAAAGTGATTTACTGCAGAGAACAGGAAAATTGGTGGTATGGTAAACAGCTTTGAGGAAAGCCATAGTCAACAGGACAGTACTGGCAGGCTTGTCAGATAGGATGAACAGTTACAAATGGTATTCAACCCTGAAAAGTGAATTGGTGTGTTCTGATAGAACAAACTAAGGGAGCACATGTTGAATACTAGGACCCTGGGAAGTAAACAGGATCACAGAGACCTTGATGTGCATGTCCATAGATCCTTGAAGGCAGCGGTAGGCAAGTTAATTAAGGAGGCATATGGGAGGAAGTTATAATGGTGTTACATATAAGGTTAGTTAGAGCACAGCTGGAGCGCTGTGTGCAGTTTTGGTTGCCACACTGTAGGAAAGATGCGATTGCAAAGGAAAGGATGCAGAATAAATTCAACAGAATATTGCCTGGGCTGGAAGCAACTTGACAATGAAGAGAAACTAGATCAGCTGCTGTTATGTTCCTTACAGCAGAGAACGCTTTGATTTTGATGGGGAGTGTCCCTAACTGAATGCACAAAGTTTCTGGGCCATCAGCGTCAGTTTACATGCCTTCCAAACACGCAGCAATTCTCTAACCATTCTTGATTCTAAAACAAATCTTTTCTCATTTCAGTCCACAATTAATAACAACAAATGGTCTTTATAATTCAATATAATGTACTGGCATGGATTAACAGTAGGCTAACAAAACAGAGTTGGAATAAATGAAAGATCCTTGCATCGGGAGACTGTGACTACTGAGGTACCATAATAATCAATGTTTTGGGTCCCAGCTGCATCTAATATACAACAAATATAATACTGGGCATCAAACAATGATATCAAATATAATATTTCCTAATTTGCAGATAATATGAAGCAAAGCGGGTTGTTGGGAAGATACAAAGTAGCTTCAGGAGGATTTAGACAGATTTAATGAATAGGCAAGAACATGGCAGATGGAATATAACTGTGGACACTATGCACAATTTAGCATGGCCATTCCACCTAAGTTGCCTCTCTTTGGACTGTGGGAGGAAACCGAAGCACCCAGAGGAAACCCACACTGAAACAAATTTTTAACTCCTTTCTGGTCACGAGGGAAGTGCCAAAGGACTGGAGGCTATCGAATGTTGTTCCACTTTTCAAGAAAGGTGGTTGAGAAGAACTAGAAAATTATTGACCAGTGAAACTCACATCAGTGGTAAGCTATTGGAGAAAATGCTGAGAGAATTAATTTCCATTTGGGATATGGGTTAATTAAGGACAATCAACATGAAGAAAGTTCAGTTGATGTAGTTTATTTGGATTTTAGCAAAGATTTTGTCAAGGTCTCATATAGGCGATCGACTGACATGGTTAAAGCATAAGTTAAAAGGAGGACTGCAACGGTTCAAGAAGAAAGTTCACCACCACGTTCTCAAGGGCAACTAGGGATAGGTAATAAATGCTGGCCTGCCAGCAATGCCTACATCCCACAAATGAATAAACAAAAAATTGAATTCAGGGAAACTTGGCGAGATGGTTCAGAAACTGGCTTAATAATAGGACACAAAGAGTATTGGTAGAAGGCTGTTCGAATAACTGGAGGCTGATGTCCAGTCGTGTACCATAAGGATCAGTACTGGGACCGTAATTGTTTGTTATACACATAATGGACACAGATGAAAATGTGGGGGTAATATTCAGCAAGTTTGTAGACAACACCAAGATTGGTAGAGTGGTTGATAATGAACAAGGCAGGAAGATATAGGTGGGTCAGATAAGTAAAAGGAGTGGCAGATGATATTTAACCCTGATAAGCAGAAGGTGATGCACTTTGGAAGAAGAAACAAGGATAAGGGAATATTAAATGAATGGCAATAACACTGGGTAGCTCAGAGGAACAGAGTGATCTTGGGGTAATTATTCACAGATCTCGGAAGTGAGCAAAGGACACGAATAAGATAGTTTATCAGTTATCTAGGACACTTGCTTTCATCAGTCATGGCACAGAGTGTAAGAGCGAGGAGATAATGTTGGAATTTTATACGGCATTGGTTAGAACACAGCTGGACTATTCTATGAAGTTCTGATCACCCCACTACAGGCAGGATGTGAGAGACGTCGAGGAAGTACAGAGGAGGTTCACAAGAATGTTGCCTGGGAAGGAACAATTGAGTTACAAGCAGAGAACTGACAGGCTTGGATTATTTCATTTAAAGCACAGAAAGCTAAAGGGGTCATGTTTGAGGCATACAAGAACATGAGGGGTATGGAGAGGGCAAGTAGGGAGCATGTTGGTTGAGGGGTCAATCACGGCAGGGGATAGTTTTACGGTAAGGGCCAGGAAACTCAGAGGATTTGAGAAAAACCTTTTCACTCAGAGGATGGAGGGAATCTGGAATATATTGCTTTGGAAGATAGTGGAGGCTAGAAACTTCACAACCTTTGAAAATATTTGGTTGAGCACTTGAAATATCAATTAAATAACATTCATGGATAAGACACAAGTGTAAAAATTGGGATTAGTGGTAGTTATTGTCAGTGCACACTCAATAGGCTGAAGGGCCTTCTCTGCACGATATGACTCTATGTTGGAGAGAAATAATTGTTGCAAATGCAGAACGGTTTCCATTTTTAAGGGACATAATCACTGGACAGTGCAAAGCAGGAGCTTAACCAACTTCACAACACAAAATAAAGTATCTTGACTAGGAACTGGTCCAACCTTCTAAATGAGACATCAATATTTTAATTGTTTCGTACAATTTGTGGTCACATGACAAACGGCATACTGCAAAATGTAAACACTATAAAGGAACCATTATTCATGGACTAGTTTTTCTTTAGAGCTTTAGATTCCCTACAGTGTAGAAACAGGCCCTTTGGCCCAACAAGTCCACATCGCCCCTTGAAGCATCCCACCCAGACCCATCCCCCTACAGCCCACACACCCCTGAACACTACGGGCAATTTAGCATGGCCAATCCACCTAGCTTGCACATCTTTGGACTGTGGGAGGAAACCAGAGCACCCTGAGGAAACCCACGCATACAATGGGGAGAACGTGCAAACTCCGCACAGACAGTTACCCGAAGCTGGAATCGAACCTGGGTCCCTGGCGCTGTGAGGCTGCACTGAGCCACTGTGCCGCCCTTCAGCTGTATCATCATGCGTAGGGTGATCCAGTCATACAGCACTGAAGAGGACCTTGAATCATCGATTCTGTACTGACCTCTCTACATTAAATCACACTTCCCAGCACTTGGCTCACGTGTTGAACGTTGACATTTCACCCATGCACCTTTTAAAGATTGTGAAAGTTTCCTGGTCTTTACTACCCTCTCAGGCAGTGCATTCCAGAATCCCAACACTCAATGTGAAGAGTCCCCTCAAAACTCGTACGCTTCATCTTAAAATTATGCCGTCTTGTTACTGACTCTCCACCTTATGGCTACAATCTCATTTCCATTTCGGAGTCTTGCAGACTTCAGGACTCAATACAGTTCAGTAATTTTGGAGTCTGAACATCTTGAATGTCTTTCACTCAACCCCACATTCCAGGTCCTATCAAGACAGAGGATGCTTTCAGCACAACCAACTCATTTTCTCCCACTCATTGTCTCCATTATCACCTATCTAATTTTTCTTCTTTCCTGGCTTACAATCAACAACCCCTTTGTTCCTCTCTCTATCTGGGTTCTGTTTCCACTTATCAGCTCATCCCTCCACCCCACTCAGACCTTGACATCCAATAAAAACACGTTTTTCCCCAGAAGCAATCAATTCCGAAAAAGGGTCACTGGGCTCAAAATGTTAACTTTGTTTTGTCTCCGCATTTCTGCCAGACCAACAATAGCACAATCCTGGACAATTCAAGCAGCAAGAATTCCAGTCAACTTGGCTTAAGAGTATATGCTGTTCAGACTAGATGCTCTCAAGTCGGGGTCTTTTTCATTCATTTGCATTAATGTTTCTGCCTGTCTGATGAGAAAAATGCTTTTTTAAAACTCTTCCCCAGAAATCACGTCTCTGTCGTGTGATCAGAGTAACTTTTCCTGTTATCATCAATTAGGTTGCTCTTCAAGGACCGCAACTTTCCCCCCGCAGTGATCGAGAACGCCCTTGACCGCGTCTCCCGTATTTCCCGCAACACATCCCTCACACCCCGTCCCCGCCACAACCGCCCAAAGAGGATCCCCCTCGTTCTCACACACCACCCCACCAACCTCCGGATACAACGCATCATCCTCCGACACTTTCGCCATCTACAATCCGACCCCACCACCCAAGACATTTTTCCATCCCCACCCCTGTCTGCTTTCCGGAGAGACCACTCTCTCCGTGACTCCCTTGTTCGCTCCACACTGCCCTCCAACCCCACCACACCCGGCACCTTCCCCTGCAACCGCAGGAAATGCTACACTTGCCCCCACACCTCCTCCCTCACCCCTATCCCAGGCCCCAAGATGACATTCCACATTAAGCAGAGGTTCACCTGCACATCTGCCAATGTGGTATACTGCATCCACTGTACCCGGTGTGGCTTCTTCTACATTGGGGAAACCAAGCGGAGGCTTGGAGACCGCTTTGCAGAACACCTCCGCTCAGTTCACAACAAACAACTGCACCTCCCAGTCGCAAACCATTTCCACTCCCCCTCCCATTCTCTAGAGGACATGTCCATCATGGGCCTCCTGCACTGCCACAATGATGCCACCCGAAGGTTGCAGGAACAGCAACTCATATTCTGCCTGGGAACCCTGCAGCCATATGGTATCAATGTGGACTTCACCAGTTTCAAAATCTCCCCTTCCCCTACTGCATCCCTAAGCCAGCCCAGTTCGTCCCCTCCCCCCAATGCACCACACAACCAGCCCAGCTCTTCCCCCCCCCCCCCCCCCCCCCCCCCCCCCCCCCACCCACTGCATCCCAAAACCAGTCCAACCTGTCTCTGCCTCCCTAACCGGTTCTTCCTCTCACCCATCCCTTCCTCCCACCCCAAGCCGCAACTCCATCTCCTACCTACTAACCTCATCCCACCTCCTTGACCTGTCCGTCTTCCCTGGACTGACCTATCCCCTCCCTACCTCCCCACCTATACTCTCTCCACCTATCTTCTTTACTCTCCATCTTCGGTCCGCCCCCCCCCCCCCCCCACCTTCTCTCTATTTATTCCAGTTCCCTCTCCTCATCCCCCTCCCTGATGAAGGGTCTAGGCCCGAAACGTCAGCTTTTGTGATCCCTGGAATGCTAGGTTTAACGTACGATGAACGGCTGAGGATCCTGGGATTGTATTCACTAGAGTTGAGAAGGTTGGGGGGAGATCTAACAGAAACTTAGAAGATAATGTATGGCTTAGAAAGGGTGGATGCGGGGAAGTTGTTTCCGTTAGGCAGGGAGACTAGGACCTGTGGGCACAGCCTTAGAATTGGAGGGGGTAAATTTAAAACGGAAATGAGGAGACATTTCTTCAGCCAGAGTGTGGTGGACCTGTGAAATTCATTGCCATGGAGCGCAGTGGAGGCTGGGTCATGAAATGTCTTCAAGGCAGAGGTTAATAAATTCTTGATCTCACAAGGAATTAAGGACTACGGGGAGAATGCAGGGAAGTGGAGATGAAATGCCCATCAGCCATGATTAAATAGTGGAGTGGGCTCGATGGGCCGAATGGCCTTACTTCCACTCCTATGTCTTATGGTCTTATAACTTAATGAGGACAGATTCTCTGTTATCTTTGAAAGTGACAAAGTTGACTGATGAGGGAAAGGCTGTAGATGCCATATACATGGACTTCAATAAGGTGTTGGATAAAGTTCCCCATGGCAGACTGATGAAGAAGTGAAGTCGCCATGGGTCCAGGGTGTGCCAGCTAGATGGATAAAAAAAACTGCCTGGGCAACAGGAGATGGAGAGTAGTAGTGGCAGGGGGTTTCTCAAATTGGAGACCTGTGACCAGTGGTGTTCCACAGGATCCGTGCTGTTGTTTGAGATATACGTAAATAATTTGGAGGAAGGTATAGGTGGCCTGATTAGCAAGTTTGCAGATGACACAAAGGTTGGTGGAATAGCAGATAGTGAAGGGGACTGTCAGAGATTAGAGCAGAATATTGATAGATTGGAGAGTTGGGCAGATAAATGGCAGATGGTGTTCAATCCCGGTAAACGCGAGGTGATGCATTTTAGAATATCTAATTCATGAGCAAACTATACAGTAAATGGAAAAGTCCTAGGGAAAATTGATGTTCAGAGTGATCTGGGTATTCAGGTCCATTGTTCCCTGAAAGTGGTTATGCAGGTCAATAGAGTGGTCAAGAAGGCATATGGCATGCTTTCCTTCATTGGGCGGGGTATTCAATACAAGAGTTGGCAGGTCATGTTACAGCTGTATAAAACTCTCGTCCGGCCACATTTAGAATACTGCGTACAGTTCTGGTCACCACATTACCAAAAGGATGTGGATGCTTTGGAGAGGGTGCAGAGGAGGTTCACCAGGATGTTGCCTGGTATGGAGGGCACTAGCTATGAAGAAAGGTTGAGTACATTAGGATTATTTTCATTAGAAAGACGGAAGTTGAGGGGGGACCTGATTGAGGTCTACAAAATCATGAGGGGTAAAGATAAGGTGGATAGCAAGAAACTTTTCCCCCCGCCCCCCAGAGTGGAGGACTCAATTACTAGGCGTCATGAGTTCAAACTGAGAGGAGGAAAGCTTATGGAACATAGAACATAGAATATTACAGCACAGAACAGGCCCTTCAGCCCTCGATGTTGCACCGACCTGCGAAACCAATCTGAAGCCCATCTAACCTGCACTATTCCATTATCATCCATATGTTTATCCAATGACCATTTAAATGACCTTAAACTTGGTGAGCCTACTGCTGTGACAGGCAGAGCATTCCACGTCCTTACTACTCTCTGGGTAAAGAACCTGCCTCTGACATCTGTCCGATATCTATCACCCCTCAATTTAAAGCTATGCCCCCTCGTGCTATCCATCACCATCTGTCTAATCTACTCTATCTAATCCTCTGATCACCTTGGATGTCTCTATCAAGTCACCTCCTAACCTTCTTCTCTCTAACGAAAATAGCCTCAAGTCCCTCAGCCTTTCCTCATAAGACCTCCCCTCCATACCAGGCAACTTCCAGGTAAATCTCCTCTGCACACTTTCCCATGCTTCCACATCCTTCCCATAATGCGGTGACCAGAACTGTATGCAATACTCCAGGTGCGGCCGCACCAGAGTTTTGTGCAGCTGCAACATCACCTCATGGCTCCGAAACACAATCCCTCTACCAATAAAACCTAACACACCGTACGCATACTTGACAACCCTATCAACCTGGGTGGCAACTTTCAGGAATCTATGCACATGGACACTGAGATCTCTCTGCTCGTCCACGCTACCAAGCCCCGTACTCTTTATTCCTGTTACTCCTTCCAAAGTGAATCACCTCACACTTTTCCGCATTAACCTAAACTTGCCACCTCTCAGCCCAGCTCTGCAGCATATCTATGTCCCTCTGTAACCTGCAACATACTTCTGCACTATCCACAACCCCACCGACTTTAGTGTCATCCGCAAATTTACTAATCCATCCTTCTACACCGTCATCCAGGTCATTTATAAAAATGACAGACAGCAGTGGCTGCAAAACAGAGATCCCTGCGGTACACCACTAGTAACTGAACTCCAGGATGAACACTTCCCATCAACTACCACCATTTGTCTTCTTAAGGCTAGCCAATTCCATTAGCTTACACCTCAATCTTCTCAACTCCAATGTATACAGGTCTAACTTATTCAAACTTTCTCCATTACAGAAGTCCTTCAGCTCAAGAAAAAAAATCTCTGAACTGTTTCTAAAGCAACTACTTGGCGTATTTTTGTGCTGTCAGAGTCAGGTCTCTGAACATTCAGGGAACAGACAGTTCCAAGTCAATACTACGTTTGCTACCACTGACTGTTCCAAAATATTGGTTCTTGTAGTATAGCTGGATTCAGCTTGCTTGCAATAGGTTACTCAAAACAATTCAGTAGTCACTGAGGAGTAGATTCCAGGTAACAGGTAGTTGGAGAAGATGACAGATGATGACAGAAGTAAGGTCCGTGTAGAGAAGGACTGTTGAGCTGAGCTGCTGAAAAGCCATTGTGATGCAAAGAACACCAATATTGGTTTCAGAAGGGATGGGGGTTAACTTGCTCAAAAACCACTGGGACCTGTCGCAGTCACAATTTCCATTTGATGTATTTTAGAACGTAGAACATAGAACAATACAGCACAAAACAGGCCCGTCGGCCCTCGATGTTGCACCGACCTGTGAACTAATCTAAGCTCCTCCCCCTACACTATCCCATCATCATCCATCTGCTTATCCAAGGTCTGTTTAAATGCCCCTAATGTGGCTGAGTTAACTACATTGGCAGGCAGGGCATTCCACGCCCTTACCATGCTCTGAGTAAAGAATCTGCCTCTGACATCTGTCTTAACTCTATCACCCCTCAATTTGTAGCTATGCCCCCTCGTACAAGCTGAAGTCATCATCCTCAGAAAAAGACTCTCACTGTCTACCCTATCTAATCCTCTGATCATCTTGTAAGTCTCTATTAAATCTCCTCTTAGCCTCCTTCTCTCCAATGAGAACAAACCCAAGTCCCTCAGCCTTTCTTCAGAGGGCCTGCGCTCCAGACCTACGCTCCAACATCCTTGTAAATTTCCTCTGCACCTTTTCCAATGCTTCCACATCCTTCCTGTAATGGCGCGACCAGAACTGCATGCAATATTCCAAATGAGGCCGCACTAGCGTGTCGTACAGTTGCAGCATGACATCATGACTCCAGAACTCAATCCCTCTACCAATAAAACCCTAACACACCGTAAGCCTTCTTAAGAGCACTATCAACCTGGGTGACAACTTTCAGGGATCTATGTACATGGACACCAAGATCCCTCTGCACATCCACACTACGAAGAATCTTTCCATTGACCTGGTATTCTGCCTTCCTATTATTCTTCCCAAAGTGAATCACCTCACATTTATCCATATTAAACTCCATTTGCCACCTTCCAGCCCAATGTTGCAGTTTATCCAAGTCTCCCTGCAACTTGCAACATTCTTCCACACTGTCCACCACTCCACCGACTTTAGTGTCATCTGCAAACTTATTAACCCATCCACCTACACCTGCATCCAAGTCATTTATTAAAATAACAAACAGCAGTGGTCCTAAAACAGATCCTGGAGGCACACTACTAGTGACCTGACTCCAGGCTGAATATTTTCCATCAACCACCACTCGTTACCTTCTTACAGAAAGCCAGTTGCAAATCCAAACTTTCCCTCAATCCCATGCCTCTGTATTTCCTCCAACAGCCTACCATGTGAAACCTTATCAAAGACTTTACTGAAGTCCATGTACACCACATCAACTGCCCTACCCTCATCCACATACTTGGTCACGTTCCCAAGTGTTTGTCTATAGCTTGTCTGTTGCTCAAATTTACCTCATGCTTCGTTGGGAATGTTGGAACACAAGTCATTTACTTTTGAACATTGTAATCTCATTCTGTCAATAATCTTTGCATATTTGTTTAAGCTTTATTTGTTAAGAAAGACTAACAATTCTTTGTTAACTGAAGAAATCGGCCTAAACATGTTCCTATTATTAGTATTAAACCTAACACATCCTGATCTTTGGCCTAGGTCTGGTGACACCATCGCATCAATGTATGCCTCACACAACTGGTTAAGCCTGACAAACTCATCGTTCAGCTCTTGGCCAACTCAGAACAGAATTCTGAATTATGGAAGATAAGCTAAATTTAGCATTCAAACCAGGTTACTACAACTGCTCTCTCTAAAGATTTACATCACTACCCCTGCACCTAATTAATGAACTAACAAAAAAAACTGAAATGAAAAGGCCTGAAGTATTCTTACATAAAAAACAGTTCACTATACAGCTGCTTGGATGGACCAACAGGAAGCCAAGAAAGACATACCAGAATTCTCTTGTGATCCTTTTTGGACAGGAATTTTACTGGAGGATATTTTTGAGATATGCTTGTTTCTATTTCTTTAATTTTCTCTTTCAAGGGTGCTAAAGCCTCCTCTATTGCGTGGAAACTTCTTTATGCAGAGGGTGGTGGGCACCTGGAACGCGTTGCCAGCGGAGGTGGTAGACGCAGACACGATAGCGTCTTTTAAGACATATCCGGACAGGCGCATGGATGGACAGGGAGCAAAGGGATGCAGACCCTTAGAAAATAGGCGACAGCTTTAGACAGAGAATCTCAAGCAGTGTAGGCTTGGAGGACCAAAGGGCCTGTTCCTGTGCTATAATTTTCTTTGTTCTTCGTTAGGGAACTTAATTGACTTCCAAGTGAAGACAGTATTTCAACTTGTATCTTAAGTTCTAAGTGTCAGTAGCTGGCGCCCACTGTGGGTTCCTTGAGTTTTATTTTATTTCCATAGATAGATAGTCAAAGATGAATTTTCCCAGTTTTCTTAAGTGACCGTGAGAGTCTATGACTCATTAAGTCTGCCTGTCATCAGAGATTATATCCGAAAGGAATGCCTAATAAAGCCTTTTGTTTCCCCAGCCCTTTTTGGGGTTTACGCCTGGAAAGTAGTAATCCAATGCCAATACGGTCATGTCAGTTTCTGGTGGGCAAATTGATTTATGCAATGTGTCTTTTGGATATTACTTCATCATAGGGGTTGAAAATGAGCTCCAAAAGATGGACACAGAGACTTTCGATGGGAAGTGTGCATTTTACCACCTTGCTGAATGGATTTGCACACATGCAAAATGACAACCAAGCAACATACGGTGCCATCAAGGACTGCAAATTTGAAACTTGGCACTCCAGCCTATATCTAATCACATATATGAAAACAATTTTAAACAGAATGAAAAGATCAGCAGACAGCGTAAATGGATAACAATCAATGGGAATGAGCAAATCACTAACAACAATCTGCATATCCTTTCTCGGGTGTTATCCGATTCCTTTGCTCTTATCTCTCATTCTGACCAAATGATTCATAACTGTTCTTACGTTGTGAAATATTTACAGAGCAGCTTCACCAATGTCACAATCTTTAGAACAAGTTTTGGAGGAAAGCCTCACCAAACACATGGGGAACAGTAAATCATAATGAGCCAAATACTAGCATGTTTGCAGGTAATCAGGTGAGTTTCATTCATCACGCATGGAAAAACATGAATTACAAAACAGCTTTCATTGTAGATTTTCAGTACAAACGAAACAAAATAACAAAGCAAGAACTGTAATAATCTCAGAAAAATCTTTTCATAAAATACCTGAATCACAAGGAAACCTAGCAAGGCAGTCTTTTTTGTTACAATCAACTACCGTATTCAAAACACAAAAAACTGCAAATGCTGGAAACGTGAAACATAAACTGAAATTGCTGGAGAAACTCAGCAGATCTGGCAGTGTCTGTGGACAGAAAGCAGAGTCCAGAAACCCTTCTCCAGAACAGATTCAGTTCTCCAGCAATTTCTGTTTTTGTTGCCATAATTTTTTATCTTCCATTAGTACTGTCTAACACAACCAGCTCCCTAAGCTTTGAATGCTCAGAAAAGAACCATGGGATCTTTGACATAACTGAACGTACATATTTGTGAACAGTATAGCATTTTACTTATACTGCTTAAATTTTTTTTAAAAGCTGCTTTCTACAATTATAGCACTGTATTGAGATATACATACATAAAAAGCAAGTGGGCAGCCAGGGAAAGGGTTGGTCCACTCAAGGACAAGGGACAAAATGTATGTGTGGAGCCAGAAGAGGTAGGTGAGGTCTTAAATGAATACTTTGTGTCGTTATTCACCGAACAGAAGGAATTGGTGGAGGATGATGTCAGAGGAAGGAGTGTCCAGTTTCTAAGACAGGTTGCTATCAAGAAAGGAAGGAGTGCTGTGCGCCTTAGAAAGTATTAAGATAGATAACTCCCCGGGTCCTGATGGGATCTATCCCAGAATATTGAGGGAGGCAAGAAATAAAATTGCTGCAGCATTGATAGACACCTTGGTATCATAGCAAATGTTATCCCATTGTTTAAAAAAGTAACAGGGTAATCTAGGAATTTACAGGCCTGTGAGCCTCATGTCGGTGGTAATGAAATTATTGCAAAAGATTCTCAGGGCAAGATCAATAGGCATTTAAAAGCAAATGGACTGGTTAGCGATAAACAGCATATTTTGTGCGAGGCAGGTTATGCCTCACTAACTTGATCAAGTTTTTGAGGAGGCGATGAAGATGACTGATGAAAGAAAATCAGTTGTTGTTGTCTACACGGACTTCAGAAAAACCTTCGACAAGGTCCGTCATGGCAGACTCGCTTTGAGGGTGAAATCATATGATATCAGGTGAGCTGGCAAGATGGTTATAGAATAGGCTTAGTCATAGGATAGAGAGGGTAGCGGTGAAAGGATGCTTTGAAGAATGGAGGACTGTGACTAATGGTGTTCCACAGGGATCAGTGCTGGGACCTCTGTTGTTCGTGATCTACATAAATGATTTCTTGGAAAAAGTAGCTGATCTAATGACTAAGTTTTGCAGATAATACAAAGATTGTGGACTTGCAGATAGTGAGCAGGATTGTCAGAAGATACAGCAGGATATCGATCAGTTGGAGACATGGGCAGAAAAACAACAGATGGAGTTCAATTTGGACAAATGTGAGGTGATGCATTTTGCAAGGTGAGTACAGGTGGAAATAGTATAGGGAATGATAGAACCATTAGAAGTTTTGATATGGAGTCAGATTTGGATATGCTGGTCCACAGATCACTGAAGGCGGCAATGCAGGTGGGAAAAGGCCTATGGCATGCTTGCCTTCATTGAAAGGGACATTAAGTACAAAGATAGATAACTTATGCTCCAGCTTTATAGATCTTTAGTTAGGCCACACTTGGAATATTGCATACTGTTCCAGTCACCACACTACCAGAAGGATGTGGAAGGTTTTGGAGAGGATACAGAAAAGGTTTACCATATTGCTGCCTGGTACGGGGGATTTTAGTTATAAAGAAAGGGTAGATAGATTGGGTTTGTTTTCACTGTAATGCATATGGTTGAGTGGTGATTTGAGAAGTTTACAAGATTGCGAATGGCATGGATAGAGCGGAAAGTATGAAGCTTTATCCCAGAGTGGAGGGGTCAATTACTAGGGGACACAGGTTCAAGGTGCGGGAGGGGAGAGTTTTAAAAAAAGATGTGGAGGAACATTTTTCACACAAAGGATGGGGATACCTGGAACACACTTCCGGAAGCAGACATGTTGGTAGGACTCAAGAAGCATCTTGATAAATACATGAATAGAAGGGGAACAGAGGGAAACAGATCCTGTAAGTGAAGATAATTTTAGCGTGGGATGGCAAAATGTGTCAGCGTGGGCTTGAATGGCTGAAGAGCCTGTTCCAGTGCAATATTGTTCTTTGTATTCATTGGGAGGCACCAGCATAGTGGTGTTTCTTTGGATGCCGCCCAAGGAGGCAGTGGCATAATGACATTGTTACTGCATCAATAATCCAGATTTCCAAGCTAACCTTCTAGGGTCATGGGTTTAATCCCCACATTCAGTGAAGAAACTGCATTCAACAAAAAGTTAGTCTAATGGTGAGCATGTAGCTACTGTCAATTGTCATTAAAAACCCAACTGGCCTTTAGGGAAGGAAATCTGCTGTCCTTTCTGGTATTATTTATTTGTAACTCCAGACCCTAACTGTTTGACTCCAACTAGGGATCGTCAATAATTGCTGGCCTGGCCATTAATACCCACATCCCATGAACAAATCACAAATAAAAATACTGCTCAGAATGTAAGGGTCACTCGAATAATGTCAATAGTAACAAAGCCACCCATTCACAAATGCTATATAGGACTCCAAGCTTCAAAGAGCAGTGAATTTAACATAAATACAGGACTCACCCTCCAATCCTTGTTTTTCTCGTAGAATAGGGTACACATAGACGTACGATTTCAGCTTTTCTTGTTCAACAGCCTGCGTACCAAGAGTCACACTTTCTCCCAGTACCAAAATTTCATAGGAAATGAATATGCAGCCACTAAAGTAAGCAACAGAAAAGATTAATTGACTTCAACAAGCTGCAAAACAATGTTATTATTTTCAAGGATTACATTAATCACCCAATTTATTTATAAAACCTTTCCAGTTCCAGGTGCTAAATGAGCTAACAAGAATTTCTTAAAAATACAATAAACTCAGTTGATTCTTCAATATCAAGTCCAACCAAAACACTGCAGGCGTAAGTTTTATTAACTTCAATAGAACATAGAACATAACGGCACAGTACAGGCCCTTCAGCCCTTGATGTTGTGCCGACCTGTCATACCGATCTCAAGCCCATCTAACTTACACTATTCCATGTACGTCCATATGCTTATCCAATGACGACTTAAACGTACCTAAAGTTGGTAAAAATAAATGACCAAACTTTGTGGACACGAGGAATTACAATGGGTGAAGGGCATCAATGACCATAACTGTGACTAGCTTAGTAATTAAATGTTTTGAGTCCAATATGAATCTTCTTTGGAATTGAAGGGGGCTGGAAAATTATTTACGATGTCGTCAAAGTGGATGGAGGAGCAAATTAAACTAATGGTAAGCAACATTCCCCATAGGCTGTGTACATGCACAACTGCTCCAATGTTCCGCACACAGCAAATCGGTGTGCAGACACAGGTCGTAGCTGTTGACTTCTGGTTCTAGAAGTCGCAGCTACATGTCGACTTCACAAACCCAAGCAGAAGAAAAAGTAACAGTGACAGGTATAAATGCAGAATATGATCACCTCTACTACTGTTTGCCTCTCTTTTTTTCTGGGCACACTCATACACTCAGCATCTCCTGCACCCCAACCACCACACCCCTGAATCAGCTTTGTCAACAGCCTAAAAAATATATTCTACACTTCTTCAGTTCCAAAGAAGAGTTATATTGGAATTGTAATGGTCAGCTTTGTTTCACTCCCCATAGATCACCTGCTGGGTTTCTTCAGCATTATTTGTTTTCATCCCAGATCTCCAGCGTCTGCAGTACTTTGCTTTTACTAAAGCTAGAAGACAGCTTTACTGAGGGAGTAGAAGAGCATGCCAAGAATCAATTCAACCAAAGCTAAGACAGTCGGGCCAACCTGGATAAACTCCAGCATAGTACAACATAAATGGAAAACAGCAGATGCAATAAAAAAATGTGATCCCCTAACCAATGCATTAAGTTAAAGTTTTACAGTAGTGGACGGTGGCAGACAAGTGAACAACGAACTGAAGGAGATGGCTCCAAAACCAGCGCCATCTTCAAAGACTATGAGGCCAGCATATCAATACAAAGATAAGTCTAAAACATTTACAACCATTTCATTCTAGTCGTGCTGAATGGACGATCCATCTTGGTATTCTTACTGAATCATAATAGTTATCAGATAATTTGATAACTCTATATGATAAGACGACATCACCAACGCAGGAAATGACATCACCAACCCAAGGAAACCTAACCAGATAAACAGACAGTGGGGCATAACACCAGCGCTTCGTCAGAGGCTCACTGATGATGTTACCTAGAATGGTGACGAAACGTCTGAAAACGAACCTTCCAGCTCAGCGAGCAAACTCACATCCAGATAATAAGACATGGCTGAAGACTGCAGGCCTGGAGGCATTGTGGATGTAGTACTGAAGACCTGTGTTCTAGACTAGTTGGGTTCCCAATTGAAGTGTTCTGCTATAGATCTTCTTTATCATCTTTCGAGGTGAAGATACCCTTGTTTATCATCTGGGGTGTCTGGTAGCATTCCAGTGAGTGAGCAGATATATTTTATGGCGTACAGACAGTGTAAAGGGTCTTTAGCAAATAAAACAGGATATCACAGATGACTGCGTTTGGAGGAATTACTGGTTCTCCCCTGCATTTTCAGCTTTTGATGCAGGCTGCAGTTTTCTCATCTGGTTGTGTTGGGAGCAGTAATACTGGATCCTAGGATTTAAATCCAATAGCAATGAGGCCTTCAGAATGTCCCTGTAGTGATTCTTTCACTGCCAGAACATATTACTCCAGATTCAGTTTGGTGAATGAAAGACAGTCAGGCGTTCTGATTAAACGACCAGCTTAAGTCAGTCATGACTGTTTCAATACAATGAGCATGTTTGGATGGTAGATCAGATGAACATAGTAGTATCTGGTATTTTATCCCACCAACTAATTTTCAAAAACTTCTGAAATTAATTCTGAGATTAAGTGAAAGTGATGCCGGTACACATTCCAAGTCGTGGAGATCTACAGCAAAGAAGGAAAAAAACCTTTGGGCCCATGCCAGTCAGAAGCAACCATGTAACTATGCAACACATAACACTGACCACTCAAGAATAAAGGAGGGAACTTATGGCAGAGAATGTGGGCGAGATCCAAAGCAAGTACTTTCCATTGGTGTTCACCAAGGAAAAGAGTATGCAGGATAGTGAGGTTTGTGGGGACCATGCTAATATGCTAGGGCATTTTGAGATCAAGAAAGAAGTGCAGTTGGCTCTTTGAAGAGCATTAAGGTGGCTAAGTCCCCAGGCCCCGATGATATCTGTGCTGGGTTATTCAGAGGGGCAAGAGAATAGATTGCTAGGGCCTTGACAAAAATCTTCGTTTCATCACTAGACACTGGAGGTGTCCTGGAGGGCAGCCGCGAGTAACTAATGCTGTTTCTCTGTTCAAGAAGGGAAATAGAGATAATCCAGGAAAACTACAGGCCAGTGAATCTCACACTGCTGGTCAGGAAGCTATTGGAGAGAGTTCTTAAGGATAGGATTTACACTTATTTGAAATGGCATGGCTTAATTGAGCAGCACGGTGACTCAGTGGTTAGGACTGCAGCCTCACAGCACCAGGGGCCGGGTTTCGATTCCGCCCTTGGGCGACTGTCTGTGTGGAGTTTACACATTCTCCCCATGTTTGCGTGGGTTTCCTCTGGGTACTCCAGTTTCCTCCCACAGTCCAAAGATGTTCAGGCTAGGTGGTTTGGCCATGCTAGATTGCCTGTAGTGTTCAGGGGTATGTGGGTTATAGGGCAGTGGATCTGGGTGGGATGCTGCAAGGGGTGGTGTGGACTTGTTGGGCCGAATGGCCTGTTTCCACACTGTAGGGAATCTAATCTAATCTAATTAGGGACAGTCAGCATAGCTTTATACTGGGAGGTCATATCTTACTAACTTGATTGAATTTTTCAAGGTGACAATGAAGTTGATTGATCAGGATAGAGCTGTGGATTATGATTACAAGGATTTTAGTAAGGCTTTTGACAAAGTCCCTCAAGGCAGGCTCATCCTGAAGATTAAGATGCAAGGGATTCATGGTGACATGGCCGCATGGATTCAGAATCAGCTTTCCCATAGAAAACAGATGGTATTGGTGGAAGGCTGGAGGTCCGTGATTCGTGGTATTCCACTTGTACCTCTGCTGTTTGTGATTTATATAAATGACTCAGATGAAGATGAAAATGTAAATGGATGGGCTAGTATGTTTGCAGACAGTACAAAGACCGGTGGAGTTGTGGATAGTGTGGAACGTTGTCAAAGAATGCAGCGAGATATATAGATCAGTTGCAGATATGGGTGGAGAAATGGCAGATGGAGTTTAATCTGAGTGAGTGTGAGGTGCTGCACTTTGGAAGATCAAATGTTAAGGAAAAGTACAAAGTTAATGGCAGGGCTCTGAACAACTTTGATGTTCAGAAGGATCTTCGGGTTCAAGTCCATAGCTCCCTGAAAGTAACCATGCTAGCAGATAGATATAGAACATATAGAACATTACAGCACAGTACAGGCCCTTCGGCCCTCCATGTTGTGCCGACCTGTCATACCTATCTCAAGCCCATCTAACCTACACTATTCCATGTACGTCCATATGCTTATCCAATGACAACTTAAATGTACCTAAAGTTGGCAAATCTACTACCGTTGCGGGCAAAGCGTTCCATTCCCTTACTACTCTCTGAGTAAAGAAACTACCTCTGACACCTGTCCTACATCTTTCACCCCTCAATTTAAAGCTATGCCCCCTCGTGCTCGCCGTCACCATCCTAGGAAAAAGGCTCTCCCTATCCACCCTATCTAACCCTCTGATTATTTTATATGTTTCAATTAAGTCACCTCTCAACCTTCTTCTCTCTAATGAAAACAGCCTCAAGTCCCTCAGCCTTTCCTTGTAAGAACTTCCCTCCATACCAGGCAACATCCTAGTAAATCTCCTCTGCACTCTTTCCAAAGCTTCCACATCCTTCTTATAATGCGGTGACCAGAACTGAACACAATACTCCAAGTGTGGCCGCACCAGAGTTTTGCGCAGCTTCACCGTAACCTCTTGGTTCCGGAACTTGATCCCTCTATTAATAAAAGCTAAAACACTGTATGCCTTCTTAACAGACCTGTCAACCTGGCTGGCAACTTTCAAGGATCTGTGTACATGGACACCAAGATCTCTCTGCTCATCTACACTACCAAGAATCTTACCATTAGCCCAGTACTTTGCCTTCCGGTTACTCCTACCAAAGTGCATCACCTCACACTTGTCTGCATGAAACTCCATTTGCCACCTCTCAGCCCAGCCCTGCAGCTTATCTATGTCTCTCTGCAACCTACAGCATCCTTCGCCACTATCCACAACTCCACCGACCTTAGTGTCGTCTGCAAATTTACTAACCCATCCTTCTACGCTCTCATCAAACAGCGACCAACACTGACCCTTGCAGTACACCACTAGTAACTGGTTTCCAGGATGAACATTTCCCATCAACTACCACCCTCTGTCTCCTTTCAGCAAGCCAATTTCTAATCCAAACTGCTATATCTCCCATAATTCCATTCCTCCGCATTTTGTACAATAGCCTACTGTGGGGAACCTTATCGAACGCCTTGCTGAAATCCATATACACCACATCAACCGATTTACTCTCATCTACCTGTTTGGTCACCTTCTCAAAGAACTAGGGACAAAGGGACAAAGATAGGGTAGTAAAGAAGGCGTACTGTATGCTTACCTTTATTGGTCGGGGAATTCAGTGTAACAGTCAGGATGTCATGTCGCAGC
Organism: Stegostoma tigrinum; assembly: GCF_030684315.1. Lineage (NCBI taxonomy): Eukaryota > Metazoa > Chordata > Chondrichthyes > Orectolobiformes > Stegostomatidae > Stegostoma > Stegostoma tigrinum. Next base: position 31,367,644 of record NC_081362.1, on the reverse strand, counting down.
TTTGTAAGTTTTTGGATTGGCCACACTGCATTCAACTATGATCAACACTTTACTAGAAGCATGTGGAGGCTTTGCAGTGGGTGTAGAAGAGATTTACCAGTATGCTGCCTTGAATAGAAGGTATGTGCTATAAGAAGAGACTAAAAAACCTCAGTTTGCTTTCTATGGAGCAGCACAGATTGAGGGGATACTTGATAGATGTCTAACGTTATGAGACGCATAGACAGGGCTGATGGTCAGAATCTTTTTCCCAGAATTGAAAGTCTAATACTAAGGGACATGCATCTATAGTTCAAGGGGTAAGTTTAAAAGAAATCTGAGGGGCAAGTTTTTTTTTAGAAACACAGAAAGCGGTAGGAGTCTGGAACATACTGCCAGGAGTGGTGATGGAGGCAGATACAATAGGGGCATTTAGAAAGCACATGAATATGCAAGGAATGAAGGGAAATGGACCAATGGTAGGCAGAAGAGATTTGGCATCATGTTCAGCACAACATTGTGGGCTGCAAGTCTGCTTCCTGTGCTGTACAGTTCTATGTGCCATGTTCTATTCTAATCCTATTTTCTAGCACTTGGCCCATAGACGTTTTTGCCTTTGCATCGCAAACGTACATCTAAATTCTTCACTAAGACAACCTTATTTCTCCCACAAGTCTCTGCAATCTCCCTCCATATTTGGTCCTCTAATTCCCATTGAGTATTTGGAGGCCCGTAGTACAACCCCAAAATATCACCATCCCCTGCTTATTTCTTAGGTTCACCCACACAGCCTCACTGGATGATCCCTCAGTTATTTCATCGCTGGCTACTGCTATGATACTCCACTTAATCAAAAGTGCAACTCCCCCACCCCTCTTTCCTGCCTAAAGCACCTGTACCTTAGCATATTAAGCTGCTAGTCCTATCTCTCCCTCAGTCACATTTCTGTAATGACGGCACAGTGGCTCAGTGGTTAGGACTGCAGCCTCACAGCGCCAGGGACCTGGGTTCGACTCCAGCCTCTAGGCATCTGTCTGTGCGGAGTTTGCACATTCTCCCCGTGTCTGCGTGGGTTTCCTCCGGGTGCTCCGGTTTCCTCCCACAGTCCAAAGATGTGTAGGCTAGGTGGATCAGCTGTGCTAAATTTCCCGCAGTGTTCAGGGGTGTGTGGGCTTGTTGGGCTGAAGGGCCTGTTTCCACACTGTAGGGAATCTAATAATAACCCAGCCCCAGGCACCTATCCATGATCTGAGTTCATCAGCCTTACCTATCAGCCCTCCTGCATTGCAAAAGATGCAATTTAATCCAACAGGCATTCCTCACTTCCTGTCCTGTTCCAGCCTGACCTGTCTCTTCAACCTGCTATTTCTGATTACTGTATCTTCTTCCAGCCTCGCACATGCCTCCCTGTTGTTGAGGATCCCACCTGCCTGCCAATCAGCGAGATGGAGCTTTGCAGCAAGTGAGATCGAGAACGATGTTGGGGTGATGACACGGCCCAACTTGACATCAGTCCGAATAGGGAATGGATTGGAGGTGGAAGCATTTGTCAACACTACGACTTCCATGTAGTTGCAAAGCACGTGAAGGATGGTGACAAACTTCATGGTGCAATTTAAGCGGAAAAGGACGCTCCACAATATTTCCCCATTGACAGTGTTGAAGGACCTTTGTAAGGCCATGTACAGGGATAGGTTCTTGTCTGTCACAGTGAAAATCTTAGCCGTTGTGCCCCTCCATGGCTGAAAACCACACTGACTTCAGGAACAGTTCTTCTGCCAGAGAGAGAGATGGGTGAGGAGGACCTTGGTAATGACTTTTCCCATTGTCCCAGGAAGATCCCCGTGTAGTTACCACAGTCGAGCTTATTCCCTTTATTGAAAATACTCACTACCACGGTTCTCAGATCTCTCCTGGGATGTCTTCTCCTTCCAGATAAGTAGCTGCAGCAGGAGCTCTTTGCCTCCATGGGGATACCGTCAGCTCCAGGAGCCTTGTTGTTCTTAAGGTGGCGGATGGCCTCCTCTGCTTCGTGTAAGACTGAGGTTTTGCTGACCTCGTGGCATGTAGTCTGCTGTGGGATGATTTCAAGAATGCTCAGATTAATGACAGAGCCCTGGTTGAGGAGGTCTCTGAAGTGGTCTCTCCAGGGTTTTTTGACTGCTTCTTTATCTTTGATAAGAGTCACTCCCTTGGTGGCCAGCAGTGGGGTGGGGCCTTTGGTATTTGGTCTGTATCTGGTATTGACAACATAGAAGAAACCATGCATGGCATGGTTGTCAGCCATTCATTAGGCCTCCAACGCTTTCTCTACCCGCCACCTGTTCTTTCTGACATGGGACTGTTTTTGGACCTCTGCCTCAGTCATCTGTAGGCCTATCTTTTCTCTTACAACTGAGGTAGTTGTTTTACACTTGGAAATACCATGAGCTTCTGGGTTAACAGTTCCTGGATCTCATGATGATTCTCATCAAACCAGTCAGGAACACAATCACTCGAGAGAAAAACATGCTGAAGAGAATGTACTTTTTCACGCCATCTTTGTAAACTTCATCAGTACCTTGAATTGTTCAGAAGGCACATCATGATCCAGGACACCTGCAAACATGCCATGATTGAAACTGAATATCTCCATTATCTTAGATAATGGGAACTGCAGATGCTGGAGAATCCAAGATAATAAAATGTGAGGCTGGATGAACACAGGAGGCCGAGCAGCATCTCAGGAGCACAAAAGCTGACGTTTCGGGCCTAGACCCTTCATCAGAGGCTCTGATGAAGGGTCTAGGCCCGAAACATCAGCTTTTGTGCTCCTGAGATGCTGCTCGGCCTGCTGTGTTCATCCAGCCTCACATTTTATTATCTCCATTATCTTCCAAAGTTTTACTGGCAATGCCATATCTGTAGGTCATTGATCTTTTCTGAAGCCAGTGACTCTTTGACAGCAGATCCTGATCAAAATGTTGAAATAATTAGTTTAGAAGGATCCTGGCAAAGGGTTTTCTGGTAATGGCGACATGTAAGATTCCTCTATGATTATTCTAAAATTTACAAATTATTGAGGACTGGTAATGAACCAACAGGCTGAGATCCACAGACATTTCAGGGCACTACAGAATCTTTTCCAGTTGTTGTGGTCTGTGAGAGATTGTGTTCTATATGAAATTGAAGTTTGTCTGCTTACTACTTCAGAAGCTTGCATTACTCTCTGAACTTTCGCAGGATATTCCAGTAGCATTGTACTTGGATACAGATGTCTTGTCATTCTGGTAAGCACTATAAAGACCAGATTTCTTGACTACCTCATTGGTTTCACCAAACTAATGTTAATGCTCAGTCAATCGAGGGGAAGATATCTTGATATATAGCATTGAAATAACATGGTGACCAGTTCAGTAGTCAGCATTGTATACAGCTTTCCTCACATGGATGTCTTGTCAGTCCTTCTGACTGGTGATGACATAGTGAATAAACTGCCAGTATATAGAATGGAGTGCATCTGTTGTCAAGTTGGGTAGTGTACTTGTGGAATGGGAGGCAGGAAGTTAGAATTTGGTATTTGTAAAAAAGTAGGGGCGAAAGCAATGTGTGGTCCCTTTAAAAGATGATGTGCTTTTTCTATGCTTAAAGATTTAAAATGGCAGCTTGGAAGTTTGCCAGTACACAGACAGCACCCGAATTGAAACTTTGTATCAAAAGGCTGTACAGTTAGCAGGGCAAGCAGCAGTTTGAAAGACAGAAAAGTGGACCCAAGATCAGTATTTAAACTTAAATAGGAGCAACTACACGGGCACGGAAGCTAAGCTGCCTGAAGGATATTCAGGTAGGAGAGAGATCAATGGCAACACAAAGACAAACATTTAAAAGGGTATTTCAGAATACTCACAATAAGTATACTCCTGCTATAAAGAAAAATTCCAAAGGGGTGTAGGTATCATCCACGGTTAATAAAAAGAGTTAAGGAAAGCAACAAACTTTATTTTAGAAAACACATATTTAATCAAAGATGAGTGACAGGTTCGAAGACTGTTCAGAATATTAAAAAAAAGCACAGAATGACAAAAAGGTTAGTTAAGACAAATTAAAGCATGAGAGGAAGCGAGCCAGAAACATAAAAACAAATAGCCAGAGTTTCAATAGGTACCTAAAAAGAAAAAGTAATATAGCAAATTATCAGAGGGTGAGAATGAGGAGTCAATTGTAGATAATAAACAAATGGATAAAGAACATAGAGATAACTAGAACTGCAGATGCTGGAGTCGGAAGTCAGAGCGTGGAGCTGGATGAACACAGCAGGTCAGGCAGCATCAGAGGAACAGGGAAGTTGACGTTTCAGATCTGGATACTTCATCAGGACTGGGGAGGGGGAAAAGGGGCTGGAATACAACCTGAGCGAGGATCCTCTTGCTCTCAAGGAAGTGCAGCAAAGGTATACCAAGCTGATTCCTGGGATGGCGGGTCTGATAAATGAGGAGAGCCTGATGAGGTTGGGATTGTTTTCGCTAGAGTTTAGACAAATGAAGGGGAATCTCATAGCGACTTGGAATTCTAATAGGCCTAGACAGGGTAGATTTAGGGAGGATGTTCCCAATGGTGGGTATGACAAGAACGAGGGGTCACAGTATGAGGATTGGGATAGAAGGTTTAGGACAGAGACAAGAGGAAATTACTTCAGCCAAAGAGTGATGAACATGTGCAATTCATTATCTTAGGAAGTAGTTGATGCCAAAACATTTAATGTATTCAAGGGGCGACTAGATATAGCACTTGGAGCAAATGGGATCAAATGTTATGGGAAGAAAGCAGGATTATACTACTGGACAACCAGCAGAAGAATAGCAGAGCAGGCTGAAGAGCCAAATGTCCTTCTACTGCACCTATCATCTGTGTTTGTATGTAAATAAAAAGAGGGAGGAAGGATGGGGCTGGAGGGGAAGGTAGGTGGGATGGTGCTAAGTACATGCAGGTAGGGAATAGTAGGAATTGGTCAGTCGAAGAGTGGGGCGCATCTGTTTCCCCCTTTCCACTGACCAATCCCCACTAGTCCCTACCTGTATCCACCTATCACCATCCCACCTACCTTTCCACAGCCCCACCCACCTTCCCTCTCTTCTTCTTGACCAGACATAACCTGTCCCTCTTCCTTCCCAGCTGTCCGCCTCACCCTTCCCACTGACTCATCCCCAGTATCCCCTTCCTGCATCCACCAATCATACCTTCCCCCAGCCCCACTCCTCCTCCCTCTATTTACTTCCCAGCTCCTTTCCCCTCCCAAGTTCTGATGACAGGTCCTGACCCAAAACGTCAACTTTCCCACTCCTCTGATGGTGCCTGACCTGCTATGTTTCTCCAGCTCCACACGGTGTTGATTCTAGATAATGAATATATATTTTTCTTCTGTCTTCGCTGTAGAGGATATAAAAATCATGCTGGTAATAAGTATACATCAGGAGGTTGAACAAAGAGAGGAACTCAGTGAAATTAGAATCATTAGGGAAATGGTATTGAGCAAACTGATGGAGCTACGGGCTGACAAATCTCTGGGTACAGATGGACTTCATTCCAGAGTTTTACAAGAGGTGGCTAATGAGTTCATATTTGCGTCAATGTTAACATTCCAAGATTTGTTAGATTCTGGCAAGATTTTCTCAGATAGGAGTGTAACAAATTTAACACCTCCATTCAAGAAGGGAGGTGTATGTGTCATGGGAAAGGGATCCTTTGGATCACTGGCAATTAAACATTTGTATTAGAATCAATTAAGGAAATCATAACCATCACTTCAAAAAACTCATGGTAGTTGAAAAGGGTCAGCAGGATTTTGTGAAAGCAAAATTTGGTTTATCTAATTTATTCACAGAATCCCCACCCTGTGGAAAGAGCCATTAGGCCCATCAAGTCCTGCATCAACCCTCCAAAGAGCATCCCACCCAGCTCGAGACCTCCACCCTACTCCCGTAACCCTGAAATTACCATGGCTAACTCATCTAGCGTGTATCCCAGGACACTACTCAATCTAGCACGGCCATTTCACCTAACCTGCACATCTTTGGAGTGTGGGAGGAAACCAGAGCACCCAGCAGAAGCTCTCACAGACATAAAAAGAACATGCAAATTCCACACACAGTCGACCCAAGACTGGAATCACACTTGGGAGTCTGGCACTGTGAAGCAGCAGTGCTAACCACTATGCCACAATACCATCCTAATGGAATTCCTTGAAAGAATAACGTAAATGGAAGTCTACAGATACACTGAACTTAAATGTCCTAAATGTGTTTAACATGTTTTCACTACACAAAGTGAAGCTCATGCTGTAGGGTATAGGTATATAAGGTCAGCTGACTGGCAGAAAACAAAGGATGCAAAAATGGTTCTTTTGCCAAATTGGTTGGATGTGACAAAGTTTGGCAGGGTTCCTATAAGCATCTGTGTTGGGTCCTCAACTTTCTCTAAATATATCAATGATTCACATGAGGGGATCAAAAGCATGTGTTTAAGTTTGCAGTTGACACGAAGATAGATTGGAAAGTACATTGTGAGAATGACATAACAAGGATGCATATTGATGGATTGGTTAAGTAACTGGGCAAAAATTTTGCACATGGAGTATAATGTGATAAGATGCAAGGTACCCATTAAATGGAGAATAACTGCATAATTGTAAGATGCACAGGGGTCTAGGTATTCTAGCAAAATATGTTAGAATGCAGGTACAGCAAGTGATTAAAAAGGCTAATGACATGCTACCCCTTATTACTAGAGGAGCTGAACATACAAGTAAGGAGGTTATGCCTTAGTTATATAGCATTCCAAAAGACCATAAGACAGGTGTGGAAGTGAGGCCATTCAGCCCATCGAGTCCACTCCAACATTTAATCATGGCTGATGGGCATTTCAACTCCACTTCCCTGCATTCTCCCCGTAGCCCTTAACTCCTTGTGAAATCAAGAATTTATCAACATCTGCCTTGGAGACATTTAATGTCCTGGCCTCCACTGTGCTCCGTGGCAATGGAGTACACAGGCCCACCACTCTCTGGCTGAAGAAATGTCTCCTTACTTCCGTTTTAAATTTACCCCCTCTAATTCTAAGGCTGTGCCCAAGGGTCCTAGTCTCCCCGCCTAATGGAAACAACTTCCCAGCGTCCACCCTTTCTAAGCCATACATTATCATGTAAGTTTCTATCAGATCTCCCCTTAACCTTCTAAACTCTAGTGAATACAATCCCAGGATCCTCAGACGTTCTTCGTACGTTAAACCTAGCATTCCACGGATCATCCGTGTGAATCTCCGCTGGACACACTCCAGCGCCAATATGTCCTTCTTGAGGTGTGGGGCCCAAAATTGGACACAGTATTCTAAACGGAGCCTAATTAGAGCTTTATAAAGTCTCAGAAGCACATCACTGCTTTATATTCCAACCCTTTTGAGATAAACGACAACAGTGCATTTGCCTTGTTAATCACAGACTCTACCTGAAAGTTAACCTTTAGAGAATCCTGGACCAACACTCCCAGGTCCCTTTGTACTTCTGCTTTCTGAATTTCCTCACCGTTTAGAAAATAGTCCATGCCTGTATTCTTTTTTCCCCAAAGTGCAAAACCTCACATTTTCTCACGTTGAATTTCATCAGCCATTTCCTGGACCACTCTTCTAAACTATCTCAATCTTTTTGCAGCCTCCCAACTCCTCAGTACTACCAGGCTGACAACCTATCTTTGTATCATCGGCAAACTTCGCCAGAACGCCCCCGGTCCCTTCATCCAGATCATTAATATATGAAGCAAACAGCTGCGGCCCCAACACTGAACCCTGCGGCACACCACTTGTCACTGCTTGCCATTCCGAAAAAGAGCCTTTTATCCCAACTCTCTGCCTTCTGTCAGACAGCCAATCCTCAATCCAAGCCAGTAGCTCACCTTGAACACCATGGGCCCTCACCTTACTCAGCAGCCTTCCATGAGGCACTTTATCAAAGGCCTTTTGGAAGTCTAGACACATAACATCCAATGGGTTTCCCTGGCCTAACATACTTGTTACCTCTCCAAAGAATTCTAACAGGTTTGTCAGGCACAACCTCCCCTTACTAAATCCATGCTGACTTGTTCTAATCCGACCCCACACTTCCAAGAATTTAGAAATCTCATCCTTGATAATGGATTCTAGAATTTTACCAACTACCAAGGTTAGGCTAATCGGCCTATAATTTTCCATCTTTTGTCTTGATCCTTTCTTAACAAGGGGGTTACAACAGTGATTTTCCAATCATCTGGGAATTTCCCAGACTCCAGTGACTTTTGAAAGATCACGACCAAAGCCTCTGCTATTTCCTCAGCCACCTCCCTCAGGACTCTAGGACGTAGCCCATCGGGGCCAGGAGATTTATCAATTTTTAGACCTTTTAGCTTTTCTAGCACATTCTCTTTTGTAATGCCTACCATACTCAACTCTCCCCCCTGACTCTCCTTAATTGTTGGGATACTACTAATGTCTTCCACTGTGAAGACTGACACAAAGTACTTAATTAAGTTCTTCAGCTATTTCCTTATCTCCCATTTGGGAGACTACATCTTGAATACTGTGCTCAGCTCTGATATCTTTATCTAAGAAAGAATTAAAATGCATTAAAGGCAACTCACAGAGGTTTATTAGATTGACACCCAGAATAAGCAGACTGTCTCATTAAACGGGCAGGGATCATTTTCACCAGAGTTTACAACAGCAAGCGATGATTTGACTGAAATTTCTATGAGACTGAACGGTCTTGATAAGATGGATGTGGAAGGATATTTAGTTACTCTTATGAGCAAACTATGAGGTCATCCTTTTATGATAAAGATGAAGGGATTTTTTTTTTCCTTTTGGGAGGTATTGCGGCTTTGGAATGCCTTGCCTCAGAAGGTACTGAAGACAGGATTATTGAATATTTTTAAGGCTGAAGTAGAACATAGAACATAGAACAGTACAGCACAGAACAGGCCCTTCAGCCCACAATGTTGTGCCGACCATTGATCCTCATGGATGCACCTTCAAATTTCTGTGACCATATGCATGTCCAGCAGTCTCTTAAATGACCCCAATGACCTTGCTTCCACAACTGCTGCTGGCAACGCATTCCATGCTCTCACAACTCTCTGCGTAAAGAACCTGCCTCTGACATCCCCTCTATACTTTCCACCAACCAGCTTAAAACTATGACCCCTCGTGCTAGCCATTTCTGCCCTGGGAAATAGTCTCTGGCTATCGACTCTATCTATGCCTCTCATTATCTTGTATACCTCAATTAGGTCCCCTCTCCTCCTCCTTTTCTCCAATGAAAAGAGACCGAGCTCAGTCAACCTCTCTTCATAAGATAAGCCCTCCAGTCCAGGCAGCATCCTGGTAAACCTCCTCTGAACCCTCTCCAAAGCATCCACATCTTTCCTATAATAGGGCGCCCAGAACTGGACGCAGTATTCCAAGTGCGGTCTAACCAAAGTTTTATAGAGCTGCAACAAGATCTCACGACTCTTAAACTCAATCCCCCTGTTAATGAAAGCCAAAACACCATATGCTTTCTTAACAACCCTGTCCACTTGGGTGGCCATTTTAAGGGATCTATGTATCTGCACACCAAGATCCCTCTGTTCCTCCACGCTGCCAAGAATCCTATCCTTAATCCTGTACTCAGCTTTCAAATTCGACCTTCCAAAATGCATCACCTCGCATTTATCCAGGTTGAACTCCATCTGCCACCTCTCAGCCCATCTCTGCATCCTGTCAATGTCCCGCTGCAGCCTACAACAGCCCTCTACACTGTCAACGACACCTCCGACCTTTGTGTCGTCTGCAAACTTGCTGACCCATCCTTCAATTCCCTCGTCCAAGTCATTAATAAAAATTACAAACAGTAGAGGCCCAAGGACAGAGCCCTGTGGAACCCCACTCACCACTGACTTCCAGGCAGAATATTTTCCTTCTACTACCACTCGCTGTCTTCTGTTGGCCAGCCAATTCTGTATCCAAGCAGCTAAGTTCCCCTGTATCCCATTCCTCCTGACCTTCTGAATGAGCCTTCCATGGGGAACCTTATCAAATGCCTTACTGAAGTCCATATACACCACATCCACAGCTTGACCCTCATCAACCTTACTAGTCACATCCTCAAAAAACTCGATAAGGTTTGTAAGGCATGACCTACCCCTCACAAAGCCGTGTTGACTGTATTTGATCAAGCCATGCTCTTCCAGATGGTCATAAATCTTATCCCTCAGAATCCTTTCTAACACCTTGCAGACGACAGACGTGAGACTTACCGGTCTATAATTGCCGGGGATTTCCCTATTTCCTTTCTTGAAGAGAGGAATTACATTTGCCTCTCTCCAGTCCTCAGGTACGACTCCAGTGGAGAGCGAGGATGCAAAGATCTTCGCAAGTGGCGAAGCAATTGCATTTCTCGCTTCCCAAAGCAGCCGAGGACAAATCTGATCCGGGCCTGGCGACTTGTCAATCTTAATGTTTGACAAAATTTTCAGTACATCAGCTTCCTCTATCTCTATCCATTCCAGCATGCACACCTGCTCTTCAAAGGTTTCATTCACTACACAGGTCGTTTCTTTCGTAAAGACAGAAGCAAAAAACTCATTTAGGGCTTCCCCTACCTCCTCAGGCTCCACACACAAGTTCCCTATGCTATCCCTGATCGGCCCTACTCTTTCTTTGACCATTCTCTTATTCCTCACGTAAGTGTAAAATGCCTTTGTGTTTTCCCGGATTCCTTCTGCCAAGCCTTTCTCGTGCCCCCTCCTGGCTCTCCTCAGACCATTTTTGAGCTCCTTCCTTGCCTGCATGTAATCCTCTCTAGCTGAACTTGACCCTAGCTTCCTCCACCTTATGTAAGCTACCTTCTTCCTTTTCACTAGAAGCTCCACCGCTCTCGTCATCCAAGGTTCCTTTATCTTACCCCGTCTTGCCTGTCTCAGAGGGACATATTTACTCATCACTCCCAACAACTGTTCCTTAAACCATCTCCACATGTCTATAGTTCCCTTACCATGGAACAACTGCTCCCAGTCCATGCTTCCTAACTTGATTTTTTCGTCTAACAAGAATCTAAGGTAATGGGGATAGACATGAATGTGCATTGCAGAACACGAACTAAACAGCTATTATCTTCTTGGCACTGAGTAGGCCTGAAGAGCTGAATAGCCTACTTCTGCTTCTAAATTATACATACATACATTCTGCTAGTTACAATGCTCTAAGTTTGAAAAGCATAAATTTCCATTCATAAGTCCATGTTGAATTGCTCAGTCCTGTCATTATTTAATAATCCTGTTGTTCTACCACTCATTTTAGACTCCCTCTGACATACGTCACATCAACAGGTCTGTAGTTTTCCCTTTGATCTCTTCCTCCTTGCTAAAACAGTAGATTCAGCCATTCAACATGGCTGAAACCATCAGGTCTGGGGAGTTTATCTACTTGAAATCCTATTAAGAGATTTCTGGTGTGTTTTTATTTCACAAATATTAATACCCTGCAGCTCTTCATTTATGTTAGCACCCAGATTCTCCATTATTTTCCACTGAATGACATTACCTTCACAAAAACCTCTACCATCAACATCTGTGACTTTCTGATTCGGACAGAAGGCTTGTACCTACTAACTCTCAGCCAGTTTGGGTGCATGGTTGTCACCAACACTGTAATAGTTTGGGAAATCCATCCTTGTTGGGTCAGTAAACACTCAGCTAATGCTGTATAGTACCAAAGGAGTTGACAGTGTCCTGCTGGAAATTCACCAAACATGAATTTGATTAATCTGAAGCAGATCAGACATTTCCGGCCAGCATGCCAAAACCAAAGAATCTGTCCCTAGGTTACTTCCAGTAGAGATTTACTACTAACAATTGGAGTCAAAGGCCCTTGTCTTCAGTAACTGATAGCTCATTGCTCTAGGGGTTGAACCAAGGGGACAACTATCTAGTTCTTGTCGATGCCCCTTCCGACTGAGTGGTATCAACTTGTGCATAAAGGAGCAGAAAGAAGCTAAAAAGCATTGATTGGTTAAGTGAATGAGTGGAGAAAATATTTAGTGTCATCCAATATGAGAGCCATTCACTTTGTAGCAAAGTAAAGTTGATTGGAATACTTCCTAAATGGTGATAAATTGAACACTATAGAGGGATAATAAAGGGATCCGAGTCCAAGTACACAAATCATCAAAACGATAGATACGAAAAGCAACTGAAAAATGCAAATAGGGGCCACAATTACAAAGATAAAATACACACAGTTGAAAAGATATGTTTCAGTTCCTAGAGTCCCAGAATTGTTACATCATAGGTTGAGACCATCGGCCTGTCATGTCTGCATTGGTATTAATACTCAAATCCAAGAACAAACAGAGCAATACAATAAAGTTGTAAATATTCAAAAACTTACCCTGCAATAACTGGCCCAGCATATTTTCCAATTCTTCCTGCCAAAGTATTTGGAAATATAAAAGAATTTTAGAATTTTACATTCAGAACAGTGCCGTCATCGGGTCAAAAATTAAGTAGATCAGCGCAATTTGTTGAGAAAAGTATAAATGTGGCAGACAGATAGAAGCTTTTTAAAAATTGCATCAATTTATAGCCTTATATAACCACAGAAAGGTTACAGCATAGAAGTCCATTTATCCCATCACGTCCACGTTGACTCTCTGCAAGAACAGCTCACAACCACCCCCTCCCCATCCTTTACACCTATGCTCTGCAAAGATTATGTCATGAATTTCTCTTCAGATAACTGTCCAATTCTCTTTAGGAGGCCTTGACTGAATCTGCCTATAACACAACTAGTTCATTCCTGATCCAACTATACATAAATACTGTTATTGTTTCAATCATTATTGCTTCTCCTGCCAAATACCTTAAATCAGTGGTTTTTGGCTTGCAATTCTCCTTTCAATGTTTTTCACTAGCTACTCTGACCAGACCTTTCATGATTTCGAGCAGCTCAATCAAATCTCCTTTTAGCTTTTACTTCTCCAAGGAGCTCCAACTTCACAGGTAACTGTTTCCAGGCATGTGAACAATATTCTCATGAATCTTTCCTGCATTCTTTCAAATATGCCAGATGCGTCCTCATTCTGAGGAAATTTCCCAGAACACAATACAAAACTCAAGTTCAGGTTGAACAAATGTTTTTGACACACTCTTCATAACTTTGCTTTGTACACAAAGGCTCCAAAATTTAATGCCCCTTGTCCATCCCCTGATTAACTAACCTGAGAAGATACCAAGGAGGATTGATGGCAATAATACATTTGATGTAATCTGCACGAATTTCAGTGAGGATTTTAACAAGATCCCAAGTTATCAACATCTCATGGGATCCAAAAGCAAACGGCAAGGATACAAAATTGGATCTGTGGTTGGAAGGTAATGGCCGATAATATATCTAGAAAACTGTTTCCAGTTCTGTAAGGCAGAGTACTACCCTCCCTCATTTCTGAAGAAGGGTCCAGACCCAAAACGTCAGTTTTCCTCCTCGGCCTGCTGTGTTCATCCAGGTCTACGCCTTGTTATCTCAGATTCTCCAGCATCAGCAGTTACTAATATCTCTCTGTGAGTACTACATACATTGCTTTTTGCGCTATATATAAATAATCTTACCCCAACTCCCACTCTTCAGGCCTTGTCATCACATGGGCTGTTACCACACACAACGTATTGTTAGCTACTACTAACTCCCATGAGCAGCTTTCATCCCCCAACACAGACCTTGACCCAGTCCTTTACCTGCCCAACTGTTTGTATGTCTTTTTGGGGTCTATTATCACCTAATGTTTACTCGCCCCTCTCCCTATCTTCTGTATAAATATCAAACTTTTCTTTGTGTTCTGGACCAGGCCAGGCCCCTCAAAATATTTGAAGAAGGTAGCCTTGCTTGCAACACTTGTGGCACTCAAAACATCTTCTGACTGCTACCGCTTAAAAACAAAACTAGAAAAAAAACTGAACTAGGAAAACTGACCAGTGATAATGGGAACTGCAGATGCTGGAGAATCCAGGATAATGAAATGTGAGGCTGGATGAACACAGCAGGCCCAGCAGCATCTCAGGAGCACAAAAGCTGACGTTTCGGGCCTAGACCCTTCATCAAATGAAGGGTCTAGGCCCGAAACGGCAGCTTTTGTGCTCCTGAGATGCTGCTGGGCCTGCTGTGTTCATCCAGCCTCACATTTCATTATCTAGGAAAACTGACCACTTCCCTTCCACTGAGAAACTGTTACTCCCTAGAGTCATTAGCACCTCTGCCTTCACAATATCTCTTCAAAAAAAAAGGACAAAGAAACCTTTTTGAAGTGACAGCACTGTCACATTAGCTACCATCAATTCTGAGGATGGGTCACTGGACCTGAAAAATCAACTCTGATTTCTTTCCGCAGATGTTACCAGATTTACTGAGTTTTTCCAGCAATTTCTATTTTGTTTTAAGTCTTAAGGCTTTGTGTCTTAATGTATGGAGATTTGTAATAAAGCGGATGAATTAGTCAAATAGATAAACAGGGTTTGATACAGTTAGGATTACGGAGACACTGCTGCAAGGCGACCAGGAAGGGAACTGAGCATTTACGGGTATTCAGTTTTTTACGAAGGATGTACAAAGAGGAGGAGGAGGTGGGGCAGCATTGTTGTTTAAGGAGCCAATTAATGCAATAGTTCTGAAAGTTATTAGCTCCTGTGAAGTAGGATCTATATGAGTAGAATGCAGAAACATCAAGGGGCAGAAAGCCGGGTTTGTACACAATCCCCCAAACTGTAGTGGTAATGCTGGAGAAAGCATTAAACAGGAAATTAGAGGCACGAGCAATAAAGGTGCAATTGTAATTACCAGCAACCTTAATCTGTACGTAGATTGGGCAAATCAAATGAGTAACTATTGAGATGGAATTCCTGGACAGTGTACAGGATGGGTTTCTTGATTAACCACATTGAAGAACCTGATAGCATACAGGACCTCCCAGGCTCGGCATTCTGTAATCAGAAAACAATAACTGGCAATCTGGCTGATCGAGACCACTTGGGGAACAGTGACCAAAACATGATAGAATTCTTCATTAAGATGTACTGTAACATTGTTGATTCTCACTCTAAAAAGGAAACGACGATGGTACCAAGTGCAAGCTGGCTACGATAAGTTGGGGAATGTTAAACTCCAAAGATGCATAGTCAATGGCAAACATTTAAAAGTCACGTGGAGGAATTGCTATAATTACTCACTCCTGTCTAGAACTATAATAAAACAGAAAAGGTGGCTAACAAGGAAAATTAACCAGAGTACAAGATCCAAGGAAAGGAACATTATAAAGCAGCACACCACAGTTTAAATTTCAGCAGAAGACAAAATGATTGATTAAGACAGGTTAAATAGAAAATGGGAGTAAGCCCTAACACAGTGTAGAGTTGGAGGAACAAACAAGGCCAGGCAGCATCAGAGGTGCAGGAAAATTAACGTTTCAGGTTGGGATCCTTCTTCAGAAAAAGAATCTGAAATGTCAACTTTCCTGCTCTTCTGATGCTGCCTGGCCTGCTGCGTTCCTCCAGCTCCACACCGTTGTCTCTGACTCCAGCATCTGCAATTGTTGCTATCTCTATGACAGTAAGCTTGCAGAGTACAGACAAACTGATAGTAGAAGCTTTTACAGGCATGTAAAGAAAAGAAGATTAGTGTAGACAAAGGTAGGACACTTACAGACAGAAAGGGCAGGGCTGGGTTACAATGGGAAACAAAGAAATGGCAGATCAAATGATTACATATCTTGGCTCTGTTTTCACAAAGATGGACACAAATACTATTCTAAAAAATACACCTCCTCCCACCCACCTTCCTGCAAAAATTCCATCCCTTATTCCCAATTCCTTCACCTCCACCGCACCTGCTCCCAGGATGAGGCATTCCACTCCCGCACATCCCAGATGTTCACGTTTTTCAAGGCCCACAACATGCCCCCCGCCCAGTGGTCGAGAACGCCCTCAACCATGTCTCCCGCATTTCCCGCAACACATCCCTCGCACCTCACACCTCGCCCCCATAATAACTGCCCAAAGAGAATCCCCTAGTCCTAACATACCACTCGACCAAGCTCTGGATACAACGCATCACCCTCCGACACTTCTGCCATCTACAATCCAACCCCACCACCCAAGACATTTTTCCATCCCCACCCTTGTCTGCCTTCCGGAGAGGCCACTCTCTCCAGGACTCCCTTGTCCACTCCACACTCCCATCCAACACCACCACACCCGGCATCTTCCCCTGCAATCGCAGGAAATGCTACACCTGCCCCCACACCTCCTCCCTCAACCCCATCCTAGGTCCCAAGATGAGTTTCCATATCAAGCAGATGTTCACCTGCACATCTGCCAATGTGGTATACTGCATCCATTGTACCTGGTGTGGCTTCCTCTGCATTGGGGAAACCAAGCAGAGGCTTGGGGACCGCTTTGCAGAACACCTCCGCTCGGTTTGCAATAAAAAACTGCACCTCCCAGTCGTGAACCATTTTAACTCCCCCTCCCATTCCTTAGACAACATGTCCATCATGGGCCTCCTGCAGTGCCATAATGATGTCCCCCGAAGGTTGCAGGAACAACAATGCATATTCTGCTTGGGAACCCTGCAGCCCAATGGTATCAATGTGGACTTCACCAGCTTCAAAATCTCCCCTTCCCCCACTGCATCCCAAAACCAGCCCAGCTCATCCCCTCCCCCAACTGCATCCCACAACTAGCCCAGCTCATCCCTGCCTCCCTAACCTGTTCCTCCTCTCAGCTATCCCCTCCTCCCACCTCTCGCCGCACCTCCATTTCCTACCTACTAACCTCATCCCACCCTCTTGACCTGTCCGTCCTCCCCGGACTGACCTATCCCCTCCCTACCTCCCCACCTATACTCTCCTCTCCACCTATCTTCTCCTCTATCAATCTTCGGTCCGCCTCCCCCTCTCTCCCTATTTATTTCAGAAACCTCTCCCCATCCCCCTCTCTGAGGAAGGGTCAAGGCCTGAAACATCAGTTTTTCTGCTTCTAAGATGCTGCTTGGCCTGCTGTGTTCATCCAGATTCACATTTTGTTATCTTGGATTCTCCAGCATCTGCAGTTCCCATTACCTCTAGGGTAATAAGAGTTCTGATTAGAGGGAAGAACTGTAGGGAAGGAATATTAGTAGTGAAACTGTGTTGGGGGTATTGGCAAAATTAAATGCTAATAAATCGCTGGGGCTCGATAACCTACATCACAGAGTATTTACAGAGAATGCCCAAGAAAAAGCAAATGCATTGGTCGGCATCTTTCAAGACACTATAGACACCGAAACAGTTCCTATGGTTTGGAGTGTAGTTAATGTAACCCCATTATTTAAAAAAAGGAGGTAGAAAGAATACATGGTATTATAGACCGGTTCATGAGACATCAGTAGTAATGAAAATGATCGAGGCTGTTCTAGCAGTGACAGGGTCAGAAAGAGTCAGCATGGATTTACAAAAGGGAAATCATGTTTGACAAATCAACAAGGATATTTTGAGAATGCAATAGGTAAAGTTGATAAGGGGGAGCCAGTGGACATGGCTTACTTGGACTTTCAGAAGGTACTTGACAAGTCCCACAGAAGAGATTAGCGTGTAGAATTAAAGCATATAGGATCGGGTATAGTGTACTAACATGGATAGAGGTCTAGTTGATAGACAGGAAAAGAACAACAATAAATGAGCCTTTTTCCAATTGGCAGGCAGTAACTAGTGGGGTATCATAGGACCATCATTGATCTTGGGCCTCAGCTACTCATGTTTATTCTCATGAGGGATTAGTTGAAGAAACGTAAACATACTAAATGTTTCCTTGATGCCAGAAAGTGTGTTTTTGTCCCCCCGTAAAAGCAACATCATCAATAGACACTGCCAGCACAATCCGAGGTTTGCCATGTGGATACTATGTGGAGTTACATGGACAGTGAAGGACAAAGTACGGTGTTTGAGGGGTATGAGCTTGTATGGGGCTATAAAAGATCATGGGGATGATTGGGACACACAGTGATGGTAGGTGAGCATCAGACAGTATAAAGGCTATAAATGACCATGTGAGGCGGAATGGCTGTGGAGAAGGGGTGGTGAGTAGATGGTCACAGTGACATGTGGAAAGTATTAAGGGCCAGGGGAATAAAAAGAAACAGTCATTTGGATGAGGGGGAGTGAGCAGGAGGGATATTTTATGATTTCTTCTTTGTCTTTAAACTGTCAAACTATGACAGTCCCAAGTCAAGCTTTCCATCTACCCGCTTTGGGGACTCACAGCCTCTTCGGCTGGATGACCTAATAATAAACTCTCAAATTGCAAGAACTAGTAAACATTGATGAGAAAAAAAGGTGGACATTAACACTGGCAGAAAAACCACAGTCAGGCAGAACCACACAATTGTGTGAAATTGAAGCTATGTTTGAAAGATTTAATAGAGAATTCTTTAAGGATGCAAGATGCAGGGTGAATAAAACAAGACCAGTAGATGCAATGTATTTGGAGTAACAACAGGCATTTACTAAGATACCACATAAATGGTTATGACACAAATTAAGAGCCTATGGTGTAAGGATGATAAATTAGCATGAAAAGAAACAGTAGGAACTGCAGATACTGGAGAATCTGAGATAACAAGGTGTACAGCTGGACGAACACAGCAGACCAAAGCAACATCAAAGAAGCAGGAAAGCTGACGTTTCGTGCCTGGACCCTTCTTCAGAAAGAGGGGTGGCACGATGGTTTAGTGGTTAGCACTGCTGCCTTACAGTGTCAGGAACTCGGGCTCTTTTTCTGAAGGATGATCTCGGCCTGAAACGTCAGCTTTCCTGCTCCTCTGATGCTGCTTGGCCTGTTGTGTTCATCCAGCTTTACAACTGTTAACGTAGGATGAACAGAGGACAGGTTAACTCACAAAAACACTGTCAGGGACAGATGAGTCAATTTCAGTTTAGCAAACTCTTACTAGTGGAGTGCTGCAGGGATCAATGAGGGACCTCAACTATTTACAATCTAGATTAATGACTTGTATAAAGGGTCCAACTATTTTGTAGACATATTTGCTAATGATAGTGTAAAGACCATCATGTTTTTCTTTTGTATTTCTCATTTTTGGTTTGGAACTGAGAGTTGCAGTTGAGAACTGAAGTTTGAAAATCAGTTTGTTTTAAAACAGAAGAGAGAACAAAAAAACTGATGTTTGCTGCTGGCCATTCGCATGGAAAGATGATGCATTTTCTCTACTGCTTAGAGGACACTGTAAATAATTTGGCACAGAGATGTTATCATGCTCAAGGACTGGCAGTGGGCTGGATGAAGAACTGATCAATCAAGGGACAATCGGTACCGGCTGGTCAACCACGGAGAATGTTGAAAACAAAAACGGAACACAAAGACTGAATTAGTTCTGGATGAGTTCTAGGTAGGAAGCAGTTTTTCCTTTAGAAGCTGCCGGATGAGAAAGCTGATTTTGGTTTTGCTCTCTCCAGTTATTTTCCAGGTATCAACTTGTCAAAAGGTCTGAGAAAAGAACTCCAATCTATAAGAAATAAGTATAAAGTCACCAAAGGTCTGTGGAAGCTGTTTGCGTGACCAATGACTCCAGAATTCAACAAGAAGTAACAAGTAGGTTAGACCAGGAAAACCCAGTGGATGTTATCTAACTAGACTTCCACAAGGCCTTTGATAAGGTGCCTCATGGGAGGCTGCTGAGTAAGGTGAGGGCCCATGGTGTTCAAGGTGAGCTACTGGCTTGGATTGAGGATTGGCTGTCTGACAGAAGGCAGAGAGTTGGGATAAAAGGCTCTTTTTCGGAATGGCAAGCGGTGACAAGTGGTGTGCCGCAGGGTTCACTGTTGGGGCCGCAGCTATTCACTTCATATATTAATGATCTGGATGAAGGGACTGGGGGCATTCTGGCAAAGTTTGCTGATGATACAAAGATAGGTGGACAGGCTGATAGTACTGAGGAGGTGGGGAAGCTGCAGAAAGATTTAGACAGTTTAGGAGAGTGCTCCAGGAAATGGGGGATGAAATTCAATGTGAGCAGATGTGAGGTTTTGCACTTTGGGAAAAAAGAATACAGGCATGGACTATTTTCTAAACGGTGAGAAAATTCAGAAAGCAGAAGTACAAAGGGATCTGGGAGTGTTGGTCCAGGATTCCCTAAAAGTTAACTTGCAGGTAGTCCGTGATTAAGAAAGCAAGTGTACTGTTGTCGTTTATCTCAAGAGGGTTGGAATATAAAAGCAGTGATGTGCTTCTGAGGCTTTATAAAGCTCTAGTTAGGCCCCATTTAGAATACTGCGTCCAATTTTGGGCCCCACACCTCAAGAAGGACATACTGGCGCTGGAGCATGTCCAGCGGAGATTCACACAGATGATCCCTGGAATGCTAGGTTTAACATATGATGAATGGCTAAGGATCCTGGGATTGTATTCATTAGAGTTTAGAAGGTTAAGGGGAGATCTAATAGAAACTTACAAGATAATGTTTGGCTTAGAAAGGGTGGGCGCTGGGAAGTTGTTTCCGTTAGGCGGGCAGACTAGGACCCGTGGGCGCAGCCTTAGAATTAGAGGGGGTAAATTTAAAGTGGAAATGAGGAGAATTTCTTCAGCCAGCGAGTGGTGGGCCTGTGGAATTCATTGCCACTGAGTGCAGTGGAGGCCAGGACATGAAATGTCTTCAAGGCAGAAATCAATAAATTCTTGATCTCACAAGGAATTAAGGGCTATGGGGACAGTGCAGGCAAGTGGAGTTGAAATGCCCATCAGCCATGATTTAAATGGCGGAGTGGACTCGATGTGCCGAATGGCCTTAATTCCGCTCCTATGTCTTACGGTCTTAAGATATACAATCCTGTGTATCTGTAACACAACCTTCTCCTAAGGACTTCTTGAAGGCCTGTTAGTCAAAATTGAAAGTGTTCACGAATTGGTAAGTTATGACTCTTATCTCCTTTTATAAATTTATCCGTTTATGATCAAAGCAGCTTAAGCTGAGGTAACATATTAATTAGACTGCCTTGCTGCTTATCTGGATTGTGCTAATAATTCTTAATAATGAATTATTAATTTTTGTGTAATTATAAATATGGTATCCATGATCTGTTACTTGTAAAGTCTACTTAGGAACAATTGAGCAATTTACAGAAACATAGAAAATAGGTGCAGGAGGGTGCCATTCAGCCCTATGGGCCTGCTCTACCATTCTTCATGATCGTGGCTGAATGTCCAACTCACAGCTTAATCCTGCTTTTTACGCATAACCGTTGATCCTATTTGTCCCAAGTGCTATATATAGTCGCCTCCTGAATACATTCAATGTTTCAGCATCAACTACTTCCTGTGGTAATGAATTCCACAGGCTTACCACCCAGAATCCCTACTGTGTGGAAACAGGCCCTTCAGCAAATATGTCCACACTAACCCTTAGTGCATCCCACCCAGACCCATCTCCCTATATATCCACCTAATCTACACATTCCTGAACATGATGGGCAATTTGGCTATGGGCAATCCACCTAACCTGCATATCTTTGGCCTGTGGGAGGAAACCAGAGCACCTAGCAGAAACCCACGCAGACACAGGGAGAATGTGCAAACTCCACACAGACAGTCGCCCAAGGTTGGAATTGAATCCGAGTTCCTGGCACTGTGAGGCAGCAGTGCTAACCACAGCCACCGTGCCACCTCACACTCTTTGTGAAGATTTTGAGGGTGATTGAATGTTTTATTTTCACTGTGTTGTAAATCTAGCACCCATGAGACTGATTTGGTTTGGCTTGTTATCCCTCTGTCACTACAAAAAGACAGATAGGAAATCAGTTGTGGGGAGAATACAAAAAGTCAGCAAAGAAATAAAGGCAGATTAATCATGTAGTCAAAAGTTTGTACATTGAGTTTTGTGAGATAATCAGAAGTTCTCCTTTTTGACAAGAAAAGCAGAATATTATTTAACCTCTGAACCTGTGCCAGACCTGTGCACAGAAAGGGTGGCTCATACGTGGAATAAACTGCCAGAGGAAGTGGTAGCTACAGGTACAGTTACATAATTTAAAAGACATTTGGATAGGTACATGAACAGGAAAAGTTTAGAGGCGCTACTTTAGTTTGGGAAGCTTGGCATGGACAAGTTGAATTGAAGGTTCTGTTTCCAAGATAATAAAATGTGAGGCTGGATGAACACAGCAGGCCCAGCAGCATCTCAGGAGCACAAAAGCTGACGTTTCGGACCTAGACCCTTCATCAGAGAGGGGGATGGGGTGAGGGTTCTGGAATAAATAGGGAGAAGAGGGGGAGGCGGACCGAAGACGGAGAGAAAAGAAGATAGGTGGAGAGGAGAGTATAGCTGGGGAGGTAGGGAGGGGATAGGTCAGTCCAGGGAAGATGGACAGGTCAAGGAGGTGGGATGAGGTTAGTAGGTAGGAGATGGAGGTGCGGCTTGGGGTGGGAGGAAGGGATGGGTGAGAGGAAGAACAGGTTAGGGAAGCAGAGACAGGTTGGACTGGTTTTGCGATGCAGTGGGTGGAGGGGAAGAGCTGGGCTGGTTGTGTGGTGCAGTGGGGGGAGTGGACAAACTGGGCTGGTTTTGGGATGCGGTGGGGGAAGGGGAGATTTTGAAGCTGGTGAAGTCCACATTGATACCATTGGGCTGCAGGGTTCCCAAGCGGAATATGAGTTGCTGTTCCTGCAACCTTCGGGTGGCATCATTGTGGCACTGCAAGAGGCACATGATGAACATGTCATCTAAAGAATGGGAGGGGGAGTGGAAATGGTTTGTGACTGGGAGGTGCAGTTGTTTATTGCGAACCGAGCGGAGGTGTTCTGCAAAGCAGTCCCCAAGCCTCCGCTTGGTTTCCCCAATGTAGAGGTAGCCATACCGGGTACAGTGGATGCAGTATACCACATTGGCAGATGTGCAGGTGAACCTCTGCTTAATATGGAAAGTCATCTTGGGGCCTGGGATAGGGCTGAGGGAAGAGGTGTGGGGGCAAGTGTAGCATTTCCTGCGGTTGCCGGGGAAGGTGCCGGGTGTGGTGGGGTTGGACATCTGGGATGTGTGGGAGTGGAATGCCTCATCATGGGAGCAGATGTGGCGGAGGAATTGGGAATAGGGGATGGAATTTTTGCAGGAGGGTGGGTGGGAGGAGTGTATTCTAGGTAGCTGTGGGAGTCGGTGGGCTTGAAATGGACATCAGTTACAAGCTGGTTGCCTGAGATGGAGACTGAGGGGTCCAGGAAGGTGAGGGATGTGCTGGAGATGGCCCAGGTGAACTGAAGGTTGGGGTGGAAGGTATTGGTGAACTGGATGAACTGTTGGAGCTCTTCTGGGGAGCAAGAGGCGGCGCCGAAACAGTCATCAATGTAACGGAGGAAGAGGTGTGGTTTGGGGCCTGTGTAGGTGCGGAAGAGGGACTGTTCCATGTAACCTACAAAGAGGCAGGCATAGCTGGGGCTCATGCGGGTGCCCACGGCCACCCCCTTAGTCTGTAGGAAGTGGGAGGAATCGAAAGAGAAGTTGTTGAGGGTGAGGACGAGTTCGGCTAGGCGGATGAGGGTGTCGGTGGAGGGGGACTGGTTGGGCCTGCGGGACAGGAACAAGCGGAGGGCCTTGAGGCCATCTGCATGCGGAATACAGGTGTATAGGGACTGGACGTCCATGGTGAAAATGAGGTTTGTGGGCCAGGGAATTCTAAGTCCTGGAGGAGGTGGAGGGCGTGGGTGGTGTCACGGACATAGGTAGGGAGTTCCTGGACCAAAGGGGAGAAAATGGAGTCCAGATAGGTGGAGATGAGTTCGGTGGGGCAGGAACAGGCTGAGACAATGGGTCGACTAGGGCAGGCAGGTTTGTGGATTTTGGGAAGGAGATGGAAACAGGCCGTGCGGGGTTGGGGAACAATGAGGTTGGAGGCTGTGGGTGGGAGGTCCCCTGAGGTGATGAGGTCATGAATGGTGTTGGAGATGATGGTTTGGTGCTCGGGTGTGGGGTCATGATCGAGGGGGTGGTAGGAGGTGGTGTCGGAGAGTTGGCGTTTGGCCTCGGCGATGTAGAGGTCAGTGCGCCATACTACCACTGCGCCGCCCTTGTCTGCGGGTTTGATGGTGAGGTTGGGGTTGGAGCGGAGGGCTGCCCGTTCTGCAGGGGAGAGGTTGGAGTGGGTGATACGGGTGGAGAGGTTGAGGCGGTTAATGTCTCGATGGCAGTTAGAGATGAAGAGGTTGAGGGAAGGTCCATGCTGTATGACTGTAAGACTGGAAAAAGTCCTCATTTGATTGAAGAAAAAGTAGAGATACCATTACACAACTGGGAACATTTTAAAGGACAGCAACCAACAGTGATACAGAGAAACAACAAGGAAATTATAGGCAAGTGCACAAGTATAGTGTAGTTAAAATAGGGATTTTAATTATCCTAATGTAAACTGAGATTGTAATAACATAAAGGACAAAGGCAGAGGGCAGTTTATGAACTATGTTCAATAGGTTTTTTTTAAGATTAGCATTATTCCCGGTCCAATAACTAAGAAGGCACTGATGAATTTGATTCTGGAGAATGTCGAGTTCGTTGAACCAAACAGGAGTTGATGAACATAGATTGGGCAATGGTTTAAGTACTATAATGTTTACTTCAAGGAAAACTACAAGGCATAATCCAGAGAGAAAATAACTAATTGAAGAAGGACCACCTTCAGTGTGAAGTCCAAGATACATTTTCAGAAAGAAAGGAGGAGAACATGCCTCCATCAACAGTGCACAGGTTCAGAGGTTTGATAGCGTCAAGTTCCTAGAAGTAACAATAGCCACAACCTGTACTGGACTTCCCCACAGATTGGACAGTTAAGAAGGCACGACAATACCTCTTCTCCCACAGGCAGCTTAGGAAATTTGATATGTTCATAAGGACCTTCACCTGCTTTTACAGATGAACCACAGGAAGCATACTATCTGGGAGCATAATGGCCTGGTTTGGGAACCGGTCTGTGCAGTACTATAAGAAACTACATAAGGTTGTGTGCACAGCCCACAGCATCATGAGTGCCAACCTTCCATCCAAGGACTCCATTTACACCTCTCGTTGCTGTGGAAAGGCTGCTAACATCATTAAAGACCCATCCCGTCCTGGTACTGCTCTCTTACAACATCTTTCATCAGGCAGAAGATACAAGAGCTTGAACACACACACCAACACATTCAAGAAGAGCTTCTTTCCTGCCATTATTAGACCAATGAATGGGCCGTCTAACTTCAAATAGAGTTGATTTTGTTAATGTTGATCTTGCTTCGCCCAGATCCTGTGCCTCACACTGTCAGAGATATTTCATCCTATGATTTGCATGTCCTTGCTTACTGTGAACTGCTTGCAAACAAACTTTTTCACTGTACTTAGATACACATGACAATAAAACAAATCAAAACAAAATTTAAGGCCCCTGGAAGATGACAAGGAGATAAAGCTGAAAAAAGTCTTATAATGGTATATACCAGTTGGATAACAGAGTTGAGAATTAGGCTAAGTATATGAAGGTGCAAAAGGAAAATGAAGAAATACATGTAAGATACAAAGACAGTGTGGGAACAGATTTCAGCTAACATAAAAGGGAATCCAAAAGTTCTCTAGGCACATAAAGTGAAACAGTAGTAAAAGGACTGCAGGAACCACAACAGACCCAAAAGAGGCTTTGTGCAATGGAGGCATGAAGCACGACTGAAATTCTAAATAAGTACTTTATATCACTGTTTACCATGAAAGAAGATACTGCCCAAATCATGGTCAAAGAGAAGATAACTAAGAAACTGGATGAGCTAAAAATTGGAGAGGCTAGCTCTGTGATCACTACAGCCAGATGAGACATATCCAAAGATATTGAGGCAAGAAGTTGCAGAGGCACCGTCCATAATCTTCCATTCCACCGCACATACACAAATGATGTCAGGGGACTGGAGAGTTGGAGATGTTACACCTTCATTAAAAAATAATTGCAGGTACACACCCAGCAACTGTAAGCTCAGCACTGAACTACAGAATTGTTATGGTGTAGGAGGCGCCATTTGGACTGCAGCATAAACTTTCAGGGCCAAAAGGTTAGCGCTGCTGCCTCATAGCACCAGTGACAGAGGTTCGATTCCAGCCTCAAATGATTGTTTATAGGAGCTTGCATGATCTCCTCATGTCGGTGTGGGTTTCTGCCAGGTGTTTCAGGTTTCCTCCCACAGTCCAAAGATGTGCAGATCAGTTGGAATGGCCATGCTAAATTGCCCCATAGTGTCCAGGGATGTGCAGGCTAGGTGGATTAGCCGTGGCAAAAAGCCGAATTATGGGGATAGGATGGGGGAACAGAGTCTGGGTGAGATGTTCGTCAGAGGGTCAATGCAGATTCTATGGGCCAAATGGCCTCTTTCCACACCACAATTCTGTGAAAGTACAAACAGCCAAGCCTTAACTGGATAATGCTTATGTTACAATGATGGTTAAAGGATAAATACTGGCAACTGGGGATTACTCTATTGCTCTTCTCTGGAATGGACTCATGGTGTCTTTTACACGTACATGTGCAGACAGAGATTCAGTTCAATATCTCATTTGAAGGACAGCACCTCCAAAACAGTGTAATTCTCATGCAGTATTGAAAACAAAAGATGCTGGAGATCACAGCAGGTTAGGCCAGCATCCATAGTGAGAAAGCAAGCTAATGTTTTGAGTCTAGACGATCTACATCAGAGCTGAAGTGAAGGGGCGGCAAAGTGGCACAGTGGTTAGCACTGCTGCCTCAGAGCACCAGGGATGTGGGTTTGATCCCAGCCTTGGGCAACAGTTTGTGTGGAGTTTGCACATTTTCCCTATGTCTGTGTGGGTTTCCTTCCACAGTCCAAAGTTGCGCAGGATAGGTGGACTGGCTATGTTAAATTGCCTTTAGTGTCGAGGGTGGAAAATGCAGGGACAGGATAGGTGATGGGTCTGGGTGGGATGGTCTTTGGAGGGTTACTGCTGACTTGATGGGCCGAATGGCCTGCTTCCGCACAGTGGGGATCCCATGATTCTAAGTGTGGAGGGGACAGCATTTAAGTAATCGTGGGGGGGGGGCGGGTGTTGGAGTGTTCAGGGAAAACAGATATTGATGTTCAAATTAAGTGATCAGAGTGTGAGAATAAACATCCCTTCCATTCCAACACCATCTCCACCTCACTCCCAACTATTGCATAAATGCTGTCCCCCCCCAATACTTAACTTCAGCTCTGATGTAGCATTATCTACACTCGAAACATTAGCTTGCTTTCTCTCTATGGGTGCTAACTAACCTGCTGTGACCTCCAGCATTTTATGTCTTCAGTTCAGATGCCAGCATCTGCAGTAATTTCCTCCCGCAGCATTGTTCTGCTGAAGGATCTAGGCCTGAAACATCATCTTTCCCGCTCCTAAGATGCTGCTTGGCCTGCTGTGTTCATCCAGTTCCACACCCTGTTATGTCTTGTTCTGTACACAGTTCTGATTTTTGTGCCCAAGATACCGTTTCCACTCGTTGGTAAGTCAGTAACTAGGGATCACAATTTCAAGTTTGTCAGCAAGACAGCTAGAAGTGAGTTAAGGAGAAACTTCTTTACTAAGAAAGTTGTTAAGATTTGCGTTGCCTGTGACAGTGGTGGGGGCAGATTTCACAGGAGGTTTCAAGAGAAATGAACTATTTAAAAATGATTAATTGAGAGGGTTACAGAATGGGACAAGCTGGGTAGCTCTTTGGTAGCCAGTATTGGTACAATGGGTCGAATAACCTCCTCCAGAACTGGAACATTCTATGATTCTCTAAGTTCCTGAACCTGTAATTTTCTCAGTGGCAAATACGATCCCATCTGATTCAGGCCTCTTTCGGAGAACCTGCAGGCCAAATTGTCTCCTCCTGGGCCGTAATCATTCCACGGTTCTGTGAAGCGTCATAGAGCATTTTTACTAAAACTAAGGTCCATACAACACAGACTATCGGTACAATACTTAAAAGTCTTGTCAATACTGATAACTTGCCTGAAGTAACACATTTAGTTCCTGCTGCCAATTACATATCAAAACCGCAGTTTTTGTTCACCATCATTTAGTACAGAAACCCCAAGCAGGCACATTAATATAACACAAACAAAACATAAATCTCTCTTACTGAAGTGAGTCCAGCCTTTAGCCGTACAGCCGACCGAACTCACAGCCCTGGTACAGCAAATCCAAGGAGCGGTCAACATGTTAGCAACGCCGTCAGCTCCTTGTCGTCTTCATAGGTTCCGCACAGACACAGATCTTTCCGACGTCACAAAACAAGCTCCCAATGGCGCCAGCGTGTAACCGTCATCACATTCCTAAAGCTGAGGCGAGAATTGTCGAAAGCAAGTAGAAATCGATGACAGTGGAACCGGCACGGAGGATCAAGTTGCTAGCTGAAATACAGAACAACAAGAGCTCATCCAAGAAGAAATGGTTTTCATCCCGAATTTTCTGGTTTCGGAGGGATTTAGTCATTTGAAAATTTTATTAATTTGTCTCCCCGAAAATAACGTGACACGTCACAGTGTTACATTGATGTTAGTCGGTTGATGCATAAAGAAAAGGTGCATTACTACAAGCAATTGTTTTTAATTGTAGAATGTTTCAGTAATGATGTTGGATTATTGTCCATCAATTGAATAGAAAGTGCTATGTTTTGTGAATGGTTTTTATTTGTTCCCTGCGTATTGCCCCTTTGGCAAGGCTATCCAATGCCAATGGCGTTACTCACTGAGAACCAGGAATTATACACGGGAGAGGGAGACATAAAATTCTGACACGAATACTTATTTCAGTCGCTCACACCTCCAAACTGAACCCCAAGCTCCAGACCTTGAGTCACTTGACCAGCTCTGTTAAAGGGGTAGCAGTCCAATTACATACATAACACCCCTCCCCTGTATTTTAAACAAACTCAAATAATCGAGATAATGGGAACTGCAGATGCTGGAGAATCCAAGATAATAAAGTGTGAAGCTGGATGAGCACAGCAGGCCAAGCAGCATCTCAGGAGCGCAAAAGCTGACGTTTCGGGCCTAGACCCTTCATCAGAAGGGGTGGGTCTAGGCCCGAAACATCAGCTTTTGCGCTCCTGAGATGCTGCTTGGCCTGCTGTGTTCATCCAGCTTCACACTATTATCTCAAATAATCGGCACATGTACAACAATTAAAAAGATTACACAGACATTGTAGCCATAGCCAGGAATATTTACTAAAACATGGAAAATGACTATTCCTTAAGGTTTGGTTGGCTCACTGAGCTGGTTTGCTGTTCTGCAGACGTTTCATTACCCATGCTGGGTAACATTATCAGTGCAGCCTCCAATGATGTGTCGGTGTGTTTTCCCGCTGGTTTTTAAACTCTGGAGTCCACTCAGTTGGATTGCCTCACTTCCAGTTTTCCTTCGAGTGGAGTGTATATGGGATCAAGTTCTATGTGTTTATTAATGGCTTTCTTCGTGGAGTGCCAGGCTTCTAAGAATTCCCCTGCCTGTCTCTGCTTAGCTTATCCCAGGATATTTGTCCCAGACAAAAAGACATGATCAATACTCACTCATCTCAATCCACATGGATAAGGAGAATGAGACAACACCAAAATTCTGGGACAAGCTAAGCAGAGACAGGTACGGGAATTTCCAGAAGCCTGGCACTCCATGAAGAAAACTATTAATAAACACAGAAAACATATACACTCCACTACAAAGGAAAACCGAAAGTGAGGCAATCCGGCTCAACCGACTCCAGAGTTTAAAAACCAGTGAAAACACACCAAAGCTTCATTGGAGGCTGCACTGCTGAGGTTACCCAGCATGGTAACGAAACATCTGCAGAACAACAAATCGATCCGACGAGCCAACCAAATTCAACACCCACAACCCAAGCTACAAATCTATTCCAAAACCTTAATGACTATTCCTCCTATACAAGACATTCCGTCCAATAGACTATATTGACATGATCAGTCTCAGGGGGATGGCGATTTCTAGACAACCATATCCTTGACTCAGGAACATTTTCTAGTGGAGTCTCCCAGGCTTCCAGAAACTCCTGTTGTTCCGCCATTACGTCCCATCCCAATTGTTTGTTGTTGCCAGGTGATGCTGCTGTTGTCTTCTCCGGCGGTTTGATCGCCTGTGGCTCAGTCACAAGGCTCAATCGACACCCATGGTTTCAGCTGGACCAGCTCGGTATTCTGAGGTTCTTCCCCCCTCCCCCTTATTAATGATGTGCAGTGAATAGCTGGTCTGTATATATCTTCCAAACCAGTTCATCCTTAGTCTGGACCATATATGACAACGGTCCCGTTTGAGCCATCACCACCACGGAGATCAATTTTTCCACAGATGTGTAATTCCAGACCAAATTGTCTCTCCTGTTAGAAATACCCTCGATGTTGAGGTTCCAGCCCTTCTGGTCATCTGTCCCTCTTGATTTCACTCCACCACGTCTTTGGACTCTTCCAGCTGTTAATGGTACGATAACAGAGAATCCAAAAAGATTCTACATATACATGAAGGGCAAAAGAGTAACTAGGTAGAGAATTGGGCCTCTTAAAGATCAACAAGGTCATCTGTGTGTGGAGCCAGAAGAAATGATCATCAATCATGAAATCCCTACGGAGTGGAAACAGGCCCTTTGGCCCAACAAGTCCACACCAACCTTTTGGAGCATCCCAGCTGGCCCATCCCCCTATAACCCATGAAATCCACACATCCCTGAACTCTACAGGCAATTTAGCATGAGGAATTCACCTAGCCTGTATATCTTTAGACTGGGGGAGGAAACCCATGCAGACATGTAGAAAATGTGCAAACACCACATAGATAGTCGCCCAAGAGTGGAATTGAACCTTGGTCCCTGGTAATTTGAGGTAGCAGTACTAACCCCTGAGCCACCATTGACATTTTGAGAATTGAAATGAATATTTACCATCAAGAAAGGTATGGTGCTAGAGAACCTGGGGAAATAGATAATGATGTCTTGAAGAGAGTCCACATTACAGAGGAGGATGTGCTTGAAGTCCTAAAATACATTGAGATAGGTCAATTCCCAGGACTTGAAGTATTCCAGGACATTGTGGAGGGCCTAGGGAGGAAATTGCATGACACCCAGTGGAGATATTTGTATCATCAAAAGCCACAGGTGAAGTGCCTGAAGATTGGAAAGTGGCTAATGTTATGCCATTATTTAAGGGAGGTTGCAAGGAATTGTCTGGGAACTAGACCAGTGTGCCTATTCTCTGTAGTGGATAAATTATAAGAAAGGATTCCGAGACATAGGATCTACAAGCATTTGGAAAGTCAAGGATTCATTATGGATAGTCAGAATGGTTTTCTACATGGGATATCGTATTTTGCGAATTTGATTGAGTTTTTTGAAGGAGTGACCAAAAATGTGGATGAAGGTTTGGAGACAGAAAGGACTGCAGGTGCTGAAAGCTAGAGTCACCAATTCCCTGTGGAACATTGCTGGTTACAGGGCTCCAGTCTGAAAAACAAACATCTACCACCACCCTCTGTCAGCTGTCCCTGGGTCTTGTGAAATTTGACCTTACTCAACAATCTGGTCAAAGGCCTGGTGAAAGTCCATGTAAACAACTTCTACCGCATTACCCTCATCTACAATAAAGGGGAGCTGGAAAAGCACAGTACATCAGACAGCATTTGAAGAGCAGGAGAGTCAACATTTTGGGTCAGAACCCTTCTTCTGAACTGGTAGGATGAAGCAGTGGATGGAAGCCCAGAAATAAATAGATGGAGGGGGTAGGCCTGGGGGGATGAGAGGTGAGATGGAGATAGGTGGATGCAGATAGGAGGTTTTTGTGGTTGTTCAGTGGTAAAGGTGGAGCTGATAGGTGAGAATGAAGATGGTCAGGTTGTGGGTGGAGACATTTTGAAGCTGGTGAAGCAGGTAGGGCATCATTGTGGTTGATCCGTGAGAAGGGTGTAGTAGATAGGTGAGTCAGAAGATGGACAGGTGGGGGCAGGAGGAGTGATTTTAAAGCTGGTGAAGTCATTATTCAAGCCATCAGTTATAAGCTCCCAAGGTAAAATCTGAGGAGTTGTTTCTCCAGTTTACATTTGGCCTCACTCTGACAGTGGAGGAGGCCAAGGACGGACATGTCACCAGGGGAGTGGGAGGTGGTATTAAAATGGTTGGAAACTGGAAGGTCGGGCTGGATGGTTCATGCAGATTGTAGATGCTCCACAAACCAAGTCTGCATTTGGTCTCCTTGATACAGAGGGGACAACATCAGGAGCAACAGATACAGTAGATGAAGTGCAGGTGAATCTCTGCTGGATTTGGAAGGATTGTTCAGGGCCTTGGACAGAGGTGAGAGGGGAGGTGTAGGGGGGCAGGTGTAACACCTCCTGTGGTTGCAGGGAAAGTTACAGGGTGTGGTGGAGGGATTGATGGGGAGTTTGGAGCTGGCAAGAGAGTCGCGGAGTGAATGGTCCTTGCACAAGTGGAGGCAATGGCCTAGTGGTACTATCACTGGACTGTTCATCCGGAAAACCAGATAATGGTCTGAGGAATCCCGCCATGTCAGATGGTGGACTTTGAATTCACTAAATATCTGGAATTAACAATCTAATGACGATCATGAATCCATTGTTGATTGTTGGGACAGAACCATCTGATCTCTGATGTCCTTTATAGAAGGAAAATGCCATCCTTACCTGGTCGGGCCTACATGTGACTCCAGAGCCACATCAACGTGGTTGACTCTTAAGGGATGGGCAATAAATGCTGCCTAGACAATGACACCCTCATCCCGTGCATGCATAAAGAAAGAAAGCAGATGGGGTGGGGAGGGAAATATCTTTTTGATGCTGGGGTCCGATCGTAGGTGCAGAAATGTCAGAGGATGATGCATTGTATTTGGAGGTTGGTGGGGTAGTATGTGAGGACCAAGGGCCTCCATCCTTATTGTTATTGGGGGTGGAGAGTTTGAGGGCAGAAGCGTGGGAATTGGGGTGATGCGGTTAAAGGCATCTTTAATAACTGAGGAGGGGGAACCAGAGTCCCTGAAGTAGGAGGCTTTTTGGGAAGTCCAAGAGTAGAATGCCTCATTCTGGGAGCAGATGCAGTAGAGGCAGAGGAATTGTAAGTATGGGATAGCATTTTACAGGAAGTTGGGTGAGAGGAGGTGCAGTCTAGGTAATTGTGGGAGTCAGAGATAATGGGAACTGCCGATGCTGGAGAATCCAAGATAACAAAGTGTGAAGGTGGATGAACACAGCAGGCCAAGCAGCATCTCAGGAGCACAAAAGCTGACGTTTCAGGCCTAGACCCTTCATCATCTTCTCTCAGCTTTTGTGCTCCTGAGATGCTGCTTGGCCTGCTGTGTTTAATTGTGGGAGTCAGTAGGTTTGAAATGGATATCAGTGGTGAGTCAGTTGCTGGAGATGGTGACAGAGAGGTTCAGGAAGGGAAGGAGGTATCAGAAATGGTCCAGGTGAATTTGAGGGTGTGGTGGAAGGTGTGAGCAGTTGATGAACTGTTTGAGCTCTTCGCGGGAGCATGAGGCAGCACCAATATAGTCATCAATATAACGGAGAAAGACGTGAGGGATGGCGCCGGTGCAGTTGTTGAAGAAGGACTGTTCCACAAATCCTACAAAGAGGCAGTCATAGCTCAGGCCCATGCAGGTGCCTACAGCCACCCCTTTGGTTTATAGGAAATGAGAGGAATCAAAGGAAGTTATTGAGGGTGAGGACCAGTACCACCAAGCAAGGGAGTGTGTCAGTGGAGGGGACTAGGTGGGGGCCTATGGGAGAGGGAGAAACAAACGGCTTTTAGGCCATCCTCATGGGGGTGTGCGTAGGGACTGCACATCCATGATGAAGATGAGGTGTTGGATACCATGGAATTGAAAGTTTTGTAAAAGGTGAAGGGCATGGGTTGTATCCCAAACATAGGTGGGGAGTTCCTGGACCAAAGGGGAAAGGATGCATTCGAGGTAAGAGGAGATGAGCTTGTTGGGACAGAAGCAGGCAGAGACAGTGGGTCAACAAGAGCAATTAGGTTTAAGAATCTTGGATAGGAGGTAGAAATGGGTGGTGTGGGGTTAGGGTACTTTTCTTTTAGATTCCCTGCAGTGTGGTACAGGCCATTCAGCCCAACAAGTCCACACTGCCCCTTGAAGCATCCCAACCAGACCCATCCCCCTATAACCCACACACCCCTGAACACTATGGGCAATTTAGTATGGCCAATCCACCTAACCTGCACGTCTTCGGATTGTGGGAGGAAACCGGAGCACCCGGTGGAAACCCACGCAGACACAGGGAGAATGTGCAAGCTCCACACAGACAGTTGCCCGAGGCGGGAATCGAACCCGGGTCCCTGGTGCTGTGGGGCTGCAGTGCTAACCACTGAGCCACTGTGCCGCCGTACTGTCAGTTTGGAGGATGCAGATGGGAGATTTCCCGAGCTAACGAAGTTGTTGATGGTCTGGCTGATGATAGCTTGGTGATCAGAGGTGGGGTCGTGATAGAGGGGATGGTAGGAGCAGATGTCAAAGCGTAGGCGCCAGACCTCAGCAATGTAGATGTCAGTTTGCTATACTACCGCTGTGAACCCTTTGATGGCAGTTTAGTGGTGAGGTTGGGCACTGACTGAAGGGAACGGAGATGAGGGCAGTGTGGTAGAAGTTGCCTAAATAGACTTTAGTAAGGCCTTTGACGAGTCGTAGAGGTAGAGGTTTGATTTTCAGACTGAAGACCTGTGACCAGCAGTGTGCCACAGGGATCAGTACTGGCTCCACTCTGCCATTTATATAAGTGATTGAGATGAGAATTTAGTAGATATGTTTAGTAAGTTTGCAGATGACACCAAGATTGGCAGTATAGTGGGCAATGAAGAAGGTTAAGTCTTTTGGCATGCTAGCTTTCATTAGTCAGGGCATTGAGTATATGAGTTGGGACATCTTGTTGCAGCTGTACAAAATATTGGTGAGGCCACATTTGGAGTACTGTCTGGAGTTCCGGTCACACTACTATTGAACAGATATTATTCAACTAAAAAGAGTGCAGAAACAATTTTAATAGAATGCTACCTGGACTGGAAGGTTTACATTATAAGGACAGGTTGGATAGGCTGGGACTTTTTTCCCTGCAGCATAAGTGACTGAATGGTGACCTTATAGAAGTATATAAGATCATGAGAGGCATAGTTAAGGTGGATAGCTGATGGCTTTGCCCCATGGTTGGGGAATCTAAAACTAGAGGACATAGTTTTAAGGTGAGGGGACGAGATACAAAAGGGTCCAGGGGGGCATTTTTTTCACACAGAAGGTGATGAGTGTCTGGAATGGGTTGCCAGAGGTAGTGGTGGAATTGAGTACAACTCCATCATTTAAGAAACGTTTAGACAGTTACATGGATGGGATAGGTATGCTAGGATATGGTCCAAAAACAGGCAAATGGGACTAGTTTAGTTGTGAAAACTGGGCAGCATGGGCAACTTGGGCTAAAGGGCTTGTTTCCATGCTATGGACCTCTATGACTCTATAGCCTCAGCTGGCAGTTGAACATTAAGGATGCCGGTGAGCACTAGGTCATTGCATGTGATATGTTCTTGTACATGCTGAAGGACTTGTTAATTCGCTGTTCCAGTAACGCCTCTTCTTGTGAGGCCTTTAAGGTTTGGACAAATCTCTCCACCTGATTGTTTTTCATCAGATGATACACAGCCAATCTGACAAGTCCGATACTGTGATTTTCCACGTCCCTCTCGAGCTCTTACACCACAAAGTGCGGATCATTATCAGTCACTACTTGTTCAGAATTCCTAAACCTGGCAAATATTTCATCAAATATTTCACCCAATCATTTATCATTGCTCCTGCTAATACCAACTTCATTGCCACCACCATTGCCCATTTTGAATGGGCATCCATAACCATTAATAGCATCTGCCCCTCTACCAGTCATGCAAAATCAGTGTGAATCCACTGCCATGGTGGTTGAGGCCACTGGTACGGATGAAGAAGTGACAATTACAGCACCTTCCTTACTAATGCATAGAATTTTTATGATCCTGCTTCTCCTCAATCTGGAAGTGTGAATTCAGCCACCAAATATAGCTGGTGTCTATCCCTTTCATTCGCTCCACGCTGGGATGCCATTGGTACACTTGTTCTAGCACCATTCCTCTGAACAGAAGAGGAATAACAACTCTCATTCTCCTCAATAACCATCTAATACAAATAACTCCCACCTCTGGACAGGTCAGGGCATAATTCTGGGCAGTTTCCAAGACTGCTCCTCTCTCAGGACCAAGTCCACCTCTCAGCTCAAATCCAAGTCATTCCGAGTAATGTTCCACATCTGATTTGTTGACACCAGCACATTGTCATCCCAGGAAAAGCATGATTTTCAGATTTCAACCAGGAGCATCTTTCCCCCAGTAGTGGTAGCCTTGACAGAGCATCTGCATTGCCATGCTTTTCTGCCTGTGTGTATTTGATCTTGTATGAGCACCATCTCTGTAGGTGTGCGGCTGCCAGTAGTGAAATCCCTGCACGTGGCCCAAAAGTGGAGATTAGAGGTCTGTGGTCTGTCAGATGCATGAAGTGTCTGCAATAAGGGGAACAAGTAAACTTGATTATGCTGAACAAAATGCTCAATCCTTCATTTTTGTCTTGAGCATAATTCTGCACCATTTTCATTTTGAAGGCTTGTACAACATTCCTGGGTCCATTTCCAAGGCTAGACTTTCCTCAGAAAATGAAGGGGCTTTAAGAAGTTTACCAGATCCAAAATGAACTTGCCATAATAATTGATGAGTCCCAACAGCATTTTCTGGTGTAGGGGCTTCCATCTTTTTGGGCATCTTCTGTGGGCCCGTGCTACTGATTACATGGCCCAGGTATTCTACAGTCTTCAAAAAACTCACATTTCTCCCTTTTTACATGTATGTTGTGCTCTTGCAATCTTCTTTAGGGATCTGCCTAGATTTTTCAATTCCTCAAAATATCATCCAGGTAACTGTGAATTCCTGCCAACTCATTTAAGGTTTGATCCATGGCCTTGTAGAACTGAACGAGCACTGATGTGATGCCAGAAGGAAGCTTGCTTGTAGCAAAAAAGTCCCTTATGTGTTACTATTGTCCACAGTGGCCGTGAATCCTTCGTGAACCCCATCTGTAAGTAGCCCTGCAACAGATCCATTTTTTAAAATTTCCTTTCCTCTGCCAGTGAATAAATCTTCTATGAGTAGAGGTGGGGTTTAATTCATGCTCAGGGCTGGGGCGACTGTGACCTTAAAGACACAGAAATCCTCATTGTTTTTATGACTGGAATGATTGGAGTGACCCATTCACTGGTAGTTACTGTTTCCAAAACTTTTTTTCTTTTGCCAACATCTGCTAGTTTAAGTTCTGCCTCCACTTTAGGCTGATATCATGTGGTACTGGACATGCCTTCAGACTCTGAGGACCAAACCCCAACTTCACCTGAAATTTGATGCCCTTCATTTTCCCCAGGGTTCCTTTGAAGGTATCTTTGTACTTTTCTGGGACCTCATGTTTGAATCTGCCAACCTATTGACCACACCCCTGTGCAACTTCAATTTTTACTACCAGATGTGTCCAAATAATGCCTTTTTACAATGTGAAGTGGAAATTCTGCACAGTAGGCCCTTCATTGTATTTTTACCAGTGCATATCTCTTTCATGTAAGTCTATAATGTAATCTATGACAGCTTCAATGATAGTGCCTTTAAATTCTCCCTGCATACTGATTCGGGAATCAGGGGCACCACTGCACTCATATCTACTTCTATTTCTATAGTCTTCCCCTCTATATTTGGAAGAAGCCAGAAATGATCATCTTCACCCCATACTGACAATATGTTTAACCAGAGCTCCGCTAATTCTGAGCTTTCAACTTCTCTCTTATGCCCAGCTGACTCCCTGTCTACTCCCTGGCTGGCAGTATATACCTTAAGCTTTTCCCTCTAACTCTTCTCCTTTAGACACCCCTTCTCTTGGTTGAGCTGACATATCTCCTGAACACAATTCTCAGTCTATGCCCTCTAGTTCCAGGATACCCAACTAACAGAAGTAATTTATCTACCCTAAATAACAAAGTGTGGAGTTGGATGAACACAGAAGGCCAAGCAGCATCTCAGGAGCACAAAAGCTGACATTTCGGGCCTAGGCCCTTCATCAGATCCTGCCATTTTGAGTACCTTCCCATTATCCCTACTTTGTGTTACCTGCCACTCGATCAATTTCCCAGCCATATCATGCGCTTCTACTTTAGTTACAGTTCCTTATGTGGGCAGCAACACACCACACACACAGACAACACACCACATACACACAACACACCACACACACACTAAAAACACACCACACACAACATAGCTATGGAGAAGGAGAGGATTAGGCAAAATGGGAGGATATTTAATTGGGGAAGAGGAAACTATGATGCGATTAGACATGAGTTAGGAAGCATGGACTGGGAGCAGTTGTTCCATGGTAAGGGAACTATAGACATGTGGAGACTGTTTAAGGAACAGTTGTTGGGAGTGATGAGTAAATATGTCCCTCTGAGACAGGCAAGAAGGGGTAAGATAAAGGAACCTTGGATGACGAGAGCGGTGGAGCTTCTTGTGAAAAGGAAGAAGGTAGCTTACATAAGGTGGAGGAAGCTAGGGTCAAGTTCAGCTAGAGAGGATTACATGCAGGCAAGGAAGGAGCTCAAAAATGGTCTGAGGAGAGCCAGGAGGGGGCACGAGAAAGGCTTGGCAGAAGGAATCCGGGAAAACACAAAGGCATTTTACACTTACGTGAGGAATAAGAGAATGATCAAAGAAAAAGTAGGGCCGATCATGGATAGCATAGGGAACTTGTGTGTGGAGCCTGAGGAGGTAGGGGAAGCCCTAAATGAGTTTTTTGCTTCTGTCTTTACGAAAGAAACGAACTTTGCAGTGAATGAAGAGCAGGTGTGCATGCTGGAATGGATAGAGATAGAGGAAGCTGATGTGCTGAAAATTTTGTCAAACATTAAGATTGACAAGTCGCCAGGCCCGGACCAGATTTGTCCTCGGCTGCTTTGGGAAGCGAGAAATGCAATTGCTTCGCCACTTGCGAAGATCTTTGCATCCTCGCTCTCCACTGGAGTCGTGCCTGAGGACTGGAGAGAGGCAAATGTAATTCCTCTCTTCAAGAAAGGAAATAGGGAAATCCCCGGCAATTATAGACCGGTAAGTCTCACGTCTGTCGTCTGCAAGGTGTTAGAAAGGATTCTGAGGGATAAGATTTATGACCATCTGGAAGAGCATGGCTTGATCAAATACAGTCAACACGGCTTTGTGAGGGGTAGGTCTTGCCTTACAAACCTTATTGAGTTTTTTGAGGATGTGACTAGAAAAGTTGATGAGGGTCGAGCTGTGGATGTGGTGTATATGGACTTCAGTAAGGCATTTGATAAGGTTCCCCATGGTAGGCTCATTCAGAAGGTCAGGAGGAATGGGATACAGGGGAACTTAGCTGCTTGGATACAGAATTGGCTGGCCAACAGAAGACAGCAAGTGCTAGTAGAAGGAAAATATTCTGCCTGGAAGTCAGTGGTGAGTGGGGTTCCACAGTCCTTGGGCCTCTACTG
Organism: Stegostoma tigrinum; assembly: GCF_030684315.1. Taxonomy (NCBI): domain Eukaryota; kingdom Metazoa; phylum Chordata; class Chondrichthyes; order Orectolobiformes; family Stegostomatidae; genus Stegostoma; species Stegostoma tigrinum. Next base: position 31,327,976 of record NC_081362.1, on the reverse strand, counting down.
TTTGTAATTTTTATTAATGACTTGGATGAGGGGATTGAAGGATGGGTCAGCAAGTTTGCAGACGACACAAAGGTCGAAGGTGTCGTTGACAGTGTAGAGGGCTGTTGTAGGCTGCAGCGGGACATTGACAGGATGCAGAGATGGGCTGAGAGGTGGCAGATGGAGTTCAACCTGGATAAATGCGAGGTGATGCATTTTGGAAGGTCGAATTTGAAAGCTGAGTACAGGATTAAGGATAGGATTCTTGGCAGCGTGGAGGAACAGAGGGATCTTGGTGTGCAGATACATAGATCCCTTAAAATGGCCACCCAAGTGGACAGGGTTGTTAAGAAAGCATATGGTGTTTTGGCTTTCATTAACAGGGGGATTGAGTTTAAGAGTCGTGAGATCTTGTTGCAGCTCTATAAAACTTTGGTTAGACCGCACTTGGAATACTGCGTCCAGTTCTGGGCGCCCTATTATAGGAAAGATGTGGATGCTTTGGAGAGGGTTCAGAGGAGGTTTACCAGGATGCTGCCTGGACTGGAGGGCTTATCTTATGAAGAGAGGTTGACTGAGCTCGGTCTCTTTTCATTGGAGAAAAGGAGGAGGAGAGGGGACCTAATTGAGGTATACAAGATAATGAGAGGCATAGATAGAGTTGATAGCCAGAGACTATTTCCCAGGGCAGAAATGGCTAGCACGAGGGGTCATAGTTTTAAGCTGGTTGGTGGAAAGTATAGAGGGGATGTCAGAGGCAGGTTCTTTACGCAGAGAGTTGTGAGAGCATGGAATGCGTTGCCAGCAGCAGTTGTGGAAGCAAGGTCATTGGGGTCATTTAAGAGACTGCTGGGCATGTATATGGTCACAGAAATTTGAGGGTGCATACATGGGGATCAATGGTCGGCACAACATTGTGGGCTGAAGGGCCTGTTCTGTGCTGTACTGTTCAATGCTCTATGTTCTATGTTCTACAACATGCATACAGATAACACACAACACACCACGCATAAAATAAACATGCAGACACAACACACTACACATGCAATGCTACACATATACACACACACATATAATGGTACACACACTGCACATCACACATACAACACACACACAACACACATGCAATACTACACACACCACACACACAATGGTGCACGCACTACACACCAAACATTATACACATGCACACATAACACACAATACACCATACACATTACACACACTGCACAAACACACAACACACTGCACACAATATACACAACATACCACACATACTACACACGCACATATAACACGCCAAAAACCCTATACACACACACACACAATACTACTACTACACACAAAATATACACACACCACACACACAATGTTGCACACGGTACACACATATACATACTACACACGTACACATAACACAGAACACACCATTACACACATTGCACAAACACTCAACACACTGCACACAATATACATACATGACACACCACAAAAACGACACACCACACACACACACAATATACCACACATACTACACACGCACACACAACACACAAACAAAACACACCACACAGACACTACGCACAAAACACACCACACACATCACACACTACACATAACACCACACATACAACACACACACAACACATACTACACACAAATCACACACAAACACATGCACTACACGCACATGCGTCATGCGATACACACATGCAATCATACACACTCACGACACACGCATTACTACACACACAGAATACAAACACACCACACAAGCAATACTACACACACACACACACACACACACACACACACACACAACACGCCACACATCCCACACACACCGGACACACACACAACACACCGCACACACTATATACCACATAAACTACACACACCACACACACTACATACACACCACACATGCAACACACATTACAGAAACAGACACACCACGCACACACCACACACTACAAACTCACGCACACAGCACATGCACTACACACACAATACACATACAACACACACTACAAGCAAACACACATACAACATGCAAACACACACAGACACCACATTTGACACGCACCATACACACATGCGCACGTGCGCACACACACAAATAGTAGACACCACACACTCTCACTCTCACTACACATTACATGACACATGCACATTCACTACACACCAAACACACACTCTCACTACACACTATGCACACACTCATACTACATACTATATGCACTCAACACTCACACTGCACACCAGACATACTCAATACTAAGCACGTACACTACACATCACAGACACACTACAGGACACACACTCAACACTAACACTACACACTATACACACTCAACACTAAAGACACACACACTCAACAAACACTACACACACACACTACACGACACACACATGAACACTGTACACACACCCAGTACAACAGACACACACACAACAGACAGACAGACACACACAAATTACCAGACACATACACACACACACAATACAACAGATACACACACAATACAACAGACACACACACAATACAACAGACACACACAAGCAATAGAACAGACAGACAGACACACAAAATACATCAGATAGACACACACACAATACAACAGACACAAACACACAATACAACAGATACACACACACACACACACACACGCAATACAACAAACACATACGTGCACAGTCACACACTCTCTCTCTCTATCTCTCACTCACATGCCCAGATTGTCTTCGAACCCCCACCCACACTCTCTCTCTCGTCTCTCTCTCTCTACTACACTCCTTCTCTCTCCTCTCCTCCTGCACAATCTCTCTCTATCTCTCCCACTAATGCCCAGACTGTCTGTGCCCCCTCCTACCCACATTCTCTCTCTCTTTCACTCTGTCTCTCTCTCTTTCTCTCTCTCCTTCAGTCCCACTCTCGCTCTTTCTCATCTACTCCTGTTCTTCCTCTGTCTCCTCCAATTGAGCTCTCTCTTTCCTCCACTTCCACCACCTTTCTCACTCTTTCTCTCCTCTATGCCCACTCTCCAACTCTATACTCCACCTCCGCACTCTGTCTCTTCTCCATTCCAGTTCTCTCTCTCTCCTCCACTCATTATCTCTCTCACTCACCTCTGGTTCTGGTTCGTGTCTCTCCATCTCTCTCTCTCCCCTTCACTTCCACTTTCTCTCTCTCTCTCTCTCCTTTACTCCTGCTCTCTCTTCCTCTCCCACTCACTCTATCCCTTCCACTCCCTCTCTCTTTCAGCGCCATTCAGTCTCTCACCTCTCCCCTCCTGCTCACTCTCCCCTCCACTCCCATTCTCTCACCCCTTCACTCCCTCTCTCTCTCTCTCTCACACTTCCACTGCCTATCTCTTTCTCTCTCTTCCCCCTCCCACTCTCTCTCTCTCTCCTCCACTCCCACATTCTCTCTCCCTTCTACTTCCTCTCTCTCTCTCTCTCTGTATCTCTCCTCCACTCCCACTCTCTCTTGCTTTCTCCTTCACTCTCTGTCTCTTTCTCTCACTTTCCCTCACTTCCGCGCTCTCTCCACCTTTTCCTTTCTGGTCCCAGTTTGTGTCTCTCCCCTATACTCCTACTCTATCTCTCTCACTCTATCCTCCACTCCTGCTCTCTCTCTCTCTCTCCTCTATTGCCATGTGCTCTCTCTCTCTCTCTCTCTCTCTCTCCTCCACTCCCACTCGTTCTCTCTTTCTCCCCACTGGCCCTGGGACTGAAGTCCATACAGATCACGTCTACTGCTCTGCCTTCATCAATTCTCTTCATTACATATAGAGTCGTAGAGCCATACAGCATGGAAACAGGCCGTTCAGCCCAAACTTGTCCATGCCGACCATGGTATCCACTCAGCTGGTTTTAATTGCCCACATGTGGTCCATATCTCTCTAAATCCTTCCCATCCATGCATCTATCCAAATTTATTTTTAAATGTTGCTATTGTACTTGCCTCAACCACTTTCTCAGGAGTCTGACAGAGGTGTCTTTGTTGTCCAGATGTTCCAGGGATGCGTGCCATCCCTATCTTTCATCCACACAGGAGCACGCTGACCCTGAGTCTGGTAACTGGCTTTTAAAAGATTTCCACACATCAAATGTGGATTTACCTTAAGCAGCTGCTGCCAATCCAATTTTTTCAGTTCCTGGCTTATACTGTTGTAATGAGTCCTCCCCAATTTAGCACTTTTACCCAAGGACCATTCTTATCCTTTTCCATAACTATCATAAAACTTAACAACTCATGGTCATTGTTCCCTAAATTGCTCGCCACTGAAACTTGCCAGGCTCATTCCCCAATACAAAATTTAGTATGGACCCTACCCTAGTTGAGACTATCTACATACGGTTTCAAAAATCCCTCCTGGATCACTTAACAAAGTGATGTCCCATCTAAGATCCTGATTAGGGAAATTATAATCACCCACTATTACCTGTTATTTTTCATCTTTCCAATGAGGCCTAAAGTATAACCCTATGACAGTCAAAGTGTCATGGTCATAGAGTAATACAGTATGGAAACAGACCCTTTGGCCCAAACTAGCCCATGCTGAACATGATGTCCACTCAGCTAGTTCCAGTTGCCCACATTTGGTCCATATCCCTCTAAACCCTTCCCATCCACGTATCTATCCAAATTTATTTTAAATGTTGCTATTGTACTTGCCTCAATCACTTTCTCTGGCAGCCTATTCCATATATGCACCATTCTATGTGTGAAGAAGTTGCCCCGCAGGTCCTTCTTAAATCTATCCCCTCTCACCTTAAACCTATGCCCTCTAGTTTACAACTCCCCATTCCTGGGAAAAAAGACTATATGCATTCATTCTATCTATGCTCCTCATGATTTTATACACCTTAGTCAGGTTACCCCACATTTCGTTTCAAGGCATAAAGTCCTATCCTGGCCATCCTCTCACTATAACTCAGGCCTATTAGCGCTGGCAAAATCTTCATAAATCTTCTTCACACATTTTCCAGTTTAACTATGTCTTTCCTATAACAGGGTGACCAAAACTGTACACAACACTCCAAGTGCAGCCTCATCAATGATTTATACAACTGTAACATAACATCCCAACTCTAATACTCAATGCCTTGATCAATGAAGACCAGCATGCTAAAATGCCTTCTTCACAACTCTTTCCACCTGCAACGCTGCTTTCAATGAACTATGTACTCAATCAATTCAGTGAGACGTGATTTCCCACGCACAAAGCCATGTTGACTATCACTAATCAGCCCTTGCCTTTCTAAGTACAAATAAATCCTGTCCCTCAGGATTCCCTCCAACAACTTGCCCACCACTGCTGCCAGGCTTACTGGTCTAGAGTCTCTCGCATTTCCTTACTACAATTCTTAAATTGTGGCACCACGTTGATTGACCTCCAGTCTTTCGTCATCCCACCTGTGGCTATCGGTAATACAGCTATCTCAGCAAGGGGGCCAGCAATCACTTCCAACCTTCCCAAGTTAAAATCCCCAACCCTATTACTCTTAGATAGTGGTCTTTCCTCACTGTGCCTTGACAGTGGCTGCCACAAGCTTTAGTGCGTCCCTCCACACATAGTATTGGGCCTTGTAATGTGCAAGCCTGCAACACTTAAGTTAACTATTCATACTGGAAGACTAAGGAGTTTCGGGCTGTCCAAAGCACGTTCTTGGGTATGCCTGATCAGGTCCTGGGGGTATTTTCACTTTTATGTGTTTTAGGAGGTTCATCACCTCCTCCATCATCATATGGGCATCTTTCAAGATATTGCTACTTATTCCCCACATTCTATATTTTCCATATCCTTCTCCACAGTCAACACCGATACAAAATATTCATTTAGTATCTCCCCCATCTCCTGCAGGTCCACAGGTAGGTGGCCTAGGCTGATCTTTAAGAGGCACTATTCTTTCCTTTGTTACCTTTTTGTCCTTAATGTATTTATAAAATCCCTCTGGATTCTACTTAACCCTAATTGCCAAATTTATCTCATGCTGCCTTTTTGCTCTCCTGATTTGCCTCAAGTACACTCCAATTAGTTATACTATTCTAGAGATTCACACAATTTCTGCTGTCTGTACCTGATGTACACTTCCATCTTAATCTTGACCAAAACCTCAATTTCTCTCGTCATCAAGCATTCCCTAGAACTACCAGCCTTCACCATAACAGGAACCTATACTCTCTGAACACTTGTTATCTCATTTTTGAATGCTTTCCATTTTGCAGCTATCCCTTTACCTGCAAACACCAGTCTCCAATCAACTTTTGAAAGTTCTTGCCTAATACTGTCAAAATTGGTCTTCCTTCATTTAGAACCTTAACTTTTAGATCCAGCCTATCCTTTTCCATCACAATTTTAAAACTAATAGAATTATGGTTGCTGGTCCCAAAGTGCTCCCCCGCTGACGCCTCAGTCACCTGCCCTGCCTTATTTCCCCAGAGTAGGTGACATTTTGCACCTTCTCTAGTCGGTCCATCCACACACTGAATCAGAAAATTTTCTTGTACACATCGAACAAATTCCTCTTCATCCAAGCCTTTAACAGTATCGTAGTTGCAGTCGATGTTTGGAAAGTTAAAATCCCCTACCCTATTATTCTTAGATAGTGGTGTTTCCCCACTGTGCCTTGATAGTGGCTGCCACAAGCTTTAGTGCATCCCTCCATTCATAGTATTGAACCTTGTAGTGTACAAGTCTGCAACACTTAGTCAACTCTTCACCCTCGAAAACCAAGGAGTTTTGGGCTGACCAAAGAGATTCTTTCACTAAGTTGATCTTCCAGGCATTGTTGAGGTTTGTATTGGCATGCATTCCATGGAACATACCGTAGCGCTCAAGAGTCCTGCATAATGGAGCTGCAAGGAACAAGCTTTGACAAAAATCACTGCATCTCTCTCCAGGCCTTCTTTGCTTATGCATTTGCAGAAGGAGGTGTGTGACAGTCTCTTGCAGCCCCAGCCGCTTTGAGGGTAGCATGGAATGGCAGAGGGAGTCAGGCATACATGAAGGAGTACAGGTAATGTTCCTCTCACCACCAGACAAACGATGTCTTGATGTTTGCTGGAAAGATCGGTCAATGAGACATTCTGCCAAATGAGCACTGAAGTAACTGTCCTGTTCCTCCTGGGGTTGGGGGTTTCCCTGATCCAGTGTCATCAGGGTGAGGATGAAAGCAGGGAGGTCAGTTTCTGACTTTCAAGAGGGTCATATCAAAATATCCCCACTGGTGATTATTTTTATTGTAAAAATATACCTTGTTCATAAAAAATCTTTATCTACGTATGTATACAAGAGCACCCCAGTTCGTCCCCTCCCGCCACTGCACCACACAACCTGCCCAGCTCTTCCCCTCCACCCACTGCATCCCAAAACCAGTCCAGCCTGTCTCTGCCTCCCTAATCTGTTCTTCCTCTCACCCATCCCTTCCTCCCACCCCAAGCCGCACCTCCATCTCCTACCTACTAACCTCATCCCACCTCCTTGACCTGTCCGTCTTCCCTGGACTGACCTATCCCCTCCCTACCTCCCCACCTATACTCTCCTCTCCACCTATCTTCTTTTCTCTCCATCTTCGGTCCGCCTCCCCCTCTCTCCCTATTTATTCCAGAACACTCACCCCATCGCCCCCTCTGATGAAGGGTCTAGGCCCGAAACGTCAGCTTTTGTGCTCCTGAGATGCTGCTGGGCCTGCTGTGTTCATCCAGCCTCACATTTTATTATCTTGTATACAAGAGCAGTTTGGTTCTGTACAGCCTTTTCATCTGCTGTCTCGTTGCCCACTCACATAACCTGCAAATTTCGGAGGTTGTAGACGTGCTAGCTGAGCTGGGGGATTTCATCGCAAACGTTTTGTCACCCTGCTAGGTAACAATGTCAGTGTGCCTCCAATGGAGTGTCGGTGTTCTTCATATGCCTCGGTTGTATGCCAAAAAGACTAACTCTCTGGCTCAGCTGGAATCAACACTAAAGAACAAGGGACTCATGGAAGAAGTACAACCGACCATCAGGCAGACGATAGTCCCGTTGCTGAACAAAAAAGGAAAGTGGATTACGTTCAACACAGAAGAGAGGAAAGCTCTGGCAAAACTCAAGAAAGACGGGAACATTGTAATCTTACCAATGGACAAGGGATGCATGACAGTATTCCTCAACAGAAACTAATACATTGAGAAAGATAACACACTACTCGCAGATACTGACACCTATCAACAGATGATGAAAGATCTGACACCACAGTTAGGAAAGTGGATTGCAACAGCCCTGAAGAAATTACACAACTCAGGAGACACCAGCAAGACAGACTACCAACAAAAGAAGCCAGAGAGATCCAACGGCCCCCGATTCTACAGACTCCCCAAGATAAACAAACTGGGGTTCCCCTTGGACCCATTGCCTCACTACCAGGTACACCAACATATAGACTTGACAAATAACTACAACAGAAATTGAAATACTTAGTGGACAACAATACCCATTCAATCCACTCATCCCAAGAATTCCTCAACATCATCAAGGACACGAGGACAGAATAGGATGAGACAATGATATCCTTCAAAACAACAGCACTGTTTACATCCATAAACATCGACCTCGCCAAAGAAACAATTGCCGCACTGCTGGACAAATCAAGTAAGCAGGCTACCCAGGACACCAACAACATCAACAAGGACACCACCATGAAACTGCCAGATTTATGCCTTACAACTCACTTCATCTTCAACGACAGCACATACAAACAAATCAATGGAACACCAATGAGATCCCCAATATTAGGTCTGATTGCAGAAGCAGTAATGCAAACGTTAGAGCAGACAACGCTCCCCACTATACAACCCAAACTTTGGGTCCAATATGTAAATGATACTGTTGTGATTATTAAATGCACAAAACTAGAAGAACCCCACAAACATAAACAACATCCTGACTGGGATAAAATTCATGAAAGAAGAGAACATTGGCCAACTACCCTTCCTGGACATAATGGTAGAACGATGATAGTATAAGGTAGAGGTGGAGGTTAGATAGACCTTAGGTTTCGGGTAAACGTTTGGCACAACATCGTGGGCCGAAGGGCCTGTACTGTGCTGTACTGTTCTGTGTTCTATGTTCTAACGTAAAAACAATGGGAAACTCAAGACTAGCGTATACAGAAAGACCACACAAATGGACCAGATACTCAATTACACTAGCTATCACCTCAATGCCCACAAACAGAGCTGCATCAGGGCACTATTTAAATGAGCCACAACACATTGCAGCAGCTCAGAACTATGCAAAGCAGAACAGGAACACTTATACAGAGTCTTGAAAAGAAATGGATACCCAAAAATCACAATCCGCTGTTACCTCTGAGACAGACCACAACAGGAAGATACGATATGACCAGACTCACTAAGCACCCCGTCATACATCAAGAACATTTCAGAGATGACCACAAGACGACTCAGACCCCTAGATACCTGTGTAGCTGACAAACCAACAACCACCCTACGACATCTACTGATGAACATAATGGATCCCATACCCCAAACCAGCAAAATTGGGATAATATAGAAAATACCACGCAAGAACTGTGAGAAACACTACATAAGCCAAACTGGAAGAAAATTGACAATATGAACTAAATAGCCACCAAGAGACACGATCAATTTTTGCTTGTCTCACTACACTTAGATAACGAGGGACAGGAATTCGACTGGGAAAACACATCCATAATTACACAAGCCAAATAGAGACATGCCAGGGAGTTCCTGGAGACCTGGTATTCCAACCAGAGTTTCATCAACAAGCACATTAAATTAGATCCTGTGCACAAACCACTGAGAGACAAAACTGGAAATAATACCAACCATCCCAGCAAACCGAGGCACATAAATAACAAGCAGGGCAGAACACTGATACTTCACCGGTGGTGCACTGACGGTGTTACCTTGCAGGGTGAGAAAACGTTTGCAACCAAACTCAGCAGCTCGGAGAACATGTCTACAACCTCATCCACAACCCAAGTTACAAATCTTCTCAAAGCCAATTTCTCTGCAGGTTCATTCTGTCTTTACAGCTTACGTCATCTTTACACAGTCTGCAAACTTGGACTCATTGCTCTCAATCGCTTTCTCTTTCATGTCATCTGTATCCTGGCCAAAGTCATCTCTTTGGCATCAGATGGAGATCAAACAAACATTGGCGTTTAGACTTCCTCTATATTTGGAACAATCACAAAGGCATTTCTTAATAATGCAAAGTACTAAATATATGTATCTGAGGCGCCAGGAGGGTCACATAATTGAACAAACCTTCATTGTATTTTGACAAGAAGACCTCAGACTATGGTCTTTTCCCACTGCACCTTGGCAGCGGCTGCCCCAAGCTTTAGTGTATCCTTCAGACATAATCCTGGACCTTTGAACGTGCCAGTCAGCAACACCCAGTCGAGGCCTGGAAGATTGATTTCAAACATAAAACAGTACTGCATAGGAACAGGCCCTTCAGCCCACGTTGTTGTGCTGAACATTACATCAAATTAAACAAATCCCTTCTGCCTATGCTTTGTCCACATCCCTCCTATCCTAGTGTATTAATGGGCTCATCTAAAAGACCCTTAGATGCTCTTATCGTATCAGTCCCCACCACCACCCCGGTGGCTCATCCAGACTCTAACCACTCGCTATTTAAAAATACTTGCCCCTCACGCCTCCTTCAAACTTTCCCTTCTCATATGCTCCCTAGTATTAGATATTTCAACCCTGAGATAAAGGTTCTGACCGTCAACTCTATCTATGCACCTTGTAAGTTTTATAGATTTCAGGAAACTACAGACCAGTGAGCCTCACATCAGTGTTTGGGAAGCTATTGGAGAGAATTCTTAGGGATAGGATTTACACACATTTGGAAAAGCATGGCCTATTTAGGGAGCGTCAGCATGGTTTTGTGCAGTGCAGGTCATGTTTTGATTGAATTTTTGAGGAGGTGACAAAGGTGATTAATGAGGGTAGAGCCATGGAGTTGTTTACATAGATTTTAGTAAGCCTGTCAACAAGATCCCTCATGGTAGGCTCATCCACAAGATTAAGATGCATGGGATCCATATTGACTGAGCTGTGTGGACTCATAATTAGCTTGTCCATTGATGGCAGAGGGTAATGGTGGAAGGGTGTTTTTCAGGCTAGAAGTCCATGACTAGTGGTGTTCTGCAGGAATCCATACTAGGACTTCTTCCATATCCTTCTACACAGTAAACACTGATGCAAAGTACTGGTTTAGTATCTCCCCCATCTCCGGCAGTTCCACACACAGACAGCCTTGCTGACCTTTTAGAGGCCCTGTTCTCTCCCTTGTTACCCTCTTAGTATAAGGATATACCCTTTTATACTGTTTATAGTACAATACCAATAAGGCAATTATCCCTTCCTTATTTCTCAATTCTACCCAATTGGCTTCCCTGGACATATTCCCAGGAATATCCTCCCAATGCACAGCCATAATGTTATCCCGAATCAAAAACACCACTATCTCTCATTTCTTGTTTCCCCATTTATCCTTTCTATCACATCTATACTCTGGAACATTAAGTTGCCAATGTAATCGCTGTGACACCCCAGTCCCATGTTCCCAGCCATGCCCTGAGTTCACCTGCCTTACCTGTTAGGCTCTTGCATTGAAATAAATGGAGTTTAACTTACTAGTCCTACCTCATTCTCTGCTTTGTTCCTGCTTGCCCTGACTGTTTGACTCACCCCTAGTCTCAACTGCACCAGTTTCAGACTATTCTCTTCCCTCAACATCTCCCTGTGTCCCCCTAAACACCCCTGCTTACGAATTTAATTCCTCCCTCGCAGCTCTAGCAAATGTCCGTGCCAGTATATTAGCTCCCTTCCAATGCAGGTGCAATCTGTCCTTCTTATACAAGTCACTTCTACTGTGGAAGAGATTCCAACAATCCAAAAATATGAATCTTCTCCCCTGTACCAGTTCCTCAGCCATGCATTCATCTGCTCTATCCCCCTCTCACTAGCTTGTGACACTGGGAGTAATCCTGCTATTACTATCCTCGAGGACTCAATTTTTAAATTATTGCCTAACTTCCTATATTCTCTCTTCAGAAACTCATCTTTTTCTCTTCCTAAATCATTAGCTCCAAAGTGTACAATGACCTCCCACTGGTCCCTCTTACCTTTGAAAATATTCTGCACACCCTTCTCAATATCCTTGATCCTGGTTCCAGAGAAACACCACACCATTCTGATGTCTCACTGTCGACTGCAGAAACATCTGTCTGTACCTCTGATTAGAGAATCTCTATCACAATCGATCGCTTGGAATGTGACGTACCCCTTGTTACATTAGAGCTAGTTTCAGTACCAGACACCTGGCTGAAAGTGCCACAGTCCCCTGAGAAAGCATTGCCCACTACATTTTCCAAAACAACATACTTGTTTCAGATTATTTAGGTAAATTTTAATTTGTATTTTAAAGTTTTCCTAATGATCTATAGTGTTTAATCTGCAACATATTTCTCCAATTTACTTTTCTTCTGGAAGTTAATTTGAATACCTCTTCTAAGTATTCAAATTACCAATTACTTATCAACCACCAAACTTCTGTTTTTAACCTGTGAAATCACTCTATTTTCACTGTTTCTGGTTCCCAAGTCTCCTTCCTCACCGGCTCCTCTTTACCGATATGCCCCATGTTCCTTATGATCTCACCTGAAGAGCACAATTGAATATTTTCCTAAAAGTTGTTTATTAGAGCTTTGGACATATGATCTGGAAGTGTGACTTTATCTTTGAATCTAACTCTGGTTATGATCAAAATACTATCTATGTGCAATCCTACAACTTGAATTTCCATGTGCAATGTTTGCTGCAATCTTGCAATATGGTCAATTAAACTCCATGATGCATTCTTTCATGGAACTACTGTCCAGTTCTCTGAAACAAAAACAGAAATTGTTGGAGAAACTCAATAGGTATGGCAGCATCTCTGGAGAGAAAGCTGAGTGCCTTCTTTCATGTCTTTACCCCAACCCTACCCAACAGACATCACGTAGACTGTTACCACAGGAACCATTTTCACTCACTGATAGTCGCCATTTCTTTTCTTGTTCCCAGACTCACCGCTATCCATTCCTTTGTCTGCCCAACTGCTGATCTGTCTGTGTCTCTTTCTGAGCTCTATTTACTTCTCCCCCCATCCCACCATCTACAGGATATATACTAACTTTGTCCTATCCACACTTCTTTCACGTTCTTTAAAAAATCCAGTTATCTGAATTTGTCGAAGTCTAATCTAACTTGAGAGGCCTCAAAAAGTCATTACATTTTACCTTTCTTTGATATCCAGTTCCTCAGCTTCTAGCTCAGAAAACACTTTGCAGATAACCTTACTTCTGTCAGGAACCAGAGTTGCCAGGACCTTTCAAGATAATAAAATGTGAGGCTGGATGAACACAGCAGGCCAAGCAGCATCTCAGGAGCACAAAAGCTGACGTTTCGGGCCTAGACCCTTCATCAGAGAGGGGGATGGGGGGAGGGAACTGGAATAAATAGGGAGAGAGGGGGAGGCGGACCGAAGATGGAGAGCAAAGAAGATAGGTGGAGAGGGTGTAGGTGGGGAGGTAGGGAGGGGATAGGTCAGTCCAGGGAAGATGGACAGGTCAAGGAGGTGGGATGAGGTTAGTAGGTAGCTGGGGGTGCGGCTGGGGGTGGGAGGAAGGGATGGGTGAGAGGAAGAACCGGTTAGGGAGGCAGAGACAGGTTGGACTGGTTTTGGGATGCAGTGGGTGGGGGGGAAGAGCTGGGCTGGTTGTGTGGTGCAGTGGGGGGAGGGGATGAACTGGGCTGGTTTAGGGATGCAGTGGGGGAAGGGGAGATTTTGAAACTGGTGAAGTCCACATTGATACCATATGGCTGCAGGGTTCCCAGGCGGAATATGAGTTGCTGTTCCTGCAACCTTCGGGTGGCATCATTGTGGCAGTGCAGGAGGCCCATGATGGACATGTCATCAAGAGAATGGGAGGGGGAGTGGAAATGGTTTGCGACTGGGAGGTGCAGTTGTTTGTTGCGAACTGAGCGGAGGTGTTCTGCAAAGCGGTCCCCAATTATAACCCAATTTATTATCTTGGAATCTCCAGCATCTGCAGTTCCCATTATCTCTTGCCAGGACCTTTCCTCACTTTGTCTTCAGTGGAGGTGTAATTTGCGTCCATTCATTGAATTTATTCTTCCACTGATCGTAAGATTTTGCTTGGCAAAACAGTGGTGGAAAATCATACGCTGACATCTTGAACCTAATTTCAGTCATCGTTGGAGAATTTCTGATTGCTATTCTCTCAAAAAAAAATGACTCTAGGTCTATTTGCGAGTTAATCTCAGTCTCACAGTTACACTTTTAAGCAACAATCCTCCATGACCAATATCTGATTGATTGAATCTATCAATGACATGAAGGCTAAAATACTTTAGAGGCATTTTTTATTTCTTGAGCATACATTTCACATCCAAATTTCCCCTTCCATCTGGCTAGCTCTTCTTTATATACATTTAACACGATCAACTAATTCCCAATACTTGGTTAATAAAGTGTGAAGCTGGATGAACACAGCAGGCCAAGCAGCATCTCAGGAGCACAAAAGCTGACGTTTCGGGCCTAGACCTTCAGCATGAACTAGTGGAGGGGTGGGGTGGGGTTCCAATAACTGAATGCCTCAGGGAATCCCAATATTTGGTTGCCTCATTACCTTTCAGTGCTCGATATTTACTATCTTATTAACAGAATTAGATACCAATATGGGTATATCTCTAGTATCCATGTAGAACTGATAAAGATATACTCAGGGACCTGTAGCAGTGATAGCTATTTCTTTCCTGAAAAATTACTGGACAATATTTATACAATCGTTAGGGTTACGTTTTCTGTTATACATCCCAGAGATTCAGTCATTGAATCAATGGATTCAGTCCATTCAAACATTAAGCTAATTAAGGAAATAATTCTGGATCAGATGGAGAAACCTCATTGTGCCTGCTTTTCATGAGCAACACATTACAGTTGACTAAAGGTATCTAAAGAATACCTGAAAGCCTCTCTGTAAACTATCAATAGGTAGGCTGATAGACATGTAAAGTTTGTACATTCAGACTAAGGGATGAGGTTCCCAGTGTTGTTGTTGAGATCAGGCAGCTTCACTGGAATTTATGCATGCAATGAAGATGATTACTGAGAACAGTTCATTACTGAATGCACGATCAATGCCCCTGACTGGAGAAAGAAATAATGGTTGTGCCATGTGAACTTGCCAAAAAGAATGAACCAAAACCCCTTTCCTCAACAAAAGGCTTTGTGCTATGCATTTAACCCTGTCTACTTTCTCAATGCAAGTTGCAGTTAAGGCAAGATAGAAAATAGAATAGATTTTATACTACACAGTGTGGAGCTAGAGGAACACAGCAGGCCAGGCAGCATCAGAGGAGCAGGAAAGCTGACATTTTGGTTTGGGACCCATCTTCAGAAATGCCCATTATTATCTCAGACTCCAGCATCGGCAGTTCTTACTGTCTGTAATATATTTTATACTGGCATTAATCCTTAAATTTCCCTTACTCATCAAATTCCCAAGCTAATAATCTGTTGAAAATATTTGAGTGACAAGCTGCTTTTATCTTGCTTGCTTACTTGTGCCTCAGCTTTTCCAAAATTACTGTTAAAATATCTCTGCCATTGTTAAGAAGTTAGCAGCCATTTATCAAAAGCTATGTAATAAATATAACACATATATGTATAAGCTATATATAAATTAATGTTCAAATTGTGTGCTTTACAAATTACACTCTGACTAATTACAAGCTATCAAATGATTGAAAAGTGCATAAGCTTCCTTGTGATATATTTGCTGTTTAGAGTTGATACTGTTTACATATAACAGATAACTTAGAAAAATTATATGTGATCTGCACTTCAAACTAGGTGCTATCTAACTGCTCAGCATCATCGGAAGTAATTATTTAAGTCTGTACCTTTATTATCTCTGTAATATTTCCTATGAAGGATACTTGAATTTTAAGAGACTGAATGAAGAATTAAAAGAACAAGATTTCAAGATTTAAGATTTCTACTACAGCATTTAAGCTATACACTATTTAGTTGGGGACTCGTACTACAATACAATTCAACTACAGAAAATAATTTTTCACTTAACTTTTAACATAACCAAAAACGCCAGATCACATTTATACCTTAGATTGTCCCTTAAATGGACATTTAATCCTCTAGAATGAGTCCAAAAATATTCTCAGCTCCCATTGGCTTGTTTCTTTTAGAGACAAAAAATACTGCAGATGCTGGAATCCGAGGTAGACAAACTGGAGGCTGGGGCGGCACCGTGGCTCAGTGGTTAGCACTGCAGCCTCACAGCACCAGGGACCCGGGTTCGATTCCAGCCTCGGATAACTGTCTGTGTGGAGTTTGCACATTCTCCCCATGTCTGCGTGGGTTTTCACTGGGTGCTCCAGTTTCCTGCCACAGTCCAAAGATGTGCAGGCTAGGTGGATCAGCCATGCTAAATTGCCCGTAGTGTTCAGGGGTGTGTGGGTTATAGGGGATGGATGTGGGTGGGATGCTCCAAGGGGCAGTGTGGGCTTGTTGGGCCGAAGGGCCTGTTTACACACTGGAGGGAATCTAATCTAAAAAAAAACACAGCTACCCAGGTAGCATCTGGAGGAAAGGTGAAGTCAATGTTTTGGGTATCACCCTTCTTCAGGACTGGATGTGGGGGTGGGAAGATCTGTAGATAAAGAGACAGGAGTTAGTGGAATGGAGGTGCTACGTGTACCTAGTTGGCCCATGGGAGGGATGAATTGGTTTGGTAGCTGGGAGAGTAAGTCAGTAGGTGGAATTAAAGGGAGATGGTGGTACTGGAAAGGGAGATAGTGGATGGGTGGAAAGGTTATTTGAAATTGGAGATCTCAATGGTGAGTCCTCCAGGTTGTAGGGTGCCCAGTTGGAAGATAAGGTGTTGTTCTTCAAAATTGCATTCTGAGTCACTGCGACATTAGTGGAGGCTAAGGACAGACATGTTGGAGGTAGTTAGAGGAGGGAGTTCAATTTGGCGGTGAACGGGAGCTAAGATTAAAATTGTTTCAGAGATAGGAGGAACTGCAGATTTTGGAGAATCTGAGATAACAAGGTGTAGAGCTGGATGAACACAGCAAGCCAAGCAGCATCAGGGGAGCAGGAAGGCTGACGTTTCAGGTCTAAAACACGAAACGCCAGCCTTCCTGCTCCGCTGATGCTTCTTGGCCTGCTGTGTTCATCCAGCTCTACACCTTGTTATCTAGGGAGCTAAGGTTAGCCGTTACTGCCAGGCAAAGATGCTCAGTCACCTCATCACACTGATGTAGAGAAGACCACATTGGGAGTACCGGATGCAATAAACTAGGTTGGAGGACATGCAGGTGAATTTCTGTCTTACTTGGAAGGGCTGTTTAGGGCCTAAATGGAGGTGAGGGAGGTGGTATGTGGATAGTTGTCACATCTTTTACGGTTACAGGGGAAGATACCGGGTGGGATGGAGTGGTTGGTAGCTAGAGTGGCGTGATCTGGGAGTGTGGCATGGACTAAGGAGTGGCGAAGGGAAAAGTCCTTGCGGAAGGCAGAGAGGGGAGGGGAACAGATGTTCTGGGGCATCTAATTGGAGTTGGTGGAAGCATTTGAAGATGATACGTTGGATGTGCAAGCTGGTGGGGTGGAAATTGAGGACAAGGGGGACCCTATTTTTATTATTTTTGGCAGTGGGGGTGGTTAAGAGCTGTGGAGTGGGGAATGGAGGTGTGGTGGAGGTTTGTCTGGATGAAGAACAAAGGAAAGAGCGTTGTTTGAAAAAGGCAGACATCCAGGATGCTTGGGAGTGGAATGTGTCCTCTTGAGAGCAGATGAGATGGAGATAGAGGAACTGGGGAAACAAGATGGAGTTTTTGCAGGATACAGGCTGGGAGGAGGTGTGGTCTAGGTGATGTGAGTCTGTGGGTTTATAGTAAATATTGGTCTGTAAACTGTCACCAGAATAGGAAACAGAGAGGTCAAGAAAGGGAAATGAGATAGACCAAGTGAATTTGAGGGAAGCTGAGACTTGATAAACTGCTCCAGTTCAGCCTGGGTGCAGGATGTAGCATCAATGCAGTCATTGATGTAATGGTGGAAGAGTTGTGGAACAGTACCAGTGTAGGTACTGAAGAGAGACTTTTCAACATAACCGACAAACAGGTAGGTATAGCTGGGGCCCATGCTAGTGCTCATGGCAACTCCCTGGATTTGGAGAAAGTGGGAAGAATTGAAGTTATTGAAGGCGAGGACTGGTTCAGCAAGGTGGAGGTGAGTATTGGTTGGGGTGTACTGAACTGTTCTGTTGAAGAAGGAAAAAACTGAGGGCCTGTAGGCCGTCCTTGTGGGATATGGATGTGAATCGGGGTTGAATGTCATAGTAAAGACAAAGGGCTGGCAGCCAATGATCTAGAAGTTTCCAAAGAGGTGGAGAGCACGGTTTGTATCCTGGATATAAGTGGGGAGTGCCTGGATGATGGGGGAGAGAATTGAGATGTGGTACAAAGAAATGAGTTTGGTGGGGCAGGAGCATGTGGAGACAGTCGGTCAGCCAGGGTAGTTGGGCTTGTGGATCTTGGGGAGCTGGTAGAACTGGGCAGTGCGGGGCTGGGGGACTATAATGCTGGAAGTGGTGGAGGTGTGGTCACTGGAAGAGGTGAGGTCAGGGACAGTTGGACCATAGTGGGGTCATGGTCAAGGGGGAAGTAGGATATGTTGTTGGAGAGTTGGTGTTCAGCCTCTGCAACATAGAGTTCCATTCTCCTGACTACCACCACCCTGCCTTTGTCAGCAGGTTTGACAGAGAAATGGGGATAGATGCAGAGACAGTGGGGCACTGCATATTAGAAGGTGGAGAGGTTGGGCTGGGTGAGGTGATGGAGAAATGAGACTTGTTTCTTTTAGTTTTCTTCTTGCAGTTAGATAGCGTCTAATTCCAACACTGATTTTCTCTGCTTCAGGTGTAGGACTGGCTGTCTCTACATTGTGCTCTTTGCCTCTCAGATTCTTGTGAATCTACACAGAATAGGAGCAGACATAGACAATTTGGTCCCTTAAGCCTGCTCGGCCAGTCAATACAATCATGGCTGATGTTTGTGTTTTGAATTCCGTCTACCACCGATAACCTTTGAATCCCTTGCTGAACAACAATCTATCCATCTCTATTTTGTTATGTCGGTAGGGGAGTTTCATGGCCACGGGGTCAAAACATTGTCATTAAAAGGCTGAATTGATTAGTATTGATTTACTTTCATGTAACTGGAACTGAAATGAAAGCATAAAATTGGAAAACAGGCATCTTACTTCTGGTAAGATGGTAGTGGAGTAGCGTTTCTAAGCCTGGGGCTCATCTGCTCCGTCTACTTTTTTTTTACATTTCTTTGCTTTCCTTTTTTTTGGTCTTATTTTGTTTTACTTACTTGTTGGTGAAGAATTAAATCACAGCAGCAGTGAGTGGGCCCTGCGGTGTGAAATCACTATTTAAGTGGTAAGGAAAATCCAGGGACTCTAAACTGGTGAGCCTGACATCAGTAGTGAACAAGTTGTTGAAGGGGATTGTGAAGGACAGGATTTACATGTATTTGGAAAAGCAAGGCCTGATTAGGGATAGAGAAAAATTTTGGGCATGGGAAAGCGTGTCTCATTAATTAATTTTTTGAACAAAGTAGAAAAGAAGATTGATGAAGCAGTGGACATGATCTAGATGGACTTCAGTAAGGTGTTTGACAAGATTCCGCAGGGTAGACTGGTTAGCAAGGTTAGACCACATGGAATACAGGGAGGGCTGGACATTTGGACACAAAACTGGCTCAAAGGTAGGAGACAGAGGGTGGTGGTGGAGGGTTGTTTTTCAGACTGGATGCCTGTGACCAGCAGTGTGCTATAAGGATCGGTACTCGGTCTACTGCTTTTCATCATTTATGTAAATGATTTGAATGTGAAAATAGGAGATATCGTTAATAAGTTTGCAGATGACACCAAAATTGGAGGTGTAGTGAAAAGCCAAATAGGTTATCTCAGAGCACAACTGAACATTGATCAGATGTGTCAGATCCATTGACCAAGGAGTAGTAGACGGATTTTAATTTAGATAAATGCGAGGTGCTGCATTTTAGACAGGCAAATGAGGGTGAATCAGATCCTGTGGATGTTGCTCTCAAAGAGACCTCGGAGTGCAGGTTTATTGTTCCTTGAAAGTAGAGTTACAGTTAGACAGGATACTGAAGAAGGCATTTGGCATGTTTACCTTTATTGGTTAGTGCATCGAGTATAGGAGTTAGGAGGACATGTTGCAGCTGTACAGGACATCGGTTAGCCACTTTTGGAAGATCGTGTTCAATTCTGGTCTCGCTGTTATGGGAAGGATGTTCTGAAACTTGAAAAGGTTCAGAAAAGATTTACAAGGATGTTGCCAGGTTTGGAGGTTTTATGATATAGGGAGAGGTTGAATAGGCTGGGGCTTTTACATGTCTCATTCACAATCAAATCACCTGTCTTGAACCACTAACCAGATCAAAGATTCTATCTTAAGTGTACACACAGTAACATCAAAGAATTTAAGTAAATTTTGTCACACCAAATTATCTAGGTAACTTTTATCATCCATGATGCAGTGTCTGTAGTTCAACTTACAACTCAATCTTTGAGCTAAAGCTGCTAGAACTTACATCAGACAGTTTTACCCTAAGTCAGAATAATATCCAGATGCCCTAGAAACAGCTTCAGTGTTCTAATGAAATAATTAATTATATTATTCTCTTACCTATGTTTCCTTTAATGTATTTTATTTACTTCATCATCAATTTATATACAACATTAAAATTAAAAAGAACATTAACCACAAAGCCAAATTCCAATCAATTCCATTGAATCTAGCTCCAGCTGTCTCGGGTTGTTCCCTTGTCTGCTTCTCTAGGTGATGCTGACTACCTCTCTCAAGGTTTTCATCTTGTTTGCTCTTCTAGGTGGTTTGCTCTTCTGCACTGATTTCATTCTGTGAGGTTCAGTGACAGTACCAGAAAAATTGTATCCTTTGACTTTTCACCTCCAAAAGCCCACTCCATGGCAACACATCAGCCTTTTATCTGAGTTGAATTACTAATTAGCTATCTTCCTAAACCCCTGGCCATTCTTGGAATTTGAAGGGCAGTATAAAATATGACCGATAATAAATTTGGACACTCCTTTACACATCCCTTTGAGATTTGAACACTTACACTCAGGACAGCTGCTAGTCATTGTCTACAGATGTGAATACCCTCCACTTTCTTCCCAATAATTCAAACTGTGCTATCCTCTAACAACCAAGACATCTTGGCTTGGAATATAAAAAGCTAAAGTGTAAAGTTGTTCATCTTAGAAGGGAGAATAAAACTATTATTTAAACGCAAGAAAGCTGCAACATAAGGACTTGTGACACTTGAGCATAGAACACAGAAAGCTAACACAGAGGTGCACATCCAGAACCTCAACCTGAGCTACAAATCTCAAAATTGAATAGAATGTTGGACCTTATTTCAAGGGCATTATAATCACATAATCTCTAAAGTTTGGAGGCAGGCCATTCAGCCCAATGAGTCCACACTGACCCTTCGAACAGTATCCCACCCAGAACCAGTCCCTTACCCTATCTCTGTAACCCTGCATTTCCCATGGTTAATTGACCTAACTTACACATCTGTGGATACTATGGGCAATTTAACATGGCCAATCCACTTAACCTGCATATCTTTTGATCGTGGAAGGGAACTGCAGCACATGGAGAAAACGCATGAAGAGGTGGTGAGAATATGCAAACAGTAGCTTGAGCATGAAATCAAACCCAGGTCCCTGAAGCTGTGAGGCAGCAGTGCCAGCAACCTGCCATGCTGGGTTGGAGTATAAAAATAGCAAAGTCTTAACTACAACTGTACGAAGTGCTGGTGAGAAAACATCTAGAGTGCTGTGAGCAGTTTTGCTTTGCTTTTTTAAGGAAATATATTGTTTTATTGGAAGCAGTTCAGAGGAGATTCGCTTTGGATAACCTCTGCCCCCACCCCACTTGAGGGGTTGTCTTATGAACAAAGGTTAAACAGGTTGCGGCTCTGCTCGCTGTAGTTTATAAAAAAAAGAGGTGGGGTCCTGGGTGGTGTTGTAGGACAGAGAGAAATAGTGTTTATGTAGGACAGAAAGAAATACTGACAATAGTGTAGGACACAGAGAAATACTGTTATGTCTTTTACTATTCCACTTTTCCACAGAAAGTCCAAAATCCTATAAACTTCATATTTGTAAAAGCCTATACAGCGGAGAATGTATAATGAATGGGTGGGGATGGTTTTGGAGATGGTCACAGCTCAAATTCCATCACAAACTTCTTGACATCATCTGAGCCAGAAGAAATATGATTAAAATTGCCAATTTTATTTTAACTGTTATTAATTCCCATTAAAGAATAGTTTGATGAAGAGGGGGAGCAGATGAACTTGAGGAAGACCAATGAAACTTCAGAACCCAGTGTGTGAGCAGAGGAATAGGGTGAAGATTTTGATAGCAGAGGCAGGCCACAGAACAGGAAGTCTTTGATAAACAATGTTAAAATGAAATGCACAGTGTTAAAGTACTATTTAGTGCAAAGTTATTTATTAAGCACATGATGCCGCTTGGAACTGAATTATGTGAACCAGCAAAATCATCTCATATCTACCAACATGAAAGCAGTAGCAGCTGTATTAAAACAATGATTTGCCTAAAAACCCGATATTGATAAGTGAAAACCAACTACTCAATCGGGTTTTTGTAAAATACTCTTCTGCACCAGCTCATGATGGGTTATCCAGCCTCAGCCCCCCGACCAGCTCCTGGGTCGTAGCGAGTCTAGTAGGTAATGGCAGTTCAAGTACACTCCCAAGTATCTGTCAAATGTCAAAGAGAGAACGGCAACCTCTATTTCAGACAGTCAGCTCCAGATCCCGACCGGTCGGTGCGTGAAAATATTTCCCTTTCAATCCCTGTAAATCAAAACGTAAATCCCACGCTACAAATTTAAGTCCCAATTACGGGGAAAAATAATTATGGCCTTTGTACCAACTCAGTCTAGAACCTTTATAAATATTAATTTATTCTCCATTAAGTCGATCCGATTTCTCCTCATTATGACATTTTCAAGTCCAGACAGTATGCTGTAAATCTCCTCTGTCCTATCCCAAGTGCAATCGCCCACCGCCGACGAACCTCCGCCCACTACCCAAGACAGCGGCAGTCCGCCAATGGAACCCTGCCCACAGCTGACGGAACCCCGCCCACAGCCAACAACCTCATCGCTCCGCCCACAACCTCCACAGCCAGCAACCCCAGAGAAGACAGCCACACTCAGCCCTGCGAATCTTCACCATCCCCCCAGACCTCCCACTGACTGAGGACGAACGGTCAGTCCTAAACAAGGGCTCACCTTTGTCCCCCTTCACCAACACATCAACAAATACCAGTCATGTTTGGACATCGAGCAGTTTTTCCGCCGCCTTCACCTCCACACTTACTTCTTTAACCGGGAGCCTAACCCTCTCTCCACTGACCCCTTCACCTGCCTCCAACACAAGTGCTCCTCCTGGACACCACCCCCGGGCCTCCTACCCTCCCTTGACCTCTTCATCTCCAACTGCCATTGAGACATCAACCGTGTCAACCTCTCCACCCTCTCACCCACTCGAACCTCTCCCCCGCAGAATGGGCAGCACTCCACTCCGACCCCAACCTCACCATCAAACCCGCTGACAAGTGGTAGTATGGCGCACTGACCTCTACATCGCCAAGGCCAAACGGCAACTCTCCGACACCACCACCTACTGCTCCCTTGATCATGACCCCACCCCCGAGCACCAAACCATCATCTCCAATACCATCCATGACCTCATCACCTCAGGGGACCTCCCACCCACAGCCTCCAACCTCATTGTTCCCCAACCCCGTACTGCCCGCTTCTATCTCCTTCCCAAAATCCACAAACCCGCCTGCCCTGGTCGACCTATTGTCTCAGCCTGTACCTGCCCCACTGAACTCATCTCCACCTATCTGGATAATGGGAACTGCAGATGCTGGAGAATCCAAGATAACAAAGTGTGGAGCTGGATGAGCACAGCAGGCCAAGCAGCATCTCAGGAGCACAAAAGCTGACGTTTCGGGCCTAGACCCTTCATCAGAGAGCCCAAAACATCAGCTTTTGTGCTCCTGAGATGCTGTTTGGCATGCTGTGTTCATCCAGCTCCACACTTTGTTTTCCACCTATCTGGACTCCATTTTCTCCCCTTTGGTCCAGGAACTCCCTACCTATGTCCGTGAAACCACCCACGTCCTCCACCTCCTCCAGAGGTGCCAATTCCCTGGCCCCCAACACCTCATTTTCACCATGGACATCCAGTCCCTATACACCTGTATTCCTCATGCAGATTGCCTCAAGGCCCTCCGCTTCTTCCTGTCCCACAGGCCTGGCCAGTCACCCTCCACTGACACCCTCATCCGCCTAGCCGAACTCGTCCTCACCCTCAACAACTTCTCTTTCGCTTCCTCCCACTTCCTACAAAGGCGGTGGCCATGGGTACCTGCATGTGTCCAAGCTATGCCTGCTTCTTTGTAGGTTACGTGGAACAGTCCCTCTTCTGCACCTACACAGGCCCCAAACCCCACCTCTTCCTCTGTTACATTGATGACTGTATCTGCGTCGCCTCTTGCTCCCCAGAGGAGCTCGAACAGTTCATCCACTTCACCAACACCTTCCACCCCAACCTCAAGTTCACGTGGGCCATCTCCAACACATCCCTCACCTTCCTGGACCTCTCAGTCTCCATCTCAGGTAACCAGCTAGAAACTGATGTCCATTTCAAGCCCACCGACTCCCACAGCTACCTAAAAAACTCCTCCTCCCACCCACCCTCCTGCAAAAATTCCATCTCCTATTCCCAATTCCTCCGCTGCATCTGCTCCCAGGATGAGGCATTCCCCTCCCGCACATCGCAGATGTCCAAGTTCTTCAAGGACCGCAACATTCCCCCCGCAGTGGTCGAGAACGCCCTTGACGGCGTCTCCCGCATTTCCCGCAACACATCTCTCACACCCTGCCTCTGCCACAACAGCCCTAAGAGGATTCCCCTCGTTCTCACATACCACCCCACCAACCTCCAGATACAGCGCATCATCCTCTGAGACTTCCACCATCTACAATCTGACCCCACCACCCAAGCCATTTTTCCACCCCAACCCTTGTCTGCCTTTCGGAGAGGCCACTCTATGACTCCCTTGTCCACTTCACACTCCCCTGCAACCCCACCACACCCGGCACCTTCTCCTGCAACTGCAGGAAGTGCTACACTTGCCCCCACACCACATCCCTCACCCCCATCCCAGGCCCCAAGATGACTTTCCATATCAAGCAGATGTTCACCTGCACATCTGCCAATGTGGTATACTGTATCCACTGTACCCGGTGTGGCTTCCTCTACATTGGAGAAACCAAGCGGAACACCTCCGCTCAGTTCGCAAATAAACTGCACCTCCCAGTCGCAAACCATTTTAATTCCCCCTCCCATTCCTTAGACGACACGTCCATCATGGGCCTCCTGCAGTGCCACAATGATGCCTCCCGAAGGTTGCAGGAACAGCAACTCATATTCCGCTCTCCACCTATCTTGTTTTCTCTCCATCTTCGGTCCGCCTCCCCTTCTCTCCCTATTTACTTCAAAACCCTCTCCGATAAAGGGTCTAGGCCCGAAACGTCAGCCTTTGTGCTCCTGAGATGCTGCTTGGCTTGCTGTGTTCATCCAGCTTCGCACT
Organism: Stegostoma tigrinum; assembly: GCF_030684315.1. Lineage (NCBI taxonomy): Eukaryota > Metazoa > Chordata > Chondrichthyes > Orectolobiformes > Stegostomatidae > Stegostoma > Stegostoma tigrinum. The sequence continues at coordinate 31,302,087 of NC_081362.1, read as the reverse complement.
TTGTTATTTAGGATTCTCCAGCATCTGCAGTTCCCATTATCTCTGCAATCACCCTTCCTAGTTTATATCAGAACTGCACATAGTACTCCGGCTGCGGCCTAGCTAGTGTTTTATACAAGTGAACCTTACGGTAATAAAAATAATACGTGGGACATCTGTATTTGCAGTATTTTCCTTGAAGATCCTGAAAGAGATAACAGATCGAACGATAAGTAATATTTTCATAACTATTTCATGGAATAACTTCTTTCCAAAAACTGTTAACTTCCACGTTTCTCCCAAACGTTTCAGTCACAGACTTCCAAACTCACCCATCACGTCGATGTATTGCACATGCGCTAGATAAGCGCATGCGCAGAACTGGCTGATCAGAGGCTGTACAGGAAGGTACTGGAAAATACCAATGTTTGACGGAAGTTGTTCTGTATCATCGTTGTATTATTATCATTGGTAGCTCGAGTCGATAAGAAGGGAGAGGTATAGTGATGCTGTTAATAGAGAGAATTCCGCGGTATTAGGGACTGGAGGTTTGTGGCAGTGAATTGTAGAGAGTGACTGTAGTTGGATTCTGCAATGGTGATTGCAGGAAGTGAAAATGGGAATTTGGGGGCGTAGTAGAGGTGATTGGGTTGTGGTGGAAGTGGAATTGGGTGCTGATGGTGGTGGGTATTGGGAGTGTGGTTGTGGTAATGAGGATTTTCGGTGGTGCCAGTGGAGGTGGGAATTAGGGGCAGTTGTGTGGGTGATCATAGAAACTGGGGAGGGCGGTGGTCGTAGGGATTGTGTGAACCGGCAAAATGATCTTAATATCAAAATCAAAATTATCTTATCCAGAGATGAAAGCTGATGTTTCGGGCCAAGATCCTTCTTCAGAAATGGGGGAGGGAAAGGGTGTTCTGATATAAATAGGGAGAGGAAGAGGCAGATAGAAGATGGATAGAGGAGAAAATAGGTGGAGAGGAGACAGGCAAGTCAAAGAGGGACTGAAGGTTTGTGGCAACGAGAATTGTAGAGAGTGACTGTAGTTGGATTCTAAAGAGGCAGGGATGGAGCCAGTAATGGTGAGTGTAGATGGGGAGTTAGGGAGGAGATAGGTCATTCCAGGGAGGCTGGACAGGTCAAGGGGGCGGGATGAGGTTAGTAGGTAGGAGATGGGAGTGGGGCTTGAGGTGGGAGGAGAGGATAGGTGGGAGGAAGGACAGGTTAGGGAGGCGGGGACTACTGGGCTGGTTTTGGGATGTGGTAGGGTGAGGGAACATTTTGAAGCTTGTGAAGTCCATTGGGCTGCAGGGTTCCCAAGCGGAATATGAGTTGCTATTCCTGCAACCTTCGGGTGGCATCGTTGTGGCAGTGCTGGAGGCCCAGGATGGACATGGCACCTGAGGAATGGGAGGGCGAGTTGAAATGGTTCGTGATTGGGAGGTGCAGTTGTTTAGTGCGAATGGAGCGTAGCTGTTCTGCAAAGAGTTCCCCAAGTCTCCACTTGGTTTCCCCGATGTAGGGGAGGCCACACCGCGAACAGCGGATGCAAAATACCACATTAGCAGATGTGCAGGTGAGCATCTGCTTGATGTGAAAAGTCTTCTTGGGACCTGGTTGGGGATGGGTGGTTGTGGGGGTGGGGGGGGGGGGTGCGGGCAGCTGTTGGGCAGGTGTAGGATTTCCTGTGATTGCAGGGAAAAGTGCCTGGTGTGATGGGGCTTGAGGGGAGTGTGGAGCGGACAAGGGAGCCATGGCGAGAGTGGTCTCTCCGGAAAACAGATAAGGGTGGGAAGGGAAATATGTCTGTTTGGTGGTGGGGTTGGATTGCAGAAGGTGGAAGTGTCAGAGGATGATGCGTTGGATCTGGAGGTTGGTGGGGTGAAACGTGAGGACACAGGGGATTCTGTTTTGGTTGCTATTGCAGGGAGGGTGTGTGAGGGATGAGTTGCGGGAAAGCGGGAGACATGGATAAGGGCGTTCTTGACCACTGAGGGGGGCAAGTTGCGGTCCTTGAAAAATGAGGACATCTGAGATGTATGGGAGTGAAACGCCTCATCCTGGGAGCAGATGCAGTGGAGGCGAAGGAATTGGGAATAGGGGATGGCATTTTTGCCGGAAGATGCATGGAAGGTGGTGTATTCTAGGTAGCTGTGGGAGTTGGTGGGCTTGAAATGGATATCAGTTTCTATCGGTTGCCAGAGATCGAGACAGAGGGGTCCAGGAAGGAGAGAGAGAGGCGTTAGAGATGGTCCAGGTGAACGTAAGGTTGGGGTGGAAGGTGCTGGTGAAGTGGATGAACTGTTTGAGCTCCTCGTGGGCGGACGAGGTGGCGCCGATACAGTCATCAATGTAACGGAGGAAGAGGTGGGGTTTAGGGCCAGTGTAGGTGCGGAAGAGGGATTGTTCCACGCAACCTACAAAGAGGCAGGCTTAGCTTGGGCCCATGCGGGTACCCATGGCCACCTCCTTTGTCAGTCGGAAGTGGGAGGAATTGAAAGGAAAGTTGTTGAGGGTTAGGACGAGTTTGGCTAAGCAGACAGGGGTGTCAGTGGAGGGGGAGTGGTCGGTCCTGCGGGACAGGAAGAAGCGGAGAGCCTTTAGGCCGTCTGTATGGGGAATGCAAGTGTATAGGGACTGGATGTCCATGGTAGAGATGAGGTGTTGGGGACCTGGGAATTGGAAGTTCTGGAGGAGCTGGAGGGCGTGGGTGATGTCACGGACATTGGTAGGGAGTTCCTAGACCAAGGGGGAGAAAATGGAGTTGAGATAGGTGGAGCAAAGTTCGGTGGGGCAGGAGCAGGAAGAGACAGTAGGTCAACCAGGGCAGTCAGGTTTGTGAATTTTTGGGAAGGAAATAGAAGCGGGCGGTGCAGGGTTGGAGTACGATGAGGTTGGAGGCTGAGGGTGGGAGGTCTGCAGAGGTGATGAGGCTGTGGATGGTTTGGAAGATGATGGTTTGGTGGCCGGGGGTTGGATCATGATCAAGGGGGAGGTAGGAGGAGGTGTCGGAGAGTTCGTGCCTGCGCTTGGCGATGTGGAGGTCAGTGCGCCATACTACGACTGCGCCTCCCTTGTCCGCAGGTTTTATGCTGAAGTTGGGATTGGAGCGGAGGGAGCAGAGGGCTGCACGTTCTGCGGGGGAGAGGTTGGAGCGAGTCAGAAGGGGGGAGAGGTTGAGGCTATTGATGTCTCAACATCAGTTGGAGATGAAGTCGTCAAGGGAGGGTAGGAGTCCTTGGGGTGGTGCCCAGGAGGAGGGGATGTGCTGCAGGCAGGAGAATGAGTCAGTAGAGGGAGGGTTATGCTCACGATTAAAGAAGTAAGCGTGGAGGTTGTGAAAAAATTCTTCAATGTCCAAGTATGACCGGTATCCTTTGATGTGTGGGTGGAAGGGGACAAAGGTGATCCCTTTACAGAGGACTGACTGTTCGTCCTCAGCACAGGGAAGGTCTGGGGGAATGGTGAAGACTCAGCAGGGCTGGGTGCTAACCCTAACTCTGCCCATCGCCAACCCCGACGCAACACGGCCCACAGCTGACGCCGCACAGCCCACTGCTGCTGTCGCTCTGCCCATCGCCTCCACAACCAGCAGGTCCAGAGGCAATGGGCGGAGCGACGTTGGCGTCGGTGATGGGCTGTGCAGTGTTGGCTGTGCGCGGAATTGTGTCGGCATTGGCGGTGGGCGGAGTTAGGGTTAGCACCCAGCCCTGCTGAGTCTTCACCATCTCTCCAGACCTACCTCTTACTGATGTCAGTAAAGGGCTCACCTTTGTCCCCCTCCACCCACATATCAATGAGTACCGGTCACGCTTGGATGTTGAAGAGTCTTTCCGCAGCCTGCGTGCTTACTACTTTCATAGTGAGCCTAACCCTCCCTCTGCTGACCCCTTCTCCCACCTCCAACACACCCCCTCTTCCTGGACACCACACCAAGGACTCCTACCCTCCCATGACCTCTTCACCTCCAAATACTGTCGAGACATTTATCACCTCAACCTCTCCACCTCTGATATCCACTCCAACCTCTCCCCTGCAGAACGCGCAGTCCTCTGCTCCAATCCCAGCCTCACCATAAAACCCGCGGACAAGGGAGGTGCAGTTGTAGTATTGCGCACTGACCACTACATCGCCAGGCCAGGCACCGACTCTCCGACACCTCCTGCTACCGCCCCCTGATCGTGATCCCACCCCTGACCGACAAACCATCATCTCCTAAACCATCCACAACCTCATCGGTGCCTGGCCTGGCGATGTAGAGGTCAGTGTGCGATACTACAACTGCACCTCCCTTGTCCGTGGGTTTTATGGTGAGGCTGGGATCGGAGCAGAGGACCTCATCGCCTCTGGAGGCCTCCAACCACATCGTTCCCTAATGCCGCACCACATGCTTCTGTCTCCTTCCCAAAATCCACAAACCTGACTACCCTGGTCGATCCATTGTCTCTGCCTGCTCCTGCCCCACCGGACCTAGCTCCACCTATCTTAACTCCATTTTCTCCCCCTTGGTCCAGGAACTCCCTACCAATGTCCGTGACATCACCTATGCCCTCCACCTCCTCCAGAACTTCCAATTCCCCGGTCCCCAACACCTCATCTTTACCATGAATGTCCAGTCCCATACACTTGCCATCCCCATACAGATGGCCTAAAGGCCCTCCCCTTCTTCCTTTCCCGCGGGTCTGACCATTCCCCCTCAACTGACACCCTCATCCGCTTAGCCAAACTCGTCCTAACCATCAACAACTTCCCTTTCAGTTCCTCCACTTTCTACAGACAAAGTGGGTGGCCATGGGTTACCGCATGGGCCCAAGCTATGCTTGCCTCTTATTTGGAACAATCCCTCTTCCGTAGCTACACTGGTCGTAAATCCCACCTCTTCCTTTGTTACATTGACTGTATCGGCACCACCTCGTGCTCCCACGAGGAGCTCGAACAGTTCATTCCCTTCACCAGCACCTTCTACCCCAACCTTAAATTCACCTGAACCATCTTTAATACCTCTCTCTCCTTCTGGACATCTCTGTTTCCATCTCCGGCAACTGCCTCGAAATCGATATCCATTTGAAGCCCATGACTCCCACAGCTTCCTAGAATACACCTCCTCCCACCCAGCTTCCTGCAAAAATGCTATCCCCTATTCCCAATTCATTTGCCTCGCCGCATCTGCTCCCAGGATGAGACATTCTTTCAGATATCCTCGTTTTTCAAGGATCGCAACCTGCCCCCCTCAGTGGTCGAGAATGCGCTCGACCGTGTCTCCCGCATTTCCTGCAACTCATCCCTCACAACTCCTCCCCGCAATAACAACCTAAATAGAATCCCCCGTGTCCTCCCGTACCACTCCTCCAACCGCTGGATCCAAGGCATCATGCTCTGACAGTTCTGCCATCTGCAATCTGAGCCCACCCCTCACCCCCGGCCCCAAGAAGACTTTTCACATCAAGCAGATGTTCACCTGCACATCTGCCAATGCGGTATACTGCATCCACTGTTCCCAGTATGGCCTCCTCTACTTTGGGGAAACCAAGCAGAGGCTAGTGGACCGCTTTGCAGAACACCTACGCTTTGCTCGCACTAAACAACTGCACCTCCCAATCATGAACCATTTCAACTCCCCCTCCCATTCCTCAGATGCCATGTCCATCCTGGGCCTCCAGCACTGCCACAACGCTGCCACCCGAAGATAGCAGGAACAGCAACTCATATTCCGCTTGGGAACTCTGCAGCCTAATGATATCAATGTCGATCTCCCCTCACCCTACCACATCCCAAAACCAGCCCAGCTCGTCCTCACCTCCTTAACCTGTCCTTTCACTCCTCTATCCCTCCTTCCACCACAAGCCCCACTCCCATCTCCTACCTACAAACCTCATCTTGCCGCCTTGACCTGTCTATCCTCCCTGGACTGACCTAACTCCTCCCTAACTCTCCACCTATACTCACCTTTACTGGCTCCATCCCCGACTCTTTGACCTGTCTGTCTCCTCTCCACCTGTCTTCTCCTCTGTCCATCTTCTAATTGCCTCCTCCTTTCTCCCTATTTATTTCAGAACCCCCTTCCCCTGCCTATTTCTGAAGAAGGGTCCATGCCGAAACATCAGCCTTCCTGCTCCTCTGATGCTGCTTCACCTGCTGTGTTCATCCAGCTCTACACCATGTTACCTCTGTGATCTTTACAGTGTCAGTGGTGAATGAGTTGTCCCAACAGGACTAAGTGTCTTGGAGCACATTACTTGCTCAGCATTATTGCATAACCTTTGCCTTAGCAATGGAGAAGAGCATTGTGTGATCTCATGTAAACTTCTACATTGGGAATTCTTAACCTCGGTGGAAAGATGCGGAAGCCTAGGAAAAGGTACAGAGGAGATTGACTAGGTTATTGCTTGGACTGGAGGGAAGGTCTTACGAGAAAAGTTTGAGAGAGCTAGGGCTTTTCTCATTAGAATGACAGACGATGAGAGGTGACTTGATAGAGGTGTACAAAATGATCAGAGGTATAGATTGTGTGAACAATCAGAAACTTTTACCTAGGATGGAGGTAGCTATTACGAGGGGGCATAGTTTTAAAGTGAATGGCGGTAGATATAGGGGAAATGTCAGATTATCACAGTGTGATAACATTAAGTCAACACTGAGTCTTCCACTCAGATTCATCCCCCGACCTGATTCCTGTCACTCTGGATTCCCATGGCCAATCCACCTAATTTACACATCCCTGGACACTGGGCAATTTAGTATGGCCAGTCAGCCTAACCTGTATGTCTTTGGACTGTGGGAGGAAACCATAGCACTCGGAGGAAACCCAAGCAGACACTGGGAGAATGTACAAATTCCACAGACAGTGCCTCGAGGCTAGAATTGAATCAGGGTCCCTAGTGCAGGGAGACAACAGTACTAATCATTGAGCCACCATTCCAATTCTCTTTTATCAACTTACCCACTTGTGTTGCCACTTTTAGAAGGTATGGATTTAGACCCCAATATCCCTCTGTATATCAACGCTTTTCAGGATCCTGCCATTTATAGTATACGTTCTCAGATTTGACCTCCTAACATAATACGTCACCTCACACTTAGTGTCATAGGGATGTACAGCATGGAAACAGATCCTTAGGTCCAACTCATCAAAACAAACGAGAGGCAAAAGTAGATATTGGGCCGCTCCAAATTGATGTTGGAAGGCTAGTGATGGGAGATAAGGAATTAGCTGAAGAACTTAATAAGTACTTTGCGCCAGTCTTCACAGTGGAAGACATGAGTAGTATGCCAACAATTAGGGAGAGCCAGGGGGCAGAGTTGAGTACGGTAGGCATTACAGAAGAGAATGTGCTAGAAAAGCTAACGGGTCTAAAAATTGATAAATCTCCTGGCCCCGATGGGCTACATCCTAGAGTTCTGAGGGAGATGGCTGAGGAAATAGCGGAGGCTTTGGTCGTGATCTTTCAAAAGTCACTGGAGTCAGGAAAAGTCCCAGATGATTGGAAAATTGCTGTTGTAACTCCCTTGTTGAAGAAAGGATCAAGGCAAAAGATGGAAAATTATAGGCCGAATAGTCTAACCTCAGTAGTTGGTAAAATTCCAGAATCCATTGTCAAGGATGAGATTTCTAAATTCCTGGAAGTGCAGGGTCAGATTAAAACAAGTCAGCATGGTTTTAGTAAGGGGAGGTCATGCCTGAAAAACCTGTTAGAATTCTTTGAAGAGGTAACAAGTATGTTAGACCAGGGAAACCCAGTAGATGTTATCTATCTAGACTTCCAAAAGGCCTTTGATACAGTGCCTCATGGGAGGCTGCTGAGTAAGGTGAGGGCCCATGGTGTTCGAGGTGAGCTACTGGCTTGGATTGAGGATCGGCTGTCTGACGGAAGGCAGAGAGTTGGGATAAAAGGCTCTTTCTCGGAATGGCAACCGGTGATGAGTGGTGTCCTGCAGGGTTCAGTGTTGGGGCCGCGGCTGTTCAGTTTCCAGTTTCCAGTTTCCTGTTTCCAGTTTCCACACTGTAGGAAATCTAATCTAATCTAAAATATCTCCTGTGCCCACATCCAAATCATACACATAAATGACTAAAAGCAGTGCATCCAGCACTAATCCTTGTGGTACACCACTGATCGTGGGCCTCCTGTCTAAAAAACAACCCTCCTCCCCCATCACCACCTTCTACTTTTTGAGTCAGTTCTGTATCCAAATGGCGAATTCTCCCTGTATTCCATGTGATCTAGCTTTGTTAACTTGTCTACCACGAGGAACCTTGTCAAAAGCCATACTGAAGTCCATATAGATCATGTCCAGTGCTCTGCCCTCACCAATCCTCTTCATTACTTCTTCAATCAAAAACCTGACTCAAGTTAGCGAGACATGACTTATCACGCACAAAGTCATGTTGACTATCCCTAATCAATCCTTACCTTTCTGAATACATGCAAATCTTGTCCCTCAGGATCCCCTCCAGCAACTTGTCCATCACCAATGTCAAGCTCACCAATGTCCGGATTAAACACTATCTTGTCTCTTCTCCACCCAACTTCCCAACGTTTCTACATCCTGCTGTATTCTTTGACAAACTTACTCACTATCCACAACTTCACCAATTTTTGCATTGGTTTGGTTGCCTAAATCTTACATATGCTTCCTTTTTCTTTTTAAGTAAACTTTCAACATCTCTTGTCATCCAGAGTCCCCAAATCTTGACAACCTTATCTTTCATCCTCACAGGAACCTGCTGGTCCTGAAGTCTGATTACCGGACCTTTTTAAAAAAAACTCATACGCCATGTGTAGATGTTACTGCCAAATTCTCCAGTTCCTACTGTTGTTCTCTCACCGCCTATCACCTGACCTTGATCCAGGCCCAGCTGTTCAGGCTTTTATCAGGAAACTGCCGCTTCTGTTTGCCCCCAGGTTCACTCTGTTCTGCTGTTGTTGACCTCTCCACATTTACCCTGTCAAGCTCCTAAGAATCTTATATGTTTCAATAATGTCTTCTGTCATTCTTCTAAACTCCAATGAGTATAAACCAAACCCACTCAAGTTCTCCACACAAGGAAATCCCTTCATACACCGAACCAACTTAATGAACTTTCTCTGGACTGCCTCCATTGCCAGTATATCTTTCCTTAGATGCGCAGTAAAAGAACAAAGACATGGAAGGAAACGTGTAATGCAGTTACTCACCAATTAGTGCTATCCCTGGTTGTGATATTGCTGTATATGTTGGTTATTTCACTGGGGACTGTTACCATGACTTGACTTTGGTTATTGTGTTCACGCTTAATCCAGGTTGTGGTTGCTACAAGGGAGTATCTGAGCTACCTATGTCCGCTGCTCCAACTGTTGTGCTGTGCTGCATTGATAACCTTAACCTAGTCATGTAGTTCATTAATAACATCAATTGAGTTCTGATTAAGTTATACTGCAAGTCCCTGGGAGTTAAACAGTTTCAATGGGTTTTAGAGATGATCAGATTGTGTAGCCTCACAATCTTTCTCTATTACTAAAAAGTGTTTTTTCCTCTTAATAGATATGGCTTGTTTTCATGAAATAGCATTGGTTTCTGGACGACATCCTAAACCTGCCGGACTGGTTCTTCAATATGGAACAGCAGGATTTCGTGCACGGGCTGAACAACTGGATCATGTGATGTATCGCATGGGTTTGCTGGCAGTGTTGAGGTCCAAGAAAACCAAATCTACTATTGGTGTAATGGTCACAGCGTCCCATAATCCAGAAGTAAGATGCAAAGGGAAATTAATTTTGCATAGAGTAGTTGATTCTAATTTTACCTTATCAGTTCTTCAGCTACAGGATACGAAGGATGTGCGAATGCACTGAAATAAAGGACAGAAAACCCCTATGTTCCAATTCCAACGTTTTTGACAGTTCTAACATGTTTGATAGATCCAACATAAGAACAGAGGATTTTGAAGCAAGAATTGACCAGTTGGCCTTTTGAGCCAGCTGTTCCATTTGATAAGATCATGGTTGTGGTCTCTACTCCACTTCCTTGTCTTTTGTCTACCCCCCTGAATCTTTGACATCCTTGTTGGTCAAATATCTATTCAAATATGTAAACTGAAGAAATTTAATGATATGCTGTTCTCTGCTTTCTAGGGAACATACTAACATACTAAATACTAACAATTCTGAGAATAAAATTGTCTTCTTATTCTTAAACATTCTTTTTCTAGTCTCCCCTCCAGAAGATGATGTTGCCAGGGTTGGATGGTTTGAGCTGGGCAGAGGCTATTTTCCCTTGAGGGTCAGAAGTTGACGGGTGGACCCTATAGACATTTATAAAATCATGAGAGGCATGGATAGGGTGAATAGCCAGGGTCTTTTATCCAGGCTGGGGGAATCCAAAACTAGAAGGCATTGCTTTAAGGTGAGAGGGGAAATATTTAGAGCGGACCTAAGGGGTACCCCATTTTTATGCAGAGGGTGGTGTGTGTATGGAATGAGCTGTCAGAGGAAGTGGTGGAGGCTGGTACAATTACAATATTTAAAAGGCATCAGGATGAATATTGGAATAGGAAGGGTTTAGAGGGATATGGTTCAAACTCTGGCAAATGGGACTAAATTAATTTAGGATAACTGTTTGGCATGGACAAGCTGGACTGAAGGGTCTGTTTCCACGCTGTACAGATCTATGATTATCTCTCCTACATCAGGGAGACCAGAATATTGGCTATTGGTTTTCTCCAGCATCCTCTGTTCTATTCCAGAAGTTCACAATATCGCTCCTGCTGGCCTAGGGCGGCCACGTACACTGTCTGCTGCACCTGGCCCCACATCACAATCAGCAGTCTCTTGAAAAATATTTCTTTTTCACTGAGATAAACCTTTGCTGAAAGTTATTAAATAGCTGCTTAAAAGTCTGCCATTGTACCTTTGCTATCCTAACTATCAAACCTAGTTTCCCTGTTCACTTTAGCTAGCTCTGTCATCATACCTTGATATTTACAACTATTTAGATTTTAAAAGGTCAGTCTTAGACCCATGCTTTTCTGTTTTAACTCAGTGCAAAATTCAACCATGCAATGATCGCTGTAGCGTAGAAACACCTTTGTAATGAGATTATTGAATAATCCTGTCTCATTATATGTTATTACTATTATCTGCCATACAGCGCTTTTAGGGGGACTGTAGACTAGCCCTACAAACAATGCCTTAACTTTCCTTTTCGTATCTTTACTCAAACTGATTCTATATCTTGCTGTTTTGAGCTAAGGCCATCTTTCACAATTGTATAAGCGACATTCTTAATTTGCAGAGCAATGCCACCAGCATTTTCCTAGTTTCATGACTTTTCATAATGTCATAATGTTTTCAATATTGAAGTCCCGCTTTGGTCACCTTGCAGCCAAGTGTCTGTAAAAAAATAACATTATATATTTCTATTTGAGCTGTCAGTCTATTCATTTTGTTATGAATGCTGCACACATTCAGATGGAGAGCATTCATTTCTGACTTCTTACCATTCACGTAATCCTCGGCTATTTCTAAAGATCAAAGAACTAAGAACAAAGAAAATTACAGCACAGGAACAGGCCCTTAGGCCCTCCAAGCCTGCACCGATCGAGATCCTCTGTCTAAGTTTCTCATCTATTTTCTAAGGGTCTGTATCCCATTGTTTCCTGCCCATTCATGTACCTGTGCACATACATCTTAAAAGACACTAACGTGTCTGTGTCTACCACCTCCGCTGGCAATGCGTTCCAGGCACCCACCACCCTCTGTGTAAAGAACTTTCCGTGCATATGTCCCATAAACTTTCCTCCTCTCACTTTGAACTCATGACCCCCAGTAATTGAGTCCTCCACTCTGGGGAAAAAGCTTCTTGCTGTCCACCTTGTCTTTACCTCTCATGATTTTGTAGACCTCAATCAGGTCCCCCGCTCAATCTCCATCTTTCTAATGAAGATAATCCTAATCTACTCAACCTTTCTTCATAGTTAGCACCCTCCATACCAGGCAATATCCTGGTGAACCTCCTCTGCACCCTCTCCAAAGCATCCACATCCTTTTGGTAATGTGGCGACCAGAACTGTACACGGTACTCTAAATGTGGCCGAACCAAAGTCTTATACAACTGCAACATGACCTGCCAACTCTTGTACTCAATACCCCGTCTGATGAAGGAAAGCATGCCATATGCCTTCTTGACCACCCTATTGACCTGCGTTGCCACCTTCAGGGAACAATGGACCTGAACACGCAGATCTCTCTGTATATCAATTTTCCTCAGGATTTTTCCATTTACTATATATTTCGCTTCTACTGGTACATTCTTACATCTGCATGCTTTGGTCTTCTTACTGTTACCCAAATTGCTATCATGTTGTATTACCTTCTTGTTTCCCTTTGATTTATCACATCTCCTCTCACATGATTACTTCCCCAAACTGTTTATTGCCCTTTGTTATATGACGTACCAGAAGCTTAGTCACAGCACAATTCAGGTGAATACTGTCCTAGCAGTACAGCTCCTGTTTTTTTCCACTACTTTTACAAGTGCTTATGAGTCAACCCCTTTCAACCACATCAGTCTTTGAATCAAGCATTCAAGTCTGTAATCTTATTTAGCCTATATCAGCTTGCTACCAGCTTAGGTAATGATCTAAAAAATATTGCTTTAAAGTTCTGTGCTTTAATTTAATACCTAGCAGCTCATATTTCCTTGACAGAACTTCTTTCCAAGTCCAAGCTCTGTTGACCACAACAGTTTGATTCTCTGTCCTTGTCGTTCAAGTTCCTCTCCAACCTTAAGTAGATATTGTGAATCTTGGAACCTAGCAGGCAACACAGCCTTCCGAAATCCTGCTCGTGACTGCAGAGGACAGTGTCCAATCCCTAACCATAATCTAATCCCACACTTGAATTTCTTTCTTTATCAGGGTGCCATGGTTAGATCATTCATCCAGTTTCCAGCCTTTACTCTCACCCATTCGGGCTACAAGAACTTAAACTTTCTGGACAATTATAAGATCTATGGCTCCTCCACTCTACCTTCTTGATCCACTTAAATGCCTTAGTTGCAATCATATCTGCTTGTTCCTTACCACCGACCAAATTAGATAATTCTACCCTAAGTGGTATAGCAGCCTCTGGAGAAATTTGTATTTTATGCCTTCATGATGGCATGATGAGAATAAACCGGTTGATGTGGTGTATATAGATTTCAGCAAGGCATTCGATAAGGTTCCCCACAATAGGCTATTGTACAAAATGTGGAGGAATGGAATTGTGGGAGATATAGCAGTTTGGATCGGAAATTGGCTTGCTGAAAGAACCATGAAAGGTGGTAGTTGATGGGAAATGTTCATCCTGGAGAGCAGTTACTAGTGGTGTACTGCAAGGGTCGGTGTTGGGTCCACTGCTGTTTGTCATTTTTATAAATGACCTGGATGAGGGCGTAGAAGGATGGGTTAGTAAATTTGCAGACGACACTAAGGTCGGTGGAGTTGTGGATAGTGACGAAGGATGCTATAGGTTGCAGAGAGACATAGATAAGCTGCAGAGCTGGGCCAAGAGGTGGCAAATGGAGTTTAATGCAGACAAGTGTGAGGTGATGCACTTTGGTAGGAGTAACCGGAAGGCAAAGTACAGGGCTAATGGTAAGATTCTTAGTAGTGTAGATGAGCAGAGAGATCTCGGTGTCCATGTACACAGATCCTTGAAAGTTGCGACCCAGGTTGACAGGTCTGTTAAGAAGGCATACAGTGTTTTAGCTTTTATTAATAGAGGGATTGAGTTCCAGAACCAAGAGGTCATGGTGAAGCTGTACAAAACTCTGGTGCGGCCACACTTGGAGTATTGTGTACAGTTCTGGTCACCGCATTATAAGAAGGATGTGGAAGCTTTGGAAAGGGTGCAGAGGAGATTTACTAGGATGTTGCCTGGTATGGAATGAAGGTCTTACGAGGAAAGGCTGAGGGACTTGAGGCTGTTTTCATTAGAGAGAAGAAGGTTGAGAGGTGACTTAATGGAAACATATAAAATAATCAGAGGGTTAGATAGGGTGGATAGGGAGAGCCTTTTTCCTAGGATGGTGACGGCGAGCACGAGGGGGCATAGCTTTAAATTGAGGGGTGAAAGATATAGGACAGATGTCAGAGGTAGTTTCTTTACTCAGAGAGTAGTAAGGGAATGGAACGCTTTTCCTGCAATGGTAGTAGATTTGCCAACTTTGGGTACATTTAAGATGTCATTGGATAAGCATATGGACGTACATGGAATAGTGTAGGTTAGATGGGCTTGAGATCGGTATGACAGTTCGGCACAACATGGAGGGCCGAAGGGCCTGTACTGTGCTGTAATGTTCTATGTTCTATGTTCTATGTTCTATGATGCTGTGCCTCCAAGCTGTACCTGTAGCTTGGCTTCTAGCTCATTGACATTGAGCCACAGCTCCTAAAACTGTAGATACCTATTGCAGACATGGTTGATTTGCATCATGACAGCTTCATCAACTCCCATGTACTACAGCCCTCAACATGTGACCTGCCCTGCCCCTTTTCTATGTAACTTAATTTATTTTTCTTAATTTATAATTAATGAGTCTTAGTACTTTGATTAAACTTTACCACACTTATTAAATTTTGCTGTTAATAAAGCCTAATATTTCCTCATAAATTGTCCCTGTTTTGAAAAATAAAGCAGAAAATACTCTGACCAGTCACCTGCATCTATGTGACATCGTAGATTGATTAATCCTCCAATCTGCTGTGGACCCACAAACTGATCTAACTGCTTTATGGTCCCTTGCGGTCCGCTGGCGTACGATGTTTTGTTATGGTCTTTCACTGCTCTCTCCCCATCCCGTGGTGGCATTGTAATCTGTCAGTCTTCCCACTTCACTTTTACTGTTTTATGATTTCTCATGGCACGTCTGTTCTCTTTCTGCTTTATAGAATCTTGCTGCTGTCTCCATAGATGCTGTCTGACCTGAAACAAGCATTTTCTGCATTGATGTGTATAAATGTTCTGTGTTCTGAATTCCATCTTGTATTGCCATGCTGTAACTTCAACACACCATACCAAATTCACATTAGGCAAATCTGAACATTTTAAAACAAATGTCTGAAAGCAAGGTAAATGGGCCATTTATAGCTGTTATGCCCCTGTCCTTCGAAATTATACATATTCTTCATTCATGTTATTTCTGTCCCAATAATGTGACAGCCTAATTTATATTTTAAGTTTTCAAAAGTGGACAATAAATGAAGATTGAGACTGACCTTGAAATGCTGGAGCTATTCTGATGGTTAGCATATAAATGCATCACGAGTTATCAAACAGGCATTCAAAACAATTGTTTCTTTGTTTTATCCTTGCCTACACGGGAGTTAATTGATTACACTATTACTTCTAGTAGCAGCACCTCCAATTTTTATGTCACCTGTGTAGGGAAAGTTAGACAAACTCGGCTAGTGCATTTTATTCTTTGTTGCATTCGGAATTTGGATGTGACCAAACCCGAGTTAGTTGTATCGATTCATCATTTCTGCTCTGTCTAATCGTTGACAACTAAATTTAACTTGGTAGGATTTGAGTTTTTTTCATGTTGAAAAGAAAAGAGTTTTGAATACATTAAAATGTTAATTGTCTTAAATGTCAAAATTGAAATTTCTAAAATTTAGTGTTTTGTTTGTCTCTGCTTTTCCTCCCAGCATTTACTATATCCAGGCCTAATGGATCATGTGGTTAAGGAAGAGTTGAGCACAGTTTTTTTTAGTACATTAGATAGACTTTAAATGAAAATAAAGTCAGGAAATGCCAGAAATACTGAGGAGGTAAGGTAGCATCTATGGTGGGAAATAAACAATATTAAAATTTCTGGTGAATACTTGATGAAAAGTGACTTATCCGAATTTGTTTCATTGTCAGTGTTTTTACTTTGTATAGTTTATATTTTATTGAAGGATTGTCACTGGAATTCTGGAAAAGCACAAATGTGAAAGCTTTCTTTACTTGAGTTAATCCCTTTGTTTCTTTTGCAATTATCCATCAGAATATTTTCCATTTTTACCTGATCTACAAAGCTATTGACATTATTTAGCTTTGAATTGCAAGTGTCATCCAGGTGCCCGGCTAATTTTACGTAGAGGGATGATTGTTGCATTTTTAATCATAGAATGGCAAATTAGGAGCAGAAACTCGAGCTAGTTTTGTTTCACCCAGTAACAAGACAGACTTGCATTTATATGGCATTTTTAATAGTTACCAGATGCTTCAAAGCACTTTGCAGCTAGGAAATCCTTGTGAAGTTGACAAATATATAATACACACAATTTGTGCAAAACCATTTCTTAAAAGGAGCTCAGAGATAGTAAGAACTGCTGATACTGAAGTCAGAGATAACGCAGTGGGGAGCTGGAGGAACACAACAGGCCAGGCAACATCAGAAGAGCAAGAAAGCTGATGTGAGCAGAGATAATGGGAACTGCAGATGCTGGAGAATCCAAGATAACAAAGTGTGAAGCTGGATGAACACAGCAGGCCAGGCAGCATCTCAGGACCACAAAAGCTGACGTTTTGGGCCTAGACCCTTCATGAGAGAGGGGGAGGGGGAGAGGGTTCTGAAATAAATAGGGAGAGAGGGGTAGGCAGACCGAAGATGGATAGAGGAGAAAATAGGTGGGGAGATGGGGAGGGGATGTGTCAGTCTGGGGAGGACGGACAGGTCAAGGAGGCGGGATGAGGTTAGCAGGTGGGAAATGGAGGTGCGGCTTGAGGTAGGAGGAGATAGGTGAGAGGAAGAACAGGTTAGGGAGGTGGGGACGAGCTGGGCTGGTTTTGGGATGTAGTGGGGGAAGGGGAGATTTTGAAGCTTGTGAAGTCCACATTGATACCATTGGGCTGCAGGGTTCCCAAGCGGAATATGAGTTGCTGTTCCTGCAACCTTCGGGTGGCATCATTGTGGCACTGCAGGAGGCCCATGATGGACATGTCGTCTAAGGAATGCGAGGAGGAGTTAAAATGGTTCGCGACTGGGAGGTGCAGTTGTTTATTGCGAACTGAACATAGGTGTTCTGCAAAGCGATCCCCAAGCCTCCGCTTGATATCCCCAATGTAGAGGAAGCCACACCGGGTACAGTGGATACAGTATACCACATTGGCAGATGTGCAGGTGAACATCTGATGGATATGGAAAGTCATCTTGGGGCCTGGGATGGGGGTGAGGGAGGAGGTGTGGGGGAAAGTGTAGCACTTCCTGCGGTTGCAGGGGAAGGTGCCGGGTGTGGTGGGGTTGGAGGGGAGTGTGGAGTGGACATGGGAGTCACAGAGAGAGTGGTCTCCGTGATTCCCTTGTCTGCTCCACACTCCCCTCCAACCCCACCATACCCGGCACCTTCCCCTGCAACGGCAGGAAGTGCTACACTTGCCCCAACACCACCTCCCCCACCCCCATCCCAGGCCCCAAGATGACTTTCCATATCCATCAGATGTTCACCTACACATCTGCCACTGTACCCGGTGTGGCTTCCTCTACATTGGGGAAACCAAGCAGAGGCATGGGGGCTGCTTTGCAGAACACCTCTGCTCGGTTCGCAATAAACAACTGCACCTCCCAGTCACAAACCATTTTAACTCCCCCTCCCATTACTTAGATGATACGTCCATCATGGGCCTCCTGCAGTGCCACAATGACGCCACCCAATGGTTGCAGGAACAGCATTTCGTATTCTGCTTGGGAACCCTGTAGCCCAGTGGTATCAATGTGGACTTCACCAGCTTCAAAATCTCCCCTTCCCCCATTGCATCCCAAAACCAGCCCAGCTCATCCCCGACTCCCTAACCTGTTCTTCCTCTCACCTATCTCCTTCCACCCCAAGCCGCACCTCCATTTCCTAACCTCATCCCACCTCCTTGACCTGTCCGTCCTCCCCGGACTGACCTATCCCCTCCCTACCTCCCCACCTATACTCTCCTCTCCACCTATCTTCTCCTCTATCAATCTTCGGTCCGCCTCCCCCTCTCTCCCTATTTATTTCAGAACCCTCTCCCCATCTCCCCCCCACTCTGATGAAGGGTCTAGGCCCAAAACGTCAGCTTTTGTGCTCCTGAGATGCTGCCTGGCCTGCTGTGTTCATCCAGCTTCACACTTTGTTATCTAAGAAAGCTGATGTTTTGGGTCAGGACCCTTCTACAGAAATGCGGGAGGGGGAAGGGAGCTCTGAAATAAATAGAGAAAGGAGGGGTTGGGCTAGGGAAGGTAGGTGGGACGGGAATAGGTGAGCACGGGAAGCCAGCGGTGGGGATTGGTTAGTGAGGTGGGAGGAGCTGATAGGTGGGAGAGAAGATGGACAGGTCAAGGGGGCGGGGATGAAATGGACAAAACAGAGGCTCGGAGACCGCTTTGTAGAGTACCTGTGCTCGGTTCGAGATAAACAACAACACCTTCCAGTTATGAACCAGTACAGTTGCCCCTCCCACTCCCTGGTTGACATGTTCATCCTGGGCTGCCTCCAGTGTCACAATGATGCCACCCGGAAGCTGGAGGAGCAGCATCTCATATCTGCCTTGGGAGCCTACAACCCAATGGTCTCAATGTGAACTTTACTAGTTTCAAAATCTCCCCACCTCCGGCCTGATTTCTTGACTAACCCTCCCTCTCATCTCCACCCCCTTGATCGGTCCTTCCTCTCAACCATCTATCTACTCCACCCACCTCACTGACCAATTCCCCATCACTGCCTACTTGCACTCAACTATCACCATCCCACCTGCCTTTCCCAGCCCCACCCCTCCCTCTCTCTCTCTCTTTCACAGCTCCCTTGCCCCTTCCCCATTTCTGAAGAAGGGTCCTGACCCAACACGTTGGCTTTCTTGCTCCTCTGATGCTGCCCGGCCTGTTGAGTTCCTCCAGCTCCACACTGTTATCTCTTAGACATAGCAGTGTGTTAATGAACAGATAATGCTCAAATAATCTGTTTTTATGACATTGATCGAAGGATAAGTGTTGATTATGGCACCAGAGTTCCCCCTGCTCCTTTTAAATACTATTGCTGGATCATTTTCATCAACCTAAGAGAGCAGATGAAGTCTTGATTTAATGGGTTGTTCTGAAGGACAGCACCTCTGGCAGTGCCGCACTGCCTCAATTCTGCACTGTGAGTGTCTGCCTCAATTTTTGTGCTCACATCCTGGAGTCCCCAGGTTAAAGGCACAGGACCAAATGTAGGATCCCCAGAAGAGCAAATCTGAGATTAGTTGACTCAGTATCAACTGGAATTCTGAGCTAAAGTTTGTTGCATTTGTCTCCCTTGCTTTTTAGAGAAAATCAGTTTTGACCGGCAGGGTTAAATTACTCTCGCTCTGCACAGAGTGGAACTGAAATGATTGCAAGATCCTTAAGCTATACTTTTATACGTAAAAAAGTGATTTTGTACTAAAAGAAGGTACTTGTGTAGCAATAAAGCTATTTTTAAACCAAATTCATTGAGTCTTTAAAGCACAGAGATGCTATTATATCCTCTCTTCAAGGACAAATAATTCCACGTCCAACTATCCTGTCATATTCCCTAGCCCCACAAATCTTTTCTCTACAAATATTTATCCAGTTGCCGTTTGAATGTTAGGAATGAAACTACCACTGTTCCTTTATTCGCTGGGTTTTAACTTTGCTGGCAAATCTGACATGCAGCTTTATCAAATGCTGTTTGGAAACTCATATGTATCTCACAAGCTGCATTATCTCATCAACCTGTATTACTTCAGAAAAGAAACTCAAATTGAGCATAATTTTCCCTGAAAAAATATGTGCTGGCTTCCGTTAGTTAATCCATGTTTGTTCAAAGGTTTGTTAATTTTGTCCAGCATTAGCATAACTAAATGTTTTCCTGGTATTGAGGACAAACTCTCCTGTTGCTCCTGGGTTAATCCTTGAATCTGATTTTTTTATTGTTTAAAGAAGGAAAATTCCAATTTTCAAATCTTTGGTACCATTCCTGTATCTAAGATTAGACGATTCCTGCCAGTGCCTTGGCAATATTCGGTCTTAATTCGCTCAGATTCCTTGGATACACCTGATTCAGTTCTATTGATTTATGAACTTTGACACGCAGCCAGCCTTTCTAATGCCTATTTTTGTTCTTTTTTTAAAAATAAATTTTAGCCAATGCATTATCTCAATTTTTTCTATGATCATGTCAGCACTTTTTTGGTAAAGGTGGGTGCAAAGTACTAATTTAGCACCTCAGCTAGTCCCTCTGTCTCCATATGTAAATTCGGCTTTCTGTCCCTCTTTTTACTGTTTTTTAACTACTTGTATGTCAGTGGAAGACTTGAATGAATTTTTTCCGCACGTGGGATGTTGTCACAACAGTTTGGAACTTGATGCATGTTGTCAGTCAAGTGACCGTTGACTCAGGAAAACAGTCCATAAAGGCAACTTTGTCTTTGTATATATTGCTGTCTTAAATTATTACTACCTATTACAGGAAGACAATGGAGTGAAATTGGTTGATCCTTTAGGAGAAATGCTTGCACCTGCATGGGAAGCATATGCCACGCAGCTGGCAAACGCAGAAGAACAAGATCTGAAATCTGTCTTAACCAGTATTCTTGACAACGAGTCTGTGAACTTGCAGGAAGTAGCTCGGGTTGTTCTTGGCAGAGACACACGGTATGTGTTGTGGTTTTGTTCTAATGAGTATAGCTTGAATCATGTATTTCTCAGTTTTTGGAGCTGGGAAAAAGATGTCTTGTTAAGTAAACTGATATTCTATTGTTTACTGTTTTGTTTGTTGCATTTGTATAAAATGATCCAACAATTTCCTTTTAATATCCAGGCTAATTTGAAGCAAAACATGGAGTCGATATTGGCAATTATTTGTGAGCTTCCTGTTATATCAGTACTGGGGTCGGTGCATCATCTCAAATTCTTGAAATTCACACTTCAATATTTAATTCATGGCATTGAACTAGTTTAGCACTGAAATTAAGAATTCATCAAATTCAGTGTCTTCACCCAGGTAAATAAACACAGCTAAGTCAGCATTTATTGTCCATCTCTAATTGTCCTTGAGAGGTGGTGGTGAACCACTATTTGGAAGTGCAGCAACCCAAGGAACACCTTGTGTAGATATACTCACAGTACTCTTTGGAAAGGAGTTCCGGGAGAGTATGATATGAATCATGAAGTTCAATAATACCTTTGTTCAGTGAACAAACAGAGCAGGCATTATGACCAATCTTAATTCAGTTGCATGATAATTCCAAAAACAATATAACATGTTCATATGTGAACGCTCGGGTTGTGTAGGACACAGACATTCTGTCTGTGTTACACGGTGTAAAGGGTTTCAGCAGAACACGTAGACACTCTATAACTTATGCCGTGTAAAATAAAATATCGCATGCTTATCCATTATCCATAGGTTGCCACACCTTGTTTACACAAGATGACTTAAAGCGTAGAACACAACTGTATAGCATAGGAACAGGCCCTTTGGCCCACGATGATGTGTGAACATGAGTTCAAATGAAACTAATCTCTCCTGCCTGCCATTGGTCCCTATGCCTCTGTTCCTTGCATATTCATGTGCTTTTCTAAAAGTCCCTTAAATGCCCCTATTGTATCTGCTTCCACCACCACCTCTGGCAGTGCATTCCAGATTCCTACCACACTGTATAAAAAAAACTTGCCCTTCACATGTCTTTTGAATTTTTTTCCCTCTAACTGTAAATGCATGCCCCCTCGTACTAGATATTTTAACTTGAAGAGAAAGATTTTGACTGTCAACGCTATCGATGCGTCTCATAATTTTACAGACTTCTTTCAAGTCTCCCCTTAGCTTGCACCGTTCAAGAGAAAACAAGCTGCGTTTTTATATCTTCTTATAGCTCATACTGTCTAGTCCAAACAGCATCCTGGTAAACCTCACCTGCACTGTCTCCGAAGCCTCCACGTACTTCAGTAATGTGGCGAGCAGAATTGAACACAGTATTCTAAATGTAGCCTAACCAAAGTCTTATAAAGCTGCAATTGGCATCTGACATCCTGACTCTTGTACTCAATTCCCTGATCAATAAGGCAAACATGCCATATGCCTTCTTTACTACCGTGTCTACTTGTGTGGCTGCTTTCAGGGAGGTATGGACTTGAACAGCATTGATCCTTCTGTACATCAATGCTGTTCAGAGCCCTGACATTAACTGCATACTTTCCCTTCACCTTTGATCTCCCAAAGTGCAGCACCTCATACTAATCCAGTTTAAACTCCATCTACAACTGATCTATATCGCACTGTATCCTTTGATAACCGTGTACACTACCAACAACTCCACCAATTTTTGTATCGTCTGCAAACTTGCTAACCTGCCCATTTACATTTTCAAATAAGTAATATATATCAAACAGCAGGGGTCCTAGTATGGATCTCTGCGAAACATCACTAGTCATGGAACTCCAGCCTGATAAAACACCCTTCCACCAATACACTAAGCCTTCTATAGGCAAACCAATTCTGAATCCACACGCCCAAGTCACTGTGGATCCCATGCATTCTAATCTTCTGGTTGAGCCTTCCATGAGGAACCTTGTCAAAAGCTTTACTAAAGTCCATGTAAACAATATCCACTGCTCTACCCTCATCGATCACCTTCGTTGTCACCTTGAAAAATTTCACTCAAGTTAGTAAGACATGACCTGCCCTGCACAAAGCCATTCTGACTTTCCCTAATTAGGCCATGCTTTTCTAAATGTGCATAATTCCTATCCCTAGGAATTCTCTCCAATGGTTTCCCAACCACTGCTGTCAGACTCACTGGTCTGTAGTTTCCTGGATTATCCCTATTTCCTTTCTTGAACAGAGGAACAACGTTAACTACTGGGCTTCTTACCATTGTTCCCACTAATTATTTTTGAGTGGATTGCAAACTTGTCTGAGCACTCCATTTTGTTCATATGTCACATTGTAAAAGTCACTGAAGTTTCACAAAATAAGGAGCAGCATGTTTGTTTCAAAATGCTGTGTGATTGACAACACTGTTTTGCTCCAACCTGTCCTGCTCCAACCTGCCCTATTCTCTCCTTGAAGATTGCTTTCTGCCTTTACTTCCCACTGTTCACAGTCTACCTTTTTGTATACATTCACGCTTGCATATATCTATTCATGTCTCACTTGTCCAGTTCTCCTCTTCCTCCCTCACACATTCCATACCTCGACAGCTGCCTCCTCCATCTTGACACATATAACAGTTTGTATAAAATGTGGAAAGGATTAGGGAAGAAACAATTTGAAGGTCTGGTCTTAAATCATAAATAACCTTAGAGATCCATTCAGCTCCCCAAATAGTGAAATGAAGGGGTCATAATCTAGTCTCATCCATTAGTCACTCACTTGGACAGCTTCAATGAGCATGTGGCGTCCAGGCTAGTGCATGTGACCCAGTCAGTGCTAAAAGTAGATGCTCCTTGATCATGCTGTGTATTGTGATCATTTTGGTGGGAGGTTGTGACTTTGGATTCATAATCTGGAGCCCCAAGCTAATATTTCTGAGAACAAGGTTCAAATTCCACCTGATAGATGTTGAAGTAGATTTTCAATAAAATCTGGAATTAAAAAGCTATCCATGAGAAGCCACGTAACCATTGTCGGCTCAGAGGAGCAGGAAAGCTGATGTTTTGGACCAGGACTCTTCTTCAGAAATGGGGGATGGGGGATGGGGGAAGGGGAAGGGAGCTGTGAAGTAATTAGAGAGAGGAGAGGTGGGGCTGGGGAAGGTAGGTGAGATGGTGGTAGGTGAGCACAGGTAGGCAGTGGTAGGGATTGGTCAATGAGGTGGGAGGAGTGGATAGGTGGGAGAGAAGATGGATAAGCCAAGGATGCAGGGATGAGGCTGGGGGTGGGGAGATTTTGAAACTCGTAAAGACCACATTGAGACCATTAGTTTGTAGGCTCCCAAGGTGGAATATGAGATGCTGCTCCTCCAGTTTCTGGGTGGCATCATTGTGACACTGGAGGAGGCCCAGGATGGACATGTCACCTAGGGAGTGGGAAGGGATGTTGAAGTGGTTCACGACTGGCAGGCTCTTCACATCCTCAGAGTAGTCATAGAGCTGTACAACATGGAAACAGACCCTTCAGTCCAACTCACCCATGTGGACCAGATATGCTAAATTAATCTAGTCCCATTTGCAAGCATTTGACCCATATCCCTCCAAACCCACTTTCCTCCCTTGTCTTGTCCAATATTCTGGGGTATATCCCATCAGGCCCTGGGGATTTGTGTACTTTAAAGTTTTTCAAGACCGTCGATATCTCCTCCCTTTTGATCTCAACATGATCCAAACTATCTACACATCCTTCCCCAGAGTCATCATCCACCAAGTCCATGGTTCTATGGTGAATACTGACGCAAAGTACTCATTTAATATCTCACCCATTTCCTCTGGCTCCACACACAAATCCCCTTCTATATCCTGAGTGGGCCAATGCTCTTTTGGGCTACCCTTTTGCTCTTTATATATGTATATAAAGTGTTGAGATTTTACTTGATCTAGTTGGCCAATGACTTTACATGACCTCTTTAGCCCTCCTGACTCTTTGCTTAAGTTTCTTTTGACTTTCCTTGTATTCCACCCTTGCTTCATGTTTCCAGCATCCAAGCCTTGATAAATGCATCCTTTCTCTTCTTGATTAGGTTCACAATATCTCTCGTTATCTAAGGTTCCCTAAACATGCCATACCTGTCCTTCATCCTTAAAAGAATGTGCCTGTCCTGAGTTCCCAGCAACTTACACTTGAAAACCTTCCACATTACCAGAAGTTGATTCAACCTCAAACACCTGCCTCCAATCTACATTCTCATTTCCTGCCTGATATTGTTGTAATTAGCCTTCCACCAATTTAGCACTTCCATCTGACAACCACATTTATCTTTATCCATCAGTACCTTAAAGCTCTCAAATTTAATACCAGCCTTCATGTAACAGGGCTACCACAACTGCATATAGCACCCCAGAAGAGCCTTCAACAACATCTTGTGCAGCCTTAACATGATGTTCCAATTCCGATACTCAAAGGTCTGAAAAATGAAGGCAAGCGTGTTAAGTCGATACTGATGGAGTGTGCCCTGAGATGTTGGTGACTGGCATCTGACATGGAAGTCGTAAGTAGTGACTTGGAGTTGACCTGATACCTGATCAGACTTTCATGACTGGAATTGAGTTTCTATCTAATATGCTTTAGAATGGGCACCTGCATATTAACGAGGCAAGATTAGGTAATAAGAAGGGCAATGATGAATGATAAGCTCCATTTATAAATCTCTCATCACTGACCAGTGAGAATTTCATCTCCATGACTGGAATTTGTTTGGAAAGCATGTCTTGGTGCTTCTGACATTGTGAAAGGCTTTGCTTGGGTTCCATGCAATTGTGCTAAATTTCTTACTACAGCCCACATTACTGAGAAGATTCTGGCTCTTGAGTTCCATTCCCTCTTTGTTAAGGCCAGTCCCGACTTTCTCCACTTGACTTGCTTATTCCAAACATCCGCCTCATTCTTGATGCCCACACTGGAAGAAATAGCTTCTCATGTAAATTCTATCAACAATTTAAAGCCTTTCTACAGAAACATCCTTTGCAAGTGTGAAATAAGCCCGAAGGATGCTTTGGAGAGGGGGCAGAGGAGGTTCACCAGGATGTTGCCTGGTATGGAGGGCACTAGCTATGAGGAAAAGTTGAGTGGATTAGGATTATTTTCATTAGAAAAACGAAGATTGAGCAGGGACCTGATTGAGGTCTATAAAATCATGAGAGGTATAGACGAGGTGGGTAGCAAGAAGCTTTTTCCCAGAGTGGGGGACTCAATTACTAGAGGTCATGAGTTCAAAGTGAGAGGAGGAAAGTTTATGGGACATATGCGTGGAAAGGTCTTTATGCAGAGGGTGGTGGGTGCCTGGAATGCATTGCCAGCGGAGGTGGTAGACGCAGACACAATAGTGTCTTTTAAGATGTATCTGGACAGGTACATGGATGGGCAGGGAGCTAAGGTATACAGATCCTTAGAAAATAGATGACAGGTTTAGACAGAGGATCTTGATCAGCACAGGCTTGGAGAGCCGAAGGGCCTCTTCCTGTGCTGTAATTTCCTTTGTTCTTTGAAAGGAATAAGAAACAAAGACTACAACTTTTCAGTGATGACAATCCAAGTTAATTTGCAAATATGCAGGAACCACTTCATCTGATTGATGGTTCAATGCA
Source organism: Stegostoma tigrinum (assembly GCF_030684315.1). Classification (NCBI taxonomy): domain Eukaryota; kingdom Metazoa; phylum Chordata; class Chondrichthyes; order Orectolobiformes; family Stegostomatidae; genus Stegostoma; species Stegostoma tigrinum. The sequence goes on along the minus strand of NC_081362.1, from coordinate 31,275,897 downwards.
GTATGCTGAATATATTACAAATTAAATCCTTCCCTTACACGGAAGGTCAATGTGATCTGGATAATGGGCATTTTGAAAGAGGCATTTAAAATTCATTGTTTATTGAACATTTGAATTTACCGTTGGCTGATAAAGGTTGAAATGGAGTGAGTTTATCTCAACAGACTTGCAATTACCCCCAAGTTAGCTCAAAATATTTAATGCAGCCTGTGTTCTGTCAATTAATTTTTTCTGTGCTGTGAACCTGTCCATGATGAACACCACTGACGCTCACTTCAAAGTTATCTTTAAGCACAGTGATCTTCATATCATAGATTAAAGACAGCAGAACCGAGGTGTCCCTCAGAACAGAAAAGACAGAGAAACTGATTTTGTAAGCATTTCCTTGATATTTTGCTTAACAAAACCCAACCTTTCCACTACCCAAATCATTCCCACAATGGATATTAATTTGAATTTGTTATGAGGTCATTTAAATCAGTCCTCGCAATGTTTCCCTTAGACAGATTTAGAGGTGCAATAATTTTGAAATACATACTGGATAAGATAATGCTTGAAGCTACTCTCTACACATCTGAATAAAGAATGTAAAGGTTTGCAATTCTACAATCCTTGCACAGCCTCAGGATGTCCCGGTGTCCTTTGGGACTGTTGAAGTACTTTTTAACACTGTAGTCATGGTTAAATAGCAGTATAGCAGTCGCTAATTTGTGCATTACATGATAATGCACCAACAGGTCGTTCTGTTATTGTAATCTGCAAGCATTTAGGTGCATTTAAGACATTCAGCTGGAGTCTTGCTTTTCAGTCAACTTTCTGTGAACTGTGTAAACCCTCAGACTGAGTACCAGATAAATGTTGGCAAATGGGACTGGATTTATTTAAGATATCTGGTGGGCAGGGATGAGTTGGACTGAAGGGTCTGTTTCCATGCTGTATGTCTCTATGACATTATAAGTCTATCTACACGCCAGCTTCTCTCCTTAGAGTTCATCCATCACGTGACCTCTCACATCATTTGATAATTAACCCATTACTTCACAATAGAAACCAGATTATCTGTGCTAGTGGGTGTGGGTGTTAGTTAGCTCCCTTAGCTTGATGGTTGGTTTCTGATGTAATGCGATGCTAAAGGAGGGTTCCATTTCTGAACTATTTGAGATCATCACAAATGTCCTACCTGCTTGACCTTGCCCCTCACTTGAGACAAGATGACATTTGGGTTGAATGCCAGCAGTCATCTCTCTGTCTGATGAGCGAACAGATCTCTAGGATACTGATGTCCTTATCTCTGTTAGTAATGATGGCCAACAGGTAGCAATTGGCTACAATATCAAAGAGAACTTTCTTTTGTGAAGTGACAAGAGCTACTCCTGTGGAGGTGTTGGCCTAGTGATGTTGCCACTAAACTATTAATCTTGAGAACCAGGTAATGTTCTGGGGACCTGGGTTCAAATTCAGCCGTGGCGGATGGCAAAATTTGAATCCAATGAAAGTCTTGAATTAAACATCTCATGATGATCATGAAACTATTGCTGATTGTTGGGCAAAGCCCACCTGGTTCACTAGTGTCCTTTAGGTAAGGAAACTGCTATCCTTTGCTGTTCTGACCAGCATTCTTTGTGCTGTTGCTTACCATTCAACCTTTGAAACTGCAGATACTTGTTTGCTGTTTCCTCAGCTTTGTGTTCCTTCAATGCACATGCATATGCATGTGCATATATTTTCTCACTCTCTATCACACTGTCTGACACATTCTCTCAGACACACACAGAGAACTGAGTCATAATAGTATGTTTGTGAATACTTGTACACTGACTTGGGGGCTGCCAGTCTCTGTATACTTCATTTGGTGAGGGCAAGAACTGCAGATGTTGGAGTCAGAGACTATACAGTGTGGAGCTGGAAGATCACATCAAGTCAGGAAGCATCAGACGAGTACGAAAATTGGCATTTCAGGTGGGGATCCTTCTTCAGAACTCTGTTCCCGTAGCTCCACACTGTTATCTCTGTATACTTCACATCACTTTCTTAGCCCTGCTCACTGAATTCAGCGTTAACTTGCAGAAATCAAGCCTCTGAGTGGCTCACATTGCTTTTTTGGTGCATAGGTTGCCAGCAGAGGGAGAGGAAGGCAGTGGGGAGCATTGAACTGTCAAGGGTGTGGAACTGTCAACGTGTGGCACTGTGCTATGTCAACATCACAACTGCAGCATCAGCCAACAGTTTCTAAGGCAAACACACTGCATGGTTGTTAGGGGCGGCAAGGTGGGTCAGTGATTAGCACTGCTGCCTCCCAGTGCCAGGGACTTGGGTTCGATTCCACCCTCTGGCAACTGTCTGGTAGAGTTTGCACATTCTCCCTGTGTCTGCATGGGTTTCTGCTGGGTGCTCCGGTTTCCTCTCACGTTCCAAAGATGTGCTGTACACTGCTTATGTAGACACCTTACCTTCTTGCTTGCTGTGCCTCCGTTCATAGAAGCTCATTTTCTGTACTTGCCGGTCTTCAATCAGCACTGTAGTTCATGCTTTGATGTTGGGGTTTTATGCTCAGCCCTGCTTCTTTAATTCGGCTCATTTTCTTGAGAGTGACATTTTGAAGTGAATTTCCCAAACATGTATTTGACAGTTACATTGCTTCAAGTATGCCATAGTGTGCCTTGGGGGAAACATGATTTCTAACTCTCATCTGGAGCTCCTAACATTTTTGTTTGTATTAGCAAGAGCTTTTGCTGCCTTCCTGTTAATAATGAAAGCTTTTATATTTCACTTTTTTTTATAGACATTCTTTTTCTTTCTTCCTTATATTCGTAGATAGAGCTAGGCAATCCTACAACCAACAGATCAGATCTAAGTTCTGTAGTCCTGCCACATCCAGTCATGAATGATCGTTGACAATTAAGCAACTCACCAGAGGAGGAGGCACCACAATATTCCCCGTCCTCAATGATGGAAGACCCCAACACATCAGTGTAAACAATAAGGCAGAAGCACTCACAGCAGTGTTTAGTGACAGGTGCCAAGTGGATGATCTATCTTGGCCTCCTCTACTAGGCCCCAGCATCAGAGATACCAGCCTTCAGCCAATTTGATTCACTGCATGTGATATCAAGAAACGTTTGGAGGCACTAGATACTGCAAAGGCTGTGGATTCTGACAACATTCCAGCAGTAGTACTGAAGATGCGTGCTCCAGAATTTGCTGCTCCTCTAGCCAAGCTCTCTCAATACAGTTACAGCAGTGACATCTACCTGACAATATGAAAAAGTGCCCAGTATGTCCCTTACACGCAAAGCAGAACAAATTCACCCTGGCCAATTATCGCTGTATTCGTCTACCCCAGGTCTGTAAAGTGATGGAAGGAGTCATCAACAGTGGTACCAAGCAGTACTTCCTCAGTGACACCCGGTTTGGGTTCTGCCAGGGCCACCCATTACAGCCTTGGTTCAAAAGAGCTAAATTCCAGAGGTGAGGTGAGAGTAATAGCCCTCGATACCAAGGCCACATTTGGTTGAGTGTGGCATCAAAGAGCAAAGCTGGGACCAGTGGGTGTCAAGGGACAAAATCTCCACTGGTATCAGTCATACCTGGCACATTGGAAGATGGTTAAAATTGTTGGACATCAATGATCTCAGCTGCAGCACACCTCCGCAGGAGTTCCTCAAGATAGTATCTTGGCCCCACCATTTTCAGCTGCTTCATTGATGACCTTCCCTCCATCATAAGGTCAGAAGTGGGAATGTTTGCTGATGAATAATGTTCAGCACCATTTGTCACCCCTACCAAATAAGGAGCTTAGTGGACAGTAAGGAGGTAGTAACTAAAGCCTGTAAGGAACTAGATAACGAAGTCACTGTGACTAAGGGAAAGAGTAGGCAGAGAGCAGATGATGAACGTAAAGGGACAGGTGGTCTGAGGTGCATTTGTTTTAATGTGAGAAGTGCAGCAGGTAAGGTAGATGAACTTCGGGCTTGGATTAGTACCTGGGAGTATGATGTTATTGCTATTACTGAGTCTTGGTTGAGGGAAGGGCAAGATTGGCGACTAAATATCCCAGGATATAGATGCTTCAGGTGGGATAGAGAGGGAGGTAAAAGGGGTGGAGGAGTTGCATTACTGGCCAAAGAGAATATCACAGCTGTGTTGAAGGAGGGCACTACGGAGGACTCGAGCTGTGAGGCAACATGGGCAGAGCTCAGAAACATGAAGAGTGTGGTAACAATGTTGGGGCTGCATGACAGGCTTCTCAACAGTGACAGATTCTCCAAGTTTTAACATCTAAGTCCAGTCGTTGAGGCTGAGTGTGTGTGCCTGAAACTGAGTGACAGAGCACATATATACCCCACAATAAATGAACCTTGAAGCAGCAAGCACCCGCGCTAAACCAGTTAGTGTAATGTCACCTGTGATGATCTCTTAACCTGAAGATTATATGATGTGCCATACATGCTCTAACCATGTAACTTCATGCATGAATTTTCTTTTGCCTTGACTCTGGGTGGCACAAGGATCTAATCCTTGTTTGGACTTGTGATAAATTAATCTTTGTCACACTTTAATCTGTGAACAATTAAAGTATGGCGCATTGTCTGACTAACCATGGTGCGTGTTGTCAGAAGCCTTAAATGACCAACTTATACACAGCATATCTTCCTGCTGGGTGTAATGGATTAAAATTTACCGCACACAGCATTTTGTTTGTATGTGCAAGTTCAGAACCTGTAATTTTGTGTTCTGTCTTTTATTTTCAGGCCTAGTAGTCTAAATCTTGCCCAAGCTGTTATTGATGGAGTAAGTGCCTTAGATGGAACTTACCAAGGTATGTGCTAAAGTTACCTTCACAACTTTATCTTTTGAAAGTGATCTTGTAATCTGTATTTACTTGTTTCAAAACATGAATATTTTATACTTTGCATTTAGCATCCTATTGAAGATGTGTCAGCGCTGGATAGTAACTTGGATATCTGCTATGTGTAACATTGACACGTTAAAAGGTGTAATTTATGCTGACAGCACAATTTTCTATTCACCAAGGAGGCAGGTATAATACCAAGTGCCATGATGACTTAATTGGGCAGAAGTCAGAGATAAAATTCATACTGCAACAGAAACAAGCAATTAAGTCCTCCTTCCTTAGCTGACGTGGCAAGAAACCTACATACTCACATTTGCATGTTAGTAATTGCACAACTCAGGAACATAGAAGATAGGAGGAGGAGGAGGAGGAGGAGGCCATTTGCCCTTCAGGCCTGCTCCACCATTCTTCACAATCGTAGCTGATTGTCCAACTCAATAGCCTAATCCTGCTTTCTACTCATAACCTTTGATCCCATTTGCCCCAAATGTTATATCTAGTCGCCTCTTGAATACAGTCAATGTTTTGGCTTCAACTATTTCATGTGGGAATGAATTCCATATGCTTACCACTCTTTGGGTGAAGAAATATCTCCTCATCTCTGTACTAAGTCATCCACCCAGAATCCTCATACTGTGACCTTTGATTCTGGACACACCCACCATCCGGAACATACTCCTGCATCTACCCTGTCTAGTCTTGTTGGAATTTTATAAGTCTCTGAGATCCCCCCTCATCTGTCTGAAGTCTAGCAAAAAAGAATCCTCACCAAGGTCCTGTATAATTGCAACAACACATCCCTGCTCCTGTACTCGAAACCTCTCGTGAAGAAGGCCAACATAGCATATGTCTTCTTTACTGCCTGCTGCACTTGCTTGTATACTTTCAGCAACTGGTGCACAAGGATGCCCAGGTCCCACTCCTCACTCCCTTCTCCCAATTTGCAGCCATTCAGGCAGTAATGTGCCTTCTTGTTTTTGCTTCCGAAGAGAATAACCTCACATTTATCCAAATTGTACTGCATCTGACGCTGATTTACCCACTCCCCCAGCCTGTCGAGTTCATACTGAAGGATCTCTGCATCCTTCCACCATAATTTTCCCTTCCCGTTAAATGCTTGCCCAGCTAAGATACTGGTTGCCTCAGAACTTGACTACATCAAACGTGTACCTGTTCACTTTGCTGTTCTGTCTCCAGATTGGGATGAGTCTACAGATTTCACTGCCTCTACCAAAACCTTGTCGATGAACTCTGCCTCCTGATCTGACAGGGTCAGACAGCAGCTTTTCCTTGTCAGCAGATACTTCAGCCTAACAGTCCAACACCAGGTTAAGTATCAGAATGGTATTTTATCCCACAAGACAGGCACCTGTTGCAGCGAGGGCACTTTAGCATAGAAGGCAAGGTGTAACTATATGGCTAGAAGGAAATGAAAAGCTTGTTTGAAAGGTGGGTATGTTTTGCTGTGTGGCATGGTACTTTGTCATTGTCAGCTGGCGTGTGGTTGCAATGTATATAGTAAGGACAGTGCATATGCATGCATGAAAACTATGGTGATACCTTTTGTAAAAGGGAAAGTGTGAGTGTCAGCAGTATTCAATCAGGGGGTATCGTCACAGTCTGGAGTGACTGGAGAGCTTGGGCTGTTTTCAGTCTGGGGATGTTGGCCAAAGTCAGCAGGGATCAGGGTTTAATTCCGTTTTGGTCTGGTATTTGTTATTTAGTTTTGGGTTGTGGGCTTCACTGGCTGGGCCGAAGTCAGCCCTGGAAGTTGCACAATATCTTGCGAGTCAGTCAGTTGCGTTCATCTTGCAAATTCAGTCCAAGAAATGGTTGTGATCATTTGGGGCTATCCTGTAAAGTTTGCCCAGGTGATGGACCACTTCAGCGCGAAAGCCAAGGGAAGCACCTTGTGGCTTTGAGAGAACACTCTAGCACAGAAGGCATGCAGGCAGATAGTTATTGTTTGTAATTGGTCAGTTTTATGATCTGTCTGTGGTGTAGTCAAGCTTGCAAGCAGCAAAAATTTGGGGATTAGCAGGCTATATTGTAATCAAGCAGGAGTAGAAACCTCCAAGCTACTATGATTTGATGGCCAGAAGCTGTCCTCAACAACAGCAACAATGCAGAATTAAAAGGAACTTGTAATGCTTGGGGCTTCCAAGGTGTGAGACTAACCTCAGAGCATACCTTGGAGCATCAGGAGGAAAGATGTCAGGGATCAACAGTCCCTTTATTACTAAGGCTCTGCACTTTCAGCAGACCTGAGAACGAAAATGAAAGTAGCATGGCAGAGATTAGTTTTGTAAGGATGAAGGATTTCCTTCCCAAAAGGAGTTTGGTTTTGACAATAAGAGGATGTGGTGGTTATGAGTGAAAAACCAATACATAGGTGTAGGCCCTCAGGCCCACCAAGACTACACATGATACCTTTGTAAACTACAAACCTTTTGCCTCAATGCTGTCTGTATCTCTCTATTTCTTGCCGAATCGTGTATCTGTCAAAATGGATCTAAAAATGTTGCTATTGTACCCACCTTCTCCACCACCTCTGGCATTTTAGGCATGTACCACCCTCTCTTTAAAGGAGATGCAAGGTGGGTTTTTATTACTTACCCCCTTTCACCTTAAATGCGTGCCCCCTCGTAATTGACACTGCTGCCCTGTGGGGGTAAAACCTGACCATTCTTTCCGTGCCTCTTCATTATCTTGAGAACTTCTATCAGGTTGCCCCTCATGCTTCGATATTCAAGTGAAAACAAATCCAAGTTCATCCCGTCTCCTCTGATAACTAATACCCCCTAAACCATGCAGCATCTTGATAAACAATTTCTGCACCCTCTTCAAAGCCTTCACATCCTTCTGGTAAGGTGGCAATCCAAACTGTATACAAAATTCCAAATGTGGCCTAACTGAAGTTCCATACAGCTGCAACATGACATGCTAATTTTTATACTCTGTGCCCTGACTAATGAAAGCAAGCATGCCATATGCCTTCGTGACCACCTTATCCACTTGTGTTGCCACTATCAGGGAACTGTAGACCTGTACACTTAGATCCCGCTGTATTTTTATGCTGCTAAAGATTCTCCCACTAACTGTATACCTTCTGCATTATATCTTCTAAAATGCATGACGTTACATTTGTCTGGATTAAACTGCCATTTCTCAGTCCAATGTTTGCAGCTTATCTACATCCTGCCGAACCATCTGGCAGCCCTCCTCATACTGGTCTCCCGCAATCTTTGAGTCATCCACAAACTTACTAAAGAGGCAACCTACCTTCGCAAAATCATTTGCATGTTACAAACAACAGGGGTCTCAGCACTGATCCCTGCTGAACACCACTGATCATAGATCTCAAAAACCAAAATATGCCCTTCCACCGCAAGTGTGACTAAGAAAGTTCTGTATCCATTTTACCAGATCACTGAAGATCCCATGTGATTTCACCCTTTGTATCAGCCTGCCATGAGGGACAACATCTACTGGCCTGCCCTCAATCATCTTTGCTACTTCCCAAAAAATGCAAGCGAGAGACGACCTTGTCTGCAAAAAGCTATGCTGCCTTTCCAAAAAAGTCCATTTTCTTTCAAATATGAGCAAATCCTATCCCTATGAATCTTCTACACTTTCCCTATCACTGATTTAAGGTTCACTGGCTGATAATTTCCCAGATTATCCCTGTTGCTATTCTTAAACAAAGGAACAACATTGGCTATTCTCCAGTCCTCTGGGACTGCTCCTGTGACTAAAGAGGATACAGAGATTTCATGCAGGTCCCAGCAGTTTTGCACTCTGCTTCTCTCAGCATTCTGCTAGAGGTCCCGTCAGTCCCGGGGACTTGTCTACCTTTAATAGTTTTCAAAATACTGAAAACTGTCTCCTTTATACATCTTTATGTACCTTAGAATTTCAACATAAACATTTCAACATAAACTTTCTGAGATTCACCATCCAGTATTCCTTCTCCTTTCTGAATGCAGATAAAAAGAATTCATTAAGGACCTAACCCACTTCCTCTTGCTCCGTGCATAAATTCTGTTCCTTGTCCTTGAGCAGACCGATCCTTTTCCCAGCTTCCCTTTAGTTTACATATAATGGGATTTCCCTTAATCTGTAAACCAAAGGCGTTTCATGGCCCCTGTTAGACATCCTAATTTGTCTTGTTTGAGCTCCTTCCTGCTCTTTGTAATCTTCAGTTTCCTAAATCTTGTGCATACCTCCTCTTTCTTTTTGACAAGCGCTCAGCTTGTCATCTAAGGTTCCTAAATCTTACCATCCTTATCACTCATTTTCACAGGAAGGTGCTGGTCCTGCACTCTAATCAACTAGCCTTTTAAAGATTCGCACATACCAGATTTGGATTTACTGTCAAAAAAATGACCCCAATCTACATTCCCCAGTTCCTGCCTTATTTTGCCTAGTTAACTTTCCCCAATTTCACCTAAGGACATACTTCCCCTTATCTAGAGTAAGGGGAAGTATGTCCTTAGAATTATATTCACTGTGCCCGTAATGATCCCATATAGAAACTTCAAACAATTGACTGGGTTCATTCCCAATCCAGGTCTGGAATAGCCCCTCCCAGATTGGACTAGTTACATATTGTTTCAAAAACCATCCTGTACATACTTAATAAATTCTGCACCATCCAAGGTCCTGTCACTAGCAAGTCCCAATCAGTATAGTGGAAGTTAAAATCTGGCCCCCTTATTGAGGTTGGCATGTTGGAACAGGTGCAATGGAGATGGGGGATGAGGGAGAATGGACAAGAGTCTTTGCAGGAAGCAGGATTGAGGATGTATATTCAAAGTAAACGTGGGAATCGGTGGGTTTGTAGTGGATATTGGTGGCCAGCCCATCCCCAGAAATGAAAACAGAGATGTTGAGGAAGGAAAGGGAGGAGGCAGAGATAGACCAGGGGAAGATGAGAGCAGGATGGAAGTTGGAAGCAAAATTGATTAACTTCCAATTCTGGACAAGAGAGAAAAGCAACTCTGATGATGTCATTAATGTACTGGAGAAAGAGTTGTGGATAGCTGCCAGAGCAAGAGAATACCAATCTTTTCCTAGCTACATCGGTTTTGAGGAAGGGTCACTGGGCCTGAAACCTTAACTCTGCTTTCTCTCCACAGATGCTGCATGACCTGCTGAGTTTTTCCAGCAGTTTCTAAAATGGCAGAATCCTTTAGGCCATTTCCCTCTCAATGCCTGCCTGTGCTTACTTGTTTTCCTTGTGGTAATCTGACTCTGTCTAGCCCTTACCGGTGGCGCAACCAGCTTGCTAAATATGCTATCCACAACATTCTTAATCTCATGGATGTTCCATAGTGAGCCCATTCACAGCCATCGCCAGATGGCAAATCAGGAGTTGAGGTTGAACACACCTGCTGCATATGTAGTCAGTATGGACACTGGAAGTGTCCCAGATTTCCCACATATTGCAGGAAGAGCATTCCATGGGGTCCAAGTTCTCCTGCTGTTTCAAACCTTATGAACTCCAGACAACAGGGAAGTGATTACACAACTTTATCTACTAGTCACCAAACTCAGATCTCTCCCCCTTGCTGTCTTAACAGGCTACAACTAAAAAAAGTAAGTACTTTATCTCTCTCTCGAGGCACTACTCAATCATTTGGTAAACCTGGTTCATGAGCAGCCAAGCCTATGCATGTGATCCCCATCTGAGTCTTGGTGACTAAACTGACATCTCCCAGAATGTTTCTAGGCCGCTTCTTACCAGCACCCTCTATTGTGGCTAAATCTTTATGCCTGACTTTCTGTTATTGAGCTTACATTTCATCATCTGCCATTGTGTGATTCAAACCCATGTCCCAAGAACATTACCTTGCTGATCTGGATGACTAGTTCATTGTATTACCACTGTCTCCTCTGGAGCTTCAAGTGTCTTGCCATAAGTCAAAGAGAAAGATTGTGTGATGGAAGTGGATTCAGGTCAAGTTTGAGATGAAAAGTGGCAAGCAGTTTCCAGTAAATGAGTTGGAAATGTAATGGTCAGGGAATGGTTAATGGTTTGAGAGAATTAGTTTGGTCAGGGCCCTCGAACATGCATCATGCATATGATGCTGAGGATTGCACTTAATGACCGTTCATGAGTTGTTTGCGCAGTGGCAAGGATATGCACTCTGTGTGTGAGGTAGAAGAGGTAGGATGGTAGCACTTCTTCTACTGTCCCAAAGCAATCATTCATTTTTTTGCAGCACTACTTGTAGTCCCTTTTCTGTAAGCCAATGGCAGTGACCCACAACGTGCTCAGCTCTCAGGACAGCAATTCTGATTGATTGACACTTCATATCGTCCCTGGGAGGAGGGTGAATTTCAGTTGGTCACGTGTCCAGGAGTATCTGCAAGGCAGCATCAATAAACTTAGAGCCTGCTTTGAATTCTTGGTATGCTTTCCTGAGCTTCTGGTGCTAACTATCACAGTTACCAGTGCAGTTTCTGGCTTATAGCAAGTGAAACAATGTCCAGCTGGCTTTTAAATATGGTGTCAGAATCTTTGAACCCAGGTTGTCTTGTGAGTGGTGAGAACTGTTCATCTGAATCTTGATTTGTGTACTGTTCATGCAATATCTCTCTCACTCAGATAATAAGCTGAAAAGCATATGAGTGCATGAGATAACTTGTCCTGGCCATTGGCTGATATAATGTCACCCAAGGTGTTTGCTGTCATAATTCAAAATGAGAAATCTCGACTTTCAGAATTTGATGACGGTCTCTCAACCATTCAGCATAAAATATTCAATCGTGCTATTCTTTTTGAATGCTAATATTAACATGTCTTAAATTCCTTTCCAGCAGGCAGTTTGGATCTTAATTGCACAGAATATAGACCTCACATGTTTGCTCTTGAATCTGGCAGGATATGACAAAGGTGAAATCAAATGGATTGTGATGATACTGACCTTTTTAAGAGAGGTGTTCTATGTTGTTTCTCTTGTAGAAGCGTGTTGTCGTTGTGGTGCTGAACTATCTCCTTCAGACATGCAGTCAGCGAACAGTTTTGAGTTCTCCCTGAGTGTTTTCCTTTCAGCAAAAGAATCATGCGTAGGCAGCGTCAGCGCTGTCATAGACCCAGGAAGATTTTTATTTCTGCTTTCAGTTAGTTGCTGGCTTGTGGAGCTGAATGCCTAAGTTCTCTGTTGTGAGAGTGAAGTCTTAAAAACGAGGCTTCCTCTTAAAAATCGATAGGGGCAGATTGTTTCTTCTGGACTGCAGAGGCAGCACTTGAAAGTAATGACAGTGTAACTGTTTTACTGAATTGCATTTTTGCCAAAGGTGATGTTTATGGGATGTTGCCAATATTGGAACAGTCGATGATTAGTGCTTAAATAATACATTATCTTGTTAAGTATTTCCATAGTGTAAAGTTATGCCAATTCCTCCTTTTGTTGTGTTTTAACTGTGTTGTAAAAACAAAGTACATTTTGATAAAAGCTTGGCGATGGAATGATAGAATCATGTCTGGAACACAGTGCTTTACACTTGCCTTTTAAAATTAATATATAAAAGTTAGGGTCTAGTCTATCTTCATAATATATTTTGTGGGGTAGTTCTGGTCTGGCCCAGTCTATAACAGGTCATATTATTAAGCAATTAATAATGGGTTATATGATTCTCTTGATTGTAGATTATGGCCTTGTAAGCACCCCACAGCTGCATTATATGGTTTGCTGTTGGAATACCATGGAGCATTATGGGACTGCAACAGTGGAAGGATATTACCAGAAACTTTCTCAGGCCTTTCTTGCAATGACTAAGCAGGTACTTTTATTATCAATATAGAAGGTTGACTCTTTACAAAAGGTGTTGAAGTTAGAAGTGTTACTGTAGGACATCTCCCATAAATGCTAAACTTTATTCAACAGGCTGGATGATCCTTGATTTCAGCTGACGCTGCCATAATATTGGCATTGTATGGGACATTTGTAGGAGGATATTATTAAGCTGAAGAGGGCTTAGAAGAGACTTACAAGGATGTTGCTGCATGTGGAAGGTTTGAGTTATAAAGAAAGGCTGGATAGTCTGGGACTTCTTTCACTGGAGTGTAGGAGGTTGAGAGGTGACTTTATAGGAATTTATAAAATAATGAAGGATATGGAAAGTGTTAATGGTAGTTATTTTTTTCCCTAGAATGGGGGGATTTCAAGACTGGGGACATAATTTTAAGGTGAGGTGAGAGATTTAAAAAAGACATTAGGGACTTTTTTTTAACACAATAGGTAGTTCACGTGTGGAATGAACTTCCTGAGGAAGTGGTGGAAGTGGGTGCAGTTACAATGTTTAAAAGGCATTTGGATAAGTACATGAGTAGGAAAGATTTGGAGGGACATGGGTGAAGAGCAGGCAGGTGGGATTAATTTAGTTTAGGATTGGTTCGTCATGGTCCTGTTGGACTGAAGGGTCTGTTTCTGTGCTGTATGACTGTATGACTGTGAATGAAGACCTTGCCTATCCAGTAATGATTTGGACCTGATGTCAGAGCATGACAATCAAGAACAGGAGTAGACAATTGAACGAGATCTCTGTTGATTTGATTGTGGCTTAACTCCACTTACCTGCCTGCCTCACATAATTCTTACTTCCATTGGAGATGGAAAATGTATTTGACTTGTCATTGAAAATATTCAATCAGCCCTCTTCCACTCATTGAATATAGAAAATTAAAATTAATTGCCCTCTCTGAAAAGAGTTCATCCTCATCTTCATCTTAAATAGGAGACATTTGGATTAATGCACAAATAGGAAAGGTTTGGTAGGATATGGACTAGGAGCAGGCAAGTGGGACTATGTTTGGGATTATGTTCGGCATGGACTGGTTGGACCAAAGGGCTGGTTTCCATCCTGTATGACTCAATGACTCTTCTTTCGAAACTCAGCTGCAGCCCCCCGCACCTCCCCCCGAAAGAAAACCCAGTTCAAGATTCTTCCTCAAGGGGAAATATTGTCTTCAAATCTACCCTGTTAAGCCCCCTCAGGCTCAAGAATATGTTGCAAACTATCAACATTTCATATTACACTAGCTGATTTAATCAGTCAACATGGCTGGGTATCATCTCACATAAGGCTTATGCAAATGTGTTATCAAATAGCTTGCCAGATGATGTGGACATGATTACCTTTAATGTCAAGGGAGCATTTGACTGAGAATAGCATCAATGGACCCCAACAAAATTGAAGTTTATAAAAATCAAGAAATATTCTCCATGAGTTGGGAGTCAAACCCATAACTAATGAAGATGGTTATTTTTGTTGGAAACCAATCATCTCAGCCTGAGTACATAGAACATAGAACATAGAACATAGAACATAGAACAGTACAGCACAGAACAGGCCCTTCAGCCCACAATGTTGTGCCGACCATTGATCCTCATGGATGCACCCTCAAATTTCTGTGACCATATGCATGTCCAGCAGTCTCTTAAATGACCCCAATGACCTTGCTTCCACAACTGCTGCTGGCAACGCATTCCATGCTCTCACAACTCTCTGCGTAAAGAACCTGCCTCTGACATCCCCTCTATACTTTCCACCAACCAGCTTAAAACTATGACCCCTCGTGCTAGCCATTTCTGCCCTGGGAAATAGTCTCTGGCTATCGACTCTATCTATGCCTCTCATTATCTTGTATACCTCAATTAGGTCCCCTCTCCTCCTCCTTTTCTCCAATGAAAAGAGACCGAGCTCAGTCAACCTCTCTTCATAAGATAAGCCCTCCAGTCCAGGCAGCATCCTGGTAAACCTCCTCTGAACCCTCTCCAAAGCATCCACATCTTTCCTATAATAGGGCGCCCAGAACTGGACGCAGTATTCCAAGTGCGGTCTAACCAAAGTTTTATAGAGCTGCAACAAGATCTCACGACTCTTAAACTCAATCCCCCTGTTAATGAAAGCCAAAACACCATATGCTTTCTTAACAACCCTGTCCACTTGGGTGGCCATTTTAAGGGATCTATGTATCTGCACACCAAGATCCCTCTGTTCCTCCACGCTGCCAAGAATCCTATCCTTAATCCTGTACTCAGTTTTCAAATTCGACCTTCCAAAATGCATCACCTCGCATTTATCCAGGTTGAACTCCATCTGCCACCTCTCAGCCCATCTCTGCATCCTGTCAATGTCCCGCTGCAGCCTACAACAGCCCTCTACACTGTCAACGACACCTCCGACCTTTGTGTCGTCTGCAAACTTGCTGACCCATCCTTCAATTCCCTCGTCCAAGTCATTAATAAAAATTACAAACAGTAGAGGCCCAAGGACAGAGCCCTGTGGAACCCCACTCACCACTGACTTCCAGGCAGAATATTTTCCTTCTACTACCACTCGCTGTCTTCTGTTGGCCAGCCAATTCTGTATCCAAGCAGCTAAGTTCCCCTGTATCCCATTCCTCCTGACCTTCTGAATGAGCCTTCCATGGGGAACCTTATCAAATGCCTTACTGAAGTCCATATACACCACATCCACAGCTTGACCCTCATCAACCTTACTAGTCACATCCTCAAAAAACTCGATAAGGTTTGTAAGGCATGACCTACCCCTCACAAAGCCGTGTTGACTGTATTTGATCAAGCCATGCTCTTCCAGATGGTCATAAATCTTATCCCTCAGAATCCTTTCTAACACCTTGCAGACGACAGACGTGAGACTTACCGGTCTATAATTGCCGGGGATTTCCCTATTTCCTTTCTTGAAGAGAGGAATTACATTTGCCTCTCTCCAGTCCTCAGGTACGACTCCAGTGGAGAGCGAGGATGCAAAGATCTTCGCAAGTGGCGAAGCAATTGCATTTCTCGCTTCCCAAAGCAGCCGAGGACAAATCTGATCCGGGCCTGGCGACTTGTCAATCTTAATGTTTGACAAAATTTTCAGTACATCAGCTTCCTCTATCTCTATCCATTCCAGCATGCACACCTGCTCTTCAAAGGTTTCATTCACTACACAGGTCGTTTCTTTCGTAAAGACAGAAGCAAAAAACTCATTTAGGGCTTCCCCTACCTCCTCAGGCTCCACACACAAGTTCCCTATGCTATCCCTGATCGGCCCTACTCTTTCTTTGACCATTCTCTTATTCCTCACGTAAGTGTAAAATGCCTTTGTGTTTTCCCGGATTCCTTCTGCCAAGCCTTTCTCGTGCCCCCTCCTGGCTCTCCTCAGACCATTTTTGAGCTCCTTCCTTGCCTGCATGTAATCCTCTCTAGCTGAACTTGACCCTAGCTTCCTCCACCTTATGTAAGCTACCTTCTTCCTTTTCACTAGAAGCTCCACCGCTCTCGTCATCCAAGGTTCCTTTATCTTACCCCGTCTTGCCTGTCTCAGAGGGACATATTTACTCATCACTCCCAACAACTGTTCCTTAAACCATCTCCACATGTCTATAGTTCCCTTACCATGGAACAACTGCTCCCAGTCCATGCTTCCTAACTCGTGTCTAATCGCATCATAGTTTCCTCTTCCCCAATTAAATATCCTCCCATTCTGCCTAATCCTCTCCTTCTCCATAGCTATGTAGAATGAGAGAGTGTTATGGTCACTATCACCAAAATGCTCTCCCACCACAAGATCTGATACCTGCCCCGGCTCGTTTCCGAGCACCAAGTCTAGAATGGCCTCTCCCCTCGTCGGCCTGTCAACGTACTGCGTTAGGAAACCCTCCTGAACACACCTTACAAAAACAGCTCCATTCAAATCTTCTGCTCGAAGGAGGTTCCAATCAATATTAGGAAAGTTAAAGTCACCCATTACAACAACCCTACTGCGTCCACACTTTTCCAAAATCTGTCGACCTATGCTTTCTACAATCTCCCTGCTGCTATTGGGGGGCCTGTAGTAAACCCCTAACGAGGTGACTACTCCCTTGCTGTTCCTAATTTCCACCCATACTGACTCAGTAGGCAGATCTTCCTCGACAATGGAAGCTTCTGTAGCTGTGATACCCTGTGCTGTGATACAGAGAACACTCTGTAGTATTCTTGTATTTTTGACTGTACAGTTGCTTCATCAATGACTTACCTCCATCATAAAATTGGAAATGGGAATGTCCACTGAAGACTGCAGTGTTCAGTACCATTTGCAAATTTTTGGATACTGAAGCCGTCTGTATTTGATGTTCAGGCAGAGGCTGATAAGTGCTCATTAACATGTAGACTACATTAGTGCTAGACAATGATCATCACTAATAAGAAATTGCATTCAGAATTTTTTTTAAAAATTCTGACAAATCTTAGGATTTGTGGAAGTTTTTCTCAATGCAATGAAAACTACTGCCTACTGACTGCAGAAACCCTGTTCCAAAGTCAAAGAGCTGGAAACACACATGAAATTCTGTTAGTTTCAACTTTATTATTGGATTCATGGATACTGTCTAAGCAGAATCTCCAAAATATAGGCAACTAAATATATAATTGTGCACTGTAGAGTTGCAGCATTAAAGGTATACTTAAAGATCCATGTGCTTGCACTAGTATGTAACTAAATTGCCCAAGAGAAAGTGGTATTACCTGTTCTGAAAACAAGAATAGAAATTGCAGGAGAAATTCAGCAGACCTGGCTGTATTTGTGGAGAGAAAGCAGAGTTAATGCTTCGAATCCAGTGATTTCTTCAGAGCTGATAGCTGGAAAAAGTTGGTATTTATGCAGATGACACGGGTTTGGGAGAAAGGAATGAGTGGACAGGTGGAGTTCGAACCCAGAGAGAGAAAAAAAAGACAGTTAGGCAGACAAAGGGTTGGCTCATGTTAGACCAGGAAGGAGAAGAGATGATTCAGAATCTGCTTCATCTTTCCAGTGGGAGTTCTCAATCTTAAGTCTACATTCTTGAGGTCTAGCATATTGACAAGTGGATACACCTGTCCTGTGTACAGCCACCAATTTGTACCCTCTTATCAGGCAGCATCCTGGTAAACCTCTTCTGCACTCTCTCCAAAGCCTCCACATGCTTCTTGTAATGTGGCAGCGAGAATTGAACACAATACTTGAATTGTGACCTAACCAAAGTCTTATAAAGCTGCCACATGACATCATGACTGTTGTCTTCAATTTCCTGACCGATGAAAGCAAGCAAGTCATATGTCTTCTTCACAACCCTGTCTACTTTCAGGGAGTTTTAGACTTGATTCCGAAGATCCTTGCATACATCACTGCTGTTCAGGGTCCTGCTATTAACTGTATACTTTTCCTTAACATTTGATCTCCCAAAGTGCAGAACCTCACACTAGCCCAGATTAAACTCCATCTGACATTTTTCCACCCATTTCTGTAATTGATTTATATCCCACTGTCTCCTTTGACAATCTTCCACACTATCCACAACTCCACCGATCTTTGTATTGCCTGCAAACTTACTAACCCACCCATCTACATTTTTCATCCAAGTCATTTACATGTTTCAGACTAGTACACCTTGAAATCTGTTGCACTTCCTGTCTTTTTCAACTTTTCCAGTTGGCTACCCATCTACTATTCAGAATTTTCTCAGCTTGAAGGGTGGCCACAGCCTGGAATACACAATCCAGGAAACTCTTAATTTTCCTCTTATTCCTTAGAAATCCGGAGTTTGAGCTAGATGACCTGCAAGTTGCATTTAATGACTGTCCATCTATATTTTATAAAGAATTATTTTTTCTTTTAAAATCCAGTTAGAATTTTGTTTTAAGAAATTCATTTTTTTGCCAAGCTGTTTGAGCTATTGATGATTAATTCCTGTGGACCTAGTGTATACTAATACTCTTCTGAGTATTTCACTTATTGCAATACATTACCCAAATAAATTTTTAAAATTTTCTATCTTCCAGTTTAAAGAATAAAAGCAAGGTACTGATCACCCACGTGTTTATCTGCTTTCAAACCATGTCATGTTTTGAATATCTTTCTTTGTGGTTGACATTTTCTAACGTAATTGGCCCATTCTGATCCACCCAGCTCTTCATCCCTTCACTAGACTCATTCATTTTTCACTGTAAGGCTTGCAATGCTTGCCAGTCTTGCTCTGTACTTACTCCATCATCCAATAAACTGAAACTGCCCAGGACATACACTGACTTTTTTGAGAATGGCCACATTATTTATAATAAGGTATGAATGTTGATCATTGGTCATGGTTTTCAAGTGTTGGCAAAAGTCAGGGTATGTTTCGTTCTCAGTAATCAGATGTGAATTGCCGATGTGATTTCATTTCGCACACTGTCCAAGCTGCAAAATCAATATAGCTTACATTTAAACATTTGAAGCATTTTTAGCCGATAATGTTATTAATTTTGAGATGATTGATGATTAAGGATATATGTATCTTTTTGATTAAGTGAGTGTGAGTCATCTACATGAGACATATTCTATTGGTATGATTCAGTATTCTTTCAATCCACAGACTCCTTATCATCCAGAAGAATTACGACAATTGAACGTGGATGGAGCAAATGGTATTGGTGCACTAAAGCTCCAGGAATTGGAGCCGTACCTTGAGAACAAGCTGCAGCTGAAGGTCCACAATAATGGTGCGAATGGCAAACTCAACTACCTCTGCGGAGCAGATTTTGTAAAGGTTCAACAGAAGCTACCTCATGGCAAGTGATGGAATTGAAGGATTTGTGAAATAGAATGATCGAATACAAATTTCAAGTGGAGGCCATTTGACTCATTATGCTTTTATGTCTTGTCTAGACAAGGCCCTATGCTTCTTTGGTTCAAACATCTATTGACATTTCTCTTGAAAATGTGCAACTCTCTTTGCCTCAGTTATTTCAAATGACAATGGATTCTTTTAAGAATTTCTGCTAGGTTGAAACAAATTCAAATTCTTCTCCAAATTTGTGATTTAAGGTGACCGAAATCAATAGCACCCAAATCAGATGAAGTAAACTGCCCCATTCACACTACGAAAACCCTGGATAATTTTAGGAAGTCTAAATAATTATCCCTTCAGCCTTTTCTGAGCCAATATCTTCAGTCTTTCCTCATAACTTTGGTTTTCCACCCCCAGTGTCTTCCTGATGAAAATACACTGTACTTCCTCAATAATCTGTCTTTATTGAGTTCCTAAAATAATTCCTGCATCACTATCTGTGAGCCATGTAAAGTAACGTATAGAATCATAGAATTTTACAGTACAGCAGGAGGCCATTTGACCCATCATGTCTGTACCAGCTCCCAAAAGAACTACCAGCTTTCCAGCCTTATCTCCATAGCCCCCTACCTTCAGCACATTAAAAATTTGACCAGCTCTCTTTTGAAACCTATGGAACCTGCCCCACTGCCCCACGTAGCATATTCTAAATCCTAACCACTTTCTAAAAAAATGCATTTCTCCTTATTTACTGACAATCTTACAATTGTGACCCTAGTTACTCTCTTACCAACGACTGGAAACAGAATTGTAGAATCCCAGCAGTGTGGAAACAGGCCATTTGGCCCATTGAATTGACACTGACTTTCAGAAGTACATTCCACCCAGATCCACGTGCCCTACTGTGTCCCTGTAACCCAGCATTTCCCATGGGCAATCTGCCTAATCCGCATATCTTTGGACTGTGGGAGGAAACTGGAGCACCCGGAGGAAACCCATGCAGATGCAGGCAGAATATGCAAACTCCACACAAACAGCTGTCTGAGGGTGGAATCAACCCTGGGACCTTGGTGCTGCGAGGCAGCGGTGCTGTGAGGCAGCAGTGCTAACCACTGAGTCGCCATGCCGTCCAATATTGTTCTTTACCGAGTCAAAATTGTTTACAATTTTGAACGCTTCATTAAAGTCACCTCTTGATCTTCTCTGCTTCAGGTAGAATATGGCCAATCTCTCTAATCTTTCCTTATATCTAAAGCCCTTCATTCCTAGTATTATTCTTGTAAATCTGCTTTGAATTCTGTCCAGGGCTTTAACATCCTTCCTTAAATAAGATGGCCAAAACGGAACACGTTATTCCTGTGACAATATTTTAAGAAGTGTATTTTGCCCTGTTTTCTTTTTATGAAGAAGGGTTGAGCAGAGGCGCCACACAATCTGTTCCAAAGCCGGTAAACAGCTTGGGATTTTTTAAAAATTGGAACAATAGAAGCAGTCTGAATTGATGGGGTCAAGTTCCCACAAAACTAGGATTTTTTTTTAGTTTTAGCCTTCAGTACCAGTTGCTGGGATCTTGTGGCTGGATAAGGAACCTCTTATTCCTCTCTCTGTTACACTTAAAGCTGGGATTCTCTTCCTGCTGTTAGAACTGCATGTGAGACTATCTATTGTACTCAGTTTACCTTTGCCAAGAGTGTTTTATGGGATTTTACTATATTAGAACAGCTATTTAGTAGTAGTTAATATATATATTATTCTGTTAAGCACTTTGGTGGAGTTACAGTTAAGCCAATTCTCTTGTTTCTATTTTCTGTATTTTAATCCTGGTATATGGATAAAGTATGTTTTGTTTCAAGCCTGGTATTTTGACCAATCAAATTCCATCTGGAATACAATGCCCTATAATTACCTTTAAAATAAGAAAAAGCTAGGGTCTAGGCTACCTTCTTGATATATTTTGAAGTAGTTTGGTCTGGACCATAACAAACTGGGGTCTATTGTCAGCATCAAAATCTCTAATTCTAGGTTGAGTTTAGGATTATTGGAGTCAAAGGCAGTTGAGTGTTGGTGTTCTGTTTTCGGCTTTTGAATTTGGTTGGTTTAAATAGGGTGTGCCTTTTGTAGTATGGCTCTTTTAGTCACTAAACGTTTCCTGGGGGTGGAAGAAGTCACTTTAGGAGTTTTACAGATGGTGAGCAAGGCACAGCTTTTGGAATTGGCAGCCAAGCTGGAGTTCGGAGATGCCTTTGTCCTTACAAAAATTACAGTAGTAACTGGGTATTTATGATTGCCGGAAATGCCACTGGAATCAATGGAAATGGCTAAAATTCAGTTGCAAATGAAGCAATGTGAACACAAAAAGGAAATGAAACACTTTGAATTATGATTGAAAGCAGAGGAAAGTGAAAAGGAAAGGGAGAAAGAAAGAGAGCGCTTTTGAATTTCAGAGGTTGGAACTGAAAATTCAAAAGTTTGCTTAAAAGAGTGGAGGTAGATGTGAAAGGTAGCAGTGATGATGAATACAGTGATGGACAGCAATACCATCGTAGCTAAGGACTTGATGGGGATCTATTTAGACATGTCCAATCATTGCCTAAGCTCAGTGAGAAGGATGTAGAAGGCTTTTCATTTCTTGTGAGTAGGTGTCTAAACAAATGAAATGGTTGGTGACCACGTGGATATTGTTGATTCAAACAAAGTTGCTACGTAGAGCTTCTGAGGTATTTGCATCACCATCTGAGGAGGTGAGAAAATCTATTTTAACTGCATATGAGCTGGTACCAGAAGCCTACACACAGCATTTCAGAAATCTAAGGGAATCTGGTCAAGTACACACCAAGTTTGAAAGGATCAAACAAAGTATCCTTGAGAGGTGGATACGGGGACTGAAAATAGATCAGTTATAAGACACTCTTAGAGAGAAGATTATTTTGGAGGAATTCAAAAATTCATAGATCGCAGAATTCCTGCAGAGTGGAAACAAGCCCTTCAGTCCAACAACAGCATCCCACCCAGACCCATTCCCCCCCAACCACACCAACATGGGGAGAATGTGCATACTCCACACAGACAGTCACCCAAGGGTTGAGTCGAACCTGGGTCCCTGGCACTGTGAGGCAGCAGCGCTATCCACTGAGTCACCAAGCTGCTCACTTCACTTCCTGAAGTAGTGAGAACTCATGTGAAAGAGCAGCAAGTTAAAACTGCAAGATTAACAATGGAAATGGGTGATAATTATGAGTTGGTTTAGAAATCAAAGTTTGGGTTCCGACATCAATTTCAGTCCATGAGGGATAGAAATTGGGTTAAAGAGAAATCAGGTGATAAAATGAGATGAAAAGTAGTCACTTTAGAGAATATGAAAGATGTACCTGCCAGTACAATTCCAATCGCTTTGTCAATGTTGCAGTTTTCATATTGCTCGTGATCCTACTGTTTTACGTGAATGCAGACTGGGCATTTCCTCATGACTAGATAGTTATTTTCAATGGACCAGTTAATGCTGCTACTTGTAGAAGATATAAATCTCTTGGAGATTCACCCAAATAGCTTATTAAAAGGTTTATGCCAATACAGCAAGGAAAAGCATCATGGACGTAAGGCCATAGAGCACTGCGGTTTCTTTGGGAAACCATAATACTGCAGCTGCCAGATTATGGAGGTGAAACTTGTATAAGCTTTATCAGTTGCATTGCAAGTGAATAGGGTAGTTTCCAGCTATTGTCTGTCCTAATTATGAGAAAGTTGTTAACAACCATATTTTCAATTGTTACAGGCTTATTATATATTAAGACAAATGAACGCAGCTGCTCATTTGATGGTGATGCGGACAGAATTGTATACTATTATATTGATGAATCTGGATGCTTCCATCTTCTTGATGGAGATAAGATTGCAACTTTAATTACTATATTTCTGCAGGAGCTTCTTGTCAAGGTAAAGCCTTACTTCAAGTCATCTCATGATGTTGATGTTCCCGAAACAAATCTTAGTAGCTGACTCAGCAACTGTGGAGAGAACTGACACGTTAAGATTTTAGCTGAAAACCCTTCATAATTGTGTGATGCAGATCTACACATTATTTATGCTTTCCATACATGCTGATTGACCTGTCTGTTTAAAACATATTCTGTTTTTGCTTCAGGTTTTGCTACAACTGCAGGGTTATTCTTTGTACTTTGTTACTTTTCAAAATTTTCACTTAAAATATAAAGAATCAAAATGTATCAATGTATATTTGAACAGTTGTACCTGTATATGATCCGTTTTGAAATGAAGGATCACATTTATAGTTATTATAGTTAATAGTTTAAACGCGTTATAACACACCTCCGGAGCTAGTGCAATTTGTACCTAGGACTTCTGGTTCTCGGTTAAGTAAGTGTCACGAGCACCCATAGAGTTACATTTATATGTTTTGTTGTTTATCATTATTAAATTTATTAAGCTGTTTCATCCTCCTTTGGTTATAGGCTGCACACTAATCATTGCTCAAATCTCCCAATCTCCCCATGTATGGAATGATAGACTGCTGCACTGTAAACATTCTGTGCTCCTTGTCTGCAAAACAACTTGTCCATTCACTGTAGCCGTACAAGTTTTTTCCATTCAGTTCCAATTTGAAAGCCACAATGGAGTCCGCTTTTATGTTATTGTCTGAGCATTCCAGATTTTTACAGTTTGCTACAGGGCGGCACAGTGGTTCAGCGGTTAGCACTGCAGCCTCACAGCACCAGGGACCCAGGTTCGATTCTAGCCTCTGGTAACCGCCTGTGTGGAGTTTGCACATTCTCCCTGTATCTGCATGGGTTTCCTCAGGGCATTCCGGTTTCCTCCCACAATCCAAAGATGTGCAGGCTAGGTAGATCGGCCATGCTAAATTGCCCGTAGTGTTCAGTGGTGTGTGGGTTCTAGGGGGATGAGTCTGGGCGGGATGCTCCAAGGGGCGGTGTGGACTTGTTGGGGCAAAGGGCCTGTTTCCACACTGTAGGGAATCTAATCTAATCTAATCTAATCTATATAAAAAAACTCCTCCTTGTTGCTGAGATAACAAGGTGTAGAGCTGGATGAACATAGCAGGCCAAGCAGCATCAGAGGAGCAGGAAGGCTGACATTTCCGGCCTAGACCCTCTTGTTGCTGATAGGTCTTTTGACCATCACCTTCCAGTTGGTTTCCTACTGTGATTACAGAATGATAAAGTCCCTACAATGTGAAAACAGGCCATTTGGTCAATTTGAGTCCATACTGACCCTCCAAAGAGCATCCCACCAAGACTCACCCTGTCTCTGTAACACTGCACTTCCGATGGCTAATCCACCTAGTCTGCACATCCCTGGTCACTGTAGGCAATTTAGCATGGCCAATCTACCTAAGCTGCACAGTTTTTCTCCATTTATTCTGTTAGCCTCCTTATGATTCTGAGCAACTCTGTCAAAACTTTTCTCAACCTTCTCTGAGTCCTACAGCATGAAAACAGGCCCTTCGACCCAAACAGGTCCATGCTGACCACATTAATCCCATTTCCCTGCACATGGCCCATATCCTTCTAGATCTTTCCTATCCATGTATTCGTCCAAATGCCTTTTAAATGTTGTTACCCGCCTTAACCATTTCTGCTGGTAGCTCATTCCATTTGTGTACCATCTCTGTGTAAAAATTTGCCCCTCAGTTTCCCATGTATTCTTTCCCCTCTTACCTAAAATTGATGCCCTGTAGGCCTCAATTCCCCAACCCTGGGAAAAAGACCAAGTGCATTTACCCTATCCGTGCCTCTCATGATCTTACATACTTCTATAAGATCCCCCCCTCAGTCTCCTACGCGCTAAAGAAGAAAGTCCTAGCTTGTCCAACCTCTCCCTAGAACGCAGTCCCTTGCGTCCTGGCAACGTACTTGTAAATTTCTTTTGCACTGTTCCCAGTTTAATAATGTTCTTTCTACGGCAAGGTGACCAAAACTGAATACTCCAATTGTGACCTCGACAACATCCTATACAAGTGCAACATAACTTCCAACTTCTGTACTCAATGCCCTGACTAATGAAGGCTAGTGTGCCAAACTTCTTCACTGCCCTGTTTAACTGTGACTCAATTTTCAGAGAATTGTGCACCTGCATTCCAAGGACCCTCTATTCCACTATGCTCCTTAAGGTCTTACCATTCATCATGGAGCTCTACCTTGATTTGACTTTCCAACATGCAACACCTTGCACTTATTTGCCAATTAACCTCATTTGCCAATTCTTGGCCCACTTCCCTAGCTGACCAAGATCCTGCTGCAATTTCTGATAATCTTACTCACTGTCCATGATACCACCTATTCTAGTGTCATTCACAAGCTAAGTAGTTGTTCCTTGTGCATTCTCATCCACATCATTGATATAGATAACAAACAGCAATGGGCCCAGCACTGAACCCTAAGACACACCACTAGTCACAGGACTCCAGTCCAACAAGTATCATTCCACTATTAGTGCACTTTCTGGGGTGCCATGGTGGTTTAGTGGTTAGCACTGCTGCCTCACAGCCCCAGGGACCCAGGTTCAATTCTACCCTCAGGCAACTGTCTGTGTGGAGTTTTCAGATTCTCCCTGTGTCTGTGTGGGTTTTCTTTGGGTGCTCCGGTTTCCTCCCATAGTCCAAAGATGCGCAAGCTAGGCAGGTTGGCCATGTTAAATTGTCCATAGTGTTATGGGTGTCTAGGTTGGATGCTTCAAGGGTCAGTGTGGACTTGTTGGGCTGAAGGGCCTGTTTCCATATTGTAGGGTTTCTATGTTATTATTATGTTATATGGATTCTATGTTATTATTACTCCCTGTTTCCTACCATCAAGCTGATTGTGTATCCAATTTGCCAGCTCTCTCTGGATTCTATGTGATCTAACCTTCCAGAACAGCCTACCATGTGGAACCTTATCGAAGGCCTTGCTGAAATCCATGTAGACTACGTCTACCCCTTGCTCTCATCAACCTTCCTGATCATCTCATCAAAGGACTTTAACAAATTTGTGAGACATGATCTCCCATGCATGAAGCCACGCTGACGATTCCTAATCAAACCCTGTCTTTCTAAATGCACATATATTTTATCCCTCAGGATCTTCTCAAATAACTTACCTACCACAGATGTTAAGCTTACTGGTCTGTAATTCCCAGGTTTCTCTTTGCAGCCCTTCTTGAATAAGGGCACAACATTCTTCAACCTTCTGGGACCCCACCCATGGCTAACAATGATGCAAATATGTCTCAAAGAAGAGTAACCCCAGGTTTTCCAATGTATTTACTCAACAAAACCTGTTTGCGCTGTAAAATGTCGAACCTGGAATTGAATGTTGCGGTTGAGGCTGAACCAAATTTTTAATATAATTAATTTCAACATTCTTTTCTATTCTCTACCTCTATGTATAACACTCCGTTCCTATTTAACTATTAGTAATGCAACCTGCAATGATTTGTGCACCTTCAGTTTTCTCTGTTCCTGAATTCCTTTTATATTGTTGGGAATTATGTTTCATTCAGTATGTTTATTGTTCATTGCGATCCCAGTTAGGTTTGTTTTATTCCATTATGCGGTCTTGACAGCATTGCTACAGAGATCCATAAACTCATGAAGTCTCACTCAAACTATTACTTTATCGGAGTCTGGGAATAATATGGACTAACACAATTTCATCATTGTTTCAAGAAGGCTGATGGGCCAATTATGGAAACTGTAATGTTTTATCCATTCGATCCACTATGAGAAGTATGCCAAAGGGCCGATAAGAGGGAGGCCACACTGGACCTGGTACTTGGTAATGAACCAGGCCAGGTGTTTGATTTAGTGGTAGGTGAGCACTTTGGAGAGAGTGAACATAATTCGGTTACGTTTAGTTTAGTGATGGAAAGGGATAGGAACATGCCACAGGGCAAGAGCTATAGCTGGGGGAAGGGCAATTATAATACGATTAGGCAAGACTTAGGAGGCATAGAATGGGGTAGCAAAATATAGGGGATGGGGACAATCAAAATGTGGAGCTGGTTTAAGAAACAGATAATGCATGTCCTTGATAGGTATGTCCCTGTCAGGCAGGGAGGAAGTGATCAGGTCAGGGAACTGTGGTTTACTAAAGAAATTGTATCTCTTGTTAAGCGGAAGAGGGAGGCTTATGTGACGTTGAGACGAGATGGTTCAGATGAGGCAATGGAGAGTTACAGATTAGCTAGGAAGGATTTAAAGAGAGAGAGTTACGAAGAGCAAGGCAGGACCTGAGCAGACATTATGTCTGTTGTAGGAAAATGTTTGGAAAGGATTATAAGAGATAGGATGTATAATCATCTAGCAAGCAACAATTTGATTGGAGATAGTCAACATGGACTCGTCAAGGGTTGCCACCCAGGTTGATAGTCGTGTTAAAAAGGCATACGGTGTGTTACGTTTCATTGGTAGAGGGATTGAGTTCCGGAGCCGTGATGTCATGCTGCAACTGTACAAAACGCTAGTGTGGCCTCACTTGGAATATTGCGTGCAGTTCTGGTCGCCCCATTACAGGAAGGATGTGGAAGCATTGGAAAAGGTGCAGAGGAGATTTACCAGGATGTTGCCTGGTCTGGAGCGAAGGTCTTATGAGGAAAGGCTGAGGGATTTGGTCTGTTCTCATTGGAGAGAAGAAGGCTAAGAGGGGATTTAATAAAGACATACAAGATGATCAGAGGATTAGATAGGGTAGACAGTGAGAGTCTTTTTCCTAGGATGATGACATCGGCTTGTATGAGGGGGCATAGCTATAAATTGAGGGGTGATAGATTTAAGACAGATGTCAGAGGCAGATTCTTTACTCAGAGCGTGGTAAGGGCGTGGAATGCCCTGCCTGCCAATGTAGTTAACTCAGCCACATTAGGGGTATTTAAACAGTCCTTGGATAAGCATATGGATGATGATGGGATAGTGTAGGGGGATGGGCTTAGATTAGTTCACAGGTCGGTACAGCATTGAGGGCCGAAGGGCCTGTTCTGTGCTGTATTGTTCTATGTTCTTACCTTCAATATAGCCTTTATTGATCTGTCAAAGGTGTCTGACCCTTTTATCACATAGTGTTTAGCAAATCCTCCGGAAAAAGAGACCAGCAAAAGTTGTTTTTGTCTGCAATTCCTGCATTTTGGTATGACGGTATAAACAGCCTTTGCAGTGGATTGGACCTGAGCCCTCTTTGGATCAGAGCTAATAGTTAAGTATTAATAGTTAAGCTCCTTGGCTGTAGAGCTAATTGTCATTTTTCTTATTGCTCAGGCAGACTTGGACTTGCAGATAGCAGTAATTCAGACTGCCTATGCAAACGGAAGCTCAACAAGATACATCACAGAAGTCATGAAGGTAATAAATTTCTGAAACTTAATTATTTGTTCATTTTAATGGTTCAAAGTTGCCCATAACACATTAGTAATTCCTCACAATTAATGTGTAACTAAGCGATCTAACAATCATTTCAACTATGAACACCGCAAGTTACGTATTGGCATGCAAGTGAAATTACCCCATCTGTTACACTATTTCTAACATACATGCTTCTGATTTTTCCTTAGGTTCCTGTACACTGTGTAAATACAGGAGTTAAATATTTGCACCATAAAGCTCAAGAATTTGATGTTGGGGTTTATTTTGAAGCAAATGGCCATGGCACAGTGAGTGGCAATTTGAATGGAGAGCTATACTGGTCTGACTTGTTTTATTTAGGTGTTCATGATGATTTAAGAGTACCTGTTCTGACTGAAGGCTTAACTTATTGAATGTAAAGTGTTGGTGTTACATGTTCTGATAAATCTGTGCTGCATTCTCTAAAATGATTATTGTGTGTTGGTGGGAGAGAAAGGGTCATATACTTTCCT
Organism: Stegostoma tigrinum; assembly: GCF_030684315.1. Classification (NCBI taxonomy): domain Eukaryota; kingdom Metazoa; phylum Chordata; class Chondrichthyes; order Orectolobiformes; family Stegostomatidae; genus Stegostoma; species Stegostoma tigrinum. The sequence goes on along the minus strand of NC_081362.1, from coordinate 31,246,603 downwards.
TCCAAAAAGAAATATTAAAAGCATTTAACACAACTGTTCTAACACTTCTGTTCAGTAGCTGGTTAGATAAACAGTAATTGTACCTAGGACCTGGATGCCTGACCATTCATTTGTCAGAGAGAAAATTAAGGCAGGGAAGGTGAAATGAGAAAGGACACTTTACCAGTCCACAGTGGCGACATGAATACTAGTTTCCACAGAGGGTCTTCAGACCTTTTGTCTGTCTTAATATAGTCAACTTGCTGTAACATAACATTTATTTACCATATTCTATTTAAAGTGTAAATAGAAATGGAATCTTTATTCCCAAAAAGCTTTGGGGTATCAGACTCCAATGGAGGATGAAAGAATGGTGAAAAAAATCTTAGATCAGGTGCCTTAGGCAAGATTTAGTGGGCCGTTCAAAAATAACAATGGAATGCTTCAGGAAGTTCCTTTTAAGCCATTGTGGAAGCTGCCATTTTTAGTTTAATTCCATTGTAATAACAGTTAAGGAGGCTGTAATGCTGTAAAAGGTGCAGTATTTCTTTGTTAGAAAAGTACCAAATTCAAAATCAATTGAAACCTGATAAACAGTTTTTTTATTTCTTTGGTGCTATAAATTAGTATTTTAAAATTTGGAGCTAAATTTACAGTCACTGTTTTTTACATTTTGGGAGAAATTGAGAAGGAGAACCCTCTGCTTGTCCAATGTAAATGTATTTAAAATTACATTAATAGCATTGAGAATACCATGTTAACTGAATCTGAAAATGCCTACTTATTTTTCCCTTTTAAGGTACTCTTCAGTAAAACTGCTGAAAATAGAATCAGACAGCTGGCTCAAGACAAAAATCAACTAGTAGAGAGAATCAATGCAGCTAAAATGCTTGAAAATACAATTGATTTAATCAACCAGGTGAGTAAAATTTGTTAAGCTATTTGTAGCAGACATTATCAACATGACTTGACAGGCTGTATACTGATAATTTGCTGAAGAACCAATGAGAAAGAGAAATCTGAACTGACTGTCATCAAACTGACACTCTCATATCCAGCATCTGTGTAAGTGATTAGCATTCACTTCATGCTATTTTCCAATAGCGTAGTGAGGAACTCAATGTGTTAGGGGTTGGTGAAACCAGCAGTAGAACATAGAACATAGAACAGTACAGCACAGAACAGGCCCTTCAGCCCACAATGTTGTGCCGACCATTGATCCTCATGTATGCACCCTCAAATATCTGTGACCATATGCATGTCCAGCAGTCTCTTAAATGACCCCAATGACCTTGCTTCCACAACTGCTGCTGGCAACGCATTCCATGCTCTCTCAACTCTCTGTGTAAAGAACCCGCCTCTGACATCCCCTCTATACTTTCCACCAACCAGCTTAAAACTATGACCCCTCGTGCTAGCCATTTCTGCCCTGGGAAATAGTCTCTGGCTAACAACTGTATCTATGCCTCTCATTATCTTGTATACCTCAATTAGGTCCCCTCTCCTCCTCCTTTTCTCCAATGAAAAGAGACCAAGCTCAGCCAACCTCTCTTCATAAGATAAGCCCTCCAGTCCAGGCAGCATCCTGGTAAACCTCCTCTGAACCCTCTCCAAAGCATCCACAGCTTTCCTATAATAGGGCGCCCAGAACTGGACGCAGTATTCCAAGTGCGGTCTAACCAAAGCTTTATAGAGCTGCAACAAGATCTCACGACTCAAATTCAATCCCCCTGTTAATGAAAGCCAAAACGCCATATGCTTTCTTAACAACCCTGTCCACTTGGGTGGCCATTTTAAGGGATCTGTGTATCTGCACACCAAGATCCCTCTGTTCCTCCACACTGCCAACAATCCTATCCTTAATCCTGTACTCATCTTTCAAATTCGACCTTCCAAAATGCATCACCTCGCATTTATCCAGGTTGAACTCCATCTGCCACCTCTCAGCCCATCTCTGCATCCTGTCAATGTCCCGCTGCAGCCTACAACAGCCCTCTATACTGTCAACGACACCTCCGACCTTTGTGTCATCTGCAAACTTGCTGACCCATCCTTCAATCCCCTCATCCAAGTCATTAATAAAAATTACAAACAGTAGAGGCCCAAGGACAGATTTTTTTCTTGTTAATATTTTTCTTGTTAAAGACTGCCTCATAATATTAGTCTGCTTCCCTGCGAATCACCATGTCAGCTTCACTAAGGAACACAAGAGTAGCAGAAGGCCATTGAAGCCCTCATGCTTTTTCCATGGCTGACCTACGGCCTAAATCCATATACCAGTCTTTGCCCATATCCCTTAATATCTTCGTCAACAAACATTTAACTCAGATTTAACATTAACCACTGATGTATTTTCCACAAATAGCAGTGTATGCTATTTCCAAATATCTACCATCCTTTGTAATGTAGAAGTGCTTCTTAAATCTCTCCTGAATGGTCTGCCCTAACTTGCAGATTATTCTAATTCTAGAAGCCCCAGCCAGTGGAAATAGTTTATCACCCCTGTCCTTTCCAGCTTTCAGATCCTTAACACATTTTCAAACTTCAGCTGCATTTTGACATAAAAGAAAAGCAATTAATTTGTTCCTATAGACGGAGCATGTGCCCTCTTAAATATGGCAATCACACATTAAGCCAACAATATACAGATCAATTGATTGGTTCAAATCGTTAAATTGGATCTAGTCCCTAAAGTTTTGTGGGATTGTTACTCTTAGCTGGGATGATGATATGACAGCTGGATCAATCTTTGTGCCCCTCAGAGCAAATTTGAGGCTGGTAAGAAAACTGAAGAATTGTGGTGAGGAAATAGAAGAATTCATCTATGTCTCAGATTCAGAATTGGTGATGAGGTAGGGTACAGTGGCATTTAGAAGATAATGCAGCATCTTTACTACAAAAATAAATTCCAAATTATTTCTTTTTTATTTTAACACGCTTGTTAACCGGTTACGGGCATCATTGGCTGGGCCAGCATTTACTGTTCATTATTAATTTTCCTGAGAGCAGTTAAAAGCCTGTGGGTTGGGAGTTAAATGTAGGCCGGGTATGGATGGCAGATTTCCCTCCAGACAATCAACTTTTTTTATTCTAGAACGTTACTGATTTCACATCTCACCATCAGTCATGGTGGGATTCGAACCCATGTCCCCGGAACATTAACCTGGGGCCCTACATTTCTACACTAGTGATATTACACCTGACAATGCCATTAAGGGAAATTGGAAAAAAAAATGGATAAGAAGTCACCAATAAAGGGACAATAGGTTCAACGATCATAGGGTCTGACAAACACATTTCATATCCAGTGCAATGATAGTAGAGTTTCTATTTATAGGTAGAGGCAATTGGAGTTGGTCTATTTTAATTCATGCACTGAATGGCGATTAAAGTAACTCACCATCCCCTTCTCTCTGCGAGGCCCCGCCACAACGGGTCCGTGCGCACCATCCGTTCAATCAGCTTTTTCCACAGCATTCCCTCGCCAATTACCCGCTGCCATTCTTTACACACCACCTCAGCAGCACACAGTGACTTTGCATCCAGGTATGACAGGATGTTCTCTGTTATGTGATCCAATCCTTGGGCTGGTAGAGCAGTGATGTACTTAGAGATTTTCATTTAATTATTAAACAGCTTAGTCCTATGAACAGTACATAATGCTAACCATGTAATATAATTATAAAAAAGACATACCCGACTACTCGTAGCTTTATTTGCAATGGTCCACCAGGATTCAGTGGGCATATCCGTCAGTCTACTGAGTGCATTTTTTGAGTTCTGATTCTGACTTATAGACAGTGGGAGATGCCATATCAGACCTGCTAACAGTAGAGGCCATCCTGTCTATTAAGGGCTTCACAATTCAGCAATGGGACTCAATTTACACAGACCTTCCTAACAGGCAACTAAAAGTGAAGGTGAGTCTGTTCTTTACATTATGTTAATATAAAAGGTTGGAAGCTTTGAATATTTTAAGGGCAAGCGAAGGGTAAGAAGTTTAATTAGTGCCCATCATGGCCATTCTCATCTTTTGGCAGTCGTGGGTTCACAAACTGGAGTATTTAATTTAGACTGAATAAGGGCAATACTGAGGGGATTTTGCACTGCTGGAGGTCCTACCTCTGGGTTGAGAGGTTAAATGTTGGCCCCCTCAGATGGTCATTTAAAACTATGAGTTTGCCTTGCACAAATTATCAGCAGCTGTTTTTACTTCAGTGAAATAGGGAATTATCTTGAAAAGTACTTAATTGACTGAAAAGTGCTTTTAGACAGCAGAAACTATATAAATGTAATGTTTTGTCTGGCTCTTTGATGGATTTATCTTTGGTGCCCTCCTGTTTTTCATTAATCATGCTGTCACTCAGTGACAACTTCAAACAAAGGTTTAGTTTCCACATCAGTGATGCTGACACCCTGCTCAACTTCATAACTTGACTGTTCCAATGTGTTTGATTTGTTTGACGTCCAATGCTAGATGAGCAGTAATCTCCTCAGGTATTGGGAAGAGTGTAGCTATTGCTGTTGATCTTTGCCACAAGGTCTGTTCTTAGCCACTGGCTCCAATTTGGAGCCGTACCTGATATTCAGGCTTAGTGTCATATCTGATTCCGTTATGATTTTTCCACTGTGTCTTTGACTGTATCCATTTCTGTACCACTGCTCAAGTCTGCCTTAGCTCATCTGTTGTTGAATCTGTCATCTCTGCCTTAGAAGCTTCTCATGGGAGGTCAGGAGTTTGAAATGTTAACTCTGTTTTTCTTGCAGATGCTGCCTGACACACTGAGTTTTCTAGCTGTTCGTTCTAATTTCAGATTTCCAGCATCTGCAATATTTTTCTTTCATATCCCTGCCGTAGTTAGCTGCATGCTTGAATATTCCATTTCATGCCTGGATGGCCTTTCATCTTCTGCCCTCCATAATCTTAAGCTGTTCAAACTTCTACTGATTATGACCAAACTCTCACTAAATTCTGTCCACGCATCACCCTTGTGATCACTATCCCATATTGCATCTCAGTTAAGTAATAACTTGATTTTAAAATACTTTCCTTTTCTTTCAAATCCCTGTATGGCATTGCCCCTTCCTATCTTTGTAATCGCCTAAAGCTCTCTGATAACTGCAGCAGCAATTCTGCACTATTGAGTGCTATTTTAATATTTCTTCCTTTGGTGGTTTTGACTTCAGCTGCCAAGACCCAATGTTGCAGTATTCCTTCCCTAAACCTCTCCACCTCATTTCTATCTCCTCCATTCAAGAGGTTTCTTAAAACCATCTTTTAAATCAATTTCCATAATATGGATGGATGGCTTGGTGTCACATTTTCTTCTTAAAGCTGCTATGAAGCATTGAGGGAAATTTACAATGTTCAAAATGCTATAAATGCATCTTCTGTTTCATTGGACCCTTTTTTTTCCCCAAAAGTAAATAACCTCATACTTACTTGGTTGAAATCCAGCTGCAGCTTTATCTGCTTACTTAACCAGCAATGTCTCTTTGCAGTTTTATACTTTGTCCTCACTACTTATTTACTGCAATGTTTGTGTCATTTTCATTATGTGCCAGTTTTCTGTTGTGTTTCTAAGTGAGTAATTAATAAATATAGTGAATATTTGAGGTCCCAGCTTAGATCATCGAGACACTAGTAGTAAAATTTTTCTAATTTGAGTACTGATAAATTATACTTGCTCTTTCCTTTTGCCATTTAGTCAGTGCTTTAATTTTCCACTTATCACCTTTCAGAAGGAAAATATTGTATGTTCTGTGGAGGCCTCCATGAATACAAACGTGGATGTTAACAGGCCGTGATATCTCATGCAAAAATACCTCTGACAATGCAGTGCTCTTTCACACTGTGTCATCCAAGATTGTGCTCAATATCTAATACACCCTGGGCATTGAGTCAGAAAATAGTGCCATCAAGGACGAAACTGATCAGCTTACTCTGCAAAATATATCACACATTGATAGGTTATGTCTGCGGGCAAGAAGTTGGCAAATGTGGGAAAATGTGAGGTTCCATTTTGGAAGAGAGAACAAAAGTATAGTATTATTTAAATGGAAAAAAAACCGAAGAAAGCTGCAACACCAAGGGTCCTGGGGATATTTGAGCATGAAACATGGGTGCAGCAGGTAATCAGGAAGACTAATAGAATTTTGCCCCTTATTTCAAAGGAATTGAAGTATAAGATCAGGGAAGTATAACTACAACTGTACAAGGTGCTGGTGAGGCCACACCTGTGGTGCTGTGAGCAGCTTTATTTCACTTACTTAAGGAAAGATATTATTTCATTGCAGGCAGCCCAGAGAAGATTCTCCAGGATGATCTCTGGTATGGAGGGGTTATCTTATGACAAAGGCTAAACATGTTTGGAACTCTACTCATTGGAGTTTAGAGAATGAGAAGTGATTTCATTGAAACTTACAGGATTCTGAAAGAGCTTGACAGGGTAAATGCTAAGAGGATGTTCCCTCTCATGGGAGAGTGTAGGACCAGAGCATTGAGGTCAGATACTGTCTCATTCTCAGAACAAAGGGGTGCCAATTTAAGACTGAGATAAGGAGGAATTTCTTTCTTTGAGGGTTGAGAGTCTTTGAATCTCCTTGTCACAGATAGTTGCGGGGGCAGAGTCCTTGTGTACATTTAAGGCCGAGACTGTTGGATTTTTGATCCACAGGGGAATCGAGGGTTACGGGGGAAGACAGGTAAGTGGTTGTGAAGATTATTGGATCAGCAGTGGTCCTATTGAATGGAAAGCTCAATGTCCAAACAGCCTTATCTTGTTCCTTTCTTGCACAGTCTTATATTGGTTTAATCAAGCTTCCAAATTAAGGACTGGCAATAAATGCTGGCCAACCAATGATGTCTACGGCTCACAAGTGAATAAAAAGGAAGTAGTCTCACTAGAATTTTATAACAAGGTTGAGAGTTGGAAGTGGGAGTAGTAATTAATTTGATAATTATTAGTGCTTCAGTACAACAACTTTGTCAAATCTTAAAAGGTTTTTGGTTATAAAATTAATGGAGCATTTTCTGCATGAGCTTTAAGACGTGTGCTAAAGAGCTAAGTTCTGACTTGCACAATTTCACGTGCTTCGAGCATTCCTTTTTCTATGTTGGTTTGTACTAGGTGTCCGATCGACAAATAATTGTCACCGTGGATGCAGGAAAGCGAGTAGTATCCCCTGCGGGGCTGCAGCAAAATATTGATTCTCTGGTGAAGAAATACAGTTTGTCACGGGCTTTTGTACGTCCGTCAGGCACAGAAGATGTGGTCCGCATTTACGCTGAAGCTGACACCCAGGCAAGTATGGCATTGAAAATCAGTTGATTCACTGTAAAGTTGTATTACTCTAATGTAAGTTTCAGGGATTTTGAGGAATTTTAATTATTTTAAATTAAATAACTAGGTTTTGAATTTTTAATTTAATACAGTAGGTGTTCTCAGTTATGTTTGACCTAACCAGGTATGAACAAAAAATATTTATGAATCAGCAAGAATTTATTAAGCGTATGTTATATATGTCTATTTGTTACAAAACCTTAACAAGATGCAGTGAAGACAGCAAAGAAGATCTTCAGAGTGGCAATGTGGCTCGGTGGTTAGCAGTGCTGCCTCTCAGCTTGGTTAGGAGATTAAGACGCTATCTGACCTCAGTGATTAACCATAAATCAGGTTTCTTGAAAATAAATCACTCTGAGATAGCAAGAACTACAGATGCTGGAGTCAGACATAACACAGCAGGCCAGGCAGCATCAGAGGAAGAGGAAAGTTGACATTTCGGGTCAGGACCCTTCTTCAGAAACGTCAACTTTCCTCCTCCTCTGATGCTGCCTTGCCTGATGCGTTCCTCCAGCTCCACGCTGTGTTGCTTCTTGAAAATAAAACTGCAGCAGAAAATTTCATACAAATTTCACTTAATTCAAGAATCAGTAAGTTGTATCTTCTCAGATATACAAATTTAAAATTCAGCACTTGAAAAATTTCCCTTCTGCAACTAAACAATTTGCTTCAAACTAGTATCAAGTGTAACTTGCACCATTTCTAGCGAAATTTAAATTGGAACAACATGTTTCAGTTTTCAGTACAAGTTTGTAATTCTCCAAAAAATTAAAGTACACAGTCAGTCTGCCATGCAGTGGAATTGTTGCCAAAGTGTTCCTTTTAATTATGTGTTTTCCCTTCTGTGACTTCAACTATTTTTAATGCATGAGCATAGCAATTAGGAACAGTTGTAGTCCATTTGGCCTCAAAACCATACTGCCATTTGTAAGTCCTGAGGAAGGGTCACCGGACCCGAAACGTTAACTCTGTTTTCTCCTGCACAGATGCTGCCAGACCTGCTGAGCTTTTTCAGCAACTTTGTTTTTGCTTTCACCATTTATAAGATTACGCCTGATCATAATGTGACCTTCAACTCTATATCCTGCCTACCCCGTGTAAGCTTTGAGTACCTTGTTACTATCTGTCTACCTCTGCCTTGGAAATATTCAATGACTATCTGGGGCACTGAAGTGGTGTAATTCCACAGATTCATAACCTTCCGTGAGGAAAAAAAATCCACTTGATTCCATCTCAAATGGAAGGTCCTGTAATTTTGAACAGTTCTAGACTTTCCCACAAAAGGAAGCCACCCCTTACCCTATCCCTGTAACCTTGCATCACCCATGGTATGATTTACCTAGCCTGCATATCCGTGGACACTATGGGCAAGTAAGCATGGCCAATCTGCCTAACCTGCACATCTGTGGAGAATGTGCAAACTCTACACAGGCTGTCACTAAAGGGTGGAATCGAACCTGGGTTCCTTGCACTGTGAGGTACCAGTGCTAACCACTGAGCTGCCTTGCTGCCCCAAGATTGCTTCTCTTTCTTAATTTCAATGGATACAGGTGCAACCTGCCTGACTTTCATCAGGTAACACACTCATAACAGAAGTCAGTCAAGTTTTTCTCTGCACTGCGTTTAATACAAATTCTATTATAGTCCATTCTTAAATAAGGCAATCAAAACTGTACACAGTACTCTGATTATTTTTGAACAATGTAAAGATCCTATTTACATGTTATTTACAGGAGTTGTACGTACAGGTTAATTGTGAACTATTTCACAATCCAGAAAGCATTTTGTGAGATACTTTTTGGTATATCTGCAGAAATAACATGCACCATTTATAAAGTAATTACATCCAAGCACAATCACTATGGATCTCTTGTTGCTACCTGTACTTCAAATCAGAGAGCTGTATAGTGTGGAAACAGACCCTTCGGTCCAACTGATACATGCCAACCAGAAATCCTAAATAAATTTAGTTCCATTTGGCCCCATATCCCTGTCAACCCTTTCTATTCATATACCCATCCAGATGCCTTTTAAATGTTGCAGTTGTACCAGGCTCCACCACTTCCTCTGGCAGCTCATTGCATACAAGCACCATACCCTGCATGAAAAAGTTGCCTCTTAGGTTCCTTTTAAATAGTTCCCCTCAACTTAACTTAAACTATGCCCTCTACTTTTAGACTCCTTCAGCCCAGGGAAAAGAGCTTGTCTATTTTGAGCATGCCCCTCGTGATTTCATAAACCTCCGATAGAGTCAGCTCTCAGCTTCCAATGCTCCAGGGAATTAGCTTCTCCCTATAGTTCAAGCCCTCCAACCCTGGCAACATCCTTGTAAATCTTAGAAGAGCCCAAAAAAAACTCAGTGCATTCAGTCACAGTGTTACACATAGTGCACTGAATCTATCAGCTATTTGCTATCTGACAGATTATAAATAGAATTCATGTTTACAGTTTTGTAAAGTGCAGTTTGTTTCTTTTGCAGAGTAATGCAGACACTCTGGCACATGAAGTGAGCCTTGTCGTGTACAGATTGGCTGGAGGAGTAGGAGAGGAACCGAAGTTGTTGCATTGAGGAAACCAAGATAATTGGTGAATGTGTCGACGTGCACTCCTTGGGCTACACTTTTTATATTAAGACTACAAAGAGACGCTGGCTGGGGGAATGGGGAGGTGGGGGTGGGGTGTTCATTAACTGGAATTTGTGATCCTTCGAAGATTAAAATACATATTTTGCATGTTTATTCCACAATCAAGTAGTAATGGTGCTTACATGAGAACTGCTGATTATAAAATTTGACATTGAATGGTTGGAATTCTTTGTTTTGACCTGGATCTGAATACAACTAATTAAAAAAAACACTAGAGCAGGAACATCTGTTTACAATAGGTAATATTTTATGGATTGGATAATGTCATAAGCCAAACTTTGTGTAGTTTTCCAGGATAGCAGCATTCTTGCGTGAGATTTCCTTTATTTCCTGGCTTGGAAAAATCTAGGGTGCTAGGAATGTGGTTCCCTACATTCTCCAAAAATGTTGCCAGCACTTGTGTCCATGCATTAGTAGATCTAAGTCCTACTGCAGAACTGAGGTTCCAAACTGATTGATTGATTGATTGATTGATGAATGGAGGATTGGAGGAGTGCTGCACTATTGGATGTGTCAACATAAGATATTAAACCAAGACCCCTCCTCCTCCCTCACATGGATGTAAAAGATCCCTGCATGATTTGTTAAAAAGGGAGTAATTCAGGATTCCTGAAGGTAATGGAAAACCTGGAAACATTTTGGAAATTTATAAGAACACATGAAACTTTTCTGACTTTGCACATCCAGTGACTTCCATATTTGTTTGTTTTACTTCACATTTTTTTTCATCTTATTCTTGCTGCCACCAGCTGTTTTTTGAGTATACTGTGGCCAAAAGAAATCTGGCCAGCATTGGTGTGGTGTTTGGAATCTCGCTGTATGTGAATTAACTACATTGCAATAATGACAACAATCGAAACATTTTGACTGTCCACTGCTCGTGAAAGGCATTACGTAAATGCAAATTTATTTTTAGTTCGACTGCATTTATTGTAAATGCCACCACTAGGTGGCATAAAAGTGAATATGTGCTGTGTCAAGGAAGCAGGATTCTGTTGCCAGCTGCATTTGGGAGCCCACTGTGAATCTGAGTAAGCCACCACTCCCCTGAGTGAGCAGTTGAGAGCAGAGGGCCCTCCTTTTGAGGTCCTCAGCCTGTCCTGTCTGTTACAACATGGAGTCAGCCAGCCAAATCAAATCAGTGTCCCCTGTCCCTCTAGTTGCAACATGGAGAAATTAAAATACTGAATGACCGTCAAAATCGATTCCCAACCAGACTTTCTGAAAGACCGACACCAGACACCAGGTTTATAGCTTAAACTAAAGTTTTAACAATTTATTGATAAATTTAGCAGAGCAAAGTTAATTAAATGAATGATTTATACCCAGTTGTCTTTGATTCTACCTCCCCATTCTCTGAGCACAGTCAAAGACTAAAAAAAGAGCTGAGATAGAATGTCAGAGTTGTACCAAAATAAGCCATTTTGACCCTATAAAATAATCCAATTAGTGCTGTTTCCACAAGCCCTCCCTCCAACTTTATCCCTTTTTTCATTTTCTTCTTACATCCAGAAGTGGAATGTTCTTTTAAAACCCATCACTGAATCTTTGTGACAATTTACACCTTCATCTACTAACCCCACCAGTAAGTCGCCCATACATGTAAAGCCCACGTGTATTCGCCCATAAACAATATTCACACAATCCACAGACTCCACAGCTCTGAAATACACTTGGACTGGGAGTCTGTCAAATGCCACAATGAGATTGCACAAGTCTGCTGTGTGCAACACTCCCACCCCAGGTCCCCAGATGAAATTCAGAGAACTCCAGGTGTACAAAATGATCAGAGGTATAGATAGAGTAGACAGCCAGAGACTTTTTCCGAGGGTGGAGGTAGCTATTATGAAAGGGCATAGTTTTAAAGTGAGTGGAGGTAGATATAGCGGAGACATCAGAGGTAGGTTCTTTACTTAGAGAGTGGTCAGGGCGTGGAATGCATTGCAGAGGGGGAGTCTGTCTCATTAGGGGCATTTAAGTGGTGTTTAGATAGGCATATGGATGATAGTATAAGGTATGGGTGGAGTTTAGATAGACCTTAGGATGAGGGTAAAAGTTCGGCACAACATTGTGCTATGTTCTGTGTTCCAGTGTAGAGAACCAGCCACTGGGAATTCTCACATCGTGTGGTAAATTAGAAGGGGTTGCAAATGAAGGTGTCAAACTGGATGTTGTGCAACAGCAGTTTGGGCAAAATGTGCTTCTTTATGAGACAGAAGAACATGGGGGACATTGCTGAGAGACCACTCAGGTTGTGGTGCTTGGGCTCCTGAAGGAGGGTCAGGATCGTAGGGGTAATGTGAAATTCCATTTGAATAGGGATATGCAAAGACAGGAGCCCAGCACACACCCAACCCTCCTCCAACTTGTGCATAACATCAGGGTTTGAGCACCACCATTTATAGGCAATGAACGGGACCAGTTGCAAGTTGGATGTCCATCACTACCATTTGCCAATTCCTGCAGTAACTTCCAGTCCAGGCCACAAACTGCCCACACAAACCTTTGATGATGGACGTGCAGATCCTGACATCAGGAAACCCCGGCACGACCTAACTGTATTCCAGACAAAAGACAGGGAGACAAAGACACTCATGATCTACGGGCAGGAGATTGTGCACCCGGCAGAAGAAATAATGTTGCTAAGTGGCATTGGCTAGGGGGAATCTTGACATAAAGATATTGCTGCAGGGTCTGCAGACAGAACGTCACCACCTGGGTGCAGAGACACACCAGCGAGATTGACTGCCGTCTTCATTGTGGAGACTGAGAACCTCTGTCGTGATGCAGTGCATCGTATTGTCCCAGGAGAACTTCTTTTGGACTTTGGTGGCAAAACCAGGGAGAAGAGTCAAAGGGGCCAGCACTTGGTTCCTGTAAGATAGTACATGGAGCAGTTCTGTCCAGCAGCCTAAGCATGGACTTTGGCCATCCCAGGTGCACTGAGTTGCCCATGCAGACCAGAAGATCGGTTCAAAATTGTAACTGTCATGATAACTGAGTTGCTTGTCAAAAAATGCCTGGAGTTAGTCCGGGGGGGCGGGGGGGGGGGCGCACTAGGGGATCCATAATCTGATTGCAGGTAGGCACAACATCATTCCCAGCATCCACCACTGAGCCGCATTTGCTTCTTTGGGCAATCGCCTTGGGTACTGACCCTGCCCCCAATGTCAGAGTAGGTAGTGGTCCAATGCAACCAGCCAGCTCCATTCCCCCAGTGTCACCACTCCCGGGATCACTTGGCAGAGGGTCCCTCAGTGAACTCCGTCAGGGTGGGTTCTGGGCCATTGGGGCCCTGCACCCCTCCTGACATTCAGCCTCTCAGGAAAAAGGTCCTCTCTGAAGACTTGGGCACTCAGTAAAAAAACTAGGAGGGAGTAAAGAAAACACCTCCCTGTGTGGTCACCATACTTGCATTGCAGCATTCACAAATTCTAGTCGTGGCAGTGGAGCTGCTAGGCTGTGACACAGGACCTGGCTCTTGTGATCGGTCACGTTGGGGGCGGGGCGGACAGTGTGTGGTGGCAGGGGTCAGGCTAGAAAGGTAGAATGTCATAGAAAGCTTTAGAGAAAGTTTTGATGAGATTGTACTTGGATATGTATGCCGTAGAGTTTAAAAATTGTTTGGTTTTCCACTCCTACCTTATTTAACATTGTCTGTCAAAGGAATTGCTTCTGGAAATTGGATTATCATATCAAATTTGTAAGGATGTACTTGATGTCCTGCATCCTTTCCGGTAGTGATCCGACACAGATTACAAACAGACAACTGAATATTTTTCAAAGACTTTCAAATATTTTTCAATAGGTATTAAAGGCGTTCTGAAGGTCAATGGACCTGAAATGTTAACTCTGCTTCCTGTCCACAGATGCTATTAGACTTGCAAGGTTCCCCAGTAATTCCTTCAAGACCTTTCAGCATCCCCAACACCTTGTCCTGAGTGATAGCCATTACACTTAGCTCTGCCCCAAGACTCTCATGAGGTTTTGGTATGATGCTGCTGTCTCCCACCGGGCAAACTAATGCAAAGTACCAATATCCTCTGCCAACCTAGGGGTTCCTTCACCTTAAGCTCCCTAATCAAATCTGACTCCTTAGAATATCATCAAATCCAGAATTGCCTGTTCTCCAGTCTACTCTACAAGCTGCTCCAAAAAAAAAACTAGTAGACATTCCAGAGATAATGGGAACTGCAGATGCTGGAGAATTCCAAGATAATAAAATGTGAGGCTGGATGAACACAGCAGGCCAAGCAGCATCTCAGGAGCACAAAAGCTGACGTTTCGGGCCTGGACCCTTCATCAGAGAGGGGGATGGTCCCAGGCCCGAAACGTCAGCTTTTGTGCTCCTGAGATGCTGCTTGGCCTGCTGTGTTCATCCAGCCTCACATTTTATTATCTTATAGTAGACATTCCACATATTTTTCTTGAGATCCGCAACCAACTCGAGTTTCCCAGTCCACCTGCACACTGAAGTCTGTGCTTATATCTTAGGACTGCCATGTTCTCCACACTTGATGCAGTTTACATCTGCTTTGCCCACAGCACAGCATTACACTTCCAGAAGATGCAAGGAAAGGAATTCTAGGAATCTATTTTACCTGGAGGAAGGCATTGCAGTTTCTGGTGCCATTTCATTTTTCGTAGTAACAAACTTGGTGTTTTCTTTAATCTCTTTTTCTTTTACCGACTCCACACAAAGTTTTGTATTATCTTTGTTCCAACAGTTTCAGCTACGAGCTCCCAAACATCCTGACTCACTGCAGTAGACCCTTGGAAATCCAGCCCCACTACACATGAAAAAGTCTATCTATGGAAAATCCCTGATTTTTTTTGACTGATCAACTCAGAACAAAACACTCACTGGGTTTTTCTACTTAAGAAGAAGAAATTAACTTTATTACAAATTGTCCTTAAACAAAGACAAAATAAATTGCTAATTTATCATTCTCTGTGACAGACTCGATACCTCTAAAATTCCACCAACCCCAATGCTCATTTACAAACAGATGCACAATGTCAGAAATGACATGGATATTAAGGGTGGAAAAGGGGGGATAAAGAGAGTATCAAGAATCAGTTTGGATCACAGAAGATGAGCGGTTTTAGAACATAGTACAGCTCGGCGCAGGAATCATGTTGTGCTGAACAAGATTAAACCAATCCCTTCTGCCTGCCCTTGGTCCATCTCCTTCTGAGAGAAATGGAGTGCTACAGGACAGTGGTTAAACTACAATTAACACTAGTACATGAACTTAGGCACAACTGTTAACACTTGGACAGGAATTTAGTCACAGATGTGATAGCAATAAGGAGAAGTGGTGAGGCAGCAGTGCACAGTATGGGGGATCAGCTTGAGTGAGAAGATAACAGTAAGGAGCGATTAAGAACCAGCTAAAACCGGATCCAGGAAACACTTGGGGCTAAGTAGGTGAAAAGGTGAGGAGGATGTGGCCACAGGCAACTATGGCACATGCGTATTACAGAATAGTAAAAGCCAGAGCTGAACTACAGATGGGGACGCCCACTTAGGGAGGCCCGAGGGAATACAAACATTGGCGCCTGAATACATAATGAATGGGATGTATAAAAGACGACTGCAAACTCTGTATCAGGGTCTCTCCGGTTCTCCAGGGGCACCCAACTCTTCTTTTATTGCAAGTCTGCACTTGTTTGCATGACTGTGTCTCCAGTAGTTCTGTGATTGTGAGCACGGGTGTTTTGATAAATCTCATACTTCCATTCCTTACATATTCATGCACTTAAATAAAATGCCCTTAAATGCCGCTAGTGTATCAGAGTTCACCATTACTGCTTCATTTTCGGGAGGAGAGCAAGAGCCGGACGGAGAGAGCACCAGGAGGCTGCCGGGAAGGTAACTTTTACCCCCCCCCCACTTTAAAAAGCTTACCTCGAGCGGGAGCAGTCTTCATTTTCGGGAGGAGAGCAAGAGCCAGACAGAGAGAGCACCAGGAGGCTACCGGGAAGGTAACTTTTTTTCCCCCCACTTTTAAAAAACTTACCTCGAGCGGGAGCGGTCTTCATTTATTTGGGCAGCGGCTGGCTCTGCTGTACAATATATATCGTGTGATTGCCAAAAACTTTTTCGTTCCTTTTTCATTTATCTAAGTTAAGTTTAATAATGTCAGGAGATCTCACACCCGTGTTGTGTTCCTCTTGCTCAATGTGGGAGCTCAGGGACAGGGCTGATGTCCCTGGTTCCTTCACGTGCAGGAAGTGTGTCCAGCTGCAGCTCTTGTTAGACTGCATGACGACTCTGGAGCTGCGGATGGACTCACTTTGGAGCATACGCGATGCTGAGGGGGTCGTGGATAGTACGTTTAGCAAGTTGGTCACACCGCAGATTAGAATTGCTGAGGGAGATAGCGAATGGGTGACCAAAAGGCAGAGGAAGAGCAGGAAGGCAGTGCAGGTGTCCCCTACAGTCATCTCCCTCCAAAACAGGTATTCCATTTTGGATACTGTTGGGGGAGATGGCTCACCAGAGGAAGGCAGCAGTAGCCAGGCTCACGGCACCGTGGCTGGCTCTGCCGTACAGAAGAGCGGGAAAAAGAGTGGAAGGGCGATAGTCATTGGGGATTCAATTGTAGGCGGAGTAGATAGGCGGTTCTGCGGTCAAAAACGGGACCCCCGAATGGTATGTTGCCTCCCAGGTGCATGGGTCAGGGATGTCTCCAATTGGCTGCAGAACATTCTGAAGGGGGAGGGTGAACAGCCAGTTGTCGTGGTGCATATAGGCACCAACCGGGATGAGCTCCTACAAGCAGAATTTAGGGAGTTAGGAGACAAGTTAAAAAGCAGGACCTCAAAGGTAGTAATCTCAGGATTGCCACCAGTGTCACGTGCTAGTCAGTGCAGAAATGAAAGAATAGCCAGGATGAATGCGTGGCTTGAGAGGTGGTGGAGGAGGGAGGGGTTCAGATTTTTGGGACATTGGAACCGGTTCTGGCAAAGGTGGGACTATTACAAATTGGACGGTCTACACCTGAGCTGGACTGGAACCAATGTCCTTGGGGGTGCTTTTGCTAATGCTGTTGGGGAGGGTTTAAACGAATATGGCAGGGGGATGGGAACCAAATATTGGACAGAAAAGAGGTAGTGACGAAAGCCTGTAGGGAACTAGACAATGGAGTCAGTGTGACTAAAAGGAATAGTAGTCGGGGAGCAGATGATGAACACAAAGGGACAGGTGGTCTGAGGTGCATTTGTTTTAATGCGAGAAGTGTAGTAGATAAGGCAGATGAGCTTAGGGCTTGGATCGGTACCTGGAAGTATGATGTTATTGCTATTACTGAGACTTGGTTGAGGGAAGGGCACGATTGGCAACTAGTTGTCCCAGGATATCGATGCTTCAGGCGGGATAGAGAGGGAGGTAAAAGGGGTGGAGGAGTTGCATTACTGGCCAAAGAGGATTTCACAGCTGTGCACTATGGAGGACTCGAGCTGTGAGGCAACATGGGCAGAGCTCAGAAACATGAATAGTGCAGTAACAATGTTGGGGCTGCATGACAGGCTTCTCAACAGTGACAGATTGCAGTAATGGTCAAAGACGATATCACAGCCATACTGAACGAGGGCCCCATGGAGGACTCAAGCAGTGAGGCAATATGAGTAGAACTCAGAAATAGGAAGGATGCCCTAACAATTTTGGGGCTGTACTACAGGCCTCCCAATAGCGAGCGTGAGATAGAGGTACAAATATGTAAACAGATAATGGAAAGGTGTAGGAGAAACAGGGTGGTGGTGATGGGAGCTTTTAATTTTCCCAACATTGACTGGGATTCACTCAGTGTTAGGGGCAAAGATGGAGCAGAATTTGTAAGGTGTGTCCAGGAGGGTTTTCTAGAGCAGTATGTATGTAGTCCAATTCGGGAAGGGGCCATACTGGACCTGGTGCTGGGGAACGAACCCGGCCAGGTGGCTGATATTACAGTACGGGACTACTTTGGAAATAGCAACCACAATTCCATAAGTTTTACAATACTCATGGACAAGGATGGGAGTGGTCCTAAAGGAAGAGTACTAAACTGGGGCAAGGCCGACAATACCAAAGTTCAGCAGGATCTGAGGAATGTAGATTGGGAGAAACTGTTTTGAAGGTAAATCCACATTTGATATGTGGGAGATTTTTAAGGAGAGGTTGATTAGCGTGCAGGAGAAACATGATCCTGTGAAAATGAGGAATAGGAATGGCAAGATTAAGGAACCATAGACGACAGGTGAAATTGTGAGACTAGCCAAGAGGAAAAAGGAAGTATACATGAGGTCTGGGCGACTGAAGACAGACGAAGCTTTGCAAGAATATCAGGAATGTAGAGCGAATCTGAAGTGAGGGATTAAGAGGGCTAAGAGAGGACATGAAATATTGCTGGCAAACATGGTTAAGGAAAATCCCAAAGCCTTTTATTCATATATAAAGAGCAAGAGGGTAACTAGAGAAAGGATTGGCCCACTTAAGGACAAAGAAGGAAAGTTATGGACTGAGTCAGAGAAAATGGGTGACATTCTTAACGAGTACTTTGCATTGGTATTCACCAAGGAGAGGGACATGACAGATGTTGAGGTTAGGGATAGATGTTTGCTTACTTTAGATCAAGCTGACATAAGGAAGAAGTGTTGAGTATCCTAAAAGACATTAAGGTGGACAAGTCTCCAGGTCCGGATGGGATCTATCCCAGGTTACTGAGGGAAGCGAGAGAGGAAATAGCCGGGGCCTTAACAGGTATCTTTAAGCATCCTTAGGCACGGGTGAGGTCCCAGAGGACTGGAGACTTGCTAATGTTGTCCCCTTGTTTAAGAAGGGCAGCAAGGATAATCCAGGTAATTATTGACCGGTAAGCCTGACATCAGTGGTAGGGAAGCTACTGGAGAAGATACTGAGGGATAGCATTATTCCCATTTGGAAGAAAATGGGCTTATTGGTGATAGACAGCATGGTTTTGTGCAGGGATGGTCATATCTTACCAACTTAATAGAATTCTTTGAGGACGTGACAAAGTTGATTGATGAGGGAAAGGCTGTAGATTTCATATACATGGACTTCAGTAAGGCATTTGATAAGGTTCCCCATGGCAGGCTGATGGAGAAAGTGAGGTCTCATGGGGTCCAGGGTGTGCTAGCTAGATGGATAAAAAAACTGGCTAGGCAACAGGAGACAGAGTAGTAGTTTCAAAGTGAGTTTCTAAAATTGAGACCTGTGACCAGTGGTGTTCCACAGGGATCTGTGCTGGGACCACTGTTGTTTGTGATATATGTATATGATCTGGAGGAAGGTGTAGGTGGTCTGATCAGCAAGTTTGCAGATGACACTAAGATTGGTGGAGTAGCAGATAGCGAAGGGGACTGTCAGAGATTACAGCTGAATATAGATAGACTGGAGAGTTGGGCAGATAAATGGCACATGGAGTTCAATCCGGGCAAATGCGCAGTGATGCATTTTGGAAGATCAAATTCAAGGGAGAACTATACAGTAAATGAAAAAGTCCTAGGGAAAATTGATGAACAGAGAGATCTGGGTGTTCGGGTCCATTGTTCCCTGAAGGTGACAACGCAGGTCAATAGGGTGGTAAAGAAGACATATGGCATGCTTTCCTTCATCGGACGGGGTATCGAGTACAAGAGTTGGCAGGTCATGTTGCAGTTGTATAGGACTTTGGTTCGGCCACATTTGGAGTACTGTGTACAGTTCTGGTCGCCACATTACCAAAAGGATGTGGATGCTTTGGAGAGGGTGCAGAGGAGGTTCACCAGGATGTTGCCTGGTATGGAGGATGCTAGCTACGAAGAGAGGTTGAGTAGATTAGGATTATTTTCATTAGAAAGACAGAGATTGAGGGGGGACCTGATTGAGGTCTACAAAATCATGAGGGGTATAGACAGGGTGGATAGCAAAAAGCTTTTTCCCCCCAGAGTGGGGGATTCAATTACTAGGGGTCATGAGTTCAAAGTGAGAGGAGGGAAATTTAAGAGAGATATACATGGCAAGTTCTTTACACAGAGGGTGGTGGGTGCCTGGAACGTGTTGCCAGCGGAGGTGGTAGACGCAGACATGTTAGCGACTTTTAAGATATATCTGGACAAATACCTAGATGGGCACGGAGCAAATGGACGCAGACCGTTAGAAAATAGATGACAGGTTAGACAGAGGATCTTGATCGGCGCAGGCTTGAAGTGCCTGTTCCTGTGCTGTAATTTTCTTTGTTCTTATTACTCTGGCAGCTTGTTCCAGACTCCTATCACTGTGTAAAAATACTTGCTGCTCACGTCAGCTTTGAACCTCTCGCCACCCCGCAACCTTTAACATTTAGAGTGCATGCATTTAACATTTCAATTGTGATAAAGAGATTCTGACTGTTCACCCTATCTATGCATCTAATAATTTAATGGACTTCTATATAGGCTGCCCTCAGCCTCTGCTGCTTCAGAGAAAACAAACAAAATACACCTTCTTTACCACCGTATCTATTTACATGGCCACTTTCAGAGAGCTATGAACTTTGAACTCAAGATCTCTCTGTTACATCAGTACTGTTCAAAGTCCTGCCATTAACTGTATACTTTTCCCTAAATTTTATCTCCTACAGTGCAACACCTTACACTTTCCCAGATTAAACTCCACTGGCCATTTTCTTTGCCCATATCTGCAATTGATCTATATCTCACTGTATTCTTTGACAACTTTCTGTATTACCCCACACCTCTGTCATCTGCAAACTTACTAATTCACCCATCTACATTTTCATCTTAGTCATTTGTATATGTTACAAACAGCAGAGGTCCTAGTGTGGATCCCTGCAGAACATCACTAATCTTGTCCAGGAAACCCAGCCTAAAAAATTCCCTTCCACCACTCATGCCTGCCTTTTGTGGGCAAGCTAATTCTGAACCAATGTCACCATGGCCAAGTCATCATTGATACAATGCATCTTAATCCTCTGGATGAGCCAGCTGTGAGGAACCTTATTGAAAGCCTTACTAAAATCCATGTAGACAACGTCTGCTCTGCATAAATAAAAACCAAAAGAACTGCAGATGCTGTAAATCAGCGGGGTGGGAGGATAGGTCATGGGAGAAGGCCCTGTCAATATCAAGTTCAGTAATTTTAGGGCCTAAAACTCTCCCATCCCATGGATGTCCCCACAGATGGCATGGTGGCTCAGTGGTTAGCACTGCAGCCTCACAGCACCTGGGTTCAATTCCAGCCTCAGGCAACTGTCTGTGTGGAGTTTGTACATTCTCCCCGTATCTGTGTGGGTTACCTCCCACAGTCCAAAGATGTGCAGGCTAGGTGGATTGGCCATGCTAAGTTGCCCGTAGTGTTCACCTCCATTTCCTACCTACTAACCTCATCCCACCTCCTTGACCTGTCCATCTTCCCTGGACTGACCTATCCCCTCCCTACCTCCCCACCTATATTCTCCTCTCCACCTATCTTCTTTTCTCTCCATCTTCGGTCCACCTTCCCCTCTCTCCCTATTTATTCCAGAGCCCTCTCCCCATCCCCTTCTCTGATGAAGGGTCTA
Organism: Stegostoma tigrinum; assembly: GCF_030684315.1. Taxonomy (NCBI): domain Eukaryota; kingdom Metazoa; phylum Chordata; class Chondrichthyes; order Orectolobiformes; family Stegostomatidae; genus Stegostoma; species Stegostoma tigrinum. The sequence goes on along the minus strand of NC_081362.1, from coordinate 31,225,093 downwards.
GGCCCGAAACGTCAGCTTTTGTGCTCCTGAGATGCTGCTTGGCCTGCTGTGTTCATCCAGCTTCACACTTTATTATCTTGGATTCTCCAGCATCTGCAGTTCCCATTATCTCTGATCATAGCTTATTAAGTAGCTATGAGTGAAGATAAGTCAGGACCTTATGGGAAGTTACTAAATGGGGAGGGCAAACTACAACAGTAATCAGCACGTGCCAGGAGTTAACTGGGAGGAACAATTATCGGTCAAGTCTACATTTGAAATGTTTTCTTTCGGTTTCTTCCAATTCCTTTACTGTTTTGCTATTGCTAAAAGGGTATTTGCTCACATTCATTTACTGCTTGAGAATTAGAATCCCTACAGTGTGGAAACAGTCCCTTTGGCCCAACATGTCCACACCGAATATCAGTGCATCCCTCCCAGACCCATCCCCCAATAACCCACCTAATCTACACCTCCCTGAACACGATGGACAATTTAGCATGGCCAATCCACCTAACCGCACATCTTTGGACTGTGGGAGGAAAGCGGAGCACCTGGAGGAAACGCACGCAGACATGGGGAGAATGTGCAAACTCCACACAGACAGTCGCCCGATGCTGGAATTGAACCCAGGTCTTTGGTGCTGAGGCAGCAGTGCTAACCACTGTGCCACCCAAATTCATACTTTTGGTATCTTTCGAGAGGTTTCATTCCTCCATCAGGGTAAATGGAAGATAGCCAGCTATCACTACAGAAGTTCTAGTACCTCCACCCAAGAAACAGATAGAAATTATCTCATGTTCTCCTTTTTCAGGCTGGATGTTCTCTGCTGCACTGGTCCAACACAAGCCATCGGCTCCTGACCAGGTGACAACCAAAACATTGTCAAGCAGTTAGCATTTATTTCAGAAACGGTTGGTTCTGTGGTATCTGCTTTTGCTCTTACTGTTCCAGGGAAAAATGTAACATCGAGTTGCATACAATGTGTAAACATGATTTTTAAAACTACAGTCATCTCTTTACACCGTCTCTTTGGTTTAAAACAGCATCTCCCTTTGTAAATCTGTAGACTATGTAATAGGACTACTTGCATATGTAACAGCGTAAATAGCAAGGGACAGACACAGCAAAAAAATTTCAAAACAAACAAATCAGATCTAAGCTCTCCAATCCCATCACATCCAATTGTAAATGGTGGTGGGCAACTAAACAACTCACTGGAGGAGAAGGCTCTACAAACATCAATATGTACAACAAGGGAGAGCCCAGCACACCAGTGTAAACGGAAAAAACTGAAGCACTCTGAACAACCTTCAGCCCAATAGATGACTGATCCTAGCCTCCTCCAGAGAACCCCACAATTGAAAATGCCAATTCTATTCGCAACAAGTGATATCAAGAAATGGCTAGAGGCACTTGATACTGCAAAGGCTAGGGGCTCTGACAACATTCCAGGAAGAATTGTGCTCGAGAACTTGCCATTCTCCTAGCCAAGTTGTTCCATACTTGCAACAACAATGGCATCTACTGATAAAATGGAAAATTGCTAAGGAATGTCCTATAAACCAAAAAAAAGGACCAATCTGATCCAGCCAGTCACTGTCGCATAATTCAACCCTTGATCATTAGCTAAGTGATGGAAAGTACCAGCAACAGTGCTATCAAAAGCTTACTTAGCAATAACCTGATCACTGATGCTCAGCTTGGGTTCCTCCAGCTCCACTCGTCAGGCCTTAGTTCAAAAATGACAAAAAAAAGCCGAATTCCAGAGAAGAGATGAGAGTGACTAGACTTAACATTAAGGTCACATTTTACAGAGTGTAGCAAATAGGGGCAAAACTCTCCACTTGTTCAAGTTGTACCTGGCTGTGGTAGTTGGAGGTCAGTCAATAGCAGTTCCACAATGGAGTGTTGTGCCTCAGCCATTTTCAGCTGCTTCATCCATCTGTCCATCTCAAGGACAAAAGTGGGTATGTTGCTAATGATTACATAATATTTAGCACTTAACCACTCCTCAGATGATAAAATAATCTATGTCCAAAAGACCTGGACAAAATCCAGTTCTGGGCTAACAAATAACATGTGATATTCATGTCACGTGGGTGCCAGGCAAAGGCCATCACCAACAAAAGAACATCTAACCATCACCCCTTGACATTCAATGAAATTACCATTACTGAATACTCCACTATTAACATTTTGGAGGTCACAACTGACGAGAAACTGAATTGGACCATATAAAGACTGTAGCAACACCAGCAGGTCAGTGGCAAGGAATCCTGTCAATAGCAATTCACTGTCTGACTTACCAAAACGTGCCTACCACTAGCAAGGTACAAGTGAGAAGTGTAAGACCATAAGACATTGGAGTGGAAGTAAGGCCTTTTGGCCCATCGAATATAATGGAGTGTAGTGGAATATTCCCCATTTGTCTGGATATGTGCAGCTCCAATAACATTCAAGAAGCTTGACATCATCCAGGACAAAGTTGCCACTTGGTTAGCACCACATTGTCATTGGTGGAGGGAGTGAATGTTCAATCAGTAACAGCAGTACAAGATGCACTGCAAAAATTCACCAAACCTCCTTAGCGAGTATCTTCCAAACCCATATGACCACCAACATTGAGAAGGACAAGAGCAGAAGATATATGGGGTCATCACCATCTGTAACTTTCTCACCAAGCCACCCTGTGACTTCCAGGCTTGGAAGTATATCATCATTTCTTCAGCGTTGCAAAGTCAAAATCCTGGAATTCTCACCCTAATGGCATTGTGAATGTAGCTACACCAAATAGGTTTACAAATATTCACGAAAACAGCTCACCACCACCTTCACGAAAGGAGCTTAGGGCTGGGATACAAATACTGACCCAGACAGCAATACCCATAAACCATGACAGCATTTTGTAAAAAAAAGAAACAAAGAAACCTACAGCACAGGAACAGGCCTGTCGGCCCTCCAAGCCTGCGCCGATCAAGATCCTCTGTCTAACCTGTCATCTATTTTCTAACGGTCTGTGTCCATTTGCTCCCTGCCCATCCATGTACCTGTCCAAATATATCTTAAAAGACATTAACGTGTCTGCGTCTAATATATATATCTCAAAGGTCCAAATAAAGAAAATTCACACCAGATCTGTTCAAAGTCTGCCCTCATCATGGGCATTTGTGATGGATATTCCCTGCCTGTTGCAGCTATATATTTTAGGATTCAGCGAACACGTCAGTAGTGCACTACTGAGTTAATCTTCATGATAGACACTAAAGTCCACAGCCAGAATACATTTTCACATGCCTTTGTCACCCTCAGTGCTCCCTCCAAGTGGTGATCAATATGGCAGCGTACCCATTCATCAACTAAACAGTCAACCCACTGCATTTTCAATGGCAATCAGAATATTAGGGCAAGAAATGGTGATTTTTACATTTTTTGAAACCTTAAATAAAGAATGCAGAGATTTTCAACTTAGCACTGAGCAACGCATGTCCTCAATGCCCTGAACTTCATCTTCATTTCTCTTACTCTGTAATCGCTTTCTGTTCACATTTAACCCCATCTTTCACATTCAGCACTCATAACAGTTCATGACAAAGAACATGTTGTTTGAGCTCCGAATGTTACTTACAACAGTTAAATAATGGATTACATTGTGCACAATCCGTAAAATCACAACTACAATCAAAGATACATTTAATAATGGGTCATCCGTTGTCAAACTGACGATTATTGCAATTATTTGGAATCAGTGGAACAGCACAGTAATTTATATAGACATATTTAATAATGGGTCCTCACCTGTAGAGTTCATCAAGAGTAAAATTATTTGGAACCAAAATAGAGTCGTACAGTAATTTATATTTTGGGAACCATAATTAATGAGTCAACATACTTGGACAAAATCAAATTCATAATCCAGTGATCAGAACACAATCTGTACAAATAAAATTTAATATAATTACATTGTTGAAATTTGTTCCTTGTTTAAATACAAACAAATATACACATTGCAGAATATTTGCTTTGAGTGATTACACTACCTCAAACAGGGCACTATTATGTTTTAATGACACCTTCGAGAAAATCTTTCTCAAGCACTTCCTCTATTTTTTGTGTTCCTTTGCTCCAGAAAGTTTTCTGGTTCTCAGGTTTAATGTCTTTGATCGAGAATGTGTTAGTCCATGGGACTGGATTCCCTGAGGATCCAGTAAATCTGCTTGAGACTTTGTTGGAAAAGAACTGACTAAGTACATTGAAAAAGGGAAGCAATTGCTCAATACTACGAATAGAGTAAACAGTCAGCAGCAGATGACCTGGTTCCCATGCTAGTGTCCTCACCAAGTTGTCATCTTCTAGATTTTTCTGTAAATAATCAAAATTCTTCCATTAATTAGTCTTAGTTCATCCTATTTAAGATCAATTTCAAGCATAATAATCAAGCTTGTCCAAATTATAAATTTGAATTTTGATCGCTGTTTCAAAAACAACTTTTTATACCACGCTACATAAGCAGATGTTAAGGGCAGATGACCAAATGCACCGTCAAAGAGACAGCATTTAATGAATGTCTTAAAGGAAGGAAAAAGAAATGGTATGCTTTACAAGGCAACTCCAGAACTAATACCACAACTCTTCCCTCACACCCCCTCCCCGCAATAACAACCAAAACAGAATCTCCCTCGTCCTCACATACCACCCCACCAATCTCCAAATCCAACGCATCATCCTCCGACACTTCTGCCATCTGCAATCCAACCCCACCACCAAAGACATTTTTCCCTCCCCAACCTTGTCTGCTTTCCAGAGGGACCACTCTCTCCGTGAGTCCCTTGTCTACTCCATACACCCCTCCAGCCCCACCACACACGGCATTTTTCCCTGCAACAGCAGGAAGTGCTACACCTGCGCCTAAACCTCTCCCCCTCAACCCCATCCAAGGCCCAAAGACGACTTTCCACATCAAGCAGATGTTCACCTGCTCATCTGCCAATGTGGTGTACTGCATCCGCTGTTCCCATTGTGGTCTCCTCTACATTGGGGAAACCGAGCAGAGGTTGGGGACCGCTTTGTAGCACACCTACACTCGGTTCGCACTAAACAACTGCACCTCACAGTCGCGAAACATTTCAACTACCCCTCCCATTCCTCAGATGGGATGTCTATCCTGGGCCTCCTGCAGTGCCACAATGATGCCACCCAAAGGTTGCAGGAATAGCAACTTATATTCTGCTTGGGAACCCTGCAGCCCAATGGTATCAATGTGGGTTTCACAAGCTTCAAAATATCCCCTCCCCCCCACCACATACCAAACCAGCCCAGTTCGTCCCCGCCTCCCTAACCTGTCTTTCCTCCCGCCTATCCCCTCCTCCCACCTCAAGCCCCACTCCCATCTCCTACCTACTAACCTCATCCTGCACCCTTGACCTGTCCGTCCTCCCTGGCCTGACCCATCTCCTCCCAAACTCCACACCTACCTTCATCTTTACTGGCTCCTCCCCGCGTCTTTGACCTGTCGGTCTCCTCTCCACCTATCTTCTCTGCCCATTTTCTATCCACCTCCCCTTCTCTCCCTATTTATTTCAGAACCCCCTTCCCCTCCCCCATTTCTGAAGATGGGTCTAGGCTCGAAACGTCAGCGTTCCTGCTCCTCTGATGCTGCTTGGCCTGCTATGTTCATCCAGCTCTACACCTTGTTATTTCAGAACTAATGGCCTAGGTAACTGAAAGTGCAGACCCCCTCAATGGTGAAGCAACTAAAATTAGTGATGCTCTAAAGGCCACATTTGAAGAAAAATAAATCTCAGCTGTAGAAGAATCATTTGTTGAGATGTAGAATCTCCTAATTTCACTCCTGAAAGGTTTGTTTCTAATCTTTAGATAGTGTCACTATGCAGCCAAATTGCATGTGAAATAAAGTACTGACATTTTACAATGCAGTCATTGCTCATCTCTATTTACTTTCTAAAATATTCCAGAAGTTAAAATAAGGGAAAGAAAAATGTGAGCACAAGGAAAAATTTAACAAATCTCCTTCCCAAACTGCACATTATACTCTGACTTTGCCAGAGATCAATAATCACCACCTTCTCTGCAGTTCTGAACAAGGTTTTTGTTTCACAATCCACCACTGACATGCTAAGACAATAAGTTTGCTGAGGGCTAATTGTGTTTTATTTATTCAAAGGTGATGTCTCACTGGCAAGGTCAGCATTTGTTGTCTAAGCCTCCTTGGGTGGCATGATGGCTCAGTGGTTAGCACTGCAGCCTCTCAGCGCCAGGGACCCAGGTTTAATTCCAGCCTCGGTTAACTGTCTGTGCGGAGTTTGCACATTCTCCCAGTGTCTGCGTGGGTTTTCTCTGGGTGCTCTGGTTTCCTCCCACAGTCCAAAGATGTCCAGGCTAGGTGGATTGGCCATGCTAAATTGCCCATAGTGTTTAGGGGGATGGGTCTGGGTGGGATGCTCCAAGAGGCAGTGTGGACTTGTTGGGCCAAAGTGCCTGTTTCCACACTGTAGGGAATCTAATCTAATCTAATGGTCAAAAACACACACATATTTTAATCCCAATTCAGTCACTTAGCCCATAGCCTTGAGAATCTTGGCATCGAAAGTGTACATCTAAGTACTCCTCAAAAGCTTTAAGTGTTTCTGCCTATATTAAGTTAAGAGACGACGAGTTCTGGATTCACCTCATAAGAATATTTTTTCCTTACACTTGCCTCTAAACCATAAATCTATGTGCCCCAGTCATTGAACCCTTTACCAAAGGGAAAGTTTATTCCTGACTACTCAGAGTATACTGTCAATTTTATACATCTCAATCATGTCTCCCTTGGTCTGTTCTGTTTGGGAAATCAATCCGGCCTATTCAATCTCCTTTCATAACTGAATCTTCCATCCTAAGTAAAACTCCACTGCACTCTCTCCAGTGCTTTCACATCACTCCTATAATGCGCCCTTAGCTGCGGCCAAACCAACATTTTCTGCAGTTCCAACATCACATCCCTGCTCTTAAACTCTGTCTCAACTAGCAAAGGCAAGTATTCCATTTGACTTCTTAAGCACTTTATCTACCTGTACTGCTACCCTGAGGATGTAAATGCACACCAATGTCCTTCTGATCCTTGGAGTTTCCCACAGCCATATGTTCATCATGTATTCTGTAGCCCTGTTTGTTCTGCCCAGTGAATTGCCTCACTTTAAATCAGGAGATAAGCCACAGTGAACACATCTGTCAAAAAGGTTTGTGGCCCATGTAACTTCAGATCCAAGTTGAGGATCTGGTATCGGACCTGCTGACACTGCATTGCATCAGGCAAATGTAAAATTAACTGGACCCTTCACTCGAGGAGACAGACATACCCTTAAATTAAGCAATTTAAACTTTATCTCTAATCAAAGGCAGAGGGCTTGATTGTAGCTGAGGCATGAATGAGCACTGGAGGTGCAGCCTTTGAGGGGCTTCTGTCGCTGAAATTGTCGAACAGTTACAAAGTGCTTGCAAGCCAGGTGGATGAGTGTAGTGATTGCATGGACTCCACAGCACTGTGGAGGAGGCAGGCACTTAAGTGGGGGTAGGAAATAAGAACACTGTAGCTTGAGGGGACAGTATAATGAGGTGGATAGATATGTTCTCTGCAGCCGTGACCATGCGTCATGAAGGCTTTGTTGCCCGCTCTGTTCCAGGGTTAAGGGCATCTCCTCAGGCTGGAGAGAAACATGATGTAAGAGAAGAGAGAACCACTTGTCGTCATCCATATTAGTACTAAGAATGTTGATAGAATGGAAAATAAGTTCTTAAGAAAGATTTTGAACAGTTCGGGACTGCACAAAAAAGCTGAACCTTCAAAGCAACAATCTCAGGTTTACTACCTAAGCCATGGTCAAATTGGCTCAGGGTAAATAAGGCAAGGATTTAAATGTGCGGGTTGAAGACTTGTGTAGGTGGATGGGTTTCTATTTGTGGAGCACTGGCACTTGTATTAGGGTAAAAGCTGTTCTGGTGGATGGCTTTCATTTGCTGGACAATAACCAGGGCCAATGAATGCATGGCCATGGAGCTGGTGCAGGGGACAAGGTTTCAGGCTCTTGGATCATTGGGATTTCTTCTAGGGCAGGGGTGACCTGGACAGCAGGGGATGGTTTGCACGTAAACTGGAGGAAAACCAATATCCTCACAAAGAGGGGGGCTAGTGCTATGTGGGGTGGTCTAAACTACAGTGGTAGAAGTTAAGAACCAGAGCAGCAGGTCAGCAAGTGGAGGGACAGGTCAATGAATATGATGGGGCTGATGTGCGTTTATTTCAATGTAAGGAGTATTATGGATAAGGCAGATGAGCTTAGAGCCTGGATCAGTATGTGGGACCATGACACTGTGGGCTTACAGAGCACTAGTTGAGAGAGGTACAGGATTGACTGTTCCGAGTTTCGGGGTTTCAATGTTTTAGACAAGATAAAGTGGAAGGTAAAAGAGGTGGAGGAGTTGCAGTACAAATCAGGGACAATGTCATACCTGCACTCAGAAAGGATATACTGGAAAGTTTATCCACTGTAGCAAAATGGGTACAGCTCAAAAACAAGGCGCAATCACTCTGATAGGATTATAGTATAGCACTCCCCCTCCAACCCCCAACAGCCACCAGAACACTGCTGACAGATATATAGGCAGATTGTGGAAAGATGCCAAAAAAAAGGGTGACTTTAACTTCCTCAATATTAAGTGGGACTTCCTTAGAACAACAGGATTAGACAGGGCAGAATTTGTTTGGTGCACCCAAGAGAACCTCTTGAAACAGTGTGTGGATAGTCCAACTACAGGAGGAGCCATACTAGATCTTGTGCTGGCTAATGAGCCTGGCCAGATGACTGACCTCACCTAGGAAAGCATTTTGGAAACAGCAATCACAACTCGTTAAGTTTTAAGATAACTATGAATAAGTCAAAGTTGCGGGAAGATACTAAATTAGGGGATGGCAAATTATGACAGTATTAGACAGAGCTAGGGAGAGTTATCTGGGAGCAGCTATTATTGGGCTAGTCCACATTTGATATGTGGGTATTGATTAAAGACCAACTGGTCAGAGTTCAGGACCGACATACTTCAGCAATGACGAAGGACAAGGACGGCAAGCTATGAGACGCTTGGATGATAAGGCAGGTTGTGAATTTAATCAGAAACAAAAAGCAAGGTTTAGGACCCGAGAGGAATAGAAAGAAAGCAGGGAAGAACTCTAGCAGGAACAAAGAGACCAAGAAGGGGCCTTGAAATGTCCTTGGCAAGCAGCGTTAAAGAAAATCCCAAGGTATTTTACATATAAGACCAAAAGGATAACTAGGGAGAGGGTAGGACCATTCAAGATTAAAGGACAGAACTTGTGCTTGGATGCAGAAGATATGGGTGAGATCCTAAATGAGTACTTTGCACCCATTTTCACTAAGAAAAAGGGCAGGGAAGATTAGCATGGGCATACAAATATGCTAGGGCATTGTGAGGTCAAGAAGGAAAGAAGTGGTGTTGGGTCTCTTGAAGACCATTAAGGTAGATAAGTCCCCATGTCCAGGTTACTGAGAGAAGCAAGACAGGAGATACAGATCTTTGTATCCTTTGTGTTCTGAGGAAGAGTCACCAGACCCGAAACGTTAACTCTGTTTTCTTCTTCACAGATGCTGCCAGACCTGCTGAGCTTTTCCATCAACGTTGTTTTTGTTCTTTGTAGCCTTTCTAGTCACTGGAGAGGTCCCAGAGGACTGGCAAATAGCAACGTTGTTCCTCAGTTAGAGAAGGGAAAATAAGGATAATCAAGGATATGAGTCTCACATCGGGGGTTGAGAAGCCATTGGAGATGATTCCTGGGGATAGGATATATACACATTTGGGAAAGCATGGCTTTGTGTGGGCAGATCATGTCTTACTAACTTGATTTTTTTTTGAGGAAATGATGAGGGTGATCAATGATGGTAGAGCAGTGGATATTGTATACTTGGATTTTAGTCAGCTTTTCAACAAGGTCCCTCATAGGTTCATTGAGAAAATTAAGAGGCATGGGATTCAGGATGAGGATATGGGGGGGTGGTGGGGTATAGATATTGCAGATATGGGTGGAGACATGGTGGATGGAGTTTAACCTAGGCAAGTGTGAGGTGTTGCACTGATGGAGATCAAATGGTGAGGGAAAGTATACAGTTAATGGCAGGACTCTTAACAGCATTGATATACAGAGGGATCTTAGCTTCCTGAAAGCAGCCACACAAGTAGATAGGGTGGTAAAGGAGGAGTATGGCATGCCTGCCTTTATGGATTGGGCCACTGAGTACAAGAATCAGAAAGTGATGTTGCAGTTTTATAGAACTTTTATTGCACCACACAGAATACTCATTCAATTCTGGTCACCACATTACAGGAAGGATGTTGAGGCTTTGGAGATGGTACAGAAGTTTACCAGGATGCTGCCTGGATTACAGAGCATGAGCTACAAGGAAAGGCCTGAAAAACTAAGATTGTTTTCTCTGGAGCAACAGAGGCTGCGGGGAAACCTGATAGAAGTTTATAAAACTATCAGAGGCATAGATGGGTTTGGCAGTCAGAATCGTTTTCCCCTGAGTTGAAATGTCTAATAAGGGACAATGCATTTAAGGTAAGAGGGGAAAAATTTAAAGGTCATGAGGGCCAAGTCATTTTTTTTTAAAATGTAGGTGCTTGGACTGCACACTGCCAGGAGTACTGGCGGAGGCAGATATGATAGGGACATTTAGATAAACACACGAATAAGTGATGAATGGAAGCATATGGACCATGGGCAGGCAGAAGGGATTGGTATAATTTGGTGACATGTTTGGCACAATATCATGGGCCAAAAGGTTTGTTCCTATGCTGTATTTTTTTATGTTCTAGGGCTGTACAGTGGATTTTACAATGATTTGGGTGGTAGTGGGGGGGTGGTGTACAAAAAAGTGAGGAGGTGGATTTGCGAGCTTACAAAGCAAAGGGATATGGCACAATTGCAAGAAAACTATCTTAATAATGATATCCAGAGGATAAGAGTCTGTAAGCGTAAAGAAACAGCAGCAAATAGGGTCAAAGGAGGAAAGTGGTAAAAATTCAAAATTAATGACTCTTAACCGTACATAGTATTCACAGCAAAATAAGCACAAATAGAGGTTTGAGGGGAAGTAATGGCCTAGTGGTATTATCACTGTACTGTTAATCCAGAGAACCAGATAATGTTATGGGAACCTGGGTTTGAATACTTGCACAGCTGATGGTGGAACTTGAAATCAATAAAAAAAATCTGGAATTCAGGAGTCTAATGATGACTATGGGTCGATTGTTGGAAAAACCCATCTGGTTCACTAACATCCTTTAGGGAAGGCAACTGCCATCCTTACCTAGTTTGGCCTACATGTGATTCCAAATCAACACCAATGTGGTTGACCTGCCTGTGAATGAATCAAAAAAATGGATATGATCTTATTGCCATTACAGAGAAGTAATTAAAAGGAATAAAAATTGGAAACTAAATATTCAAAGGTATGAGAGTTTTTGAAAGGACAGGCAGGAAGGGAAGGGTGGTTGGGTAGCTTCATCAGTATAAATTAGAATAAATACGATTGTAAGAAATTATCTTGGGTTGAATGATGTTGAATTCAAATGAATGGTGGTAAGAAATAACAAGGGGAAGAAAAAACTCGTGGGAGTAGTCCATACACCCTCCATCAATTGTGATTTTGTACAACAGAAAATAAATGAGGTGGTAATAAGGACATGTCAAAAAAGCTGTATACAAATCATTGGTGATCTTCATGTAGATTGGGGAAATCAAATTGGCAAAAGTAGCCATGAGAAAGAATTCGCAGAGAATATTCAAGACAGTTTCCTAGAACAAAATGTTAATGGTCCAGCAGGGATCAGGGTATTCTAGATCTGATGATGTGTGATAAGGCATGTTTAATTAAGGATCTTATAAGTCTCCTATGGAAGTGTTCATAGCATGATAGAAATTAGCATTCAGTTTGAGAGTGATAAATATGGGTTAGAAACTTAAATAAGGATAATTATGTAGGGATGAGGGCAGAGTTGGCTAGAGTGGACTAGGAAAACAATTTTGGCAGAACAAAATGTTTGAGGAACAAGGATTCAAGGAAGGAAACAAAATAGCACCAAATTGAAAGAAAAAAAACATTAGGATTGGGAAAATCTTAAAACCCAATAAAAGATTACCAAACAAAAATGAATAAACTATGACAGCAGGTTAGCAAGTAATATAAAAACAGACAGTAAGAACTTATTTAAGAACATTAAAAGGAAATAGGAAGTCAAAGTGAAGCATTTCAAGAAAACCAAATAATCCCCCAGTCATCATGGGGGGAATAAGCATTACATCACCAGAGAACCATGGACCTATCGTTTGACATTCTGGGATTTTAAAGCTACGGAGATTATGGATATTCTGGTAATAAAGACAGACAGCAGGATAAAAGGGTCATTTTCAGGATGGCAACGCAACTACTGGGAGTACAATGGGATCACTGCAGCAGGCACAATTATTTACAATATATATTTGACTTGCATGATAGAAATGAATGTACTATTACCAATTTGTGGATGATACAAAAATAGGTGGAAAGGCAAGTAGTGAGCATGACACAATGAGCCCACACAGATGGCGATAGACAAGTTTAGAGAGTGGGCAAATGGAATATAATTTGGGAAAATGAGAGTTTAGACACCTTGGCAGAAAGAAAAGAAGAAGTGGATAGTATGTAAATGGAAAATGACTGCAAAAAGTTACCACACAGAGGGATTTGGGTGTCCTTGTGCATGAATCTCAAAAATCTAACAACCAAGTTCAGCAGGGAATAGAGAATGCAGATGGACTGTCAGTCTTTATTTCAAAGGGAATGGAGTGTAAAAATATGATGTGGTCATGTGAAAACTATAAAGTATGCAATGGTTTCCCCAATATTAAAAGAAACTTACACAAGCACCTTCCATAGCCCCAGGATGAAATTTAGGACCTGGAAAGTCAGGACCCCTACAGACAGTCCCACCAGTGACTGACTGGAGCACGGCACTGTCATCATTGCTCAGGAATTCAGGCACTATGATATTGACATCACTACCCTGCGTGAAAGCCAGTGTGTATGGGAAGGACAGCGCAGAGGGCAAGGTGATGGCTACACATTTCTCTGAAAAGGCAAGGCCAAAGAAGAGCGCTGCGTCCAAGGAATCAGCTCTGCTGTCAAAAATGAACTGGTGGACCAACTCAAAGACTCTCCTGAGGAATAAGTGAACGCCTCATGACACTGATTCACTCTAGCCGGGGTACAGTATTTCACAGCATTCAGTGCACATGCACCAACACTTGATGCAACAGCTGAGGACAAGGAGAAATTCTACTCTAGCCTTGACCGTTCTGTCAAGGGTCTCTACAGTGGAACAACTTATCATCCTGGCTGACTTCAACGTCAGAATTAGCAAAAGTGCAGACCTTTAGTGACAGGTAATCCAGAAGAGGGGAGTTGGGAAGTATGGGAAGCAAATTCCAAATGCACTCCTGACCAAATGCCTTGGACACAGCCTCCTAATCACCGACACACTACTCTACCAAAGACAACAATACAAGCAAATGTGGCAGCACCCAAGTTCCAAACACTGGCACTCCTCGATTACGTCATCAGAACAAGGAATCGGAAAGACCTTAAAATCATGTACACCATTACAGAAGCTGACGACTGCTGGACGGACCATTGCCTAATCTGAGCTAGGATCAACGTAGATATAGCCCTGCCGCAGCAGAGACAAAGGGAAGCAGTGCCACAGAAGGTTCAACATTTTTATGCACTTAAAGACCTAGAAAAAATAGCCTCATACAACAATCACCTCTCCACAAATATAGCGACCCTTAGCAAGACAGTCGTGGGATCCCAACAGTCTCTGGTCTGCCCTTAAGACTGCCATCATCAATGCCCACAAAAACTCAGTCAGCCACTCAGACAGGAAACACCAAGACAGGTTTGACGAGAATAAGCATGAGATCCAGGAGCTATTAAGCCGGAAGCAAATGGCATTTCTGAGAGTAAAACAACAACTGCACTGGGAAGAGGAAAATGACAGGCCTCCAGGCGACTTCAGGTAGAGGTCCAAAAACAAACCCATGAACAAAGAACAGGTGTGGGTGAAGAAAGCACTGGAGGTCCAACAAATGGCTGGTAACCATGATATGTATGGTTTCTTCTGTGTTGTCAAGACCGCATATGGACTAAATACCCAAGGCTCCATCCTACTGCTGACCAAGGATAGAGTGACTCTTATCAAAGATAAAGATGTTATCAAAGATAAAGATGTTATCAAAAAACGCTAGGGGGAGCACTTCAGAAACCTCCTCAACCACAGCTCTGTCATCAATCGATATAAGAGAACTTAGCTCTTAGCATACCGCATGCCACGAGCTCAGTAAAACCCCAGCCTTACATGGAGAAGGCTGTCTGCCAACTTAAGAACAACTGAGACATTGAAGCTTGGTGGCAAAGAGCTCCTGATGTAGTTAAATGTTCTTGTCTGCCTTATCTGGAAGGGGAAGAGCATCTCGGGAGAGGTCCGAGATGCCACAGTTATGAGTATTTTCAAAAAAAGGAACAAGTTCGACTGTGGTAATGACAGGAGAATCACCCTGCCTTCGACTGTAGGGAAAGTCATTGCAAAGGTCCTCTTCAACTGTCTCCTCCCTGTGGCTGAGTAACTCCTCCCGAAGTTGCAGTGTCACATAGGGGGTCACAACAGTAAGATTTTCACTGCACGACAGCTGCAGGAGAATTGCAGACAAAAGAACCTACCTCTGTACATGGCCTTTGACCCTACAAAAGTTTTTGATACCATCAATCTAGAAGTATTATGGAACATTCTTCTCCGCTTCAGTTGCATCATGAAGTTGGTCACCATCCTGTGTGTGCTCCATAACAGCATGGAAGTCATAGTAATGACAAATGGCTCTACCACTAACCCATCCCCTGTTTGGACCATTATGCGTCATCACACTAACACTGTTCTCAATCTACCTCAATGCCATGCTTCACCTCAGTGCTGACAAGCCGCCCGCTGGAGTCAGGCTAAGTTACAGAACCTGTGGGAAATTATTCCACCTCTGCCACCTTCAAGTCAAAACCAAAGTCACCCCAATCAGTGTCATCAAGCTGCAGTACACAGAGCGATGCTTGTCTATGGACAATCTCAGAAGACGTACTCCAGATCTTTGTCAGCCACCTTTACAGAGGCATACGAGAACAGGGGTCTCATCCTGAACATCCGCAAGACCATCAGCAAATTACTGCAGATGCTGGAATCTGCACTGAAAATAAAAAGTACTGGAGATCACAGTGGGTCGGGTAGCATCCATAACAAGAAAACAAGCTAATGTTTAGTTGGGGGGTGGAGTTAGAGCGCTGGGGGAGAAAGGATGTTGATTGCTCATTTTGATCGCAATCTGAACTAACGGCAGAACAATGCTGTGTCTAACTGCCAGACTGGAAATAACAGTCAGTCCAACTGATGTGGGGGGAGGGGAAGAGAACATGGTGACAGATTTTAACAAGCAAAACTAAAGGAAAGGGAAGGAATGGTTTCACAAATTGAAGCTGTTGAACTCACTATTGAGCCCAGAATGTTGTAAAATGCCTGGCTTGAAGATGAGATGTTGCTCCTCCAGTTTTTACTGTGATTCACTGAAGCATTGAAGGCATGCCAAGGACAGGCAAGTGGGCATTTCAGCAGAACACTGTGTTAAGAAAACCGACTACGGGATGGTCGGGGTAGCAACTGTGCATGGACCAGAGGTGCTGTGCAAAGTGGTTACCTAGTCTGTGTTTGGGTTTTTCCAATGTAGAGTAGGCTGCACAGGGAGCAGTGAATACCATACACAAGATTAGAGGAAGTACAGATGAAATGCTGCTTCACCAGGAAGGACTGTTTATGCCCTTGGATGGTGAGCAGAGAAGTGGCAAAGAGGCAGATATTGCATCTTCTGAAGTTACATGGGAAGATGCTGTGGGAAGTAGAGATGGGGAATGATGGCAAAAACCGAAAGAATGGCAGATTCTGTAAAATCGGGGTAAAAAAACAGAAATTGCTAGAAAGGTTCAGTAGGTCTGACTGCATCTGTGAAGAAAACAATCAGAGTTAACGTTTCGGGTCCGATGGCCTTTCCAGTTCCAGTCTTAACGATGGCTGAGGTCAGGCTTACCAGCGTACAGTTTCCTGTCTTCTGCCTCCCTCTCTTAAAAAGAGCGAAACCATTTTCCAGTCCCAGAGTTCAGTGATCCTCAAAGAGCATCTTCATTGCCTTTACAATCTCCTCAGCTATCTCCTTCAGAAATCTGGGGTGTAGACCATGTGGTCAGAGTGATTTATCCAACTTCAGACCCTTTGGCACCTTCTCCTTAGTGATGGCCCTGATACTCGCCTTTGCCCTTGCTCTCGAAGTTCTGGCATGCTGCCAGTGTCTTCCAATATTAAAACTGATGCAAAGTAACTATTCAGTTCCTTCATCATTTCTTTGTTTCCTATTAATTCTTCTCCAACTGTGATTTCCTGACCCTACCTTGCCCCATTTCACCTTTTAGATTTCTAAAAAAACTCTTGCAATCTTCTTTTATTTTACTAGCTAGTCTACTCGCATATTTCATCTTCTCTTTGCTGATTGATTTTTTAGTTAGCTCTGGTTTTTAAAGGCTTCCCAATTCAATGGCTTCCCATCAATGCTCAACATACTGCATGCTTTTTCTGAAGAAGGGTCCAGGCCCAAAACAATAAAATGTGAGGCTGGATGAACACAGCAGGCCAAGCAGCATCTCAGGAGCACAAAAGCTGACGTTTCGGGCCTGGACCCTTCATCAGAGAGGGGGATGGGGAGAGGGAACTGGAATAAATAGGGAGAGAGGGGGAGGCGGACCGAAGATGGAGAGTAAAGAAGATAGGTGGAGAGAGTATAGGTGGAGAGGTAGGGAGGGGATAGGTCAGTCCAGGGAAGATGGACAGGTCAAGGAGGTGGGATGAGGTTAGTAGGTAGATGGGGGTGCGGCTTGGAGTGGGAGGAAGGGATGGGTGAGAGGAAGAACCGGTTAGGGAGGCAGAGACAGGTTGGACTGGTTTTGGGATGCAGTGGGTGGGGGGGGGAGGAAGAGCTGGGCTGGTTGTGTGGTGCAGTGGGGGGAGGGGACGAACTGGGCTGGTTTAGGGATGCAGTAGGGGAAGGGGAGATTTTGAAACTGGTGAAGTCCACATTGATACCATTAGGCTGCAGGGTTCCCAGGCGGAATATGAGTTGCTGTTCCTGCAACCTTCGGGTGGCATCATTGTGGCAGTGCAGGAGGCCCAGGATGGACATGTCATCCAGAGAATGGGAGGGGGAGTGGAAATGGTTTGCGACTGGGAGGTGCAGTTGTTTGTTGCGAACTGAGCGGAGGTGTTCTGCAAAGCAGTCTCCAAGCCTCCGCTTGGTTTCCCCAATGTAGAGGAAGCCGCACCGGGTACAGTGGATGCAGTATACCACATTGGCAGATGTGCAGGTGAGCCTCTGCTTAATGTGGAATGTCATCTTGGGGCCTGGGATAGGGGTGAGGGAGGAGGTGTGGGGGCAAGTGTAGCATTTCCTGCGGTTGCAGGGGAAGGTGCCGGGTGTGGTGGGGTTGGAGGGCAGTGTGGAGCGAACAAGGGAGTCACGGAGAGAGTGGTCTCTCCGGAAAGCAGACAGGGGTGCGGATGGAAAAATGTCTTGGGTGGTGGGGTCGGATTGTAAATGGCGGAAGTGTCGGAGGATGATGCGTTGTATCCGGAGGTTGGTGGGGTGGTGTGTGAGAACGAGGGGGATCCTCTTAGGGCGGTTGTGGCGGGGGCGGGGTGTGAGGGATGTGTTGCGGGAAATACGGGAGACGCGGTCAAAGGCGTTCTTGATCACTGTGGGGGGAAGTTGCGGTCCTTAAAGAACTTGGACATTTGGGATGTGCGGGAGTGGAATGTCTTATCGTGGGAGCAGATGCGGCGGTGGCGGAGGAATTGGGAATAGGGGATGGAATTTTTGCAGGAGGGTGGGTGGGAGGAGGTGTATTCTAGGTAGCTGTGGGAGTCGGTGGGCTTGAAATGGACATCAGTTACAAGCTGGTTGCCTGAGATGGAGACTGAGAGGTCCAGGAAGGTGAGGGAAGTGCTGGAGATGGCCCAGGTGAACTGAAGGTTGGGGTGGAAGGTGTTGGTGAAGTGGATGAACTGTTCGAGCTCCCCTGGGGAGCAAGAGGCGGCGCCGATACAGTCATCAATGTACCGGAGGAAGAGGTGGGGTTTGGGGCCTGTGTAGGTGCGGAAGAGGGACTGTTCCACATAACCTACAAAGAGGCAGGCATAGCTGGGGCCCATGCAGGTGCCCATGGCCACCCCCTTAGTCTGTAGGAAGTGGGAGGAGTCAAAAGAGAAGTTGTTGAGGGTGAGGACGAGTTCAGCTAGGCGGATGAGAGTGTCGGTGGAGGGGGACTGGTTGGGCCTGCGGGACAGGAAGAAGCGGAGGGCCTTGAGACCATCTGCATACGGAATGCAGGTGTACAGGGACTGGACGTCCATGGTGAATATGAGGTGTTGGGGGCCAGGGAATTGGAAGTCCTGGAGGAGGTGGAGGGCGTGGGTGGTGTCACGGACGTAGGTGGGGAGTTCCTGGACCAAAGGGGAGAAAATGGAGTCCAGATAGGTGGTGATGAGTTCGGTGGGGCAGGAGCAGGCTGAGACGATGGGTCGACCAGGGCAGGCAGGTTTGTGGATTTTGGGAAGGAGATAGAAACGGGCCGTGCGGGGTTGGGGAACAATGAGGTTGGAGGCTGTGGGTGGGAGGTCCCCTGAGGTGATGAGGTCGTGAATGGTGTTGGAGATGATGATGGTTTGGTGGCTGGGTGTGGGGTCATGATCGAGGGGGCGGTAGGAGGTGGTGTCGGAGAGTTGGCGTCTGGCCTCGGCGATGTAGAGGTCAGTGCGCCATACTACCACTGCGCCACCCTTGTCTGCGGGTTTGATGGTGAGGTTGGGGTTGGAGCGGAGGGCTGCCCGTTCTGCGTTCTGAGGTTGGAGTGGGTGAGAGGGGTGGAGAGGTTGAGGCGGTTAATGTCTCGACGGCAGTTGGAGATGAAGAGGTCGAGGGAGGGTAGGAGGCCTGGGGGTGGTGTCCAGGAGGAGGACTTGTGTTGGAAGCGGGTGAAGGGGTCAGTGGAAGGAGGGTTAGGTTCCCGGTTGAAGAAGTAGGCATGGAGGCGAAGACGGCGGAAAAACTGCTCTATGTCCAACTGTGACTGGTATTCGTTGATGCGTGGTTGTAGGGGGACAAAGGTGAGCCCCTTACTAAGGACTGACCATTCGTCCTCAGTCAGTGAGAGGTCTGGGGGGATGGTGAAGATGCGGCAGGGCTCAGTGTGGCTGTCTTCTCTGGGGTTGCTGGCTGTAGAGGTTGTGGGCGGAGCGATGGGGTCGTCGGCCGTGGGCGGGGTTCTGTCGGCCGTGGGCGGGGTTCCGTCGGCCGTGGGCGGGGTTCCGCCGGCCGTGGGCGGGGTTACGTCGGCATCGGCTGTGGGTGGGGTTCCGTTGGCGTTGGCCGTGGGCGGGGTTCCGTCGGCGGTTGGAGTATCGGGGTGGGCAGTGGCAGCTGCGGTGAGGGTGGTGTGTGAGGTGTTGTACCTGGACGTGGAGGTGGTGACAGCAGCAGCGGTTCCGGAAGTTCTGTGGCCGGCGGAGGCGGATGTGACGTCATCGGTGGGGTCTCCGGCCGTGTCCTCATGGTCAATGGCGGCGGGTGCATGGTGGGGGAGGGGCAGGGACAGAGTCGGGATTTGGGAGGCGCAGGAATCCTCTTGTGGGTGGCAGGGGCCAGTGAGTTGGTTGTACTTACGATTTTTCGTGTCCAGTAAAGCTGAGTGAAACTGGGTATTCAGTCTGTGGATCCTGCGGAGAATAAAAAACAGCAGAGGTCCTTTGCAGGTCTGGGAGAGGGAGGGTCTGAGCTGGGGCAGGCTGGATTGCAGTGTGTGGAGGTGCCGGCGCAAGGCTGCGACCCAGTTTCACTCAGCTTTACTGGACACCAAAAATCGTAAGTACAACCAACTCACTGGCCCCTGCCACCCACAAGAGGATTCCTGCGCCTCCCAAATCCCGACTCTGTCCCTGCCCCTCCCCCACCATGCACCCGCCGTCATTGACCATGAGGACACGGCCGGAGACCCCACCGATGACGTCACATCCGCCTCCGCTGGCCACAGAACTTCCGGAACCGCTGCTGCAGTCACCACCTCCACGTCCAGGTACAACACCTCACACACCACCCTCACCGCAGCTGCCGCCGCCCACCCAGATACTCCAACCGCCGACGGAACCCCAACCACGGCCGACGCCGACGTAACCCCGCCCACGGCCGACGCCGGCGGAACCCCGCCCACGGCCGACGCCGGCGGAACCCCGCCCACGGCCGACGCCGGCGGAACCCCGCCCACGGCCGACGCCGGCGGAACCCCGCCCACGGCCGACAGAACCCCGCCCACGGCCGACGACCCCATCGCTCCGCCCACAACCTCTACAGCCAGCAACCCCAGAGAAGACAGCCACACTGAGCCCTGCCACATCTTCACCATCCCCCCCCACCTCCCACTGACTGAGGACGAACGGTCAGTCCTTAGTAAGGGGCTCACCTTTGTCCCCCTACAACTACACATCAACGAATACCAGTCACGGTTGGACATAGAGCAGTTTTTCCTCCGTCTTCGCCTCCATGCCTACTTCTTCAACCGGGAACCTAACCCTCCTTCCACTGACCCCTTCACCCGCTTCCAACACAAGTCCTCCTCCTGGACACCACCCCGAGGCCTCCAACCCTCCCTCGAACTCTTCATCTCCAACTGCCGTCGAGACATTAACCGCCTCAACCTCTCCACCCCTCTCACCCACTCCAACCTCTCCCCCGCAGAACGGGCAGCCCTCCGCTCCCTCCGCTCCAACCCCAACCTCACCATCAAACCCGCAGACAAGGGTGGCGCAGTGGTAGTATGGCGCACTGACCTCTACATCGCCGAGGCCAGACGCCAACTCTCCGACACCACCTCCTACCGCCCCCTCGATCATGACCCCACACCCAGCCACCAAACCATCATCTCCAACACCATTCACGACCTCATCACCTCAGGGGACCTCCCACCCACAGCCTCCAACCTCATTGTTCCCCAACCCCGCACGGCCCGTTTCTATCTCCTTCCCAAAATCCACAAACCTGCCTGCCCTGGTCGACCCATCGTCTCAGCCTGCTCCTGCCCCACTGAACTCATCTCCACCTATCTGGACTCCATTTTCTCCCCTTTGGTCCAGGAACTCCCCACCTACGTCCGTGACACCACCCACGCCCTCCACCTCCTCCAGGACTTCCAATTCCCTGGCCCCCAACACCTCATATTCACCATGGACGTCCAGTCCCTGTACACCTGCATTCCGTATGCAGATGGTCTCAAGGCCCTCCGCTTCTTCCTGTCCCGCAGGCCCAACCAGTCCCCCTCCACCGACACTCTCATCCGCCTAGCTGAACTCGTCCTCACCCTCAACAAGTTCTCTTTTGACTCCTCCCACTTCCTACAGACTAAGGGGGTGGCCATGGGCACCCGCATGGGCCCCAGCTATGCCTGCCTCTTTGTAGGTTATGTGGAACAGTCCCTCTTCCGCACCTACACAGGCCCCAAACCCCACCTCTTCCTCTGGTACATTGATGACTGTATCGGCGCCGCCTCTTGCTCCCCAGGGGAGCTCGAACAGTTCATCCACTTCACCAACACCTTCCACCCCAACCTTCAGTTCACCTGGGACATCTCCAGCACTTCCCTCACCTTCCTGGACCTCTCAGTCTCCATCTCAGGCAACCAGCTTGTAACTGATGTCCATTTCAAGCCCACCGACTCCCACAGCTACCTAGAATACACCTTCTCCCACCCACCCTCCTGCAAAAATTCCATCCCCTATTCCCAATTCCTCCGCCTCCGCCGCATCTGCTCCCACGATAAGACATTCCACTCTCGCACATCCCAGATGTCCAAGTTCTTTAAGGACCGCAACTTTCCCCCCACAGTGATCAAGAACGCCTTTGACCGCGTCTCCCGTATTTCCCGCAACACATCCCTCACACCCCGCCCCTGCCACAACCGCCCTAAGAGGATCCCCCTCGTTCTCACACACCACCCCACCAACCTCCGGATACAACGCATCATCCTCCGACACTTCCGCCATTTACAATCCGACCCCACCACCCAAGACATTTTTCCATCCGCACCCCTGTCTGCTTTCCGGAGAGACCACTCTCTCCGTGACTCCCTTGTTCGCTCCACACTGCCCTCCAACCCCACCACACCCGGCACCTTCCCCTGCAACCGCAGGAAATGCTACACTTGCCCCCACACCTCCTCCCTCACCCCTATCCCAGGCCCCAAGATGACATTCCACATTAAGCAGAGGCTCACCTGCACATCTGCCAATGTGGTATACTGCATCCACTGTACCCGGTGCGGCTTCCTCTACATTGGGGAAACCAAGCGGAGGCTTGGAGACCGCTTTGCAGAACACCTCCGCTCAGTTCGCAACAAACAACTGCACCTCCCAGTCGCAAACCATTTCCACTCCCCCTCCCATTCTCTAGATGACATGTCCATCCTGGGCCTCCTGCACTGCCACAATGATGCCACCCGAAGGTTGCAGGAACAGCAACTCATATTCCGCCTGGGAACCCTGCAGCCTAATGGTATCAATGTGGACTTCACCAGTTTCAAAATCTCCCCTTCCCCTACTGCATCCCTAAACCAGCCCAGTTCGTCCCCTCCCCCGACTGCACCACACAACCAGCCCAGCTCTTCCCCCCCACCCACTGCATCCCAAAACCAGTCCAACCTGTCTCTGCCTCCCTAACCGGTTCTTCCTCTCACCCATCCCTTCCTCCCACCCCAAGCCGCACCCCCATCTACCTACTAACCTCATCCCAAATCCTTGACCTGTCCATCTTCCCTAGACTGACCTATCCCCTCCCTACCTCCCCACCTATACTCTCTCCACCTATCTTCTTTACTCTCCATCTTCGGTCCGCCTCCCCCTCTCTCCCTATTTATTCCAGTTCCCTCTCCCCATCCCCCTCTCTGATGAAGGGTCCAGGCCCGAAACGTCAGCTTTTGTGCTCCTGAGATGCTGCTTGGCCTGCTGTGTTCATCCAGCCTCACATTTTATTATCTTGGAATTCTCCAGCATCTGCAGTTCCCATTATCTCAGGCCCAAAACATCAGCTTTCCTACTCCTCTGATACTGCCTGGCTTGCGGCAGTTCTCCAGCTCCATACCTTGTCATCTCAAACTCCAGCAACGGCATTTCCTACTATCTCTGTATGCTTTCTCTTTTGCTTTTATCATGTGCCTGACTTCTTTTGTCAGCCATGGCTGTCTCATACTTCCTTGAATGTTTCTTCATTCTTGGGATGAATTTCTGTTGTGCCTCCTGAATTATCTGCAGAAACATCTCCTATTGTTGGTCCACTTGTCTTCCTTGCTAGGCTCTCCTTCCTAATCAACTCTGACCAGCTTCTCCCCCATGACTTTGTTTTCACCTTCACTCAATTGTAATACTGTTAAATTTGAATCCAGCTTCTCCCTCTCAAAACTGCAGTCTGAATTTCATCAAGTTATGGTCACTGCCTTCAAGGGTTTGTTCACTTTAAGCTCCTTAATCAAATCTGCCTCATCGTACATCACCTAATTGATTGTTCCCTAGCAGGCTCTAGCACATGCTGCTCAAAACAAAAACAACAAACTTATAAACATTCTACAATTTTCTTGCAATCCACTACCAACCTGATTGTCTGATTGTCCTAGCATAGTGAAAACCCCCATGATTAATGTAATTCTTACATTCTTTATCTATCTCTTGATTTATTTTGTGCCGTTTTCTGGCTACTACTTATGAGGCTAGTACGTAATTCTCATGAGGATCTTTTTCCTTTGCAGTGTCTCAACTCTAATCACACAGATTCTATACTTTCTGACTCTATGTCAATTCTTGCTATCAATTTAATTTCATTTCTTACTAACAAAGCAACAATGTCACCTCTGCATGCCGTGACAATACGATCCTGATTACAACTATATTTCTCTTCTACACCCCCACCCACACAACCCCCTTGAATGGGTCCCAGTATCACAATGCAATGGTCCGTTCGCACATCCTCCCTACAGCCCCCATTTTCAATCAGAGGGTGCAAGAATCTCAAATCTGTTAGACACGCTCAAGGAAAACAGAAACTACAGATGCTGGAGAATCCGAGATAATGAGGTGTGGATCGGGATGAACACAGCAGGCCAAGCAGCATCTTAGAAGCAGGAACGATGATGTTTCGGGCCTAGACCCTTCATTAGAAATGGGGGAGGGGAAGATGGTTCTGAAATAAATAGGGAGAGACGGGGAGGCGGAGCGAACATGGATAGAGGAGAAGATAGGTGGAGGGGAGACAGACAAGTTAAACAGGTGGGGATGGAGCCAGTAAAGGTAAGTGTAGGTGGTGTGGTAGGGAGGAGATAGGTCAGTCCAGGGAGGATGGACAGGTCAAGGGGGCGGGATGAGGTGGGAGGAGGGGATAGGTGGGAGGAAGGACAGGTTAGGGAGGCGGGGGTAAGCTGGACTGGTTTTGGGATGTAGTAGGGAGAGGGGAGATTTTGAAGCTTGTGAAATCCACACTGATACCATTGGGCTGCAGGGGAGAATCCCCCTCGTCCCCTCGTCCTCACGTACCACCTCACCAACCTCCGGATCCAATGCATCATCCTCCGGCACTTCCACCATCTGCAATCCGACCCCACCACCAAAGACAATTTTCCCTCCCCACCCTTGTCTGCTTTCCAGAGGGGCCACTCTCTCCGTGAGCCTCTTGTCCGCTCCACACTCCCCTCCAGCCCCACCACACCTAGCACTTTTCCCTGCAACCGCAGGAAGTGCTACACCTGCCCTCACACCTATCTCAGGCCCCAAGAAGACTTTCCACATCAAGCAGAGGCTCATTTGCACATCTGCTAATGTGGTATACTGCATACCGTATCCGTTGTGGCATCCTCTACATCGGGGAAACCAAGCGGAAGCTTGGGGACCACTTTGCAGAACACCTATGATTGGTTTGCAACAAACAGCTGCACCTCCCAGTTGCGAACCATTTCAAATACCCCTCCCATTCCTTGGACGGCATGTCCATCCTGGGCCTCCTGCAGTGCGACAGCGATGCCGCCCGAAGGTTGCAGGAACAGCAACTCACATTCCGCTTGGGAAACCTGCAGCCTAATGGTATCAATGTGGGTTTCACAAGCTTCAAAATCTCCCCTCCCCTTACCAGATCCCAAAACCAGCCCAGCTTGTCCCCGCCTCCCTAACCTGATCTTCCTCTCACCTATCCGCTCCTCCCGCCTCAAGCCGCACCCACATTTCCTACCTACTAACCTCATCCCGCCCCCTTGACCTGTCCGTCCTCCCTGGACTGACCTATCTCCTCCCTACCTTCCCACCTACACTCACCTTTACTGGCTCCATCCCCACCTCTTTAACTTGTCTGTTTTCTCTCCACCTATCTTCTCCTCTATCCATGTTCACTCTGCCTCCCCCTTGCTCCCTATTTATTTCACAACCCCTTTCCCCTCCCCCATTTCTGAAGAAGGGTCCAGGCCCAAAACGTCAGCTTTCCTGCTCAGCCTGCTGTGTTCATCCACACCTTGTTATCTTTGACTAGCTCAAGGCCTGAGGGTCCTTTGGCACTCCCTCCTCGATGTCTTTTCTACTTTGCTGTTAGTTACAGTTTTCTGTCCCTAACCACTGGTCGAATTCGAGTAGTTAATCCTAAGGGATGTGACTGCCTCCTGAAACACAGCATCCAGGTAACTCTCAACTGCATGATGCATCACAAATATTCGAAGTTCAGACTCCAGCTCATCAAATTTGAGGCAGAGCTCCTCAAGCAACCTAGTTGCGATTAGAATGAATCACAATGGGATCCACCAGCTCCCATATCATGCAGTAGCAACACATTACCTGGCTGGTACCTCTACTTCAATTACTTAGTTCTCAATTTGACTTAAAATTTTCATACTAGTCTTTTAACTTGTAATCTGTAAATATTTCCCGTATTTATCTTCAATGTGAAAGTAACCTAAAATGCAGTAGCTAACACCAACAAATGAAGTTACAATTGATCTGTGAAGTCACTATCTTGTGTTGGGCCCCTGATCCTTGATTTCAGTTTGGCCTGTTTAATAAAATAACGTATAAACTCACGAGTGAAAAAAAAGCAAACAAAAAACATCTCTTTCCCCTCTGCACTGATTGCCCACATTGCATCCAAAGTCCCCGAGCTATATATACTCACACACCAGATGAAGCCTCTCCTTCTTGACCAAAACTCTAATTTGGCCAGTATTGTTATTTTCTTTCGTTCATCTGTGAACTGTGTTTTTTTTTAACCAACTTTGAATTGAGCTGGAAATGGCTTGTGGATTTTGGGACATCTGTAGTAAAAGACTTTGTTTGTGTGGCCAGGTCTGGAGGCTAATTACAGACTGAGCCTTGATTAAAAGGATTCTTTGGGTTGCACAGTAGCTCCGTGGCTAGCTGAGCTTCAGCTTTGGGTGGCTCTCTGTGGTGAGTTTGCATGATCTCCCAGTGTCTGTGTGGGTTTCCTCCTGGTGCTCAGGTTTCCTCCCACAGTCCAAAGATGTGCAGGTTAGGTGGATTGGCCATGCTATGTGAGAGTAGGGGGCTGGTTCTGTGTTGGATGTTCTTCGGATGCTTGATGTGGACCTGATGGGACAAATAGCATCTTTCTGCACTGTAAGGATTCTATGTTTCTGTAACAGACACAGCAACCCTGGGATGAGCATTGTGTTTAAACAGATAGAAGATTTTTGCTATTAACTATGTCAGTACCTGGTATTTAGTTCCAAAAAGTCTGGAAGAGACCCTGTGTTCAAGCAAATGGCATTTACTGAATAATAATTGAGGCATCAGTAATGACAATGGCTAATCCACCTAGCCTACATACCCCTGGAAACTATGGGCAATTTAGCATTGCCAATCCACCTAATCTGTACATCTTTGGACTACGGGTGGAAACCAAAGCACCCAGCGGAAACTCCCACTGACATGGGGAAAATGTGCAAACTCTATCCAAGGTTGGAACTGAACCTGGGTATCTGGCGCAGTGACTCAGTAGCTCAGTGTACCATCCGGGGTTGTTTATTCGTAAGTCTGGTTAGGAACAATTGAAGTGATTATTTGGCAGTCTTTGACAGTTTAATTTTACTGTGTTGCAACTACAGAGGTTGGAGGAATGATTTGGTTTGGCTATTTGACGAGGAGGACAGTGTGGAAATCCAAATGGACCTTGACTGGTTGGTGAAGTGGATAGTTGGCAGATGAGACTCAATGCAGGTAAGTAATGAAGGGTTGTACTTTGGTTAGAAGAATATCAACAGACAATACAATATTAGGGGTACAATTCTAAAGGCGGTGTAGGAGCAGAGGGACCTGGGGAGTACACATCATTGAAGGCGACAGGACAGATGGAGGAGCAGTAATAAAAAAATACATAATCTTCTCAGTTTTGTTAATAGGGTTTAAAGTACAAAGACTAGAAGATAATGTTGAATTTGTGCAATTCATTTGTAAGACCACAGCTAAAGTACTGCATACAGTTGTGGACACCATATTACAGGAAAGATGCAAATGCTTTGCATAGCATGAAGATGCAATTTACTAGAACAGTTCCAGGTATGAGAAACTTCAGCTACGCAGAAGAAATGGAGAAGATGGGACTGTTCTCCTTGGAGAAAAGAAGGCTGAGAGGAGATCTGACTGAGAACAAAGAACAAAAAATTACAGCACAGGAACAGGCCCTTTGGCCCTCCAAGTCTGCACCAATCAACATCCTCTGTCTAAACCTGTCACCTATTTTTCAAAGATCTGTATCCCTCTGCTCCCTGCCCATTCACATATCTGTCTAGATACATTTTAAATGATGCCACCTCCACTGCTCAGATACCCACAACCCTCTGTGTAAAGAACTTGCCACGCATATCTCTCAAACTTTTCCCCTCTCACCGTGAAATTGTGAGCCCTAGTAACTGAGTCTCCCACTCTGGGAAAAAGCTTCTTGCTCTCCATCCAGTCTATATATCTCTCGATTTTGTAGACCTCATTCAGGTCCCCCCTCAACCTCCGTCTTTCTAATGTAAATAAACCTAATCTACTCAACCTCTCTTCATAGCTAGCACCCTCCATACCAGGCAACATCCTGGTGAACCTCCTCGGTACCCTATCCAAAGTATCCACATCCTTTTGATAAAGTGGTGACCAGAGCTGTACGCAGTATTCCAAATGTGGTCAAACTGAAGTCTGATATAACTGTAACATGACCTTGCCAACTCTTGTACTCAATATCCCATCTGATGAATGAAAGCATGCCATATGCCTTCTTGACCACTCTATTGACCTGCTTTGCCACCTTCAGGATACAATAAACCTGAACACCAGATCTATCTGTGCATCAATTTTGCCCAGGGTTTTTCCATTTACCACATAGTTTGCTCTTGAATTGGATCTTTTAAAATACATCACCTCGCATTTGCCTGACTTGAACTCCATCTGTCATTTCTCCACCCAACTCTCCAATCTATCTATATTCTGCTATACTCTCCGAGGGTCCCCTTCACTATCTGCTACTCCACCAATCTTCGTGCCATTTGCAAACTTGCTAATCAGACCATCTATACCTTCCTCCAGATCATTTGTGAGGTTTTCAAAATCATGATCAAGCTGGACAAAGGGGACGGAAGAAGTGTTCCCACTTGTAAACAAGGATGAAAGGGTGTAGATTTAAAGTGATGTGCAATTGAAACAAGAGTAATGTGAAAAAATATCCTTTTTTACATACCGTGTTCTTAGGGTATTTACTGTACTGCCTGGCAAGGTGGAGGAGGCAAGTTTTATTGAGATATTTAAGAGACATTGCATTGTCATATGGATTGCAAAGATGTACAGGGATGCAAGAAAAATGTAGAAGATTGGCACTAGATAATACAGCTGGCATAGGCACAATGGCCTGAATGGCTTCCTTCTTGTAATAATTGTGAAATAAGGTTATAAATTTTGATGGAATTCAGCAGGGGCAATGTCTGTTCTTGACTAGCTTTGCTGTTGGTCACAATCAAGGGTCACGTGTGAATGTTGACCATTTATCTGCGCAATTGGAGAGTGCCTATTGAAACCTACCCAGGAAAGAGGCCAATGCCTTCAGAAGAGTTTGAGTAAGGAGGAATTAGAGAGACAGTTAAAAACAAAATACCTTTGTTCTCTTCCTCAGCAGTTTGGCTAATCGAACGACATAGGGTTTGAATTCTCGTTGATGTGTACCCTGTCTGCGAACTTCCAATCCTGAATCATCAGATATTTCTGGAATGAAAGCCCAACGATACCTAAACACACAGACTAAATTAATGCCTGCAGTATTTGTACAATTGCATCACATCAAACATTTTTCTGAAGTGTCCATAGATTTCAAAGGATGAAAACGTATCAGCAGCAGCAGCAACATAAACATTAATAATAGTTAAGGTACTCATTTTTATCAAAAATAATAGCCATATTTAGAATCAGGGCTGCCACCATAATTCTGTTTGGGCATATTAATTTTAAAAGTGGTGCTGTCTAAATAGTTTCATCTTGGGTAGGGTTAACTAGAATTCATATTAATCCACAAAAAAAAGGTGGACCTTTCGTGACAAATTATACAATGCATTTGTAATGCTGAGGGCAAGCCAGAGACTCAATACATATTAACATGAAAAGTCTTGTAGGTTTTTAATGAACCTGTTCTTCTACACCTCTGGGCATGCTGAGGTCTGTGTGAGTTTGCACATTCTCCCCGTGTCTGGTTTCCGACAGGTGCTTTGGTTTCCTCCTACAGTCCAAACATGTGCAGGTTAGGTGGACTGGCCATGTTAAATTGCCCATAGTGTCCAGGGGTGTGTAAGTTAGGTGGGTTAGACTTGGGAAATGCAGGGTTACAGGGAAAGGGCCTGGGTTGGGATGCTCTTCGGAGGAGTGGTGTGGGCTTGTTGTATTGAACAGCTGTTCCATGAACTCTTAAAGCTCCTGTTTCATACTTCCAAAATTTGCTTTACTCCAAGTAAGAACTTTAACTTTATTCCCTTTAAATATATAACATACATATAACTGAGGCCCAGTGATTCCCAAGGAACCTCACCAATTTCAGCATGCCAACCTGAAAATGATTTTTTATTTTAACTTGTTCTCTGTTTGTTATCCTTAATCCATGGCATAAGATGCCACAATATGTTCTTGGCAAGTTGTACTAAGCAGACTCTCGGGGCATTTTATACATATATTAGTAACAAGAGGGTAACTAGGAAAATGGTAGGTTCATTTAAGGTCAAAGGAGGGAATTTGTGAGCAAAGCCAGATGAAGTGTGTTTTTCTTCCACTTCATGGGATGACGGTGCCACTGGCTAAGCCAGCATTTATCTACCTAGATGGTAGTTCAAAATCAACTACATTGCTGTGGATCTGGAATCACATGTAGGCCAGATGGATGGCAGTTTCCTTCCCTAAAGGACGTTAGTGAACCAGTTGAGTTTTTCTGTCAGCAATGGATTCACAATCATCATTAGATTCTTAATTCCAGATATTTAATGAATTCAAATTCCACTATCTGCCATGCCGCCATGAATTTGAACCCAGGTCCCTAGAACATTACTTGGGTCTCTGGATTAACAGTCCAGTGATAATACCACTGGACCACTGCCTCCCCTTATATGAGGTACTTAATTATTACTTCACATCAGTATTCATCAAGGAAAAAGGCATATATGACGGTAAATTTAGATGGAGTTTGCTGATACTCTAAGGCATGTCGATATTAGGAAGGAGGAGATGTTGGGCATCTTGAAAAACATTAAGTTCATTAAGGTTTCAGTATCCCAGGATACTGAGGGAGGCCTTGATAGATCTTTGTATACACTTTTACCACAGGCTAGCGAATAGCCAATGTTGTTCCTTTGTTCAAGACAGGCAACAGGGATAATCCAGTAAATTATAGGCCAATGAGCCTTATATCAATATGGGGAAGTTATTGGAAAAGATTCTAAGGGACAAGATTTACTTGCAATTGGAAAAGAATGGACTCATTAGGATACTCAGCATGACTTTATGCAGGGGAAGTCTTGTCTCACAAACTTGATCAAATTTTTTGAAGAATTGACAAAAGTGATCAATATGGGCTAAGGCAGTAGATGTTGTCCACTTGGACATAAAGATCCTTCATGGCAGGTTGATCCAAAAGATTAAATTGTATTTAGCCCATGATGAGTCGGCTCTTCAGATACAAAACTGGCTTGGCCATGAAAGACAAATTCTAGCTGTTGAGGTGTTTTTTCCGACTAGAGGCCCGTGACCAATGGTGTTCTGTGAGGATCATGCTGGAATCTCAGTTCTTTGTAATATACATACATAATTTGAATGAAAATGTCAGTGGTCTGATGAGTAGGTTTGGAGACAAAACTAAAGGGGCGGCACGGTGGCTCAGTAGTTAGCATTGTAGCCTCACAGCTCCAGGGACCCGGGTTCGATTCCCGCCTCAGGTGACTGTCTGTGTGGAGTTTGCACATTCTCCCTGTGTCTGCGTGGGTTTCCTCCGGGTGCTCCGGTTTCCTCCCACAGTCCAAAGATGTGCAGGTTAGGTGGATTGGCCAAGCTAAAATTGCCCGTAGTGTTCGGGGGGCTGGGTCTGGGTGGGATGCTTCAAGGGGCGGTATGGACTTGTTGGGCCGAAGGGCCTGTTTCCACACTGTAGGGAATCTAATCTAAAATTGGAGGAGTTGTGGATACTGAGGAAGGATATCAAAGGATACAGCAGGATATAGATCAGCTGGAAAGTTGGGTGAAGAAATGGAAGATGGAGTTTAATCTGGACAAGAGGTGAAATCAAGAAGAAAGTATCCTGAAAAATGGCTGGACTCTTAGAAACATTGATATATAGAGGGATATTTGGGTGCCAAGTCCACAGCTCCCTGATGCAACATGGGTTCATGAAAGACAGGTCATGTTCAACTAAATTACTGGAATTGTTTGAGGAATCAGGAATATGGTGAACAACAGAAAACCAGTGGATGTGTAGTATCTGGATTTCCAGAAGGCATTTGACAAGGTGCCACACAAAAGGCAGCTGCATAAGACAAATGTGCACAGCATTATGGGTAATGTATTAGCTTGAATAGAAGATTGGATCACTTCCAGAAAGCAAATTAGTGGGGATAAATGGGCGTTTTTCTGGTTGGGAATCAGTGGGTAGTAGCGTGCCTCAGGGATCAGCATTGGTACAGCAATTGTTTACAATTTACAAAGATGATTTGGAATTGGGGACCAAGTGTAATCTGTCAAAGTTTGCAGATGACACTAAGATAAGTGGTAGAACAAAGTGTGCAGAAGGCACAGAAAGTCAGCAGAGGGATACAGTTAGGTTAAGCTAGTGGGCAAGGGTCTAGCAGATGGAGTACAATGTTGGTCAATGTGAGGTCATTCATTTTGGCTGGAAATACAAGAAAATGCACCATTGTTTAAATGGTGAAAAATTGCAGCATGGTGCAGCATAGAGAGACCTAGATGTCCTTGTCTATGAATCACAAAAAGTTGGTTGTGGGTGACGCAGGGAATTCAGAAGGCAAATGGGATATTGCCTTTCATTGCTAGAAGGATGGAGTTTAAAACAAGGGAGGTTATGCTGCAACTGTACAGGGTGTTGGAGAGGCCACACCTGGAGTACTGTGTAGTTTTAGTCCCCTTACTTGAGGAAGGATGTCGTGGCACTGGAAGCGGTGGAGAGGAGGTTCACTAGTTTGATTCTGGAGTTGAGAGGGTTGGCTTATGAGGAGACAATAATTAGACAGGGACTATACTCATTGGAATTTAGAAGAATGAGTGGGCAATCTTCTTATAAACATACAAAATTATGAAGGGAATAGATAAAATAGAAGCAGGGAGGTTGTTTCCACTTACGGGTGAAACTAGACCGAGGGGGCATAGCCTAAAAATAAGCGGGAGCAGATTTAGGACTTACTGGAGGAGGAACTTCTTCACCCAATGGTTAATAATCTGGAATTCCCTGCCCAGTGAAGCAGTTGATGCTACCTTATGGAATGCTTTAAGGCAAGTATAGGTAAATTTTTGAACAGTAAAGCAATTAAGAGTTATGGAGAGCTGACAGGTAAGTGGAGCTGAGTCCACAAAAAGATCTTATTGAATGATGGAGCAGGCTTAAGGAGCCAGATGGCCTATTCCTGCTCATATTTCTAATGTTCTTATGAAAAGGGGAAATAAAGTGGATGAAGCCATACAACATGCTTGCCTTCATTGGTTAGTGCACTGAGTATAAAAGCTGGCAAGTCATGTTGCTAGTGTAAACCATATTTCAGGTACTATGCACAGTTCTGTTTGCCACCTTATAGAAAGGATGTGAAGGCTTTGACAAAGGTGCCGAAAGAGGTTTACCAGGATGTTGACTATACTGGAGTGTATTAGGTACAAGGAGAGGTCAAACTTGAATTGTTTTTGCTAGTGCATCGCAGACTGAAGGGCAACCTGATATAAATATGTAAAATTATGACAAACGTGGATAGGGTGGAGAGTCAGAATCTCTTTCCCAGGGTGGAAATGTCATATAATCTGTGGTGTAGGTTTAAGCTGAGACAAGACAGGTTTAAAGGAGATGTGGGAGGAACTCTTTTTTTAAACGCACACAGAGCGTAATAGATACCTGGAACTCGCTCCAAGGGAGGTAGTAGACCCCCAGATTTGATAGCAAAGTCTGATAGGCATTTAGACAGACACAAAGAGAACAAAGAACAAAGAAAATTACAGCACAGGAACAGGCCCTTTGGCCCTCCAAGCCTGCGCTGATTCAGATCCTCAGTCTAAGCCTGTCATCTATTTTCTAAGAGTCTGTATCCCTTTGCTCCCTGCCCATCCATGTACCTGTCCAGATACATCTTAAAAGACACTATCGTGTCTGCGTCTACCACCTCTGCTGGCAACGCATTCCAGGCACCCACCACCCTCTGCGTAAAGAACTTTCCACGCACATCGCCCATAAACTTTCCTCCTCTCACTTTGAACTCATGACCCCTACTAATTGAGTCCCCCACTGTGAACAGGTAGGGAATAGAGGGATATGGACCATGAACAGGCACATGGGATTAGTTAGTTGTCACAGACTGTAATATGAATTTATTGTAAACTCAATCCCTAATCTTCTGCAATAGTCTACTTGCAGATGCTTATTAGATTTTATTTTGAAAATCTAAATAGTTACTTCCACTTGTATTCACTTATCAACCCTAATTAGTTCAACTCAAAACTTTCAACAGTTTCACTCCAAATTGACTTCCCTTTTTATAAATGCCTCAGTTTATGGATTTCCTAAATGCCTACATACATAGATGACATTAGCTATAACAGATGTCTGCAGAAGTACTGGTTACAGTTCAGAGAATAAAGTCTTGCACTTAAATCCTTCAATTATGCCTTACTCTTCTGTCCTTACCCTGAAAAATATTACTGAGAAACAATCACAATAGCAGTAGCAACTTCAGATTTGCTGCAATGTTTGAATGAAACAATAATATCTTCCCTACTTACATCTGAAACTGGGGAAGATCTTCAGAGGGCAGGTTCAAAGCCAAATCCAAGAATTTGCACGCGGATAGGTAGAGGCCAAGCCATCGCTGATTGTTGTAGGATGTGGAGACCCCACTACCTCCTGTGTAGGTAGTTTCCAAGCCTGATACTGATGGACCAGCAGTTCTGAAATTAATAAGTGGGTTAACAACGGTAAAATATTGTAAGTAAAGTTTCAAAAATGTGCTGACCTATACGTTCAGTGGTACACTTTAAGAGTTTTTTGGAAAAATGAGCATGTCAGCACTGGAGAATACAACATTTCTATACAGTGTGTGCTTAGAACTTTCCTAGGCACCCATCTACTGTACTCAACGCAAGCTATAACTCCAATCTCATAAATATGTTTAACAAGTACAGTCATAACTTTAAATTCTTCCAGTAGTCAGTTTTGTGGTATACCAAGATTGCCAATATAGTGCCAATGAATGGAAACTGTGTAATACATGTCCATTGGAAACCAAGTACAGATTATGCCAGCACTTTCAATGTGGACTAGCAGTTGCCATCATTTGGCTTAGATATGGTTCAGGTCCGAGATGAAAAGAACCATGTTTGGGTACATGAACTTCAGAAATACAGGAAGGATAAGGCCCTATGATATAGCTTTTCTATTTAAAAAAACAATCAATCTTCAGTAATTAAGGAGTAACAATGCTCCTACAAAATCACTTATGATGCTACTGAAACAACATGAAACAAATTCGAAGTTTTTTTTAAACACACAGCTTGTTCCAAAATAATCCAGAAGATAATACTTAAAGTAATATAATAATTACTAATAATATATTAATAATAATCAAATAAAACTTGCTTTTTTAATTTTATCCTTCATTTCTCAAAAAAGTTAGGGCTTCAAAATTTGGAAAAAATATTATTGAAGTACATGGTGACACTGGGACCATTATGTGTAAATCCAGTCCAAATGTAGTTAGAGATGACAAAATGAAAGCAAGGCATAGTGTGGGATTGAATCATGTGCAGCTCAAGTTTGATTAATTTTTTTAAAAATTCTTGTTAATACTATGGGCACTTCAGTCAAATTTAGTAAGGATTAACAAATTGAAGTGGTAAGATTTGCCTGTGAGAAACTTAAGAGTTTGTCTAAGGTTCTGATGAGCAATTCAGATTTTGAACTCATTAATTTAGCAGTAATTGTCAATAAAGACTAAATTTCACCCAGAGATGCCACAGTAAGAGAGAAGCTATTGCAACTTGGGGTGGCTGAGGTTATAACTTGAGATACCAGAGTTTAAAAGCCAGGCAGAGCAATTCCAAAAGGATCACTGCATAAAGGTTGAAAGCTGAAGCTAATATAGTTGTTCACGTCAGTCTTGAGCAAGGTGCTTTTGCATCATCTTTTGAAGTGGAGTCATGCACCTATTCACTAAATGAGAACAACTCAACTAACTCAGTCCATGTTTTCTTTCTGTCATTATGGAATGAAGAACCAGAACATTTTTTTCCAACAACAGAGGCTAAGACCTTAGTTTTGGGAAAATGCAGTTACATCACTAAGATTATCTGTAGAAACCCTTTACCTTGAAATGTCTTCATCTGCTGTCAGTTCCTGCTCAATCAGCAAAAATACTTGCACCTTCAGGATTTGAGAAGAAGGTGGTCAATGTAATTATTTAAAATCTATTAAATAAAACACATTGCTGTCCTCCAAAATGAGGTCATATGCTGAGTAGATAACACTATCCTCACACACATCTGAGCCAGAAGCTCTAGTCTCAAGTTCCCAGTCAAAGGCTTGCTGGGCATTGAAGGCACATTTGTGATGCAGCCAAGCGCACTGATAATCAACTTAGCAATGCTGCCAATACATCCATGACAGGTATTCATAGGGGAAGAAATTCTTGATTAGTTATTACTGACATGTTTGTCAGTAGGTAAAATGCAGCAAAAATCCCTCTTGACAAGGACATGAGGACTAGTAATGCAATATTGGATGAGCACAGTCGAAAAAGCAGTTCTCTTCCAAACGTGCAAATAGTTTCCCCTTGCCAATTATGCAAAAATAGTTGAGGACAAAAATTGAAAACATGCACAGTGAAGTCAGAGCAGAGTCATTCATTTATAGCTCATTTGTATGATGTGAAGATATCTAAGTTATGAGACTTAAGGTTAACATATCTTGTTCATTTCTAAATTGCCCTTTAATTTTGAGAATGCCATTTCACAAAACAGTTAAGAGTCAATCGCATTATTGTGGAACTATAGTCACATATGGGTCAGACTGGGCAGGATAACAGGTTTCTTTCTCTCAAGGATGTAAGTGAATTAGATTTTGACAACTGATGGCTGTTTTATGGTCAACTTTAGAGAGACGAGGTTTCAATACAAGGTTTAATTAATTAATTGAATTTAAACTCCATAACTTGCACAACTATATTTGAACCTATGTACCTAGAACATTAGCCTGATCTCTGGTTACTATTGAGAAATATTATCTGTTGCGCTTATGACACTGCCACATATCCAAAATTTTCAGAGGTAAATGTCTCATTTCCAACAGTTAAGCTTCTACTTTATCTGGAGATGTAACGAATAAAACATCAGTTTAAATTCTAAGATTTTGTTAATGGGTTCTTGAGTAATTCAAGGCAGTTTCTGAAAATCTCCATTTGCTCTTGAAAGGTGGGATGAATTACCTTCCCAAACTGCTGCAGTTCAGTGAGAGGTGGAGGGAAGAAGATATGCCCACAGTGCTGTTAGGATGGTGTGGGGCTTGGAGGAGAACTTGCTGATGGTGGTGATTCCATGTACCTCCTGTCCTTGTTATTCTAGGTGGTACAGATTGTGTGTTTGGAAAATGCTGTTAAAGGAGATGAGATGAAGTACAAGGGAAAAAACGCAATCAGGTAATAAATCAAGCCATTTGTGTGACCATTAAAACATTGCAACATCGAGAGTCTAACACGTGCTGGGTTAATTCAAACCACTTTTTCTTTTCTTTCATGTATTTTGGCATCACTGGCCATGTCAGCATTTGTTGAGCGTTCCTAATTGCTGCTGAGAAGTCGATGGTGAGTTGCCCTCTTGAACCGCTGCACTCCACCTGGCATAGGTACATCTACATTATTATTAGGGAGTTCCCTAATAATAAACAATGAAGGAATGGCTTTCTCATTCTAAATCAGAAACAAAAACAGAAATTACTGGAAAAGCACAGCAGGTTTGGTAGCATCGGTGGAGTTTGCATTTCATTGCCCCAGTGTGGAGGACTGCATTTCACTCAATCTCCTCCGCTGTATCCGCTGTTCACAATGTGGTCTATTCTAGGTTGGCATGGCAAAACGCAGACTGGGCGACCACTTTGCAAAAATACCCACATTCTGTCCACAAAATGACCCTAAGCATCTTGTTATCTTCCACTTCAACACAACACTGTTCCCTGCCCAACATCAAGCTTCCTGCAGTGCTCCAGTGAAGCCTAGAGTAAGTTGGAAGAATAGTATCTCATTTTCCACTTGGAGACCCTGCAGCCTTCTGTACTCAATATTGAGTTCAATAATTTTAGGGCCTGAACCCTTCTCCCATGTCCTCACCTCTACCTCCATTCACTGGACCCTGTCATCACATGGACAACAACCACACACAGCCCATTGTCAGCCAGTAATAGTCACCATTAGCAGCTATTGAATTTCACAGGCTGACCTTTGCCCATTACTTTGTTTGCCCAACTGTTTTTCTCTTTCCCTGGTCCACATAGAAAATAGGTGGAGGAGTTGGCCATTTGACCCTTTAAGCTAGCACTACCATTCAATATGATCATGGCTATCATGCCATTTCAGTATCCCACTTGCACTTTTTCTTCACACCCGTTGATTCCTTTAGCCACATAGGCCACGTCCAGCCTCCTCTTGAAAATATCTAATGAGCTGGCCCCAATTCCACAGGTTCATGACTCTGAAGAAATTTTTCTTCATCTCAGTCCTGAATGTTAGTGGTTTAAATGGAGCAGTATGTGTAAGGAGCATCCAAGAGGGTTTTCTAGAGCAGTATGTAAATAGTCCAACTTGGGAAGGGGTCACACTGGACCTGTTGGGGAATGAGCCCGGCCAGGTGGTTGAAGTTTCAGTAGAGGGTTACTTTGGGAATAGTGATCACAATTCCATAAGTTTTAGAATACTGATGGACAAAGATGAGAGTGATCCTAAAGGAACAGTACTGAATTGGGGAAAGGCCAACTATAGCAAACTTTGGCAGGAGCTGGGGAATGTGGATTGGGAGTAGCTGTTTGAGGTTAAGTCCACATTTGATATGTGGGAGGCTTTTAAAGAGAGGTTGATTAGAGTGCAGGACAGACATGTTCCTGTGAAAATGAGGGATAGAAAGGGCAAGATTAGGGAACCATGGAAGACAGGTGAAATTGTGAGTCGAGCAAAGAGGAAAAAGGAAGCGTACATAAGGTCTAGGCGACTGAAAACAGACGAAGCTTTAAGAATATCGGGAAAGTAGGACCAATCTGAAACGAGGAAATAAGAGGGCTAAAAGGGGTCAGGAAATATCTTGAGAAAATAGGGTTAAGGAAAATCCCAAAGCCTTTTATTCATGCATAAGGAGCAAGAGGGCAACTAGAGAAAAGGTTGGCCCACTCAAGGACAAAGGAGGGAAGTTATGCGAGGAGTCAGAGAAAATGAGTGTGATTCTCAATGAGTGTGAAGCTTGATGTTGGGCAGGGAACAGTGTTGTGTTGAAGTGGAAGATAACAAGATGCTTAGGGTCATTTTGTGGACAGAATGTGGGTATTTTTGCACCGAGGAGAGGGACATGACGGATGTTGAGGTTAGGGATAGATGTTTGATCACTTAAGTCAGCATAAGGAGGTGGGGGGTGGGGGTGAATGTTGGGTATGCTAAAAAGCATTAGGGTGGACAAGTCCCCAGGTCCGGATGGGATCTATCCCAGGTTTATGAGGGAAGCGAGAGAGGAAATAGCTGGCGCCTTAACAGATATCTTTGCAGCATCCTTGAGCACGGGTGAGGTCCCGGAGGTCTGGAGAATTACTAATGTTGTCCCCTTGTTTAAGACTTGTTTAAGTCTGGCGTTGTTTAAAACCAGACTTGGATTACTGGTCTAATCTAAGTAATTATAGACCAGTGAGCCTGACGTCAGTGGTGAGGAAGCTGCTAGACAATATACTAAGGGATAGGATCTATTTACATTTTGAAGAAAATGGGCTTATTAGTAACAGGCAGCATGGTTTTGCGCAGGGATGGTCATGTCTTACCAACTTCAAAGAATTCTTTGAAGAAGTGACAAAGTTGATAGATGAGGGAAGGGCTGTAGAAGTCATACACATGGACTTCAGTAAGGCATTTGATAAGGTTCCTCGTGGTAGGCGGATGGAGAAAGTGAAGTTGCATGGCGTCCAGGGCTAATCCAGCTAGATGGAGAGGGAACTGGCTGGACAATTGGAGACAAAGAGTTGTAGTGGAAGGGAGTTTCTCAAAATGGAAAACGGTGACCAGTGGTGTTCCACAGGGATCCGTGTTGAGGCCACTGTTGTTTGTGATTATACATAAATAATTTGGAGGAAGGTATAGATGGTATGATTAACAATTTTGCGGATGACGCTAAAGATTGGTGGAGTAGCAAATAGTGAAGGGGACTATCGGAGAATGCAGCAGAATTCAGTTAGATTGGAGAGATGGGTGGAGAAATGGCAGATGGAGTTCAATCCAGGCAAATGAGAGCTGATGCATTTTTGGAAGATCCAATTCAAGAGCGAACTATGTGGTAAAAATTGATGCATAGAGAGATCTGGGTGTTTGGGTCCATCGTACCCTGAAGGTGGCAACGCAGGTCGATAGAGTGGTCAAGTAGGCATACGGCATGCTTTCATTCATCAGATGGGGTATTGAGCGCAAGAGTTGGCAGGTTATTACAGTTCTATAGAACTTTGATTCGACCACATTTGGAATAGTGCGTACTGTTTTGGTCGCCACATTACCAAAAGGATGTAGATACTTTGGACAGGGTGCAGAGGAGGTTCACCAGGATGTTGCCTGGTATGGACGGTGCTAGCTATGAAGAGAGATTGAGTAAATTAGAATTATTTACATTAGAAAGATGGAGGTTGAGGGGGACATGATTGAGGTCTACAAAATCATGACAGGTATAGTCAAGAAGCTTCCCCCCATGTTCCCCCCCACCCACAGAGTGGGGGACTCAATTATTTGGGGTCACGATTTCAAGACGAGGGGGGAAAGTTTAAGCGAGATATACATGGAAAGTTCTTTACGCAGAGGGTGGTGAGTGCCTGGAATGCGTTATCAGCGGAGATGGTACAGGCAGGCATGATAGCATCATTTAAGATGTATCTAGACAGATACGTGAATGGGCAGGGAGCAGAGGGATATAGGTCGTTGGAAAATAGGCGACAGGTTTAGATAGATGATCTGGATCGGCACAGGCCTGGAGGGCCAAAAGGCCTGTTCCTGTGCTGCAATTTTCTTTGTTCTTTGAATGATTTATCCTTTATTCTTAGACTATGGCCCCTGGTTCTAGAATTCCCCAACACTGGGAACATTCTTCCCACATCTAGGCTGTCCGGTCCCATCAGGAATTTATGTTACTATTGGATCTCCTCTCATTCCAAATTCTACTGAGTACAAGCCCAGTCGATCCAGTCTTTCTTCATATGTCAGTCTTGCCATCCCAAGAATTAGTCTGATGAAT
This sequence comes from Stegostoma tigrinum, assembly GCF_030684315.1. Lineage (NCBI taxonomy): Eukaryota > Metazoa > Chordata > Chondrichthyes > Orectolobiformes > Stegostomatidae > Stegostoma > Stegostoma tigrinum. The sequence continues at coordinate 31,183,615 of NC_081362.1, read as the reverse complement.
CTTTGCTGGACCCCCTCAATAGCAAGGATCTCCTTCCGCATGCTAAGAGACCAAAACTGCACACAATACACAAGGCGTGGCCTTACCAAGGTGCTATATAACTGCAGCAAGACATTTTTACTCCTATATTCAAATTCTCTCCAGAGATCCTACAGTGCCAGGGTTTGATTCCACCCTCAGATGAATGCCTATGTGGAGTTTGCACATTCTCCTCATGTCTCTGTGGATTTTTGCCAGGTGCTCCGGTTTCCCCCTAACAATCCAAATATATGCAGGTTGGGTGGACTGGCTGTGCTAAATCACCCGTAATGTCCAGAGGTGCGTAAATTAGGTGGATTATCCATGGGAAATGTCAGATTACAGGGAAAAGGTAGGGGGATGTGTCTGGGTGGGGTGCTGTCTGGAGGGGTGATGTGGACTTGTTGGGCTGATTGGCCTGTTTCCACACTGAAGGGAGTCTATGATGAAGACCAGCGTGATCTCCTCACTGCCTGTTGCACATACATGCCAATCTTCAGCAACTGTTCTCATTGCATCTCGCCTTTTTCTAAACTGCCACCATTCAGATAATAATTTGCCATCCTGTTTTTGCCATCAAAGTGGATAACCTCACATTTGTCCATATTGTATTGCATTTGCCAAGTTTTGCCCATTCAGCCAGCCTGTCCAAGTCACCCTGCAGCCTCTAAGTATCCTCCTCTCAGCATACACTGCCTCCCAGCTTAGTGTCATCTCCATTTAATCCTCCTCTCTCTGCCACATCACCATCAGCATATTTATCACACATTTCCTCATTAAAATCAGTTCTGAAGAAGGGCCACTCGGCCTGATAAGTTAACTTTGCTAGCTTTCCACAAATGCTGCCACTCCTGCTGAGTTTTTCCAGTAATTTCTGTTTTCGAGTAGCTTCTATTTTATGGCATCTGCAGCTCCTCTTGAGATATTATTGGGATAACAAAGATCAAAGAACAAAGAAAATTACAGCACAGGAACAAGCCCTTCGGCCCTCCAAGCCTGCACCGATTGAGATCCTCTGTCTAAACCTGTCATCTATTTTCTAAGGGTCTGTATCGCTTTGTTCCCTGCCCATCCATGTACTTGTCCACATACATCTTAAAAGACACGATCGTGTCTGCCTCTACCATTTGCACTGGCAACGCGTTCCAGGCACCCACCACCCTGAGTAAAGAACTTTCCACGCATATCTCCCCTAAACTTTCCTCCTCTCACTTTGAACTCATGACCCCTAGTAATTGAGTTCCCCACTCTGGGAAAAAGCATCTTGCTATCCACCCTGTCTATACCCCTCATGATTTTGCAGGCCTCAATCAGGTCCCCCCTTTAATCTCCGACTTTCTGATGAAAATAATCCTAATCTACTCAACCTTTCTTCATAGCTATTGCCCTCCATACCAGGCAACATCCTGGTGAACCTCCTCTGCACCCTCTCCAAAGTATCCACATCCTTTTGGTAACGTGGCGACCAGAACTGTACGCAGTATTCTAAATGTGGCTGAACCAAAGTCTTATACAACTGCAACATGATATAATATCATGATATAATACAACAAGACCCCGTCCGATGAAGGAAAGTATGCCGTATGCCTTCTTGACCACTCTATTGACCTGCGTTGCCACCTTCAGGGAACAATGGACCTGAACACCCAGATCTCTCTGAACGTCAATTTTCCCCAGGACTTTTTCATTTATTGTATAGTTCGCTCTTGAATTATATCTTTCAAAATGCATCACCTCGCATTTGCTCCGTCTGCCATTTATCTGCCAACTCTCCGATCTATCTGCCGTAATCTCTGACAGTCCCCTTCACTATCTGCTACTCCATAACATCCTACAACATCCCATTAATTTCTATATCCTCTGTAAATTAATGGTCTTTATCTGCTTACACAGAGGTACGCAGACACTGCCTTAAAACCTCCTGTCCGAACAGAATTAGGTGTAAAACTTTGTAAATCCTTATCTTCCTACACACAGGTAGAAAGACACTGCCATAAGCTTCCTGCCAGAATAGAATTAGGTATAAACTTTCTAAGTCTTTATCTTCCTGCACAGGGTTATGTGGAAACTGTCTCAAATAAGACTGGTGGGCAGCATTTGTAAAGGTGTGAGACTTCTGAGATCCTGTAAAGAACGTAACTTCTGTTTCTGCTAACGGGGCCAGACACTGACTTTTATTCAAGCCAGGCACTCCGGCGGCTTGAAATTCATTGTCACTTCGGCAACTTGAAATCGCCTACTACCATTAGCAGCCAATTCATGAACGATCAATACTGTATCCTGCTCTCTTTATGTCTAAAATGTTGCAATTGTTTTTGTATCATGTCATTGTCCTATGCAGTGATTGTTTCATGTATCAAGCCATTGTGAAATGTAAAATTGTTTTATGTATAATGCACTCGATAAGGTATAAAAAGCGGGGACTGTCCGCTGCTCAGGGAGAATCGCTTACGAGACTCTGCATTCTGTGCCAGGTTGAGTACAGTGATCCTCCACAGCTTGTACTTGCTTTGTAATAAAGGATTTGAGTTTTTCTAAACAAGTCAGTGTCTTGTCATTGCATCAAGTCCGTGAGGGTCTCCGAAAATGAACCTACCACTCTTAGTTCTAAATCAGGATGTATTTCTGTTGCAAAAAGGATACTTGATTCACTTGAATTTATATTTGGCGAGATTAATGCATAAATGGAGTGATGGCAAATTATAATGGCAAATTATAGAACATAGAACGGTACAGCACAGAACAGGCCCTTCAGCCCACAATGTTGTACCGACCATTGATCCTCATGTATGCACCCTCAAATTTCTGTGACCATATACATGTCCAGCAGTCTCTTAAATGACCTTGCTTCCACAACTGCTGCTGGCAACGCATTCCATGCTCTCACAACTCTCTGCGTAAAGAACCTGCCTCTGACATCCCCTCTATACTTTCCACCAACCAGCTTAAAACTATGACCCCTCGTGCTAGCCATTTCTGCCCTGGGAAATAGTCTCTGGCTATCAACTCTATCTATGCCTCTCATTATCTTGTATACCTCAATTAGGTCCCCTCTCCTCCTCCTTTTCTCCAATGAAAAGAGACCGAGCTCAGTCAACCTCTCTTCATAAGATAAGCCCTCCAGTCCAGGCAGCATCCTGGTAAACCTCCTCTGAACCCTCTCCAAAGCATCCACATCTTTCCTATAATAGGGCGCCCAGAACTGGACGCAGTATTCCAAGTGCGGTCTAACCAAAGCTTTATAGAGCTGCAACAAGATCTCACGACTCTTAAACTCAATGCCCCTGTTAATGAAAGTCAAAACACCATATGCTTTCTTAACAACCCTGTCCACTTGGGTGGCCATTTTAAGGGATCTATGTATCTGCACACCAAGATCCCTCTGTTCCTCCACGCTGCCAAGAATCCTATCCTTAATCCTGTACTCAGCTTTCAAATTCGACCTTCCAAAATGCATCACCTCGCATTTATCCAGGTTGAACTCCATCTGCCACCTCTCAGCCCATCTCTGCATCCTGTCAATGTCCCGCTGCAGCCTACAACAGCCCTCTACACTGTCAACGACACCTCCGACCTTTGTGTCGTCTGCAAACTTGCTGACCCATCCTTCAATCCCCTCATCCAAGTCATTAATAAAAATTACAAACAGTAGAGGCCCAAGGACAGAGCCCTGTGGAACTCCACTCACCACTGACTTCCAGGCAGAATATTTTCCTTCTACTACCACTCGCTGTCTTCTGTTGGCCAGCCAATTCTGTATCCAAGCAGCTAAGTTCCCCTGTATCCCATTCCTCCTGACCTTCTGAATGAGCCTACCATGGGGAACCTTATCAAATGCCTTACTGAAGTCCATATACACCACATCCACAGCTCGACCCTCATCAACCTTTCTAGTCACATCCTCAAAAAACTCGATAAGGTTTGTAAGGCATGACCTATCCCTCACAAAGCCGTGTTGACTGTATTTGATCAAGCCATGCTCTTCCAGATGGTCATAAATCTTATCCCTCAGAATCCTTTCTAACACCTTGCAGACGACAGACGTGAGACTTACCGGTCTATAATTGCCGGGGATTTCCCTATTTCCTTTCTTGAAGAGAGGAATTACATTTGCCTCTCTCCAGTCCTCAGGTACGACTCCAGTGGAGAGCGAGGATGCAAAGATCTTCGCAAGTGGCGAAGCAATTGCATTTCTCGCTTCCCAAAGCAGCCGAGGACAAATCTGGTCCGGGCCTGGCGACTTGTCAATCTTAATGTTTGACAAAATTTTCAGCACATCAGCTTCCTCTATCTCTATCCATTCCAGCATGCACACCTGCTCTTCAAAGGTTTCATTCACTACAAAGTTCGTTTCTTTCGTAAAGACAGAAGCAAAAAACTCATTTAGGGCTTCCCCTACCTCCTCAGGCTCAACACACAAGTTCCCTATGCTATCCCTGATCGGCCCTACTCTTTCTTTGATCATTCTCTTATTCCTCACGTAAGTGTAAAATGCCTTTGTGTTTTCCCGGATTCCTTCTGCCAAGCCTTTCTCGTGCCCCCTCCTGGCTCTCCTCAGACCATTTTTGAGCTCCTTCCTTGCCTGCATGTAATCCTCTCTAGCTGAACTTGACCCTAGCTTCCTCCACCTTATGTAAGCTACCTTCTTCCTTTTCACAAGAAGCTCCACCGCTCTCGTCATCCAAGGTTCCTTTATCTTACCCCTTCTTGCCTGTCTCAGAGGGACATATTTACTCATCACTCCCAACAACTGTTCCTTAAACAGTCTCCACATGTCTATAGTTCCCTTACCATGGAACAACTGCTCCCAGTCCATGCTTCCTAACTCATGTCTAATCGCATCATAGTTTCCTCTTCCCCAATTAAATATCCTCCCATTTTGCCTAATCCTCTCCTTCTCCATAGCTATGTAGAATGTGAGGCAGTTATGGTCACTATCACCAAAATGCTCTCCCACCACAAGATCTGATACCTGCCCCGGCTCGTTTCCGAGCACCAAGTCTAGAATGGCCTCTCCCCTCGTCGGCCTGTCAACGTACTGCGTTAGGAAACCCTCCTGAACACACCTTACAAAAACAGCTCCATTCAAATCTTCTGCTCAAAGGAGGTTCCAATCAATATTAGGAAAGTTAAAGTCACCCATTACAACAACCCTACTGAATTATGGACTGGTGAACCTGACATCAGTGGTGGGTAAGTTGTCAGAGGGGATTCTGAGGTGCAGTGTGTTTCACATGCATTTGAAAAGGCAAGGACTGATTAAAGATCGTCAAAATGGCTTTTGCATGGGAAAACGAGTCTCACTAACTTGATTGAGTTTGTTGAGAAGACTGATGAAGGCAGATGTTGTCTACATGGACTTCATCAAGGTGTTTGACAAGGCTCTGCAAGTTAGCAAGGTTAAATTACATGGGATCTCGGAAGAGCTGGCCATTTGGATACAAATTGGCTCGAAGGTAGAAAAAAGAAGATGGTTGTGGAGTGTTGCTTTTGGACCGGAGGTCAGTGCTGAGTCCACTGCTTCTTGTAATTTGGATGTGAATAGTAACTTTGTGGATGATACCAAAATTGCTGGCGTAGTGGACAGTGAAGGAGGTTATCTCAGAGAACAATGAGACCTTGATCACATAGTCCATTAAGTTGCTGATGGAATTTAATTTAGATAAATGTGAGGTTTTGAATTTAATAAGGCAAATCTGACAGGACGTGTGCACTTATTGTAAGGTTCTGGGGTGTGAGTTGCCGAAGAAAGAGATATGGGGGTACACGTTCATTGCTCCTTGAAAGTGGAGTTTCAGGTAGACAGGGTAGTAAAGCAGGTATGCTTGCCTTTATTTGTCAGTGTACTGAGTATAGAAGTTGGGATGTCATGTTGTGGTTGTACAGGGCATTGGTTAAGAATACTGCGTTCAATTCTGGTCTCCCTGCTATAAGGAAAGATGCTGTTTAACTTGAAAGGGTTCAGAAAAGATATACAAGGATGTTGCTGGACTGGAGGGTTCAAGTTATAGGGACAGGCTGGGGCTACTTTCCCTGCAGTGTTGGAGGCTGAGGGGTGACCTCTAGAGGTTTATAAAATCATGAAGGGCATGGACAGAGTGGAATAGCTAGGGTCTTTATCACAGGGTAGGGAAGTCAAAAACTAGACGGCATAGGTTAAAGGTGAGACGGGAGAGATTTAAAAGGGACAACATTTTTACTCAGAGGGTGGTGTGTGTACGGAATAAACTGCCATAGGAAATGGTGGAGGCTAGTACAGTTATAACATTTAAAAGCTATATGGATAGGTATATGAATAGGAAGGGTTTACAGGGATATGGGCCATGTGCTGGCAAATGGGACCAGATTAATTTAGGACATCTGGTCTGCATGGACGAGTTGGACCATAAGGTCTGTATCTGTGCTGTATAGCTCTATGACTCTATGGTCAGCTTACCAGTTCTGTGATCATAGTAGGCCATAGTGAGGTGAGATGGCGTGGAGACATCCGTAACAGCAATACCCGGAAAAATAGGAAAACCTGGGCATGGAGTGTGGGGACTTGTGGCAGACGCAGACTTTCCACCAGGCGTTCTGAAATGGCAAAAAGTACAAAGATCAATCAAGAAAAATATAAATTAATGAGTGGCATTTGCTGGCAAGATAATTTTAAGATGATGATCTACATGCACTGATTATGATTAATCTACAGGATAATTTGTTTTGATATAAAGCCAGGCTGGATATGCATGACATTTTCCTAATGGACCTCAGTAAACCAGATGACTTTTTACAGCAATTGATGATTTCATTGTCACCCTTACTGAGACCACTTTTAAATTATGGACTTCAGTAAGGCATTTGATAAAGTTCCCCATGGCAGGCTGATGGAGAAAGTGAAGTCACATGGGGTCCAGCATGTGCTAGCTAGATGGATAAAAAACTGGCTGGGCAACAGGAGACAGAGGGTAGTAGTAGAAGGGAGTTTCTCAAATTAGAGACCCGAGTGTTCCACAGGGATCTGTGCTGGGACCACTGTTGTTTGTGATATATGTAAATGATCTGGAGGAAGGTGTAGGTGGTCTGATCAGCAAGTTTGCAGATGACACTAAGATTGGTGGAGTAGCAGATAGCGAAGGGGACTGTCAGAGATTACAGCTGAATATAGATAGACTGGAGAGTTGGGCAGATAAATGGCACATGGAGTTCAATCCGGGCAAATGCGCAGTGATGCATTTTGGAAGATCAAATTCAAGGGAGAACTATACAGTAAATGGAAAAGTCCTAGGGAAAACTGATGAACAGAGAGATCTGGGTGTTCAGGTCCATTGTTCCCTGAAGGTGACAAAGCAGGTCTATAGGGTGGTCAAGAAGACATATGGCATGCTTTCCTTCATTGGGCGGAGCACTGAGTACAAGAGTTGGCAGGTCATGTTGCAGTTATATAGGACTTTGGTTCGGCCACATTTGGAGTACTGTGTACAGTTCTGGTCGCCACATTACCAAAAGGATGTGGATGCTTTGGAGAGGGTGCAGAGGAGGTTCACCAGGATGTTGCCTGGTATGGAGGGTGCTAACTACGAAGAGAGGTTGAATAGATTAGGATTATTTTCATTAGAAAGACAGAGATTGAGGGGGGGACCTGATTGAGGTCTACAAAATCATGAGGAGTATAGACAGGGTGGATAGCAAAAAGCTTTTTCCCAGCGTGGGGGACTCAATTACTAGGGGTCATGAGTTCAAAGTGAGAGGAGGAAAGTTTAAGGGAGATATGCGTGGAAAGTTCTTTACACAGATGGTGGTGGGTGCCTGGAACGCGTTGTCAGCGAAGGTGTAGACGCAGACACGTTAGCGTTTTTTAAGGTATATTTGGACAGGTACATGGATGGGCAGGGAACAAATGGACACAGACTGTTAGAAAATAGATGACAGGTTAGACAGAAGATCTTGATCGGCGCAGGCTTGGAGGGCCGAAGGGCCTGTTCCTGTGCTGTAGGTTTCTTTGTTCGTCTACATATCTTATTACTGAAGCAAATTTAAATTGCACCAGTGATTTGAATCTGTCTTCCCAAGAATGGAGATGCTTTACAGATTCACATCGTAATTGTTTTAAAATGTCCAAATGATAGCGATACTCAAACAAAAAACATCAAGTTGGGGTGAAATTTTAAAATCTTCCAAAAGTATCTCAAAGAGAAGGATAGCTGTTGATTGAAAAACAAAGAAGCTACCGCTGTGGTAACGGAAGAAGAACTGATTTGTTCTAAGAACCAAAACACGATGCTTTTCAGAGTTTAGTTTCTGTTCAAACGAAAGAAAAAACAGATAGATGAAATTTTTAAAGGTTTGTGGAATAGAGAGTTGCTGAGGTTTGCCTTGCTTATGATAACATTATCTGAAAAATCTTGGGCAGAGAGGAATGATGAGAGGACACTAAAGTTTTGACTTGAAGTACCAAGGGAAGTGTATCGCCACTGGAGAGCTGATGTGGTTGTGGCTCTCATCCCTTAGTATTTGTCTGAAACATCGTACATGTTGAAAGGATTTCGTAAGATATATTTTATTGCATGTTTATTGATGCAAGGAAACCTTTTCTTCAGTTTAACTCCGGAGTTAATCTTTTCTAAACTAAAAACCTTTTGCCTCTGTGGTCTGTATCTCTCTATTCCCTGCCTATTCGTATCTTACCAAGATGTGTCTTAAATGTTGCTGTTGTATTGACTTCCACCATCTCCTCCGACAGCACATTCTAGGCACTTAACACCCTCTGCAAAAAGCTTCCCTGTCACATCTCCTTTAAACTTATCCCCTTTTACCTTAAACCCATGGCTCCTACTAACTGACATTTCTACCCTGGGAAAGACTCCAATTATCTACTCCGTCCATGACTAATTTATCACGTCACCCCTTCAAGTGAAAACAAACCAAGTTTGTTCAATGTATGTCAAGCTTCTATTACAGACCCGCCTTCAATACGATATTTCTGACCAAACTAATCTCCGAACTCTGAGCCTTAGGTTTCTGCTCCACCCTCTGTAACTGGATCTTCAACTTCCAGACCCACAGACTGCAGTCAATGAGAACTGGCAACAACAACTCCTCCACAATAATCCTCAACATTGGTACTGTGTACTCAGCCCTTACTACATACACTTACAACTGGGTGGCCAAATTTCATCCAAGTTCCATCTTCAATTTTGCTGACGATACCATTGTTGTAGGCCGGATCTCAATCATTGATGAGACAGAGAGCTTGGCGTGATATAAAGATAACAATCTCTCCCTCAATGTCAGCAAAATGAAACAGCTAGCCGTTGGCTTCAGGGACCAAGGTGGGGGACACACACATCTACATCAATGGTAGCACAACAAAGCCTCCACTTCCTCAGGGGGCTAAGGAAGTTTGGCATGTAGGTAAAGACTCTTACCAATTCTTATGGATTCACCATAGAAAACATTCTATCCATGTTCAGCATCCATGTTCATCCTCGATACGTCCAACTGCTTTTTCCAGGACGACAAGAGTTGTGAACACAACCCAGTCAAGCCATGTTCCTATCCACTGACTCCATCTAAACCTCCTACTGCCAAATTAATTAAAGATACCTTCCGCCGCAATTATAATTTCTTCCAATCTCTTCTGTCAGGCAGAAGATACAAAAGCTTAAACGCATGCACCAACAGATTCAAGAACAGCTTCTTACTCACTGTTATTAGACTTCCAAATGGACCTCTCAAACTTCAAATTTAATATTGACCTCGCCGTGTGTGTGTCTTGTGCAGCGTTAATATTGTTTTCCTCATTCTGCTCTATTACCATTATGTACTTTGTATGGTGCGACCTGCATATACTGCTTGCAAAACAAAACTTTTCACTGTATCATATATCCCCCCCAGCAATGAAGTGGCCTTGCTGGTTGGAGTTGGAGGAATACAGCAGATCAGACAGCATCAGAGAAGCAGGACAGTCGACATTTCGGGCCTAGACCTTTCATCAGAGCTGGGGAGGGGAAAGGGAGCTGGCAAATAAATTGTAGGGTGGAACTGGGACTGGGACAGGAGGTAGATAGGGGGCTGGTGATAGGTGGACACAGATAGGGGGAGTGGGAATTGGTCAGTGGTAAGGGGGGCGGATAGGTTCTGTTAGGTCAAAAAGGCAGGGATGAGAGGGAGGTTTGGACATAGGACGAGGCTCGGGGGGTTGGGAGGGAGATGTTGAAACTGGGGAATTTTATGTTCAGTCCATTGGGCTGTAGGTTCCCAAAGTGGCATATGAGGTGCTGTTCCTCCAGTTTGCATGTCGCTGCACTGTGGCACTGGAAGAGGCCCAGGACGGACATGCCACCAAGGGAGTGAGAGGGCGACTTAAAATGGGTAGCAACAGTAAGGTGTTAATTAATTATAGGGTATAGCCACAGGTGCTCTGCGAATTGGTCACTGAGACTGCGCTCGGTCTCATCAATGTGGCTGAGGAAATGAAAGTCTTGGATGATGTGGACAGCATGGGTAGTGTCCTGAACATAGGTCGGGAGTTCCTGGGCTGGGTGGGGGGGAAAGACAGAGTCAAAGTAAGGGGAGATGAGTTCAGCGGGGCAAGAGCAGGCAGAGACAATGGGTTGAGTGGGGCAGTCAGGTTTGTGGATTTTGGGAAGGAGGTAGTGGAGTGCGGGGTTGGGGAACAATGAGGTTGGAGGCTGTGGGTGGGAGGTCACCCTAGATGATGAGGCTATGAATGGTCTGAGAGATGATGGTTTGGTGAACAAGGGTGGGGTCATGATCAAGGTGGGGGCAGGAGGTGGTGTCTGCTGGCTTATCTTCCTTAAGCACCTATCCAATTTTCTTTTGAATTCACTCACTGTCTCTGCTACCACTACACTTGTGGGCAGAGGGTTCCAGGTCATTGCTACTCATTGCATTAAAAAATCCTTCCTCAAAGCCTCCTGTATCTTCAGTCCAAAACTTTGTCCCTTTCCTTGCACTAGTAAGAATATTTTTCTTCATCTACCTTAACTAAACCTGACAATCTTGTAAAGCGTTATCAAAATTTCCTTCAATCCCTTTACCTCCAAGACAAACAACTTCTATGACTTAACCATACAGCAAAAAAGAAATTCAACCCTTGTACCATTCTGTTAAAGCTACTCTGCATCCTTCTTAAAATGTGGTGACTAGAACTGGACATAGTACTCTCGTTGTGATCTGCGCAGAGTTTCATAAATTACAGCTTTTACACCCAATGCCTGTTTTATAAATATCAAAATCTGAGTGCTTTACTAACCATTCTCAATATGCCTTGCCAACTTTAAAGATACACATATATGTACCCTCAGGTCCTGTGTGGCTGCAACTCTTTAGAATTGTGCCATAGGCTGAATTCTGGTTTCTTGAGACTTGCTCATTACGTATTCATGTGAGGATAAAATGCCAAATCTTAGGGGTGGAGGGTCAGCTGACATTCTAGACTCCAACACGTACCATGATTAAAAAGTAAACAGAAAATACTTCACCCACTGTGACCAAAGAACATCATTCAACTTCTGCTTATCACTCTTACCCATCCCTAGAGAGGTCAGAGACCAGGCAAAAAGTGGCACCATGCTTTAGCAGGGTCTTCCCAGAGAAGATATAAAAACCAAAAGAACTTTAAATGCTGTAAATCAGAATCGGAAAAGCTCAGCAAGTCTGGCAGTATCTACGGGAAGTGAAAGTTCTGAGGAAGGGTGGCTCTGCCTAAAACATTAATGCTGATTTCTCTCCAGACTTGCTGAGCTTTCCCAGCAATTTTTGGTTTTGTCTCCGTAGATGCTTTGAGGGAAGCAGGGAAATTCTCCCAACATATGGCAACAAAGGGCCATTCTGATTGGCAAAGGCTGTCTGGGCAGAGATGAGTATGGAGGCCAGCACCGTGGTGGCTCAAGAGAATCTGGCTTCGGTGCCGAAAGGGAATTAATGATCAGCTGTACTCTACCAGGGTACAGACCCCTATCTAATCAATGCTTCTTGGTCTTATGACAGAGGGTTAACATTGAAAACCTGTCATTGCAGAGGGCTGTCACACAGAGGGTTAATGCCATCAGATGCCTCATATGTAATTATTATCTCTCACTTAATTGCAGCAACCAATTTAGCACTCCTGGCACTTTCATGACACTGCCTCTTGCTGAGCAACCTGGGTTCAAACTAATCATCATCAGTGGGGACATGACTTAAGAGTATTGGTGTGCAGGGTTTCATGATATTCCTTAACTAATTTATGTTTTACCAAGTTGACAGATGTTACCTAAATATCTCAGGGATAACCACTGTAATTGCTCTACCTTCTATGCAAGATGTCTGAATACACATTCGAGTGGTGTTACCAACCTTGTATGTCTGGTAGATACTTCTGGTATTGATCCACTTCACTACTAAAAATAGCAAAGGCCAGTCTCTTTAGAAGCATTGCTCGCTGTTCCAGCTCTGCCTCACGACTTGCAAACAAATTGAGCGAACTGCTTTGTGCCACGGCAACTCGAGCTGTGGGAGTGGAAACCACAACCTGGTCAGAGAAATTGCTCAGATACATTATAAATTTCTACACAAGCTTTTACTCATTTACTTAGGTCTCCTACCAGTATTCATCGGTGGCAAAGAGAGTGAATATTGAAGGTGAATACGGTAGGGATCTAAACAACCAGAACGCTTTGTCTTGGATGGTGTCAAGCTTTTTGAGTGTTATTGGGAAGGAAGTGGAGTACATGGAGGAAAACCATGCAAACATGGGTAGAATGGTGACTCTGTCTGCGGAGTTTGCACAAAAGGCTTGAATCAAACCTGGGTCCCTGGCACTGTGAGGCAGCAGAGCCATCCACATAGACAGCGTGCCACCTAGGACTGTTTATTCAGAAGTCCGTTTAGGAACCATTGGAGTGACTATTTGGGAGCCTTTGTTGGTTTAATTTTATCGTGTTGCAACTACAGAGGTTGAAAGGCTGATTTGATTCGGCTGTCTGACTCTGCACCATAAGAAAATTGAGAGAAGGTCAGAGTGGAAATCCACAGGGATATTGACAGGTTAGTGCATTGGATAGTTGGGGCAGCAGTGCTAACCACTATGCTGCCGCAAAACATGTAGCACGGAAACAAACCATTTAATCAACTAATCTGTATCATTGTTTACACAACGCATGAGTCTCCATCCATCTTATTTAATGTAACTTTCACTTATTTGCTGAGCTTGCCCCAAAAAGCAATGATGCTATTTGCCTCAATGGTAGGGAGTTCTTTAAGGTAGGGAGTTCCAAAGTACTCTGCTTTACTATGGGTAAGTTGATTCGCTGAATTCCCTTGTGAATTTATTAGTGATCATCTTGTGGTCATCAAGGTTTTGAACTCATTCACAACAGCTATCCATCTTTCCAATTTTAAATATCTGCAATGGATCAGAATTTAGTCTTTTTCATTTAAGGGAAAACAACCCAACCTTTCAAACTTTGCAGAATTATCTTCAGTGCCCATATATCCTTTTAGTAGTATTGAGACTAGGAAATAGATTTTCAAAATCGTCAGAGTGATGACTGGGCACAAACATGATCATAATTTGGCACTATGTCACATGTTGGTTGTTTGCTATAACCACAAATTATTCAGAGGGAGGCAAACCACGTTCCCTTTTCAGAGTAGTCAGCAGCTGCATTTTGAAATTTAAAGGTCCTGGCTGCCACGTTGAAGACAGGTACTGTCAAAGTATAGAAGGTAAATGTGATGTTAAGATGCTGGCAGGGCAGGGGGTTAGGCTGCTATGTAAGTAGGGTTCCATTCAGGATGGATGTACAGTACCAGGATGTACAAGGTGGCATGGAGAACAAGGAAAGTAAGTAATGTAGCTTAGGCGGTCAGGAGAAATTGGGTCTGGTGGAAGGAGGGGAATCTGTGGTCCAGTCCTATGGTAGGGATGTCAGGTCAGCTGGTAAGATGAAGTTTGGGTGTCTCAATTTTTCAATTCCTTGGCTCATTGTCGCTGTTGATCAAGAACACACTGTACTCTGTGATAACCTCCCTCACAGTCCATTGTACCTCAATTCTGGTGTCATCCACAAACTTACTAACCATGCCTTCTATATTCTCATGCAAATCATTAATAAATGACGAACAATGTTATACATCAGCATCAATGATGTACATATGAAAAGGTATGAGGTCCTAAAAGCAGACTATAGGATGTTAGAAAGCAAGTTAAAAAGTAGGATCAGAAAGATCACAAATCTGAGAATTGCTGCCAGAGTCACGTAGTAGTCAGAAGAGAAATAGTAGGATTATGTTGTTGGGGAATAGCACAAGGGAGAGGGTTTTAGATTTCTGGTGCATTGGGGCCAGTCCTGGGGGAAGTGGGACGAAGAACACGCCGGACAGGTTGCACCTGGACAGGAACGGAACCATGTCCGGGGGTGTATTGGGAAGGGTTTAAACTAAAATGGCAGGGGCAATGGGAACCTAGGCAGGTTTATTTTATGTCAAGTTTTGAAAATACTAATGGGCGCATTTAAAGCCAAGTATGTGGGGTCAGGACACAGAAACAGCCGCAAAGTCTGGTTTATGACTTAATTAAAAATCCAGTCCAAGAATTCTGCATAGTACTCCACATATAGTCTAAACCAATGTTAATATAAATTCTGGCGTCTGAAGAACCTTAATTGACATCAACCATTAATTTTGTTTTCCTCTCCACTTCTGCCAGGCCTGCAGAGCTTTGGTCATGATTCTTTCTACTTATTTTGACTTCTCTAATTTTCAATTCTATCCACCCAAAAATGAAGAAAAATAATTTTGCAGGATTAGTGAGAGGATAGGGAGAGAATTAGCTGCTTTGCTCCACAGACAGCCAAAATGGACTTGATGGAACAAGTGGCTTGCAATTATGCTATAAAGGCTTTATGAACCTATGGTCTCACACTTGTCATTATTGAAATTAATTGACCAATCCCATGCCTATTTGATTTTGTTTTGGTCTATCAGAGTTTTCCAAATTACTATTGTCCACAAATTCTGAAATTGTATTTCCAATTCTTGCCACCAAGTCTTTGTGAGTAATGAATTACAATTACGCCACTACAATTCTTGTCCCTAAGCTTAATTTCAACTTTGTCCTTTGCCTTTATCCATCAATACTCATTTATTCTTATTTGTTCATGGGATTTATTTCTCTGAACTCTACTTGTCACTTTCAAATGTTTTCCACTCATTTTCTCTCATCGTTTTCATTGTTGGCTAATATTATTTTCCAGTTAAAACCTTCCAACATTCTATTTTCATTCCCATAGAATAATTTTCTTTCCAATCTATTAATCTTGGATTAATTTATGCTTTTTTGAATTTTTTATGTCTTGTTATACTGATTCCTTAGATATTTCATAACTGTTATTTCTCTCAGCTTCACTAACAATGCAGTAGTACTTGCCTTGTTGGACTTTTCATGTATCAATTATGAAATGTGTCCTGGGCAGATTGTAAAAACTCTATTCCCTTTTCAATCTTTCCCATAACCACTTCTTTCTGGTATATTTGGAGTTGTTGAAATATTCCATGATTATTAGTTTAGTTCTTTTACTCATTACACATTTATTGTACGTGTAAATATTTCTAACTCCATGTCCCTTTCACTATTAGGTGGTTTACAAATGTCTCTCTAGAGTAATCAATCAAATCTTAATTTATTTCATTAAATAGAAATTAATTAAATTAAATTAATTTAAATTTAATAGAATTACATCATCTCTAATTAGTACAACAACTCAACAGCCCTTCTTTTTACACTGACCTTTTCTCCCAAGGAAGAGGAGAATATTGGCCTTTGATGTACTTTTTTAAAGTAATCAACTCAGAAAAAGCAAGGAACCTATTGTTCGAAATTGATGAAGAACAATTTTAAATGGTCTTTTTCTTGCCATAAGAAATTGCAGTCAGTTTCTAGCAGTTACATTTATCATTTTTATCATTCTATACATGACTTACAAAAGTGTATGTCAATGCTTAGAAAGACAAATCCCTATGAGGTCTTTTCTGCTAAGCTGTTGGTGAATCAGCTCAGCAAAGCAAGTGTTTGACCCAAAACCTCAGGCAGAGTGCTGGCAGCAAAACTGGAGAGAATGAGGCAGTGTAACTTTAAATCGACAGAGTGGGTAAGAAAAGCTCAGCAGGAGAGAAAAATAGAATAGGGATGGACACTACAAGCAGACGTGTAATCCAAGCAAAGACCCATAAGACACAGCAGAAGTAGACCATTCAGCTCTTCAAGTCTGGCAACTCCACCTTCCGGCCTCTTCCCCATAACCTTTAATTCCCTCACTGATTAAAAATCTGTCTAACTCTGTGGTAAAGAATTCTAAAGATTCATTGCCTTCAGTGAAGAAATTCCTTCTTACCACTGTCTTGAATGGGCAACACCTTATTCTGAGATTATAGCCTCTGGTCCTAGACTCTCCCAGAAACGGAGACAACCTCTCTGCATCTACTCTGTCAAGTCCATCAAGAATCTTGTATGCTTCATAAGGTTTCCTTTCATTCTTCTAAACTCCAAAGAATACAGCCCCAACCTACTCAACCTTTCTTCATTAGGCAGTCCCTCCATGCCCAGGATCAACCTAGCGAACCTTCACTGAACTACCGACAATGCCAATATATTTTTCTTTAGATAGAGGATCCCAAAATTGTTCAGTATTCTAGCTATGTTGTGACGAGTGCCTTGTATAGTTTTAGCAAGACATCCTTATTTTTGTTCCACTCCTTTTGAAGTAACAGCCAAAATTTCCTTTGCCTTCTCTTTTACCTGCTGAACATGGATGCCAACCTTTTTTTTAAAAACACGCAAAAACTCCAAAATCACTCTGGCCATAGTTTTCTGTAGTCTTTCTCCACTTAAATAATAATCAACTTCTCTATTCTTCCTGCCAAATTACACAACCTCACATTTTTACTTATTGTATTTCATCTGGCAAATCTTTGCCCAACTGCCTAACCTGTCTATATGCCTCTGCAGTCTCATTGGTTTCTCACCTATTTTTGTGTCATCTGCAAACTTTGCTACAGAACACTGATTTTCCTCATTCAAGTCATAAACAATTGTTATAAACAACTGGGACCCTTGCACTGATCCCTGTGATAGTCTACTAATGCCAGGTTGTCATCCTGAAAATACCCATCTTTGTCTTCTATAAGTTGGCCAAACCTGGATCCATTCTCTTATATTACATCTAACACCACGTCCTCTTATTAAGTAGCTTATCAAAAGTTTCTGACCATCCAAACACATTACATCCATTGCTTCTCCTCCATCTATCCTTAATATCTCCTCACAGAATCCTAATAAATTTGTCAATCATGATATTCCCTTCATGATCTACCAGATCATATTATGTATTTCTAAGTGTTTTACTATTACATCCTTCGTGACAGACTTAACATTTTCTCAAAAACAGATGTTAAGCTAATTGGCCTATATTACCTGTTTTTGGTCTCTTTCACTTTTTCAAAAAAAGCTGTTACACGAGTAGTTTCTTGTCCCCTGGGATTTTTTCAAAATCTTCCAGGATTCTTGGAAGATTACTAGCAGTGCATCCACTACCTCTGTAGCTACTTCCTTAGCTATGCTAGGATGCATCCATTAGGATCTACAGTTTCCCGACAACTTCCCTAGCACTTTTTCCTTGAGTGATTCTTACTGTATTTATTTCCTCACCGCCTCTTGCCCCTTGATTATTTAGTAATTACGGAATGCTATTCAAAAACTCTGCCATTTCCTGGTTCATCATTATTATTACCGTTCTTTTCTGTCTTATATACAGCACTTAAAGAAGCACTTGCTACCTTCTCGACATTACTGGCAAGTTTACCCTCAAAAGATTTTCATTCGTTTTGTTTGGTAGTTTGTTGGTTTTAAAACTTTCCCAATCCATGGCCTCCTTGTCACACTGTGAACCATTAACTATTTTCTTAAACATCTGCCATTGTTTCTCAACCATCTTTGCTACTAAACACTTTCCCAGTCCACTCCAGCTAAATCATTCCTTTGCAAATATCCTTATTTAAGCTTAGCCACAGTTATTTCCAAACAAGTTCATCTCCTTCAAAATGAATACTAATCCTGCCATGTATGGTCACTACTTCCTAGGGAATCTTACTCTGAACAGAAGAAAAGGAGGTGAAGTACAAACAGAGAAAAAAGATAACTTGACGTGAAACTCAGACCCATAAACTATAGGCCCCATCCCTTCTAATAATTTCATGAGTAACATCAATTTTGCATGTGCAATAAAATGTACAACAGAATTCTCAATAAATAGTATAATTAAAATGACTCATCAATTACAAACCTCATTAACTTTATCCAAATTTCTCAAAACCTGCTCAATATATATCTAATATTTAGACCAGACAAGATCTATTTGCATTTTCATGATGGTTAGCTTATACAAAAGTAACTAATAGTTGATTCTATTTGTTGAGTGTCATTTATTTAGAAAGCGCAAAAGCATTGTCATGCATATACTAAGGTTCTACTATCTGAAAACTGTCAAGTACAAGTGTCTGTAAAGAAATGGAGCAAAAGAGTACGATGGATCACAATACCTACCCATGAGATCCCTGAATGTGGTTTTGTCATGGGTCATAAGGTGATCTACGATGGCCCTCCAACTGCAAATTAGAAACATAAGAACTGTTAAAATTACAGGTGAACAGAGGATCCTGAAGTTGTGGTAAGGTACCATTTAATCAATGCAGGCAAGATTAAAAATAAAATCATGGTGTATATAAAGTTTTTTTAAATTTAATAAGCATTATCCTCAGAGGTCACTTATATTTTCCTGATGATTTTGTACAATCTTAACAGATTCTCTTGCATTATGGAGGCAGCCTGTTTACATTGCACTTTTTCTTGGGTACACTTTTAACTCTCATCTTCCACATTAAAGCTTCAAAAGGCCTGTTCTTGATTGCAACTATGATCTCAGCAACATTTTCCACATCCCTTTTTGTTCACTCCTCATTCATTTTAGAGTTCCTTCTTCAAAAGCTTGATGTGTTAGATTTACTCGCATTATTCACAACAATTCTAAGAGGGCCTTAATCTTTAATTTTTTTTTTAAAAACAGGATCCAGAGCTAGACACAAGTTGGCCCCAGCAAGATCACGGTACATGCTTCTTTTTCCACCATTCTGGAAAATTCAGTTTTGTTTAGAATACAAGAAAGTAAATGTGAATTATTTTCCATCATCCCAAGATTAATCACATTCTTGTGATCTGTCAATTTAATGTTTCAAAACAAGTAGTTTATTCATGTAAATGAAATAACAGGAAGAATGAAGTAACTACATAATTGGACAGGGAACTAGCATAGACTCAATGGGCTGAATGGCCCCGTTCTGCACAATAATGTCTCTACTTTATCCTAAAAGGTCTGGCATTCAAGTGACAGCATTTGGTAAAGTCTCTACCCTTCATTTTGTCTCCAAATTTGGTTACTTTATCTGAATTAAAATAAGTTGTTCTCACATTCTATTTGACCATCTTCTCTAATTTTCAAGTTGACGACTCCTTTTCTCCCTCTTTAATCATGCTTGGTTGAGATGCAGCACACAATAATCAAACGGGTTTACCGACCCTACTCCCCTAGTTAAAACATTTTCCCATCAATTTGGCTGGTACGTCATAGGCTGAAAATTCTACTTGGTTCTGTATGCTTCTCTGCCAATGATTAGCAATAAGCAAGAAGGAAAACTTCAGTGCCTTTCAATTTTCAATGCCAAGCCAACCAGTTAGTTATCTTCTCCAGAGATATTTCTTCCAGAAGGGTAATGATTAGAACTGACAGCTCAATGGAAAATTGTTATTTCTTGTGTGAAAACATCAATACAACCATAGAAACCATGCAACCTTCGACAGTTCTTAAACATCAAATCGGTCCTCTTTCTAGGAAAATTGTCTCCTGATATGGTTCTAAAATTTGTTTCAATGGGTTTTCTGGTAAGTGTATTCCATAGATTTAATTAGTTGTTTGTTAGGATAAATAGATGTAACTTCTTTCCATCTTATTCCCAGTTTTCAGAGTTTGAAATTGTTTCTTGGAATTTCAAGGGAACAACCTATTGGAACTAATGGCATTAAGTTACCTTCAAAAGTTACCTTGATCACACCAGCCAACTCAATCCACTTCTATGTTCATGCTACTCGGAATAATTTTGGTTATCAGAGAACAGATTTGGTTTTGCTGAAGCATTAAGAAATAAATTGCAATTTATATGGGAACTTACTAACTAACGCAAGACGCATCCATATGGAAGAAGTTAAGGTCCATAAAAAGATCAAATGCTTCTTTTTTCCAAGCACGTCTGGTATACTGATAGCCACTTAGGCTGCTTACCAATTGCACACACGCTCGGTAACTTGGGGCATTGTGGGCACTAGAAGTAAATTACAACAATTTTAGGGCCAGAAGAAAAGCTGATTAACAGTTTATATTGAATAAAATCAGAAGTTGCATACGTAAACAACCATAGAAAACAACGAGGATTTCCAACACAGAATCCACAGGCATCAGGAGAATCAACAGCTTAAAATGATTTAAGTGCAATAAGTTTTAAAATGTATCAAATTTCTGTCCAATTGTACAGATTTCAACATATACAACTGTGAAAGAAGTGATCATTATTGCTGTGCAGGCTTAAGAGAAATATGATAATAAAAAGACTATTTTACTCGGTGAAAATGAGATGATTATTGAATGTGTAATAACAAAGGACATCTGCACATAAAATAATTAAACATGTGAGTTGTTTAAAATCAGTTTTTAATCGAACACATTGAACTTGCCACAAATTTGCTAAACAGGAAGCTTGCAAGAAATATGCAGTTATCTTTCAACTCAGGCCTTAACACAGCTACATTCAACATTATTTTGGAAATTTTGTCAGTGTATTAACACATCAAAAGACTTCCAGCATAGGGCTTTTGATTAGCATACAGGTCTGTAGTCTATGCGCTACGACTACTAAACCCTAAACATGCTATCTAGGTAGGAGTGAGGCAGAGGATAAATTTGCCACAGCATTCCAACTGATGTGCAGCATGTCTGGGAACAAAAATGCAACATGTACTGCTGGTGTGCAGAAAATGGCGATGAGGAAAAATAATCTTTCAAAATCAAAGATAAAAATTTTAGCCTCTTCCACTCACCCAGCCGAACAAAAAAATAAGGGATTGAAAGACATGGCACAAAAACTGGTTTGTGAAAACAGAAAACGCTGGAAATAGATAACAGGTCTGATAGCTGCTTTCCAATTTCTTTTGTGGGTTGCCTCTTGATTCATTGATGACCCTTACCCAGTACTATGAGTTTCTGCCTTGGATCTTCAGGTGGCTGAAATGCCAAGTTCTCGACTTACAGATCTTTGGACATTTGGTACAGGACAGCTCACAGCTGGAATAGAGCATCTGCGTTTCAAAAAAAATCCTTCTCTGCAGCTGCTTCGCTCAGCTTTAAAGCTCTGGAAGCATGGAGAGGTTGTCATCATTCTGAACACAAATCTGTGGCTCACCATTAAAGGTCAATGCTGTCACTGTCCTCTTGTGGAACACTGTCTTCAGAGAGGTTTTCTGCCATCAACTGAACAACTCATTGTAGTTCATGCTTACGCAGTTTTGCCTGGAAACTGTGCACCTGGCTTCAGGAAAGTTACAAGTATTTGTCCAACAGTCCTCCCATTAGATATGGAGGATGCAGCAGTGGCACAGCAAATTAAATTTCTCTAGTGTCCCAATATGTTGCTGATAGACAGTTGAAGTATCTCTGTGGTACACTGTATGAGGACAACTGCTTTGAACAACACTGTAGACAACTGCTCTGAACACTAAGACCTTTGTCAGCTCAACTGAATCTTTACTGTTAGACATTTTGTTGCCCGAAGTTTGTTTAAGCTGGAACTGATATAGCTAATCTGCTCACTGATGGCCTTTGGGCAGACACAGTTGGCAAGATTGGGGAAATGTTCAACATATTTCAGAATCTCTCCAACATATGAATTGGGAAGTGAAGCATCAGTATGGCTGGCTGCAAGCTTATCTGGAACTGTTGTTTTGGCAGCATTCAGGGATAGGTGGAGTTTTCTATATGTATAATTGAGTGGTAGCACAGATCTGACTGATTAAGGAGCACTGATCTAGAAACCTGGATCTCTCTTCAGAAATGCTACCAGATGTGATGTGTATTTACATTGGGTTTTATTTCAGATTTCCAGCATCAAAGACCTCTGGTTTTGGAATACAGTATGTTTTAAAATGATTAATGAACAATTACAATCATGAATTGCAAACATTGAGTTGGAAAACCAAGACACTTGGAATTGAAATTCATAAATAATGAAGGCCAAGGCAAACTAGTCTTACAAATGGCACATTATAAACATGAGGAATAAAATCATAATTGTACTCTAAAAGAGAGCTTGGAGTACCTGTGATTGCGAAGATAGGGAACAACATAGTACATAATGTTAACAAGTAATGGAATAACTTTTTCCTTTTCTTCACTGTGAAATACCATGTCCAAAAGGTGAGCCAAAACCTAAGAGAGAGTAGAACATGCTTACTTTACAAACAGCATACTAATGGGTATACAATGTTTTGTTGTACAATACCAATACAAATAAAGAGTTATGGCAACAAAGAGAAATTGATGGAGAACTGGAAGTGTTCTGAGGAAGGGTCACTAGACTCAAAACACTGACTTTGCTTTCTCTGCACAGATGATGTCAGATCCCCTGAGATTTTCCAGCAATTCCTTTTTGTTTCAGATTTCCAGTGTCTGCAGAACAACACTAGCAACTGTCATACAGTGAAGATAGAACAGTATTGCACAGAAACACGTGCTTCAGCCCATTATGTCTGTGCCAACGAGGATGTCATTCTAAACTAATCTGCCTGCACGTGGTGTGTATCCCTCTATTCCATGGCTATTCATGTCTCTGTCTAAATGCCTCTTAAACATTGCAATTGTATCTGCTTCTACCGTCTTCCCTGGCAGCATGTTCCAGGCACTTATCTGTGTAAAAAACTTGCCTCGCACTTCTCTTTTAAACTTTTCCTCTCTCATCTTAAAACATTTCCTCTCTCACCTTATATCTGTGGCTCCCCAGTATTTAACATTTCCACCCTGGGAAAAGACTCTAACTATCTACACCTCTGGTAGTTTTATATACCTCTATCAGGCTGCCCATCACCCACCAACGCTCTTGTGAAAAAATCCAAGTTTGTCTGATGACTCGTTACAGCTAATATGCTCCAATCAAGGCAACAACCTGATAAACCTCTTTTGCACCCTCTGCAAAGCCTCCACATCATTTCTAGTACTAGTTATTGTGGGTAACTAGCACTGCCCACAATACTCTAGATGTGGCTGAACCAAACTTAGACTTGCCAACGTGTATACCCAATGGTCCGAACAAACAAGGCAAGCATGCTGTACACCTTCACCACCTCATCCACTTGTTCAGACAGATCCTATCAATTTGGGCCTCAAGGTCCCTCTATATAGCAATGCTCCTAAGCTCCTAAGAGGCCTGTCATTTACTGTACACTTCCCTCTTGCATTTGACCTCCCAAAGTGCTTCATCTCCTACTAGTCTTGGATGAAACTCCTTCTGCCATTTCTCTGTCCAGCTTTCCAACCGATCTATATCATGCTGCATCCTTTGATATCCGTCCTCACTATGGATAACTCCACCATTTTTTGTGTCATCTGCAAACTTAATAATTGGATGACCTACACTTTCATTCAAACTATACATATATTACAAACAGTGGTCCCAGCACTGATCCATGCAGAACATCACTGGCACAGACCTCAAGCCAGAAAAACGCTCCTTCACTACGCTCTGTCTTCTATGACCAAGCCAATTTTCTGTCTCTGATCTCTGTCAGGGCTCAGCAATCTCTTCTCTTACCTCCTCAGTATCCTGCGTTTGATCCTATCACGCCCTTGGGGACTTACCTCATGGAATCAGAGAATCCATGCAGTGTGGAAATAGGCCCTTCAGCCCAACAAGCCCACATTGACCCTCAGAGAATCCCACCCAGACCCATCTCCCTATAACTCACCTAATCTACACATCCCTGAGCACTATGAGCAACTTAGCCTGGCTAATCTAGAACATAGAACATAGAACATTACAGCACAGTACAGGCCCTTCGGCCCTCAATGTTGTGCCGACCCGTCATACCGATCTCAAGCCCATCTAACCTACACTGTTCCATGTACGTCCATATGCTTGTCCAATGACGACTTAAATGTACCTAAAGTTGGCGAATCTACTACCGTTGCAGGCAAAGCGTTCCATTCCCTTACTACTCTCTGAGTAAAGAAACTACCTCTGACATCTGTCCTATATCTTTCACCCCTCAATTGAAAGCTATGCCCCCTCGTGCTCGCCGTCACCATCCAAGGAAAAAGGCTCTCCCTATCCACCCTATCTAACCCTCTGATTATTTTATATGTTTCAATTAAGTCACCTCTCAACCTTCTTCTCTCTAATGAAAACAGCCTCAAGTCCCTCAGTCTTTCCTCGTAAGACCTTCCCTCCACACCAGGCAACATCCTAGTAAATGTCCTCTGCACCCTTTCCAAAGCTTCCACATCCTTCTTATAATGCGGTGACCAGAACTGTACACAATACTCCAAGTGCGGCCGCACCAGAGTTTTGTACAACTTCACCACAACCTCTTGGTTCCGGAACTCGATCCCTCTATTAATAAAAGCTAAAACACTGTATGCCTTCTTAATAGCCCTGTCAACCTGGCTGGCAACTTTCAAGGATCTGTGTACATGGACACCGAGATCTCTCTGCTCATCTACACTACCAAGAATCTTACCATTAGCCCAGTACTTTGCCTTCCGGTTACTCCTACCAAAGTGCATCACCTCACACTTGTCTGCATTAAACTCCATTTGCCACCTCTCAGCCCAGCTCTGCAGCTTATCTATGTCTCTCTGCAACCTACAGCATCCTTCGTCACTATCCACAGCTCCACCGACCTCAGTGTCGCCTGCAAATTTACTAACCCATCCTTCTACGCCCTCATCCAGGTCATTTATAAAAATGACAAACAGCAGTGGACCCAACACCGACCCTTGCGGTACACCACTAGTAACTGGTCTCCAGGATGAACATTTCCCATCAACTACCACCCTCTGTCTTCTTTCAGCAAGCCAATTTCTGATCCAAACTGCTATATCTCCCACTATTCCATTCCTCCGCATTTTGTACAATAGCCTATTGTGGGCAACCTTATCGAACACCTTGCTGAAATCCATATACACCACGTCAACCGGTTTACTCTCATCTACCTATTTGGTCACCTTCTCAAAGAACTCAGTAAGGTTTGTGAGGCACGACCTTGCCTTCACAAAACCGTGCTGACTATCCCTAATCAATTTATTCTTTTCTAGATGATTATAAATCCTATCCCTTATAACCTTTTCCAACACTTTACCAACAACTGAGGTAAGGCTCACTGGTCTATAATTACCAGGGTTGTCTCTACTCCCCTTCTTGAACAGGGAAACCACATTTGCTATCCTCCAGTCATCTGGCACTATTCCTGTAGACAATGACGAGTTAAAGATCAATGCCAAAGGCTCGGCAATCTCCTCCCTGGCTTCCCAGAGGATCCGAGGATAAATCCCATCCGGCCCAGGGGACTTAGCTATCTTTGCCCTCTGTAGGATTTCTAATACCTCTTCCTTGTGAGCCTCAATCCCACCTAGTCTAGTAGCCCATATCTCAGTATTCTCCTCAACAACATTGTCATTTTCGAGAGTGAATACTGTTGAAAAGTATTCATTTAGTGCTTCCCCTATCTCCTCTGACTCCACACACAACTTACCACTACTATCCTTGATTGGCCCTAATCCTACTTTCATCATTCTTTTATTCCTTAAATACCTATAGAAAGCCTTAGGGTTTACCCTGATCCTATTCGCCAAAAACATCTCATGTCTCCTCCCGGCTCTTCTGAGCTCTCTCTTTAGGCCTTTCTGGCTACCTTGTAGTCCTCAAGCACCCTAACTGAGCCTTCACATCTCATCCTAACATAAGCCTTCTTCTTCCTTTTGACCAGAGATTCCACCTCCTTCGTAAACCACGGCTCCCGTGCTCTACAGCTTCCTCCCTGCCTGACAGGTACATACTTATCTAGGACACACAGGAGCTTTTCCTTGAATAAGCTCCACATTTCTAATGTGCCCATCCCCTGCAGTTTCCTTCCCCACCCTATGCTCCCTAAATCTTGCCTAATCTCATCGTAATTGCCTTTCTCCCAGCTATAACTCTTGCCCAGTGGTATACACCTATCCCTTTCCATCACTAAAGTAAACATAACAGAATTGGGATCGCTATCACCAAAGTGCTCACCTACTTCCAAATCTAACACCTGGCCAGGCTCATTACCCAGTACCAAATCTAACGTGGCTTCGCCCCTTGTTGGCCTATCTACATACTGTGTCAGAAAGCCCTCCTGCACACACTGGGCAAAAACTGACCCATCTATAGTACTCGAACTATCGTGTTCCCAGTCAATATTTGGAAAGTTGAAGTCCCCCATGACAACTACCCTGTCTCTCTCACTCCTATCGAGAATCATCTTTGCTATCCTTTCCTCTACATCTCTGGAACTATTCGGAGGCCTATAGAAAACTCCCAACAGGGTGACCTCTCCTTTCCTGTTTCTAACCTCAGCCCATACTTCCTCAGTTGACGAGTCCCCAAACATCCTTTCTGCAACTGTAATACTGTCCTTGACCAACAATGCCACACCTCCCCTGCTTTTACCATCTTCTAATCTACCTAACCTGCACATCTTTGGACTATGAGAGGAAACGGGAACACCTGGAGGAAACCCATGGAGACATGGGGAGAATGTGCAAACTCCACACAGACAGTCAACCAAGGGTGGAACTGAACCCGGGTCCGTGGCGCTGTGAGGCGAGCAACCATGCCGCCATACCTACCTTAATATTTTTCAGGACATCCAGCATCTCCTCCTCCTTCATACTGACATGCCCTAGAATACATAAACATACCCCTCCCTAATCTCACATCATGTACGTCCTTCTGCTTGGTGAATACAGAAGTAGTATTCATGAAGGAATTCCCTCCTTTGTGCTTGAGTGGACCTGCCCTTTTCCAAGCTACTCTCTTGCTGATATACATATAAAAGGCCTTAGGATTTGCTGTAATACAACTTGCCAACATTTCAAGGCCACGTTTAACCCTTCTAATTCCTTGTTTAAGTTCTTTCCTCCTTCCTTTATGCTCTTCAAAGGGCTAGTCTGACTTCAGACTTTGATGAGGAAGTGGAAGGGTGGGTTAGTATGTTTGCCAATGACACAAAGGTTGGTGGTGTTGTGGATAGTGTGGAGGGCTGCTGTAGGTTGCATCAGGACATTGGCAGGATGCAGAGCTGGGCAAAGAAGTGGCAGACGGAATTCAACCCAGAAAAGTGTGAAGTGATTCATTTTGGAAGGTAGAATTTGAATGCAGAAAACAGGGTTAATGGCAGGATTCTTTGCAGTGTGGAGGAACAGAGGGATCTTGGGGTCAATGTCCACAGATCCCTCGAAGTCATTACCCATGTTGGTAGGGTTGTAAGGAAGATTCTGGTGTGTTGGGTTTCATTGGCAGGGGAATTGAGTTTAAGAACCGCGAGGTTATGCTGCAGCTCTATAAAACCCTGGTTAGACCTCACTTGGAATGTGTGTTCAGTCTGTTTGCTTCATTACAGGAAGGATGACGATGCTTCAGAGAGGTTGCATTGGAGATTTACCAGAATGCTGCCTGCACTGGAGGGCAGGTCTTATGGGGAAAGGTTGAGGGAGCTAGGGCTTTTCTCACTGGAGCGATGGAGGATGAGAGGTGACTTGAAGGAGGTGTACAAGATGATGAGAGGCATTGATAGAGGCGGTAGCCAAAGACTTTTTCCCAGGGTGGAAATGACATTCATGAGTGGGCTTAATTTTAAGGTGATTGGAGTAAGGTGTGGGGAGATGTCAGAGGTTGGTCTGCTAGCGGTGGTTGTAGAGTCAGATACAGCAGGGGTATTTAAGCGATTCTTGGATAGGCACATGGATGATAGTAAAATGAAGGGTATGCAAGTTAGTTTTATCTTAGAGTAGGATAATTCGTCAGCACATTGTGGGCCGAAGGGCCTGTACTGTGCTGTACTGTTCTACGTCCTATGTTCCCAAATCCAGGGTTCCCGAATCTTGCCTTCCTTATTGGAACATGCTAATCCTGAAATCTGGTCAATTGGCCTTTAGAAGACTTCCATACGTCAGATGTGGATTTACCCTCAAACAATCAGCCCTATCTAATTTCACAAGTTCTTGCCTAATGCTGTGGTATTCAGCCTTACCCCCAATTTATCACTTTCACCCAAGGACCAGTCTTATTCTTATGCATAATTATCTTCAAACTTACTAAATTATGATCACCGTCCCTAAAATGCACTCCTACTAAGAAACTTCAATCACATGGCCAGGAGCATTCTTGCATACAAGGTCTAGAATGCTTCTTCCTCTAGTTGACTATCTATATACTATTTCAAGAAACCCTCTGTTATTTTTGCATTCTTTATATATACATTTGTTCCTCTATTGCCTGTAGTATAACCCCATCATAGTTATTCCACTTTTCCTACTCCCAAGTTCTAGCCAAAGTCTTGCTGAATGACCGTCCTAGAGGTCCTTTCAGTGTAGCTGTAACATTCTCCCGAATTAGTCATGCAACTTCCACGCCCCTTTTACATTCCTCTCTATAATGCCTGAAACATTAAATCCTGGAATGTTCAGCTGTTTGCTCAATCGAGTTTCTGTGACGGCTTCAACATTGTACTTCCATGTGCTAATCAAGGATAAACTCATCTGTTTTACTAGCTATACTCCTTGTATTGAAACTAATGCATTTCAGATCACCAGTGTTCATTAACCTGGCCCGGCCTGTTCTTTCTATCAGACTACTTGACTTATCTT
The DNA here is from genome assembly GCF_030684315.1 of Stegostoma tigrinum. Classification (NCBI taxonomy): domain Eukaryota; kingdom Metazoa; phylum Chordata; class Chondrichthyes; order Orectolobiformes; family Stegostomatidae; genus Stegostoma; species Stegostoma tigrinum. The sequence goes on along the minus strand of NC_081362.1, from coordinate 31,154,567 downwards.
CTCCCTTTTCCCCAATCAGTCTACATGCCGACCTACTGCTCTGATTCCCACCACCACCACAGTAGTTTAAACCCTCCTGCGTGGCACTTGCAAAGCTCCCTGCAATGATATTGATGCCTTTCCAGTTTAGGTGCACCCCATCTTTCTTGTACAGGTCCCTCCTAACATGGAAGAGATACCAGTGATTCAGATATCTGAAGCCCTTCCTCTTATACCAATCTTTTAGTCACACTTTCAACGATATTATCTTCCTGTTTCTAGCCTCACTAGCACACAGCATAGGGAGTAATCCTGAGATTACAAATATATTTTTAAACTTACCAACTAACTCCCTAAATTCGTTTTGGCCTCATCCTTCTTTCTGCCTACATCATTAACACTAATAAAGGACCATGAAATTTGGTTCCTTACCCTCCTCTTTCAGAATATCCTGTCCATGCTCACAGATGTCCTTGACCCTGGCACCATCCGGGAGTTTCCCTTGTTTAAATCCGTGAGTATAGAGTCATCTGTCATTATTGCTCACCTATACTTCGATTCTCCCTGCTGAACAATAGAGCTAATCACAGTGCCACTAATCTGGTTGTTGCTGTTGGTCTCCCCCGAGTGACCATCCCCCACAACAGCATCCAGTTTGAGAGGGTAATAGTCAAAGGAGACTCCTGCACTGCCTGTCTACCCCTCCTAGAATCTGTCTGACTCAGAATTCCTCCAATGTGGAAAGAGGTCATTCGGCCCATTAAGTCTTCAATCAATCCTCTAAAGAGCATCCGACCCAAATCCTGCCCCAACATATTCCGATATCCCCAATTACCACGGCTAATCCACCTAGCCTACACATCCCAGTACATTACGGGAAAATGTAGTATGGCCACCTAACCTCCACGGCATTGGACTGTGAGACAAAACCAGAGTGTTGGGCGGAAACTCACACAGACACTGGGAGAATGTGAAAACTCCACACAGATGGTCACCCAAAGCTGGAATCTAACCAGAGTCTCTGGCATTGTGAGGCAGCAGTGCCAACCACTGAGCTGCCCCAAATTTGCTGAATGTTTAGTGACCACATGCTTGAAACTGCAATCTGTAAAACTTTCTGTTCTTGCATGCTCCAAGGTGAATCCAGGTGCCACTCCAAAGAATCCATATGGTCTGAGGTGATCTGCAGGTGGCCAAACTTCATGCCAACATAGTTGTTAGGGATATTTGAATTCAAACTGATCTCACACATCTCACAAGAGAAGCACACCAATCCACTAACTGCCATTACTATCATACTAGTAGCTACTGGATTTAAAGAATAGGAAATGCCTTGCTGTACCTTAATGCTACTCACCCTCCTAATTGAAACCCGATGTTCATCAAACCCCATCCTTTGACTTCCACAGCAGTATGTTGATGTCACCGCTGAGGGTCTCGTGTTTCTAAATCACAACTAAAATTTTATGAAATAAGAAATCACAACTGGGCATTCAACATTCCCTTTGAAAAGAATCGCTTCTGCTATATTCTCATAAATATTCCAACAATTGTATTGAAGATTTGCGTTCTAGAGCTTGCTGGGCCCCTAGCCAAGCAGTTCTAGTACATTTACAACACTGGCATCCACCCAATGATGTGGAAAATTACCCAGGCATGTCCTGTACATAAAACGCAGGGCAAATCCAATCCAGCCAATTACTGCCACATGAGTCTACACTGGATCAGCGTAGTCATGGAAAATGTCATCAACAGTGCTATCAAGCAGCACCTGATCGACAGTAACCTGCTCAGTCATGCTCAATTTAAGTTCCATCAGGGCCAACAGCTCCTCACCTCTTACATCTTAGTCCAAACAAGGACAAAATAGCTGAATTCCAGAGCTGATGTGAGAGTGACTGCTCCTTATGTCAAAGCTGCATTCAAACAAGGGTAACATCAAAGAAGAGAGATAATGGGAACTGCAGATGCTGGAGAATCCAAGATAACAAAGTGTGATGCTGGATGAACACAGCAGGCCAAGCAGCATCTCAGGAGCACAAAAGCTGACATTTCGGGCCTAGACCCTTCATCAGAGAGGGGGATGGGGAAGGGCTCTGGAATAAATAGGTGTCCATTTCAAGCCCACTGACTCCCTAAGCCTGTCAGTGTCCTACATGACCACATGATCAGGAAGTGCTCCCAGCTTCAAAAGCTGGGGCTCTGGGTCTTGGAGCTTGGGCAGCAGTTGGAGACACTGTGGTGCATCCACAAGGTTTAAAGTTACATGGATAGCATCTTGAGAGAGACGATCACACCACAGCTCAAGAGACTAGAAGAGAGAAGGGAAAATGACAGTCCAGAAGGAACAGGTAGGTAGTGGAGTCTCCTGGGGCCCCACTCACTAACTAGCATTCTGTTTTGAAAGCTGATGAGGATGCTGGTACTTTGGAAGAATGTAGTCAGAGCTAAGTTTCTGGCACCACAAGTGGTTTGAGTGTACAGGATGGGGAGAAGAAGAAAAGAACTGCAACAAGTTGGGATAGTCATAGTGTTAAGGGCCTATGGGGAGGATTTCTTGTGAAGAATCCAGAGGAGCTTTTTGTATTAACACTTAGAATGCCGAACATAGGACAGCGCAGTGCTGGATCTGGTTCTGGGGAAAGAAGCCGGACAAGTATTCAAAAGGCATAGTGACTACAAGACAGTATAGTTCACATTTGGTTAGGACAAGGGAAGAGATGGCCTGCAAAAGATTGGTGGAAGGCAAGATAACAAAGCGTGGAGCTGGATGAACACAGCAGGACAAGAGTATCTTAAGAGCACAAAAGCTGACATTTTGGGCCTCGACCCTTTATCATCTAGGCTCAAAATGTCAGCTTTTGTGCGCCTAAAATGCTGCTGGGCCTGCTATGTTCATCCAGCTCCACACTTTGTTATCTCGGATTCTCCAGCATCTGCAGGTCCCATTATCATTGGTGGACGGCAGATATTATTAAAGTAAATCAGGATCTGGCCACAGTAGATTGGGAACAGTTCCTTGTAGTAAGTCGACAGTGGAGCAATGGGAGGGCATTCAAAATGGAACTGGGTAGGCATTGGATACTCTATTGAGCTTAAAAACATACAAATCTCCTAGCCTGAATGAATTGTATCCCAGGCTGCTGTGGGAGGTTAGGCAGGGAAGTGCCAGAGTTTGGACACAAATTTTTAATTCCTCTCTGGCCACTGGGGAAGTGCCAGAAGACTGGAGGTCGGCTAATCTGATTCCCAATTAAGAGATAAACCAGGAAATTACAGACTGATGAGTCTCACATCAGTGGTAGGGAAGCTATGGAAGAAAATTTTGAAGGAGTGAATTAATACCTACTTGGAAAGGCATGGGTTAATTAGCAATAGTCAGCATGGCTTTGTCAGAGGGAGGCCATGCCTAACAAACCTGTCAGAAATTTTTGAAAATGTGCTCAAGTCTGTGGATGAGGGAAGTTCAGTTGATGCAATTTATATGGATTTTAGCAAAGCTTTTGACAAGGACCCAGATGGGAGATTGAGAAGGTTAAAGCACATGGACTTGAAGGAAACTTGACGAGATGGATCAGAAACTGCCTAAGTGACAGCACACAAAGGGTAGCGGTAGAAAATGCTGAATGACTGGAGGCCAGTGTCCAGCACTGCAGCACAAGGATCAGTGCTGGGGCCCTTATTGTTTGTTAGGAGACTAGGACCCATTGCAGAGCCTTAGAATTAGAGGGGGGTAAATTCAAAACGGAAAGGAGGAGACATTTCTTCAGCCAGAGTGTGGTGGGCCTGTGGAATTCATTGCCACGGAGCGCAGTGGAGGCCGGGACATGAAATATCTTCAAGGCAGAGATCTATAAATTCTTGATCTCACAAGGAATCAAAGGGTACGCGGAGAGTGCAGGGAAGTGGAGTTGAAATGACCATCAGCCATGATTAAATGGTGGACTGGACTTGATGGGCTGAATGGCCTTACTTCCACTCCTATGTCTTATCGTCTTATGTTTTATACATAAATTATATATAGATGCAAGTGTAGGGGCCATGTTAAGCAAACGTGCGGACGACACCAAGATTGGTAGTGTGTTTAATAGTAAAGATGATAGTTATAGAGTACAGTAAGATATAGATGGGTTGGTCAGATGGGCTGATCAGTGGCAGATGGAATTTAATCCTGATAAGTGCAAGGTGATGCACTTTGGAAGAAGAAACAAGATGAGGGGGTATTTAATAAATGGCAGGACACTAGTTAGCTTAGGGGTTATCTTGGGGTAATTATTCTCAGATCGTTGAAGTCAGCAGAGCACGTGAATAGGATAGTTAAGGTGCCATATGGGACACTTGCTTTCATCAGTCATGACACAGAGTATAACAGCAAGGAGGTAATGTTGGAGGTGTACAGAGCATTAGTCAGGATTTGATAGCACTAGACAAGGTTCACCAGGATGTTGCCTAAGATGGAGAAATTGAGCTATTCGGAAGACTAGATAGGCTTGGATTGTCTTCTTTAGAACAGAGAAGAATGGGGGGGGGGAGCATGATTGATGTGTATAAGATTATGAGGTGTATAGGCCAGGGTGAATAGAAAGAGGGGTTAATTATGAGGAGGCCGGTTTTAGGGTAGGGGGCAGGAGATTCAGCGGAGATTTGAGAAAAAAGTTTTTCACTCAGTGTATGGTGAGAATCTGAAATACCCTGCCTGGGAAAGTAGTGGAGGCTGCGAACTTTACAATTTCTAAAAAAAAAATTGGATGAGTACTTCAAATATCACAACATTCATGATACAGGACAGGTGCATGAAATTTGGATTAGCACATTTTTAGTGCTAGTTCTCAGTGCAAATGTGATGGGCCAAAGGGCTTTTTCTGCCCTGTATGAATCTGTGGCTAACCTCTGTGTCATCCCCAAACTTATTTATCAACTCCCCCTCACATTCTCCTCTATATAAACCAGCATTTTACCATCTGCTTAAGTGTACTTCTGTTGATAGTGCACGCAGGAGATGTGAGGGGCATGGGGGTGCTGGTTTTAACATGGAGGTGATGGCTACAGGGCCTAATAACCTTGAACATAACTAGGAAATGGAGATCAATGTCCTAAACTTCAGGTTGGTAATCCTCCTTTATCACCTTGAGAGGTAACAGCTACAATTCAACCTTTTTCCAAAACTCATTGCCAGGATAAGGGTGTTGCGGGTTAGGCAGCATTTATTGCCTATCCCTAGTTGCCCAGAAGGCAGTTAAGAGTCACCCACAATGCTGTGGGAGTGGAGTCTGACCAGGTAAAGATGGCAGTTTCTTTCCTTAAAAGGCATTAGTGAACCAGAAGGGTTTTTTAGCTCCAACAATTGACAATGAATTCACTGTCATCACTGGATTCTTAATTCCAGATATTTATTGAATTCAAATTCCACCATCTGCCGTCATGGGATTTGAATTCAGGTCCCCAGAACGTTATCTGGGTCGCTGGATTAACAGTCCAGTGACAATACCACAAAATCACTGCCTCCCTATACCTGGTATCCAACTCCCAGAGACCAAGGTATAGAGTGAGTGAGCTAACTTTTATAACTGGTTAAACAGACAAACAGGATCAGAAGGCAATTCTCAAAATGCAGATTGGGAAAACTGAACACAGTCTGGTGAACATTAGCAATAGCTGTTAGGAGCAATATGACAAACTTATAAGTCATGTCCCTGCTAAACAAATATTTTTGAAAATAAAGGGGTATTCTAACAGAGCAGATCTAGCAACTGTTTATTGACCATTTAAGCATATGTTTGCACATTAAGGCTGTTGCCTCTCTAATGTTCTGTATCTTCTCGTTCAAAAGGCATGGCTACTATCTGTCTTCATGTTATATTCTGGAGTCAGTCTGCTTCCAGACAATTCTAAAGATTGCACAGTAGCAGCAATACAGATGCAGTGAGTGGTCTGAACCAAAAAATGATATAATGCACTGGGTTTCCAAACTCAGATTGCAAACAGAAGCTCCATGAGCAATCCTGAGAAATATACATACATTATAATAAATTCACAGAATATCTGTAGCTTTATAATGGCACAGAAAGAAGCTTTTCGATGCCCTGAGCTTATGTTGCCACTCTAGAAATAAGCTGAATGCTCTCTGAAGTATTTAAATGAACATATGAAACGTCATTGCATGCAAAAATTTGGGTCAAGGGCTGAAAAATGGAATCACAATAAACAATGCATGATGACAGTACAGATATGATGGGCTGAACAATATTTTTGCATGTTGTGAAAATTATTATTGTAATGTTAGGTTTTAAAATGATATCTCCAAACCAGATTCTTAAGGATTAATCATTAACGGTTACTGGACATGGCAATAAGCAATTGAAGAAAAATACATTTTAAAAAATCAGGCTTAGTGATGCCATGCATCTAGAAATTGTTAACTGGATTACATTTGGAGTATTGTGTATGGTTTTGGGTATCTCATTTAAGGAAGAATGTCAAAGTCCTGGAGACAGTGCAAAGGAGATTATTTACTGGAATGATACCAGGAACGAGGAATTGTAAATACAAGGAAAGATCAGAGAAATTCAGCTTGCTCTCCTCGGAGTAGAGAAAATTAAGAGGTAGCTTTATCGAGCTATGCAAAACAATGAACAGTTTTGACAGAGTAAAGAAGTTTATTTTATTTCCACTAGTTAGTACGTTAGTACTTAAGTGTCACAATTTCAAGATTGTTAGCAAGAGTGAGAAGAGGAAGAGAGATGAGGAGCGTCTTCTTTAGTCAGTTGTTAGGATTTGGAATGCGTTGCCTGGGAGGTAGATTCCATAGGAGGTTTCAAAACAGAGCTGGATATAGATTTGAAAGCGGTAAATTTAGAGAGCTATGGAGATAAGGATGGATAATGGAACTCGTTGGGTAGCTGTTCTGGGAACCACTATGTACATGGGTCAAATAGCCTCCTTTTGTACTGTAAGATTCCATGGTGCTTATGCAAAAACAGCCTGTTTTGGTTGGAAGGTAATTTCGACAAGCTTGGGAACAACCAATGCAATGAGACAGACACCTGGCCCTTCTTTTGTCAGAGGAATGATAGTTTGGGAGAAGTACTCAGAGATAGTACTTCATACCAGATTCCCAACTCATGAAACTTTCACCATCGGCTGGTGCTTGTGAGAAGAAGGCCATGGAGCATCACTATCAGTCTGGGGTTCATGAGACTAGTGTCATAGAATCAGAGATAGTGCTTCAACTGCCACTGCTGCCAAGCCAAAAAGCAGTGAGACTCATTAGTTTGCATTAGCTAATAAATGCGCTGATGTATTGAAGTGCACATTCTTCTTCTCTTCACGTTGATCTGAACTTGAAGAACCCATTAGTTACTTTCAACCTAACCATACACTTAGTGCTATGAGCAAGGTCTAAACAAGATGATCAAGAAAGAAATAGGAGGAGCCAGACCATGGGATGAGTTCCCTAGTGTGTGGGCTGGAAAGCAGGATGCTGCTCCCATGCTTTGGTGAGACTGAAACATTCCATTCCAAAAGCTTGTTTGTTCTCCAGTATCAGTGAACCATCAGCAATTGTCACAGTTCTTTACTTTCTTAATCTAACGCATCACAGATGCAATGATTTAATTGGGTTCATATTTGAGAAGCTGAGACAGCAGTAGTCTTTAAAGTTATGTCACTGGCATAATCAAAAATAGATAGTTTAATAGAAAAGGATCATTGGCAGTGGGAGCTGTCCTGTAAATTGTAGAAGTATTGGATGATATTTCTAAGTACATCCTTGAAAGACTTTCAAAAAAGGTTATGAGAAGAATAGCTGAGTTAGAAACTGTCCATATTCAGTTAGCCTAAAGCGCCTATTTGTTTGCTTTACAATTGGATAAAGAAAACAGAAAGCTGCCTGATTTGGTAAAAGAACTGAAGAATAAAAACGATTACCAACAGGAAAGCGTTGAACCCAATACTAGGAAAGACTACAGGTAGTCCCAAGATAATAAAATGTGAGGCTGGATGAACACAGCAGGCCAAGCAGCATCTCAGGAGCACAAAAGCTGACGTTTCGGGCCTAGGCCCTTCATCAGAGAGGGGGATGGGGGGACGGAACTGGAATAAATAGGGAGAGAGGGGGAGGCGGACCGAAGATGGAGAGTAAAGAAGATAGGTGGAGAGGGTGTAGGTGGGGAGGTAGGGAGGGGATAGGTCAGTCCAGGGAAGACGGACAGGTCAAGGAGGTGGGATGAGGTTAGTAGGTAGCTGGGGGTGCGGCTTGGGGTGGGAGGAAGGGATGGGTGAGAGGAAGAACCGGTTAGGGAGGCAGAGACAGGTTGGACTGGTTTTGGGATGCAGTGGGTGGGGGGGAAGAGCTGGGCTGGTTGTGTGGTGCAGTGGGGGGAGGGGATGAACTGGGCTGGTTTAGGGATGCAGTGGGGGAAGGGGAGATTTTGAAACTGGTGAAGTCCACATTGATACCATATGGCTGCAGGGTTCCCAGGCGGAATATGAGTTGCTGTTCCTGCAACCTTCGGGTGGCATCATTGTGGCAGTGCAGGAGGCCCATGATGGACATGTCATCAAGAGAATGGGAGGGGGAGTGGAAATGGTTTGCGACTGGGAGGTGCAGTTGTTTGTTGCGAACTGAGCGGAGGTGTTCTGCAAAGCGGTCCCCAAGCCTCCGGTCCCAGAACACCTCCGCTCAGTTCGCAACAAACAACTGCACCTCCCAGTCGCAAACCATTTCCACTCCCCCTCCCATTCTCTTGATGACATGTCCATCATGGGCCTCCTGCACTGCCACAATGATGCCACCCGAAGGTTGCAGGAACAGCAACTCATATTCCGCCTGGGAACCCTGCAGCCATATGGTATCAATGTGGACTTCACCAGTTTCAAAATCTCCCCTTCCCCCACTGCATCCCTAAACCAGCCCAGTTCATCCCCTCCCCCCACTGCACCACACAACCAGCCCAGCTCTTCCCCCCCACCCACTGCATCCCAAAACCAGTCCAACCTGTCTCTGCCTCCCTAACCGGTTCTTCCTCTCACCCATCCCTTCCTCCCACCCCAAGCCGCACCCCCAGCTACCTACTAACCTCATCCCACCTCCTTGACCTGTCCGTCTTCCCTGGACTGACCTATCCCCTCCCTACCTCCCCACCTACACCCTCTCCACCTATCTTCTTTACTCTCCATCTTCGGTCCGCCTCCCCCTCTCTCCCTATTTATTCCAGTTCCCTCCCCCCATCCCCCTCTCTGATGAAGGGTCTAGGCCCGAAACGTCAGCTTTTGTGCTCCTGAGATGCTGCTTGGCCTGCTGTGTTCATCCAGCCTCACATTTTATTATCTTGGAATCTCCAGCATCTGCAGTTCCCATTATCTCTGATACAGGTAGTCCCAACTTTGGTTTCAATAGCAATGTCCAGTTTGTCCATTTGCAATGAAGAAATGGACTTCTCCCTTGATAATAGCACAAATCAAAACATGTCAGACAGAAATCTATGAAGCAACAGCAGCCGGGACTTTAGTTTGCAAGACAAGGCAGGTAACCTTGACAATGCAGTTGACAATGTTTTTCCAACTGTTACATCCCAATGTAGTGAGACAATAATGTCTTCAAGGAGTCAGAAGGGGTGAACAAAGGCACAGCTAGGGAAGAGATCAACAAATCTACTTTCCCCAGTGAAGTTAAAAAACTTCGTGAAAATTGGATTATATTCACAGCAAATTCCCATGACAGTTACAAGGATAGCATTCAACCAAAATCAGTACCAAAATAAGGACTGGTCTGAAAGCATCATGGATTCAAGACTTTCAAAATCCTATTTCTTTGAAAAATTTTAGAAGTGTTCTTCTTCTGTAAACTGTAGAAAAGATGCTGTGAAAAACATAGTTTAGGTTATTATGAAAACAGTTGGTTTATTAGAAGACATTCCAATTTGAAGTCAGAATTTGGAATGAGAAATGTTTTGTCTGCATACTCACTTTGTGGTTTTTGAAGGGAATCTTAAAAGAAAGAAGTAGTAAAAATTTTCTTTAAGACAAAAGAAATTTAAAATGTCACTATGAATTATCAGGAAAGATTTACAGTTTTAAACTGAATTCATGAAAGCATGACATGACTTTACCTGGTGACTTGGGTCCTGCCTCTGTGGAGATCAGCAGAGTTAACTCTTTGTACTGACAGTTTTAAATCTTCTCACACACCTTCTATGTGAAAGAAAGGGTGAATTTGTACAGGAATAAATTCTAGACATTATTAACCCACTGGAATTATTCTGCAGCCACAGATGATTTTGGTTTTGATTTGTTTTAGAACAGGTTTCAAGAACACATAGAACATAGAACAGTGGAGTACAGTACAGGCCCTTCAGCCCATGATGTTGTGCCAACCTATTATCCTACTAAGATCAATCTACCCTGCACACCCTACATTTTACTATCCTCCATGTGACTATCCAAGAATCGCTTAAAAGTCTCTAAATTACCTGACTCCACTTCCACTACCAGCAGTGCATTCCACACACCCACCTCTCTGTGCGAAGAACCCACCTCTAACATCCCCTCTATACCTTCCTCCAATCACCTTAAAATTATGCCCCCTTCTAACAGAAATTTAAAATGTCACTGTGAATTATCAGAAAAGTTTTAACTTGGGTGACTGACTGTGTGGAGTTTGCACAATCTCCAAGTGTCTGTGTGTTTTTCCTCTGGGTGCTTTGGTTTCCTCTCACAATCCGAAGATGTGCAGGCTAGGTGGATTGGCCATGCAAAATTAGCTGTAGTGTTCTTGGGTGTGTAGATTAGGAGGGCTCTAGGTGACGGGTCTCGGTGGGACGCTCTGTGGGTCAGTGTGGACTTGTTGGGCCAAAAGGCCTATTTCCACACTACAGGGAATCTATGATTTATGATCTATATCTGTCAGCTAGGGGTCCCTGATTGGACCAGTTCAACAGATCCAGTCAAAAAACTCATTCTACCATGTTCACCTGGCTTACCTCATTGCAGTCACTCCATTGCCCATGTGTTTTTTTTTAAAGTGACCTGAACTGGGACCAGGTGAGGAGAATACATAAGCATTCTCCACCAACTTTTGATCTTTCTGAAATTCAAGAATGCATAGCATGATCCTGGAATACTGATATAAATGTGCAGAAGTGGTTGTTACATCTTAAGTAGCTAACATGCAGGAATGCATGGTGAAAATGCATTGAAGAATGGGTCTCAGACATGAACGCATACATGACAACATAAAGTGGGGAAATACTGAAGAAATATCCACAAGATAGGTAAAAATAAAGGAAAAGCTAGGGAATTTTTAAGTTCATGCATAAACCTGTTTCCACTGAAGCATAAGCCAATCTTAAACATTTATCACGTAAAATCGGCTAGAAACTATTCAATAACATGCATGTGCTTATATAAGGTCTTGATCATCTGTTTTGAAGATATGAAGGGTGGAACGTTGTGTTAGGCTTAAAAGTGATATCAGAAAACCAGCCTGTTAAGGGTTAACTGGGCATGGCAATAAGCATAGAACATAGAAGCATACAGCACCACCATGTGTTGAACATGATGCCAAATGAAACTAATCTCTTCTGCCTGTCATTGATCCATATCCCTCTATTCCTTGCATATCTATGTGCATATCTAAAAGTCCCTTAAACACCCCTATTGCATCTGCCTCCACCACCATCCCTGACAGTATGTTCCAGACTCCTACTCTGTATAGAAAAACTTGCCCCTCACATCGCCTTTGAACTTTACCCCTCTAACCATAAATGCACGGCCCCTATTATTAGACATTTTAACTCTGGTAAAAAGATTCTGACCGTCAGCCCTATCTATGCATCTTATAATTTTATGGACTTTTATCAAGTCTCCCCTCAGCTAGTGCTGCTGAAGAGAAAACAAGCCGAGTTTTCTAGCCTCTCCTTAATGTTCATACACCCTAATCTAGGCAGCATCCTGATAAAAACCAGAAGAATTATGGATGCTGTAAATCAGGAACAAAAACAGAAGTTGCTGGAAAAGCTCAGTGTGTCTGGCAGCATCTGTGAAGAATAATCAGAGTTAACGTTTTGGGTCCAGTGACCCTCCTCCAGAAATTCGTCAGCATCATCGCAAACCTCTTCTGCACCCTCTCCAAAGCCTCCACATCCCTCCTGTAATGTGGTGACCAGAACTGAACATATTATTCTAAATGTGGCCTAATCAAAGTCTTATAAAGCTGTAACATGACATCCTGACTCTTGTACTTAATTCCCAGACCATTAAAGGCAAGCATGCCTTTACACTCTCTTTATCACACTATCTACTTGTGTGGCTACTTTCAGGGAGCTATGGACTTGAACCCCAAGATCTTTCTGTAGATCAATGCTGTTCAGAGTCCTGCCATTAACTGCATATTTTTCCTTAACAGCGGCACGGTGGCTCAGTGGTTAGCACTGCAACCTCACAGCACCAGGGACCTGGGTTCAGTTCCAGCCTTGGGCAGCTGTCTGTGCAGAGTTTGCACGTTCTCCTCGTGTCTGTGTGGGTTTCCTCTGGGTGCTGCGGTTTCCTCCCACAGTCCAAAGATGTGCAGGCTAGCTGGATTGGCCATGCTAAATTGCCCGTAGTGTTCAGGGGTTTGGGTGGGATGCTCCAAAGAGTGGTGTGAACTTGTTGGGCCAAAGGGCCTGTTTCTGCACTGCAGGGAATCTAATCAAAACAGGTTTAATGTAAAAACAGCCCGTTTTGGCAGCAAGGTAACTGCAATGAAGTTGGGTGAGCTTGGGAACAGAATCCTGCACAAAGACACAGGAGCACCTGAACCTGTTTTTGCACAAAAGAATAGTGGGGGAAAATGCTCAGAGATGGCACTTATTATTAGATTCAGAATAGTTTAATCTGGGGACTCTTGCCAACTCGTGGATTTTCACATTCGGCTGGAGTTGGCAAGAATAGGGCTATGGATATTCACCATCAGACTGGAATTTGTAACTCCAGTGCCATAGAATCTGAAATTGAACTTCAGGTGCCAGTCCCCAAAAAGTCAAAAGTCATGAGATTCATTAGTTTGCCTACGTGTAAAGTAGTTTAAACCATTGGATTGACACAGCAGGCCAAGCAGCATCCCAGGAGCGCAAAAGCTGACGTTTCGGGCCTAGACCCTTCATCAGAGAGGGGGATGGGGTGAGGGTTCTGGAATAAATAGGGAGAGAGGGGGAGGTGGACCGAAGATGGAGAGAAAAGAAGATAGGTGGAGAGAGTATAGGTGGGGAGGTAGGGAGGGGATAGGTCAGTCCAAGGAAGACGGACAGGTCAAGGAGGTGGGATGAGGTTAGTAGGTAGATGGGGGTGCGGCTTGGGGTGGGAGGAAGGGACAGGTGAGAGGAAGATCAGGTTAGGGAGGCAGAGACAGGTTGGACTGGTTTTGGGATGCAGTGGGCGGAGGGGAAGAGCTGGGCTGGTTGTGTGGTGCTGTGGGGGGAGGGGACGAACTGGGTTGGTTTAGGGATGCGGTGGGGCAAGGGGAGATTTTGAAACTGGTGAAGTCCACATTGATACCATTAGGCTGCAGGGTTCCCAGGCGGAATGAGTTGCTGTTCCTGCAACCTACGGGTGGCATCACTGTGGCACTGCAGGAGGCCCATGATGGACATGTCATCTAAAGAGTGGGAGGGGGAGTGGAAATGGTTTGCGGCTGGGAGGGGCAGTTGTTTGTTGCGAACTGAGCGGAAGTGTTCTGCAAAGCGGTCCCCAAGCCTCCGCTTGGTTTCCCCAATGTAGAGTAGGCCACACCGGGTACAGTGGATGCAGTATACCACATTGGCAGATGTGCAGGTGAGCCTCTGCTTAATGTGGAATGTCATCTTGGGGCCTGGGATAGGGGTGATGGAGGAGGTGTGGGGGCAAGTGTAGCATTTCCTGCGGTTGCAGGGGAAGGTGCCAGGTGTGGTGGGGTTGGAGGGCAGTGTGGAGCGAACAAGGGAGTCACGGAGAGAGTGGTCTCTCCGGAAAGCAGACAGGTGTGGGGATGGAAAAATGTCTTGGGTGGTGGGGTCGGATTGTAGATGGCGGAAGTGTTGGAGGATGATGCGTTGTATCCGGAGGTTGGTGGGGTGGTGTGTGAGAACAAGGGGGATCCTCTTAGGGCGGTTGTAGCGGGGGCGGGGTGTGAGGGATGTGTTGCGGGAAATGCGGGAGACGCGGTCAAGGGCGTTCTCGATCACTGTGGGGGGAAAGTTGCGGTCCTTGAAGAACTTGGACATCTGGGATGTGCGGGAGTGGAATGTCTTATTGTGGGAGCAGATGCGGCGGAGGCGGCGGAATTGGGAATAGGGGATGGAATTTTTGCAGGAGGGTGGGTGGGAGGAGGTGTATTCTAGGTAGCTCACCCTCACCCCATCCCCCTCTCTGATGAAGGGTCTAGGCCCGAAACATCAGCTTTTGCGCTCCTGGGATGCTGCTTGACCTGCTGTGTTCATCCAGCCTCACATTTTGTTGTCTTGGATTCTCCAGCATCTGCAGTTCCCATTATCTCTAAACCATTGGATTACTCATTTGTTTCTTTGTAAAGTAGATTAAGCTAATAAACTTGCTATGTATTGAAGTGCATGTGTCTTCTTGTATTTATTTTGATCAGACCTTAAAAATCCCATTCAGTACTAACAAAACACTGACTGTAGATCAATCCAATCAGTATCATGGTACTGTTCTATCCCTTATAGCTGTACTAACCATTTTGTTTCCTTTTGAAATTACAGTACGTCTCCTCCATCAAGCTTATTTGCAATATGCTCCTGATCTTTTTCACCAAGCTTGTAGGTAACAAGCTCCAGGTCACTATCACTCAAATGTAGCTTGAACCTCTCTGTAGTCCTGTATGGTGTGTTACCTCACCAATGTGAAGGTAAAGAACAACACAGAAAGTGTAAAGTATTCCGCAGAGGGTCAATGAATAAACCAGAAATTGTGGTACCAATTGCATAGAGAGAGAGGAATTGAGATCCTATTCAAGAATGTAGGAAATAATTTTAAAAGAAATTGAGGGTAGTGGTCTCTGGATTAATTCCTGTGCCACATACTCCAAAGAATAGGAAGAGGATGACGGGGAGAATCGGCATGTGACTTGAGCTGTGATGCAGGAGGGAGGCTTTACATTCTTGGGAAATTTAGAGAACATAGAACATAGAACATTACAGCACAGTACAGGCCCTTCGGCCCTCGATGTTGTGCCGACCTGTCATACCAATCTGAAGCCCATCTAACCTACACTATTCCATGTACGTCCATATGCTTATCCAATGACGACTTAAACGTACCTGAAGTTGGTGAATCTACTACCGTTTAGACATGTTCTAGTGCAGGAAGCACCTATTCAAATTGGAATGGACATTTACAGAAATAAACAAACAACTGCAGATGCTGAAGAGCTCAAACAAAGTCAGAAATTTTTGGAGAAACTCAGCAGGTCTGGCAGCATCTGTGGAGAGAGAACAGAGTTAATGTTTCAAGAAAAGTGACCCTTTTCAGACACACTCAGAGATATTGGACATATTTTTCAGTCAAATGATTTTGGGCATATTCCTGTTGCTCTTGAAGCTTTTTATGTGCCCTGCTGCATTTTCAACTGGGCCTTGCATTCCAGCAAAAGCAGAAGTCTGCCTCCTAAGCTCTCCAGGAAAGTTGAAGGAAGGACACAACGCACACCCTTTTACAGCACCAGCTGTTATATTCAGATATTTCAACAGGCTGGTGTTAGGTGAAGTCAGCAGCTGGGTCAGAGTGTTGTTGCCAGGGATGGTGGGGGTAGGAGGGACATTGGGTTGCAGGAAAGGTTGTCAGGTTGGAAGGGGCAATCAGGTTAGGCAAGCACTGGGTCAGTTGAGTTGATTCTTAGTCAGGCTGGAAGGGGTACTTGTGTTGGGAAAGAAGTCAAGTTGGATTGGGGAGTGGGTGAATCTGGCATGTGGTTTACACAGTTTGGGGGTGTTGTTGACCAAGTATTAACCAGCCTAACACTTCCACACTAAGTATGCAGGCAGGTTCATGTGCAGGGTACCAGGCAGTGCAATCAGCGCATCAAAGTTTAAACTTCACACGCAATTTCAGAACATGAGAGTGTGTAGTATTTCTTCAGTGTCCAGACATGCAACATAGACAGCTGGAGCCTCCAAATAATGCTTCAAATAATGTTAGTAGTAATTACACTATGATTGACATGACACTGAATGAAAGTAATCAAAGTGATCCAACTGTTGGTCAAGCTATGCTGATTCAGCCTAATTCCTAGGAACAGCAGTGAGAGCACAGGAACTGAATATTTCAGAGAAGAAAAGGCAATAGAACTTCTGACTGCTACATCGTGATTTTGCTGAAAATGGGGGACAGCAGCATCAGGCTTAGATGTGGAGTCCAAAATGTTAAGATGTCTATCTTAAAAACCTACCGTCACATGAGTACTCCAATGAAAGTCAGTGCCTTTGAAGTGGAATATCTAGAGTGTGAAGGTGTCAACAGAACAAATATTTAAGCAAGATGTGTTGAGTTTCCATACCTCAGCCAGTAAGGTCAGCGCATGTACACTGTATACAGAAGGTGTGATACTGGATGTCTCCATCACTGCTGTCAACATAATACCTGGGCAGAACAGAAAATATCATAAGTCAATTAACAACATAACTAAAAATTGTTTTGGACTGAACAGGTCATGAAACCCGATTAAAACTAGCAAAATCAATACTGTGGGAATTTCTCATTTTTTAAAAAGTTGCTTCCACTGATTTTTGTCTAATCAAGTTACAAGGATAGGTTTCAATGCCCACAACTAAATAATCTGCCAAGACACTGAAAGGTTACTTTTACAAGCCTGGAATTTTGCTTCTTTAACTTTTATTTTTTGTTGTTTAGGGTGGCACGGTGGCTCAGTGGTTAGCACTGCCGCCTCACAACACCAGAGACCACGGTTCGATTCCAGCCTCAGGCGACTGTCTGTGTGGAGTTTGCACGTTCTCGCAGTGTCTGCGTGGGTTTCCTCCGTGTGCTCCGGTTTCCTCCCACAGTCCAAAGACGTGGATCGGCCATGCTAAATTGCCTGTTGTGTTCAGGGGTGTGTGGGTTATACGGGGATGGGTCTGGGTGGGATGTTTCAAGGGGCGGTGTGGACTTGTTGGGCTGAAGGGCCTGTTTCCACACTGTAGGGAATCTAATCTTGTAAATCTTAAAAATAAAACATTTACCTTTTTGTTTCACTGATGAATTCCATCTCTCTTTTTTCTCTATTTCACTTTCCGAATACAAAATTACATTGAACTAAACATTCTAATTTACACAATGATAATGGGAACTGCAGATGCTGGAGAATCCAGGATAATAAAATGTGAGGCTGGATGAACACAGCAGGCCCAGCAGCATCCCAGGAGCACAAAAGCTGACGTTTCGGGCCTAGACCCTTTCGGTCTAGGCCCGAAACGTCAGCTTTTGTGCTCCTGGGATGCTGCTGGGCCTGCTGTGTTCATCCAGCCTCACATTTTATTATTCTAATTTACACAGTCTAGTTTAGACCCTGCTTGTCTCAGTCAGAATTCTTCAATGTGGCCAGCTGAATGATAATGAAAAGCAGGCACTCTATGTTCATTGCTGATGGTAAAAACACATTTTATTGCAATAAACCATTCTTCAAATTAAATTCAAAGAAGATTACTTAAAGTTGAATTCTATTGTAGAACTTCAAGCTAAATTAATTCCAAGTTCAGAGTAACTATTTTTCCCTTGGAGATGTAATATATTTACAGTTTTTGAGAGGATTTGTAGCTCAGGTTATGGATGAGGTTGTAGACTTGCTTGCCAAGCTGGTGTGTTTAGTTGTAGACGTTTCGTCACCCTGCTAGGTAACATCATCAGTGCGCCTCTGGTGAAGCACTGGCATTCTGTCCCGTTTGTTATTCGTATGCCTCGGTTTGCTGGGGTGGTTGGCATCACTTCTGGTTCTGTTCTTAAATGGTTTGTACATTGCGTCCAGTTCAATGTTCAATGTGTTTGTTGACGGGGTTCCAGATGGAATACCAGGCCTCCAAGAATTCCCTGGCATGACTCTGTTTGACTCGTGCTTTTATGGCTGGATTCTCCCGTCGAATTTGTGTTCTTCGTCGTCCGTGCGTATTGAGACCAGTGAGAATTGGTTGTGGCTCTTGGTGGCTAGTTGGTGTTTGTGTATCCTTATGGTCAGCTTTTTTCCAGGTTCACCTACGTAATGTTTTTCAAAGTCCTTGCATGATATTTTGTATATTACATTAGTTTTATTGGTTGTGGGTACGGGATTCTTTACATTTGTTAGTAGCTGATGCAGGGTGGTTGTTGATTTGTGGGTCACCCAGATACCTAGCAGTCTGAGTAGCCTTGTAGTTATTTCTGATATGTCTCTGTTGTACGGTAGGGAGACTAGTGTGTCTGGCCGTGTTCTATCTTCTTGTGGTGTTCTGTCGTGGAGATAACAGCAGATTGTGCTTTTTGGATATCCAGTCCTTTTAAAAACTCCATATAAGTGCTCCTGGTTCTGCTTTGCGCAATTCCACATTGCTGCAGACAGACCACAACAAAACACAGTACAGCCAGACACACTCAGATATAGTAAGAACTGCCTATGCTGGAGTCAGACATAACACAATGTGGAGATGGAGGAACACAGCAAAACAGGCAGCATCATAGGAGTAGGAAAGTTGAGGTTTCGGGTTGGGACCCTTCTTCAGACCCTCTGTTACTGCCTGGCCTGCTGTCTTCCTCCAGCTCCACACTGTTATCACAACCAGACACACTAGTCACCCTACTGTACATCAGAGACATATCAGAGATGACCACAAGACTACTCAGGCCCCTAGGTATCAGGGTAGCCCACAAAGCAACAGCTATCATGCGACAGCTACTGATGAATGTAAAGGATCCTATACCCACAACCAATAAAACTAACATAATATACAAAATACCACAAGGACTGTGAAAAACATGACATAGGCCAAACTCAAAGAAAACTGGCAATAAGCTTACACAAACACCAAGTAACCACCAAGAGACATGACCAGTTCTCACCAGTGTCAATACATACGGACAAAGAAGAACATAAATTTGACGGGGAGAACGACCCATAATAGCTCGAGCCAAATAGAGACATGCCAGGGAATTCCTGGACGCCTGGTATTCCAACCAGAACTCCGTCAACAAACACACTGAACTGAACCCGATATACAAACCACTGAAAAACAGAACTGGAAGTGATACCAACCACCCCCAGCAAACCAAGGTGGGACAGAACACCAACACTTCACCAGAGGCGCACTGATGATGTTACCTAGCAGGATGAAGAAGGTCGGTAACCAAACACACTGGCTCAGCAAGAAAGACTGCAACCTCATGCAAAGTATTTTTCATTAAGAATAAAAGACAGATTTAAATGGTGTATGTATGTATTTGTATGTGTTTGTATTAGCAAACTGGCCCTAAAGTTGACAGTGAAGATTATTGTTGTTGTATTCAATTGGGAGGGTTGGTTCAAATTACTTTGCCCATTCCCAGCTAATCATGACTAGCATTTCAACCAAAGAGCTTAACACTCCTTTAAAATATGTATTTCTTTAATGGTCTTGATAGGTGTGTTCATGTAGCATCAGAATTAGAATGATTCACACCTTCAGCATCTCTTTCCAAGTTGTTTCCTTCCACTAGGATTTGTGGAGAAGCCTTTACTTCTAGATTCCTCCTTAGCCAGGTGGTCTGCTCCAAAGAAGAGCCTGCAATGGTTCCAATGGTCTCCACTATCTTATAGGAGATATCCTAGCATATTAAAGACATGAACAGACTATTAAATCACTCATTAATATACTACTGCTGCAACAAGATTGATTATCTTTAATTAACTGGGTTAGCAAAATAGATTTATCAAATGTAACTAGTTTTACCTGCAGGTCTCTTTGGTCCTTTTTGTTTTCCAGATTGGGGTTTTTCATGATAAATTCATTAAGTACTCTGCAAACAAAAGTTAGGAACAAACTAGTATTAAAAACATTTCTATAAACTCAGCACATTCCAAAGCACTTGGCAATTCATAAATTATTTTTGCAATGTGTTTTGTTTTGTCAGGAAACACAGATCAAGGTCCAACAAATATGGTGAATAACATTGGTCATGTTGAATAAGTGACCAATGTTTAGTAACAGCTGTGAAAATGCATTTTTGGCATTGTGAATACAAGCAGCCACTGCACATTTTCATTCCAACTGGCAATGTCACCTCTATAAAAATGAGTTTTTAATGTCTGCAAAAACAGATCACTGAAAATGTTATAAGGACTTTACAGGAATCCTTTACACGCCATTGTCTGTTTCTCTTTGCTTTTGTCAATGGGCCCTGAAATCTCATTAAGTATGGAAAGATTTATTTTAATGCAGTTTACTGCAGCATTGTGACACAGTAGGTGCTATTTTAGTGACACCTCCCTCACTGTTTGACTTGAGATTGCTCCCCATATCCAGCTCTCCCATTTGTGGCCATATAACATTGCCCAAGATCTGCAACAGGGAGCTCCCATCAACAAGGTCCAGGCCACCTGCTCAGGGCAGGTAGCAACTGTTATCCAACAATATCCCAAAACTTTTAATTTTATGTTAACAGTAATTTAATTTGCTGTTGTAGGAATTTAGTCATATGAAGAATTGTATTTCAACTTACAGGGTACAGTGATAATATAAACAAAGAAAAATACAGCATAGCAGGAGGCCCTTTGGCCTTCCATGCCTGCGCCAACACATTTTGCTCTTCCATATTTAAAACTGTCTTCATTTACAGGATCCATATCCCTTTCTTCTCTTCCTATTCATATATTTGTCCAATTGCTTCTTGAATGCTGCAATTATGTCTGCTTCTACCACTTTCACTGGCCGCATGTTCCAAGCATTCATCACACTTTGTGCGAAAAACTTGCCTTGCACATCTCTTTTGAATTACATCACCGTCCCCCCCACCCCACCCCCCACTTTGCACTTTAAACCTGTGTCCCCTAGTAATTGATCCCTTCATCCTGGAAAATGGCCTCATACTTTACACTCTATCCATGCCATTCACAATTTTATACACTTCCAACGGGATGCCCACACTCCCCAAAACTACAGGGTTCCAGTGAAAACAAACACTGTCTATCCAGTTTATCCAACCTTCCTTCATAGCTAAAACTTCCATCCCGGGCAATATGCTGGTAAACCTTTTCTGTACCCTCTCCAAAGCATCCAACATCCTTCTGGTATTGTGGTGACTAGAACTATAAGCAATATTCCAAGTGTGACCCTACTAAACTTCTATAAAGCTACGACATAAGTTGTCTATCCTTATACTCAGTGCCTTTTCCAATGAAGGCACGCATACCATAAATATTTTTTACTACCTTATCCAGCAGCACTGCCACCTTCAGTGATCTGTGGACCTGCACATCCAGATCTCTCTGAATATCAATACTTCTAAGGCTTCTGCCATTTACTATATTATTTCCACTTGTCCTCAACCTTCCAAAATGCATCAGCTCACATTTGTACAGATTAAACTCCATCTGCCATTTTTCTGCCCATGCCTCCAACTGATCTACATCCCGCTGTATCCTCTGACAATCATTTTCACTATCTGCAACTCCACCAATCTTTGTATCTAATGTATTATAATGTTTTTTATCTGGAAGGAAGGCTTTTTAGAATTTAACTTTTAATAATGATTCCTACAGGAATCAAAGCTTCACTTAATATTGTTTAATTTAAAAGATGAGTCCATGGTGGCTCACAGCACCAAATACCCAGGTTCCATTCCATCCTTGGGTGGCTGTCTGTGTGGAGCTTGCACAATCTCCCTACGTCTGTGTGGGTTTCCTCTGGGTGCTCTGGTTTTCTCCCACAGTCCAGGGTTGTGCAGGTTAGGTGGATTGGGTATGCAAAATTGCTCATAATGCCCACGGATGTGTAGGCTAGGTAGATTAGCCATGGAAAATACAGAGTTACAGGATAGGGTAAGAGGTGGATCTGGGTGGGATGCTCTTCAGAGGGTTGGTGAAGAGTTGATGGGCCAAATGCCCTGCTTCCACACAGTAGGGAATCTATGTTTTGTTTAAAGTTGGGATAAAATCAGGGCCTCTGGAGATTCTTCATTTATAGGAAATTAGTTATCTCCTCAAAGAATCAGAATAGATTTGCATACAACTACTTGCAAATCACATTGCATTTAAATCATTATGGCTTCCTGAAATTTTAGATAAGCTTTCAGAACAAGGTCAAAGATCTTCTGAGTTACTCATCACAGTTACTGGTTTATAATTCCCTAGTTTTTTCAATAGTTGAACACTGGATGCATTTTGATGGTTTGACTTCACTCTCCATTGAGGCTACCTTCCCCCGAAATGTTTGGGTAAATGTGACAATCTGCCTTGAACAGTTAAGCCTTGAAAGGAGTATGAGGCTACCAATTATAGATCATGAGCTAATGCAGGCACCGACAACTCCAATGTAACTGTGTGTCAAAGGTCTTCACACAAAGCACTCTATCAAATCCAATTCACAAGGAGTATTAAAGTCCATGTTTGAATATTCAGACATTAAAATATAATCTTGCCTCTCTGCTCCTCCTATTCTGAATAACTTCTAGTTCTTCTTACCCAAGGATGAGGAATTGCCCTGGTGGGGGTAGACAAAGTTGAACAGAATCTTTCAGCAATGTTAAAAGAGATGGCCAGCTGTCTACTAAATTCTGAACAGAAATCCTGTGAAGAGAAGGTCAGATCAGGTTAGGAAGCTCCTAAATTAGTGTAGGTTACAATCAAAAGTTGTTATTTATGTTGAATTTTACACTAGATGACAGAAGGCACACTTTTTTCAAAGTTACGTTCCCCTTTTTCCAGTATGGTTGCACCCTCATTAAGAAATATTGCACAACCTGAAATGATGCTATGCTATCAATTAGAAGACACCAGCAGCAGCTTTAGGATACCTTTCCTACACATTTTATTTTTCTCCTGTTTGAAGCAGTGAACTTAAGTTGCTGATTCCTGACAGTCTGTAAAATGACAACAATAGGTATACATGGACAACAAGGTGCAACTAATGCTGCATAATCTTTGTTAAACACAATGTGGGTGCCACTGTTTAGGGTAGAATTTGTTGCCCAGCACAGGGCAGCTAAAAGTGATGCACATTGCTGTTGGACAACACATACGTACAAAAGCCAGACCGGATAAAGATGATAGATTTACTTACCTTGAGAAAATCGGAAGCAGATGGGTTTTTACAACAGTCAAAAGTTACTTTTCTTTTGGTTAGTTTTCTTCTAATTCAAATCCACTATCTCCCATGCTGCGATTCAAAGCCATTTCCCCAGAACATTTGCCTAGGGCTCTAGGTTATTAGTCTAGTAACGTTACTGCAATACTACAGCCTCCTAACACATTATAATCATCAGCAAATTTCCGCAACATTTCACTAAGCTTCACTTAGTTTCTGAATGATTTCCACTGACGGCATTGTTGCAACATTCTTCCTTTATTGGAATCATAGAAACTTACAGCACTAATGGAGGCAATTCAGCCTATCAATTCAACACTTGCAACAAAAAGCAATCCTGGCCAATCTCAATTCCTGACTCTTACTCTGTAGTATTATTGGTTATGACATGTTAAGTGCATATCCAAGTATTTTTTAATGAAACAAGCATGTCTATTTCAACCACATTTATATGCACTGAATTTCAGAGGCCCATTACCTGCAGAATGAAAATATTTCTCCTCGATTTCCTTGTAAAATCTCCTACCCAGTGATATGGTTCCAAGTCATAAATAAGCATAGAAATACTGGAGAACCTCAACAGGTCTGGTTGCATCTTTGGAAAGGGAAACAAACCTAATGTTTTGAGTCACATATGATCAGTCAAAAAGGAAATGAATGTTTAAGGTGTCAGATGGAGAGCTATTCAACAGGCTGAGTGATAATGGGAACTGCAGGTGCTGGAGAATCCAAGATAACAAAGTGTGAAGCTGGATGAACACAGCAGGCCAAGCAGCATCTGAAGAGCACAAAAGCTGACGTTTCGGGCCTAGACCTCTCTGATCTCTGATCATCCTCTCTGATGAAGGGTCTAGGCCCGAAACATCAGCTTTTGTGCTTCTGAGATGCTGCTTGGCCTGCTGTATTCATCCAGCTTCACACTTTGTTATTCTACAGGCTGGTTTGGTCTGGATGATGTCAGGCTTTGCAGGTTTTATTTGGAGCTGCACTCATCTAGGCAGGTTAGGAGTGTTCCATCAAACCCATAACTTTTGCCTTGTAGGTGGTGAACAGAATCTGGGGAGTCAGAGATGAGTGGCCATAATCTTTCAGCCTTCCCTAAACTCAGGGAGATGCCAGAAGACTACAGAATTGCAAACAAAACAATGTTGCAAGGCTAATCCAGAAATTAGAGACCAAACTGGTTAACTTTGGTGACGGGAGAATGTCTAGAAACAATTATTTGGGATAGAATTAGTAATTACATGGAAAAAAAACATTAGGTTGATGACGAAGAGTCAGCAGGGATTTTTAAAGGGGAAATAGAGTTTAACTCACTTGCAGGAACTTTTGAAGAGGTGACAGAAAGGACAAATGAGGGTAACATTGTTGATGTGGTGCACATGGATTACTAGGAGGCACTTGATACAGGACATGACAGTCTAATGAAGTAAATTATAGATCATAGTATGAAATAAACAGTAACAAAGTGGACACGAAGTAACTGAATGATAGAAAATAGGCAGTAATGATCAATGAGAGAGATAACAAGGTGTAGAGCTGGACAAACACAGCAGGCCAACAGCATCAAAGAAGCAGGAAAGCTTATGTTTCAGGTGTGAACCCTTCTTCAGAAATGGCGGGGGTGGGAAGGGGATTCTGGAAAAAAGCGAGAGAGAGAGAGATAGAAGATGGATAAAGGAGCAGATAGGTGGAGAGGAGACAGACAGGTCAAGGAGGTGGGGATGGACCCAGTAAAGGTGAGTGTAGGTGGACAGTTAGGGTGGGGATTGGTCAGTCCAGGGAAGATGGACAGGTCAAGGAGGCAGGGATAAGGACGGTAGGTAGGAGGTAGGGGTGGGGGTTGAAGTGAGAGGAGTGGTTAGGTGGGAGAAAGGACGGGCAGATTTGGGAGGCAGGGATAAGCTGGGCTGTTTTTGGGATGCGGTTGGGGGTGGGGAGATTTTGAAGGTTGTGAAGTCCACATTGACACCATTGAGCTGCAGGGTTCCCAAGCAAAATATGAGGTGCTGTTCCTGCAACCTTTGGGTGGCATCATTGTGGCACTGGAGGAGGCCCAGCATGGACATGTCCTTCAAGGAGTGAGCGGGGGTGTTGAAATGGTTCGTGGCTGGGTGGTGCAGTCATTTGTCGCGAACCGAGCATAGGTGTTCTACAAAGCGGCCTCCATGCCTCCGCTGGGTTTCCCTGATGTACAGGAGGCCACAACGGGAACAGCAGATACAGTATACCATATTAGCAGATATGCAGGCGACCATTTGTTTGATGTGGAAGGTGTTCTTGGGGCCTGGGATTGGGGTAAAGGAGGAAGTGTAGGGGTAGGTGTCGCACTTCCTGTGGTTGCAGGGAAAGGTGCCGGCGGTGAGGAGTGTGGAGCAGACAAGGGAGTCACAGAGAGAGTGGTCCCTCCAGAAAGCAGATAAGGGTAGGGAGGCAAAAATGTGTATGGTAGTGAGGTCAGATTGCAAGTGGTGGAAGTGCCAGAGGATGATGCATTGGATCCGGCGGTTGGTGGCATGGTACGTGAGAATGAGGGGGATTCTGTTTTTGTTGTTATTACAGGGACGGAGTGTGGGGGATGAGTTGCGGGAAACACGAGAGATGTGCTCGAGGGCATTTTCGACCACTGTGGAGGGGAAGTTGCGGTCCTTGAAAAATGAAGCCATATTTTTCAGACTGGTGGGAGGCTTGTAGTGGAGTTCTGCAGGTATTGGACCTTTGCTTTTTCTGAAAGATATTAATGATCTAGATTTGTTCCACAGGGGACAATTTCCAAGTTTGAGGATGACACAATGTGGAATTCCAAAAGGACATTAGCAAGTTGGGGAAGTGGGCAGTTGAGGTTCATTGCAAAGAAGGTGATGAACTTTGGCTGGAAGAACATTGAAAGACAATATAAAATTAGGGGCATAATTCTTAAGGAGGTGCAGAAGCAGAGGAACCTGAGTGTATATGTGCATATGTGATAATGGGAACTGCAGATGCTGGAGAATCCAAGATAACGAAATGTGAGGCTGGATGAACACAGCAGGCCCAGCAGCATCTCAGGAGCACAAAAGCTGACGTTTCGGGCCTAGACCCTTCATCAGAGAGGCTAGAGAAGGGTCTAGGCCCGAAACGTCAGCTTTTGTGCTCCTGAGATGCTACTGGGCCTGCTGTGTTCATACAGCCTCACATTTCGTTATGTTGTATATGTGCATACACTGTTCTCGTCTTTATTAACACAAACATAGAATACAAGAGCCAGATTTTAGGCTAGAGGAACCAAAGGGTATAGGACAAAAGCAAAAGCAGGGTATTAAGTTAGACAATCAGCCATGAACATACCGATTGTTGAAGCAGGCTCAAAGGGCTGAATGACCTATTCCTGATCTTTTTTTTAAACTTCTAGGTACAGTTGTGGGTGCCACATTACAGAAAATATATGAATGGATTGGACAGAGTGCGGTTGTGGACACTGGGACTGATCTCCTTGGAGAGAAGGGTGAGAGAAGGTTTGATAGCGATTTTTACAATCTGGTGTAAGCTGGACACTGTAGATAGAGAGAAGCTGTTTCTGCTTGTAAAAGAAAAAAGAATGACAGGGTATTGTATTAAAATGATGTGGAAGTGAAGCAAGGGTGATGGGAGAAAAATGCCCCCACACATCAAGTAGTTACAGTATGGGATACACTGCCTGGAAACATGGAGCAGCAGATGAACTGAGTCATTCAGAATGGCATTGGGTGAGTTATTTGGCTAGAATTGATGTGCAAGAATATACAAGGAAAAGGAAAGAAATTGGCTCTTGATAATAGAATCAGTGCAGGCACAATGGGTCGAATGGCCTTTATTTGTGCCATACCAATTCTTTGATTCTGGGAGTTATTTGCAGCAGAATCCCAGTCTTTGGTATTCACAGCATTTATATGACTGGTCCAGTCCTGTTTTTGATCAATGGTAATGTCCAAGATGCTGAGAGTGTGGGATTCATAATAATATCATTGAATGTAAACATCTTCCAGTCATTGAGACACAGAGCATGGAAGCCTTCGATTCAACTAGACCACGCTGATCATGTTCCCAAGCTAAACTAGCCCACCTGCCTCGTTTGGCCCATATCCCTCTGATCCTTTCCTATTCATGTACTTATCCAAATATTTTTAAACATTATAACTGTTATATACTATAACTAATCACACACTGCGTAAAAAATGTTGCCACTCATGTACTTTTCATATCTTTCCCCTTTCACCTTAAAAATATGCCCCTTAGTTTTGAACTCCCCACCTTACGGAAAAAAACCTTTGCCTTTCACCTTCATGATTTTATAAATCTGTATAAAGTCATCCCTCAACCTCCCAAGCTCTAATGAAAAAAGTCCCAGCCTTTAGAGTTTTATAATCTCTCCAGTGTGGAAGCAGGCCAATTGGCCCATCAAGTCCACACCAATGCTCCGAAGAAGATCCCATCCAGACCCACCCCCCACCCTCTCCCTCCATTTCTACACCCTATACACTATGGACAATTTAGCACAGCCAATCCACCTAATCTGCATAACTTTGGATTGTCGGAGGAAACCAGAGCACCTGGGCGAAACTCACATAGATACAGGGAAAATGTGCAAACTCCACATGTGCAATACACGGAGAAAAAATGGGGTATGAAGGTACTTAAGGAGGTGGCTCTAGAAATCGTGGACGCACCGGTAATCATTTTCCAATGTTCTGTTGATTCAGCATCAGTTTCTGCGGATTGGAGGGTGGCTAATGTTACCCCACTTTTCAAGAAAGGAGGGAGAGAGAAAACAGGAAATTTTAGACCGGTCAGCCTGACGTCAGTGGTGGGAAAGATGCTGGAGTCAATTATAAAAGATGAAATTACGACTCATTTGGATAGCAGTAACAGGGTAGGTCAGAGTCAGCATGAATTTACGAAGGGGAAATCGTGCTTGACTAATCTTCTGGAATTTTTTGAGGATGTATCTATGAAGATGGACAAGGGAGAACCAGTGGGTGTAGTGTACCTGGACTTTCAGAAAGCCTTTGATAAAGTCCCGCAGAGGAGATTGGTGAGCAAAATTAGGGCACATGGTATTGGGGGCAAAATACTGACTTGGATTGAAAATTGGCTGGCTGACAGGAAGCAAAAAGTAGTGATAAACGGGTCCCTTTTGGAATGGCAGGCGGTGACCAGTGGGGTACCGCAAGGTTCGGTGCTGGGACTGCAGCTGTTTACAGTATACATTAATGATACAGATGAAAAGTAATATTAGCAAATTTGCTGATGACACAAAGCTGGGTGGCAGTGTGAAATGTGAGGAGGGCGTTATGAGAATACGGAGTGACTTGGACAGGCTAGGTGAGTGGACAGATGCATGGCAGATGCAGTTTGATGTGGATAAATGTGTGGTTATCCACTTTGGTGGCAAGAACAGGAAGGCAGATTATCTAACTTGACTCCATTGAGATAGTAAAGGGGAAGTACGAGATCTAGGTGTTCTGGATGTGAGTTTGCTCGCTGAGCTGGAAGGTTAGTTTTCAGACATTTCGTCATCATTCTAGGTAACATCATCAGTGAGCCTCCGACAAAGCGCTGGTGTTATGTCCCGCTTTCTATTTATCTGGTTAGGTTTCCTTGGGTTGGTGATGTCATTTCCTGTTCTTTTTCTCAGGGGATGGTAGATTGGCTCCAAGTCAATGTGTTTGTTGATGGAGTTCCGGTTGGAATGCCATGCTTCTAGGAATTCTCGTGCATGTCTCTGTTTGGCTTGTCCTAGGATGGATGTGTTGTCCCAATCAAAGTGGTGTCCTTCCTTATCTGTACGTAAGGATACGAGTGATAGTGGGTCATGTCGTTTTGTGGCTAGTTGATGTTCGTGTATCCTGGTGGCTAGCTTCCTGCCAGTTTGTCCAATGTAGTGTTTGTCACAGTTCTTGCAAGGTATTTTAGTAGATTCATCTACTAAAATACCTTGCAAGAACTGTGACAAACACTACATTGGACAAACTGGCAGGAAGCTAGCCACCAGGATACACGAACATCAACTAGCCACAAAACGACATGACCCACTATCACTCGTATCCTTACGTACAGATAAGGAAGGACACCACTTTGATTGGGACAACACATCCATCCTAGGACAAGCCAAACAGAGACATGCACGAGAATTCCTAGAAGCATGGCATTCCAACCGGAACTCCATCAACAAACACATTGACTTGGAGCCAATCTACCATCCCCTGAGAAAAAGAACAGGAAATGACATCACCAACCCAAGGAAACCTAACCAGATAAATAGAAAGCGGGACATAACACCAGCGCTTCGGAGGCTCACTGATGATGTTACCTAGAATGGTGACGAAACGTCTGAAAACTAACCTTCCAGCTCAGCGAGCAAACTCACATCCAGAACCTCAACCTGAGCTACAAATCTTCTCAAAACTCGCTAGTATCTAGGTGTTCTTGTACATCAGTCAATGAAAGCAAGCATGCAGGTACAGCAGGCAGTGAAGAAAGCTAATAGCATGCTGGCCTTCATAACAAGAGGAATTGAGTATAGGAGTAAAGAAGTCCTTCTGCAGCTGTACAGGGCCCTGGTGAGACCGCACGTGGAGTATTGTGTGCGGTTTTGGTCTCCAAATTTGAGGAAAGACATTCTTGCTGTTGAGGGAGTGCAGCGTAGGTTCACGAGGTCAATTCCCGGAATGGCGGGACTATCATATGTTTAAAGATTGGAGTGACTGGGCTTGTAAGCAAATTGAGTTTAGAAGGATGAGAAGGGATCTGATTGAGACGTATAAGATTATTAAGGGATTGGACACCCTGGAGGCAGGAAGCATGTTTCTGCTGATGGGTGAGTCCAGAACCAGAGGACACAGTTTAAAAATAAGGGATAGGCCATTTAGAACAGAGTCGAGGAAAAACTTCTTCAACCAGAGAGTGGTGGATATATGGAATGCTGTGCCCCAGAAAGCAGAGGAGGCCAACTCTCTGGATACTTTCAAGAAAGAGATGGATCGAGCTCTTAAAGATAGTGGAATCAAGGGTTATGGGGATAAGGCAGGAACAGGGTACTGATAGTGGATGATCAGCCATGATCATAATGAATGGTGGTGCCGGCTCGAAGGGCCGAATGGTGTACTCCAGCACCTATTGTCTATTGTCCAATGTCCACAGACAGTTGCCTGAGGCTGGGATTGAACCAGGATCTCTGGTGATTTTAAGACAGCAGTGCTAACGACTGTGCATCCATGCCTCCCTGTAAGCCTATCCAGCCTACTTTTATAACTCAAAACCTCTTTTCCCAGCAACATCCTGGTAAATGCAGTGTGGAGCTGGAGGAACAACTCAGGTCAGGCAACATCAGAGGAGCAGGAAAGTCTACATTTTGGCCTTACACCTTTCGTGAAGGGTGTAAACCCGAAACGTCAACTTTCCTGCTCCTCTGATGCTGCCTGACCTGCTGTTTCCTCCAGCTCCACACTGTATTGGATCTGACTCTAGCACCTGCAGTTCTTGTTTTCTCCAACATTTTGGTTAATCTCTTCCAAACCCTCTCCAGTTTGATAATATCCTTCCTATAACAGGGTGATCAGAACTGCACACAGTACTCCAGAAGAAGTCTCGCCAACGTCCTGTACAATCTCAACATGACGCCCCAATTTGTACACTCAGAAGTCTGAGCAATGAAGACAAGTGAGCATGCCAAACAACTTAACCACTTTGTCTACCTGTGATGCAAATTTCAAAGAATTATATACCTGTTCTCCAACACTGCCCAGGTCCCCAGCGATTAAGCAAGTCCTGCCCTTGTTTGTTTTACCAAAATGCAATACTTCACATTTATCCAAATTAGACTCCCAATCCTGTCAGCTCGTTGACCCAATTGATCAAGATCTCTTTGTAATTTTAGATAACCACCTTCACTGTCCACTATGCCACCAATTTTGGTATCATCCGTGAACTTACTAAACATGCTCCCTGTTTTCTCATCCAAATCATTTATATAAACGACAAAAGTGGACCCCGTATCAATTCTGTAGGACATCGTTGGTCACAGGCCTCGACCTGAAAAACAACCCACCAACTTCCTTACAAATCTTCTCTATAACGCTCAAGTGCAATCATATAGCCAGTGCAATATGGGAAAGATAACACAGAACACAGAACAATGTTGTGCTGAACCTTTACCCTAAACCTAAGGTCTACCTAACTTCCATCCCTCCTTATACTATCATCCATATGCCTGTCTAATAGCCGCTTAAATGCCCCTAATGAGGCTGACTCCACTACTCGCTCTGGCATTGCATTCCACCCCCCACCACACTCTGAGTAAAGAACCTACCTCTCATATCTCCCCTATATCTACCTCCACTCACTTTAAAACTATGCTCCCTCATAATAGATACCTCCACTCTAGGAAAAAGTCTCTGGCTGTCCACTGTATCTGTACATCTGATCATTTTGTACACCTCTACAAGTCAGCTCTCATCCTTCATCGTTCCAAAGAGTAAAACCCTAGCTCTCTCAACCTTTCCTCATAAGGCCTTCCCTCCATTCCACTGCAAAAATTACTCCAGGTATGGTCAAAAGCAGTGTTTTATACAATTTTGGTATAACCTCCTTGGTCTTATATTCTATTGATTAATATATACCTATACTTTCTTAACCACCTTATCTACCTTTCCAGGCTCCTTCAGTGATGATGCACTCCCAGGTTCCTCTGTTTCTCCATAATTCTTAATCTCCACCTTTTCTTATTATATTCCCTTACCTTTTTTTTTAAATGACTTCTCCAAATGCATTATCTCCCACTTTTCCAGACTAAGCTCCACTTGCCACTATTCCATTGATGACTTCCTGCATTCTACAGATTTCATCAAACACTTGGTGAGTTTCTGCATTATCCGCAAATATCTTAAATGCATTTTCCTACATTCAAGTGTAAATCATCAACACTTAACATAAAAAGCCAGGATTCTAGTACTGAGTCCTGTGGAATCCCATGGAAACAGCCTTCCAGATACATAATCAATCATCTGTGTTTCTGCTTATTTTTGTGATCAGTCTATTATGTGCGACCTCATCAAAAGCCTTGCTAAATGCTCAGACTACATTAAATTCAACAACTCTACTTGTTATCTCATTAAGTAAAATCATGATTAACCATTATTCACTAAAGCCAAAGACAGGGGATACGTTGGCCATTAAGAAAAATGAATCATTTATTAAAACAGCAAACAACTGGATTCATTTAATTCAGTCATAAAAAACACAAGAATCATCCATTCTAACCATTAAAGCATTAGTCATTTAAGACACACAAAGGGAAGACACGCTTCACTTTTGTCATGAGAAGGCAAGAAACCTCCATTTTGGCCCTTAAACAAGGGAGAACACTTCAGTAACTCAGCACAAAGACACATTATTGCTTTACTACAAAATAAAAGTATTTTAAACAAGGAAAATAAATAATCACATTGGGAAGACATGGCATGAAATATATTATTTGCCAGGAAGAATTAACTTCAAATAGAACACAAAATTGTATGTCTTGGAAAAATCAATTCTTAAAGTACAGAACAGCTTTCAAACTAGATACTAAATCATACGTTAATTCCCTTTCCCTTACAACTGGGAGCATAACTGATGACATTATATTTCAAAGAGTAACAGAAACAACAAATATTTCTGACGCAGTAGTGAACCTCTGAAACTTACTTTAATCTCAGAACAAATAAAATTCTTGAAAGTTCAAGATTTAATGGAAGAGTCCAGCATCTGGAAATTCCATAGATGACTTCATTAACAAACTCTATAGATCAAATCAACGTCATCTACAAGAAATGGATGAGATCCTAAATGAATATTTCTTGTCAGTATGTACTGATGAGAAAGGTATGAATGGAAGGGAACATGGGGAAATGATTAATGATGTGTTGAACAGTGTCTATATAACAGAAGAGGAGAAGGTGGAAGTCTTAAAATGCATTAAGGTAGCTAATTCCTCAGGACCTGAAGAAGTCTATTCTGGGACTTTGTGCGAGGCTAGGGAGGAAATTGTAGGACCCCTAGTGGAGATATCTGTATCACTGGCAACCACGCGCAGAGTTAGAGATAACATAATTTAGAGCTGGAGGAACACAACAGGCCAGGCAGCACCAGAGGACCAGGAAAGTTGATGTTTCAGGTCGGGACCTTTTTTCAGAAACGGGTTTGAAGTGGGTCCCGACCCGAAATATCAACTTTCCTTTATTATGATCTTCTTGTTTGTGCAGGCAATGCCTTCTTTTCAAAGTTCAACAGCTTATACTTTGCAAACTACTCCTTTAATATGGTACAAATTTCGGTCTCTGAACCATGTCTTTTAGTTTATATAATCTCTTCCTGTCTGTTTTGCAAACTGCATTTTCTCACATTCCTTTATATTAAATTCAATCTGCAAGTTGTCTGCTCATTCTGTTAGCCTGTGTCTTTCTGGGACCAGGCAGTTTCAGAATCTGTGGGGGAGGTGCATGCAATGGTGAGTACGTAAATTTGTAGCCGAGGATTTGGCCCACTTATGAGGGAACCAGGAGGAATCTTGATGCGGTGAGTATGTAAATTTATAGCTGAGCATAAATTCACAGAATCTGAACTGGAGGGAGAAATGGAATGACATCACAGGAAAGCAAGCTGGTTGGCTGGGTAAGGAATAATATTTAGGAACGCTGCTAAAATTGCAGTCATTTTAAAAAGTGTAAAATTATTTAGGGATAAAGCTAGGTAGTAAGCATAAGGAAATTTAAATCATGCTAGACAATGGCAGCCAAGTAGAATAAGTGTCTTGTCACATTTGGGAAGTCACAAACTTTGCTGACTTCCAAGATGACCACAAGTGCAGGTGCTCCAAAATGCACAATTTTGAGCTCCAGGTTTCACAATTTGAGTGGAAGCTGAAGACACTATAGCACATTTGCGAGGCTGAGAGGTACGTAGATAGCATGTTGAGAGAGGTGATCATTTCTTTCCTCCAGTCCATTCAGCTGCAAAGGGAAAAGCTGACCACTAGACAGTCAAACAGAATTAGACAGGTGGTCCATGAGCCCCCTGCGGTCTTGTTTACAAATTGATTTTCCATTCGAGAAGCTGAGGAAGACACTGGTACCTCAAGGGAGTGCAGTCACAGCCAGACTTCTGGAACCACAAGCTGCCCAACTGTACAGGAAGGAAGGAAGAAGAAAGCAGGAATGATTGTGTTAGTGAATTCATTAGTTACAAGAACAGCCAGGTGTTTCTGTGGCAGCAGATGTGACTCCAGAATGGTGTGTTGCCACCTTAGTGCCAGGGTCAGGGATGTCATTGAGAAGCTGCTGGGCATCCTGAAAGATGATAAGACAGAAATTGTGACACACATTGCCACCAATGATATCGGCAGAATGAGGGATAAGGTCTTGCAACAAGAGTTCAGAGAGCTGGGCAGTTGATAAGAAACAGACTTCAAAAGGTGGTTCTCAGGGATGCTCCCTGTGACACATGCTAGCAAGCACAGAAGTAGGACAATAGAACAGTTGAATGCAGGAAGGAGGGGTTTAGATTCCTGGATTACTGGGAACCCTTCTGGGAAAGGGGGACCTTAATAAGCAGGATGGTCTGCATATAAACCTGAACGGGACAACATCCTTGCAGGAGGACTTGGTAGCACAGTTGGGAAGAGTTTAAATAGTTCAGCAGCAGGGACTATAGTGAGTTAGTTCAATAGCAACATCGCGTAACTTTGAAAGGAACCAGTGGGCTGCGAGTTCAGCCTTGTAGTGTTTCAAGAGAGCAAGGTGAGATTGCATGGCTCATTTATGCAGAGTGTGGTGGGTGCCTGGAACGCGTTGCCAGTGGACGTGGTAGAGGTGGGCACGATAGCGTCACTTAAGATGTATCTAGAAGATACATGAATGGCTAGGGAGCAGAGGGATACAGATCCTCGGAAAATAGGCGACAGATTTAGATCGAGAGGCTGGATTGGCGCAGGCTTGGAAGGCCGAAGGGCCTGTTCCTGTGCTATAATTTTCTTTGTTCTTATACTTTAATGGCAAGAGTATGGATTTATGGATTTAAGTACAGCGTTTAGTAAGGTTCCCCATGGTAGGCTCATGCAGAAGTTAAGGAGGCATGGAATAGGGGGGAAATGTGGTAGATTGGATTCAGAATTGGCTGACCCTTAGAAGACAAAGGGTGGTAGTGGACGGAAAACATTCAACATGGTGCTCAGTTATGAACGGTGTACCACAAGGATCTGTCCTGGGTCCTCTGTGATTTTTGTAAATGATTTGGATGAAGGAGTGAAAGTGGGGATTAGTAAGTTCACGGACAATATGAAGATGCGTAGCGTTGTGGATAGTGCGGAGAGCTATTCTCGGTTACAAAGGGACATTGATAAGATGCAGAACTAGGCTGAGAAGTGGCAGATGGATTTTAACACTGAAAAATATGAGGTGATTCATTTTGGAATAACAAATTTGAAAGCAGAATACAGGGTTAACAGAAAGATTCTTGGCAGTGTGGAGGAGCAGAGGGATCTTGGGGTACATGTCCACTGTTCCCTGAAAGCTGCCATCCAGGTGGATACAGTGGTTAAGAAGGCATATGGTGTGTTAGCTTTCATTAATAGAGGGATTGAGTTCAAGAGCTGTGAAGTTATGTCTCAGCTGTACAAAAGCTGGGTTCAGCTACATCCGGAATATTGTGTTCAGTTCTGGTCGCTTCATTACAGGAAAAATGTGGAAGCGTTGGATAAAGTGCAGAAGAGATTTACCAGGATGTTGCCTGGAATGGAAGGAAGGTCTTATGAGGAAAGGTTGAGAGAGCTAGGGCTTTTCGATTTAGAATGACGAAGGACAAGAGGTGACCTGATAGAAGTGTACAAAATGATCAGAGGTATAGATAGTGTGGATAGCCAGAGACTCTTACCTTGGGTGGAGGTAGCTATTATGATGGGGTATTGTTTTAAAGCGAGTGGAGGTGGATACTGGGGAGACGTCAGAGGTAGGTCCTTTACTCAGAGAGTGGTGGGGGCATGGAATGCATTGCCTGAGAGGGAAATGGAGTCGGCCTCATTCAGGGCATTTAAGTGGCTATTAGACAGGCATCTGGGTGATAGTATAAGGTAGGGGTGAAGGTTAGATAGACGTTAGATTTAGGATAAAAGATTGGCACAACATCTTGGGCCGAAGGGCCTGTACTGTGCTGTACTGTTCAATGTTCTATGTTCTAGTATCAGAGATAAGAGAGATGAATTAAGGGCATACATTGACATGTCAAACTATGACATTGTTGCCATCACAGAGAAATTGTAAAGGGAGGCACAAGATTGGCAATTTAACATTCTGGGGTACAGGATCTTCAGGCATTACAGGAAAGGATGCAAATGTGAGGTGGTTTTGTATCATTTGTGAAGCAGTCAGTTACTGCAGTACAGATCCAAAATCTTCTCTTTACGATGAAATGTAGGAGAAACAAGCTGAGAGAACTCTGAATGTCTAGGAATATTCACAATTAGATGAAACAGAAAAGAAAGATATCTAACAGGTACAAAAGTGGCAAACCAATGGAGGCCCTTTAGAAGTACAGGAAGTGCAGGGGGATCTCTCAGTAATCAAGAGAGCAAAAAGTAGGTATGACTCCAACCAGCACAGAGTTTGTCCTGATACCCAAGTGATTCCAGATTTGCCAGGGATCCTTAATGTCACACTAGGTTGAAAACAGGTCTTGATACAAGGGCGATCACTCTCGCTTTAACACTGGAATTCAGCTCTTTGGTCATGTTTGAACCAGGATGTAATGAGGTCAGGAGCTGAGTAGAACCCAAACTGAGCATCGCTGAATAGATTATTGCTGCTTGATGGCACTGTTGATGACACCTTCCATCACTTTACTGATGATCCAGAGTAGACTGACAGGGTGATAATTGACCTGGTTTGTTTGATCTGCCTTTTGTACACAATTTTCCACATTGTCACGTAGATGCAGTACCTTAACTTTATGGGAAGAGTTTGGCTGGAGGAGCAACAATTTCTGATGCACGTGTACTATTGCTGGAATGTTGTCAGGGTCCATAGCCTTTGTAGTATCCAGTGCTTCCAACCATTTCTTGACATCATTTGCAGTGAATTGAATTGGCTAAACGTAAGTATATGTAATGCTGGGGACCACTGAAGGATGCCGAGATGGATCATCCACTTGGCATTTCTGGTTGAAGATTGTTTTGAATGCTTCGGTTTTGTCTCATACACTGATATGCCAGACTCCTCCATCGTTGAAGATTGAGCTTTTTGTGCAACCTCCTTTTCCAGTGAGTTGTTTAATTGTGCATCACCATTCACATCTCATAGATGGAATGAGCAGCCAGAGGAAGTGATAGATGCAGGTACAGTTACAACATTAAAAAAAAATTCAATAGATACATGAATAGGAAATGTTTAGAGAGCTATGGGCCAAACTCAGGCAAGTGGGACTGTTTTAGTTTGGGTAACTCAGTCAGCATGGATCAGTTGGAGAGAAGGGTCTGTTTCCATGTTGTATTACGCTATGACTCTATATTGGCAAGGAGGACATTGCTGGGTCAACAGGGCTATATTTGCCATTGTCATTTCCGGTGCCTAGTCGATGCCAGGAGGTCTATCTAATTTCATTCCTTTGTTGAGACTTCATAGTGGTTGGTACAACTGAGTGGCTTGCTAGGTCATTTCAGACAGCAGTTGAGAGTCAGACTCATTGCTGTAGGTCTGGAGTCTTGTGTTGGCTAGACCAGGTGAGAATGGCAGATATAGTTCCCTTAACAACATTAATGAACCAGATGAATTTTTCTGAAAATTGGCAGTAGTTTTGTGGTCATCATTGGATTCTTCATTCCAAATATTTATTGAATTCAAATTCTACATAGACAGCTAGGATTGCGTGAATCCCCAGAGGACTATAAGGGCAGTGGGAGTATACTTAAAAGGGATATCAGGAAGGCAAAAAAGGGGGACATGAAGAATTTTTAGCAACTAGGGTTAAGGGAAATCCAAAGTACTTTAAGGGCAAAACAGTAACTAGGGAAAGAATAGGGCTCTTTAAATATCATGGCCATCTATGTGTGGAACTACTGGAGATGGCTGAGATCCTAAACAAATATTTTGCGTCAGTATCTACTGTTGAGTAGGACACGGAAGCTAGAGAGCTTGGGGAAGTAAATAGTGATGTCTTATAGAGTTTTCTAAAATCGTAAGGGCATAGATAGGGTGAATAGCCAAGGTCTTTTTCCTAGGGTGGGGAATCCAAAACTAGAGGGCATAGGTTTAAGGTTAGAGATCAAAGATTTAAGAAGGAACCGAGGGGAACGTTTTTGCATTGCATGTATGCAATGAGCTGCCAGAGGAACTAGTAAATGTGGGTACAATTACAAGATTTAAAAGGCATCTGGATAGGTATATGAATACGATGGCAACTTTGTTTTTTTACAAACAGAGTGGCTAGTGTGTGGAATGAACTGCCAGACAAATTGGTGGATGCAGGTACAGTTACAACATTTAAAGACATTTAAGTACATGAATAGGAAGGATTCAGAGGGAAATGGGCCAAATGCTGGCAAATGAGACCAGGTCAGATTGGGACATCCGGTTGGCGCAGACAAGTTGAACCAAAGGGTCTGTTTCCCAGGCTGTATGACTCTCTTTCTAGTGGCAAGATTCAAACCCAGAACTTTAACTGAGTTTCTAGAATAATAATCCAGTGATAATAAGATCTGCTCCCCTTAAATGAGAACCTCACATCTGTCTTTACTTGGGAAAAGGAGGATGTAAGTACAGAATTTGAGGAGGTTTTACTGCACAGATCTTGAGCAAATTGCTATAAGAAGCGAGGTGGTTTTAGAGATTTTTGAAGATTTAAAAGTGACAAATCTGCAGGCACAGATGAATCATATCCCAGGTTGCTGTGGGAGATCAGGGAGGAAATTACAGTGGCCTAGACCTAAATTTGTAAATTATCTCTAGCTACAGGGGAGGCATCAGAAAACTGGACAGCAGCTGTTGCAATTCCACATTACAAGAAAGGTGGTAGAGATACATAAGGGAACTACTGGAAAAAACAGCGAAGGAGAAAATTAATCTCCATTTGGAGAGGCAAAGTTTGATCAGGAACAGTCAACACAGTTTCGTCAGAGGGACGTCATGCCTAACAAATCTGGTAGAGTTTTGCTAGGCGATAACCCAGTGTTTGGATGATGGTAGGGCAGTTGGTGTAACTTATATGAATTTCAAAAAGGCTTTTAACATGGTCCCACGTGGGAAACTGATAACAAAGGTCAGAGCTCAAGGGATGCAGGGCAACTTCACAAGTTGGATCCAAAATTGGCTTATAAGCTAGGAAGGGGTAGTAGAAGGCTGTTTGTGTCACAGCAGTGGTGTATCAAGAGATCAGTGCTAGTTCCTTACTGACTGTGTACTCATGAATGATGTAGATGAGAGTGTTGGGATGGAGTGAGTAAATTTGTCAATGGCGCAAAGATCAGCTCAGTAGTCAACAGTGAGGAGGAAGGTGTTAGGTTGCAGGAGGATAAAAATGGATTGGTCAATGGGCAGATGTAATTTAACACTGATAATCTGAGGTAATGCGCTTTGAAAATAAGGATCAACACAAGGGAGTCCAACATATGGCAGGACACTAGAAAGCTGAGAGGAACAGAGGGATTTTTGGGTGCTTTTGCACTGATCCCTGAAGATGGCAGTACAAGGTTACGGTTACAAAGGCATGTGCAATGTGTGCCTTTTTCAGTTGTGACATAAATTATCACAGCAGGGAGGTTGTGTTAGACCTGTACAAAACTTTAGTTAGGGCACAGCCCGACTCTTGTGTGCAGTTCTGATCATCACATTATATGCGATTGCACTGGAGGAGGTGTAAAGGAGATTTTCCAGCTTGTTGCCAGGGGTGTAGCATTTCAGCTGAAAGGAGAGGCTGGATAAGCTTGAGATGTATTCTTTGGAGCACAGAATGTTGAGGTAGGACCTGGTAAAGATGTATAAGATCATTAGAATTACGTGTTCCCCTAAGTGGAAGCTTCAATAAAAATGGAGCATAATTTTGGACTGAAAAGCAGGAGGTTTAGACGAAATTTGAGGAAAAGCTTTTTCACCCAGAGTACTGCATGAGTGGGCAGTTCAGGTGGAAAACCTCATAACCTTTAAAAACTAATTGGATGAGTATTTGAAGTGTCATAACATTTAAGAGCCTAATGTCAGGAAGTGGGACTAGTATAGATCAGAGTGTATTTTTGCCAGTAAAGGCATGATGGCTGAATGGCTTCTTGTGTACTGCATGATTCTTGTTGCAGTCAACTGGTGTCATGGTCACAGTGTCACCCCTCTAAGTTCGATGATATTGTTGGCACGTTTGACTTGCCAATACTTTTTATGCCCTTTCTGTGTTCATTTTTCTTTATACTCCCATATGATCCTTCTAGATTGTCTGTTGTATTGAGCCTTTGGCATTGGTCCTGAGGTTCCCTTTGTTTAGTGCTACATTGAGCAAAGCTCTCCAGACAAAGCCTGCTTTAAAGGAGAGGATGACAGCAGTTCAGAGAAATTTTAAGGTCTTATGATACCTCTGAAAAAAAATTGCAGTTCTTTGCAACAAGTACCTTTAAGACCTTTAAAGACTCATGAGAGGAAACATAGCAAGCAATACTAGCTAAGTTGTCTGGTGTTAGATTCACAGCGACAGTTAATACATATCTAGGCACCTGCCCTTATCCTCACCCCATGTCACTTCAGAACCACCACCTCTTAACCCCCAACAACTGGTTAGGATAGTTTTACAAATCAGACTTCAGATTCTGAAATGCAGCAAGAGTAACAAGATGCATCAGATCAAAGCAATCTGGGGCACAATCACAACCATGTTCATTGTCACAAATCTGTTATTAAAAAAGCCGTAAATCTAACTATATTCTTTATGTGGGTGTTACTGGCATTTATTATTCATCTTAACTGCCCTTTAGAAGATTCTGTTGAGTTGCTTTCTTGATTATGAGGGCTTCTTAGGCAACAGAAACCAGTTAAAAGTCAACTGCAAAGCTCCAAGTCTTAAATCACATAGATGAGATCTAAATTGCTAAAGGAACTGAATTTAATCTGCCTATCTGTGGTGGGATTTGAACTCAGTCAGATCATGAAGTTGTCCGTGTACTACTAGTTCATTAAATTCGGAATGATATATGTATAAAACACAGATGCACAAGTTTGCATCACCAATTAAAAGCAAAACTGATGCACATGAACCAACTTAAAACTCTATATTCACACAGATTTAAAAAATGAAGTTCCACATCAGATAAATTGATCTGTATGCTATGAATTGTGAAGTGATGGTCTAGATAGTAAATCGTATATAATACACTTAAAGCACATTACCTTTGGACATATGCATAGAAGAACTGCAACATACAAACTTCTTCTGGAACTTGCTTCTGAAATGTAAAACAGACACAAGGCAAATTGCTTTACTACACATAGGATTTTCTTGCAATATAATTAATACGTAGCCTTTGGCTGTCACATGACTTCACCATGCATTTGTTTTTAATCAGAGGACTGAAGCGGTCCATGGTCAAATGCAACAATTATCCAGACTTGGAGTGAAAACTGGCTAGTAACATTTACACCACATAAATGTCAGGCAAAGACCAGCTCCTCAAGAGACAATGTAACCATTGCCTCTTGACATTCAATAATGCTACCATCACTGAATCTCCCATTATCAGCTTCTTGGGACTACTATTGACCAGAAACTGAACTAGATTAGCTGTATAAATAAAAGGTCATCATCCTGTAGATACCATAGTCCCAGAGGAGTCTCAAGTTGTTCTCTCATTAGAGAGAGATTACTGGTTAACCTGGAGGGTCACCACACCTCGAGCAAGAGGTGAGGTTGAGAAGGCAGACCTGCATGGTAACCTCAGCCAATTGTGGGAATTGAATTTGCACTGTTGATGTCATTCTGCATTGGAAACCAGTTGTCCAACTAACTGAGCCAACCAAACCCAGCAGTCACATAAATACAGTAGCTACAACAACAGGTCAGAGGCTAGGTATACTGTAGTGAGTATCTTACTTCTTGACTTCCCAAAGCCTGTACATTATCTGCAAGGCACAAGTCAGGAGTTTGATAGAATACTCCCCACTTGCCAGTTCGAACAACACTCAAGAAACTTGACACTATCCAGGACAAAGCAGTCCACTCCATTAGCAATGCATCTACAAACATCCACACTCTGGCCCACTGAAGCTCAGTAGCAGCACTGTCCAAGCTCATGGTAACCATGGGATGGATGGATGGACCTGGGCAGCAGACACAGGGAAACATCACCTGCAACTTGCCTTCCAAGCCACTCACCAACCTGACTTGGAAACACATTGCTGTTCCTTAGTGTCATTAGATTAAAAATCCTGGAATTCTCTCCTGAATGGCATTGTGGGTCTACCTATAGAACATGGACTCTGACAATTCAAGAAGGTAGCTCAGCGACACTTTCTCAAGGGGAATTAAGGGCAGGCAATAAATGCCAGCTCAGTCAGTGACATCACATCCCACGAGTGAAAGAAAATGCATTCTACATCTTCCTGGGGAATTAATGCTGCTTTGGGTGAAAGCAGATACTGCTGGCTTGAAACTGGACCCTCCTTTTCTTGAACATCTCAACTCCCTCTTGGATGAACTCAACTGAGCTGTCAGGAAAGCTGTTTTTTGCACTGTTGGTGGTGTGGAG
Organism: Stegostoma tigrinum; assembly: GCF_030684315.1. NCBI lineage: Eukaryota > Metazoa > Chordata > Chondrichthyes > Orectolobiformes > Stegostomatidae > Stegostoma > Stegostoma tigrinum. The sequence goes on along the minus strand of NC_081362.1, from coordinate 31,111,556 downwards.
GAAGGTGATGCTGAATGTTTATTTTGTCCACACATCATGATATATAACTCAGTGATATGTTGTGCCAAATAGTGTGCTTGCTAGTTACATCTCAGTGCTGAAATATGAGCTGCTGAAACCAGTGTAAAGGACTTGTGCACGTAAAAATAACCAAATTGAGTCCACTCATGAGTTAAACAGACCTCGACTTACATCTAAGTGTAGAATACAATAGCTACATAACATAACTTGATTAGTTTCAGTAAACGTTACTTATACAACTAAAATGCCTAGAAAATATAATCTTTGAAAGTAATCAATTCTCCTACAACAAATATCTTGGTTGCAAATGATAGTAAATTATTAATATAATATAATATTTTGCAAGCATTTGTTACACAATCACCACAAGAAATAGAAAACTCAAAAGAAGATAACAACCCAAGCTTCTGTGTAAAACAAAGAAGAATTGAAGATTTATGTTTTGAACAGCATGGTAGTTGCTTGAAATAAACTTTGCTAAGTTTTGAAAGACAGATCAGTTCAACTGAATTGTCAAAAAGCCATCAAGTAGATCAAGTCACAACCAATGTGCATAATATCAAGTGCATGGGCAAAGAGCCCAATATTTGAAGAGGAGTTAGAGAATAGAGAGAGATCGGTGCATAGGAAATTATTTAACTCTCACATGACTTACTACTCAGACTCCAACCTAAAAGACGCAAAGCTTATTCCCATGATATTCCTTCCCCATACCTTACATTCCACCCCAAATGATCCTACAAAAGAATTAGGGACTACTACTAGGAGTCAAATTGGGAAATTACTGCTAATATTCCCATTAAGCAGCTAATAAAAAAGGTTTCAAAATACTAAAGATGTTGGAAATATTAAATTAAAGACTAAAATAGTTACATTCAGCAGGTCAGGCAGTACCTGTAGACAGAGATATATAATTAACTGGCTGGATCATATGTCCCACCAAGACCGGCTTCGAATCTGGGCGGGAGCTAAAATTGGTCTATCCAGCTAGTTCACTGGTTCTGTCCCACCTCTAGATCATTTTTGCTGAGGTAAGAAATGAGGGGGGATAGGGAAGCGTTAACTTCCTGCATGCGGGTAGCTCATTAATTGTTGCTTAAGGCCAATTAAAGAATGTAGTGGGTACCAGTTTAGATGTCCAGAATTCAGGGAGCCACCAATCTAGACAGGCCAACACAAATCCCTGTCTGTCTTGATGCAGAAGCAGCTACAGGTTGCATTCCAGTGGTGGCCTGACTACAAAAGCCGTGTTTAATATGGATTTTAAAAATGTTGGACAGTGAGAGCTTCCATCTTGAAGTACTATCTCTCTTTCATATGGCTAATTGAAGCCCATTGCGCCTCTCAGGTTGAGAGGCCCTGCAGCTTTGTGAGCATGCCTACCACATTTAGAATCTAGAACACAGAACATTGAACAGTACAGCACAGTACAGGCCCTTCAGTCCATAATGCGTCCAAAATAAGTCCCCCGGGCCTGATGGGATTTATCCAAGGATTCTATGGGAAGCAAGTGACGAGATCGCAAGGCCTTTGGCGATGATCTTTGTGCCGAACCTTTACCCTAGACCTAAGGTTTATCCAACCTCCACCGCTACTTTATACTGTCATCCATATGCCTATCTAATAGCTGCTTAAATGCCCCTAACGAGGCTGAATCCACTACCCTCTCCAGCAATGCATTCCACGCCCTGTACCACTCCGAGTAAAGAACCTACCTCTGATATCTCCTCAATATCTACCTCCACTCACTTTAAAACTATGTCTCCTCGTAAAAGCTACCTCCACCCTCGGAAAATGTCTCTGGCTGTCTACGCTGTCTGTACTTCTGATCATTTTAGTCACCTCTATCAAGTCACCTCTCATCATTTGTCATTCTAAAGAGAAAAGCCTAGCTCTCTCAACCTTTCCTCATAAGATCTTCCCTCCATTCCAGGCAACATCCTGGTAAATCTCCAATGCACCTTTTCTGACGCTTCCATGTCTTTCCTGTAATGAGGTGACCAGAACTGGTCACAATACTCCAGATGTGGCTGAACCAGGCTTTTGTATAGCTGGAGCATAACTTCATGGCTCTTGAGCTCGATCCCTCTATTAATGAAAGCTAACACACTATATGCCTTCTCAACAACTCTATCCACCTGGGTGGCAGTTTTCAGGGAACTGTGAACATGAACCCCAAGATCCCTCTGCTTCTCCACACTGCCAAGAATGTTTCTGTTAATCCTGTATTCTGCTTTCAAATTTGTCCTTCCAAAATGAATCACCTCACACTTTTCAGGGTTAAACTCCATCTGCCACTTCTCAGCCCAGCTCTGCATCCTATCAATGTCCCTTTGTAACGTGGAACAACCCTCCATACTGTCCACAATGTGACCCACCTTCGTATCATCCGCGAACTTGCTAATCCACCCTTCCACTCCTTCATCCAAATCATCTACAAAAATCACCAATAGAAGACGACCTAGGACAGATCCTTGTGGTACATCATTCATAACTGAGCACCACGTTGAATATTTTCCGTCCACTACCACCCTTCGTCTTCTAAGGGTCAGCCAATTTTGAATCCAATCTGCCACATTTCCCCCATCCCATGCCTCCTTATCTTCTGCATGAACCTTCCATGGGGAACCTTATCAAATGCCTTACTCAAATCCATATATACCACGTCCACTGCTCTACCTTTATCCACATGTTTGGTCGCCTCTTCAAAGAATTCAATAAGGTTTGAGAGGCATGATCTACTCCTTAAAAAGCCATGCCGACTATCACGAATCAAACAGTGCCTTTCCAAGTGATCATAAATCCTGTCTCTCAGAGCCTTTTCCAATAATTTGCCCACCACTGACGTAAGACTAACTGGCCTGTAATTTCCAGGGTTATCCCTGTTCCCTTTTTTGAACAAGGTAATGACGTTTGCCTCTTTCCAATCTTCCAGCACTATACCCATGGATAATGAGGACGAAAAGATCATCGCCAAAGGCCTTGCGATCTCGTCACTTGCTTCCCATAGAATCCTTGGATAAATCCCATCAGGCCCGGGGGACTTATTTATTTTCAACTTCCTCAGAATTCCTAGCATATCTTCTTTCCTAACATCAACCTCCTCTCGCCTACCTGCTTGTTTCACAACGTCCTCCTCTATAACTGGATCCCTCCCAGTTGTGAATAGTGAAGAAAAGTATTCATTAAGGACTTATCCTACCTCTTTACGCTCTGTGCACAAATTCCCTTTACAGTTCTTGATCGCCCCTACCCTTTCTCTGGTCATTTCTTGCTCTGCGCATACGCGTAAAAAGCCTTGGAGATTTCCTTGATCCTACCTGCCAAGGTTTTCTCATGCCCCCTTATTGCTCTCCTAAGCCCTTTCTTCAGCTCCTTCTTGGCTAACTTTTATCCCTCTAGAGCCTTTTCTGCTCCTCTTTTCCTAAACCTTACATAAGCCTCCTTCGTCCTCTTAACCAGTCGTTCGACCTCTCTCGAGAACCATGGCTCCCTCACTCAACTGCATCTTCTCTGCCTGCTAGGGACAAACATATCGAGCACATGCGGTATACATTCCTTAAACAATCTCCACATTTCTGTGGTGCTCTTCCCTGACAGCATTTGTTCCCAATTTAGGCTATCCAGTTCTTGCCTAACTGAATTGTAATTACCTTTCCCCCAGTTGTAAACTGCACCCTGCCGTATGTATCTATCCTTATCCATGACTATCGTTGATTTAGTTAGAGAGTAAGCAGTCACTAGTACCCTGTAGACGACACAATCGGTATTTCCTCCTGGGTGCTGTAGTGGGAATGGGTTCCACTGGAAGTTATTGTTTCTTATCCTGAGAACCACTGTAGCACAGGATGTCATGTGACCCATTCAGTCCATGTAGGCTCTCTTCCAGAGCAAGCCAGTCAGCCCTATTTCCCTGCTCTATCTACATTGATATGTTTGTCTCAAATGCCCATCCAATTTCTTTTTAAAAACCTTACTCATCTCCACTTCCATTATCTTTGCAGACAACAGGTTCTAGGTCATTAGCACTCACTAACCAAAAACATCCCTCCTCACATTCCTCCTGCATCACTTGCCCAAGATCTTAAAACTGTGTCGCCTCATCCTCAATCCATCAACTAATTGGAACTGTTTTTCTTTGGCAGGTCTAAACAAGAAAAACAAAGCCTTGCACATATGTACCAAATTCCCCCTAAATCTACTTTGTTCCAAGTAGAACAATCACAAGAATGCCAACTGAACAATGTAGCTAAAATCCCTCATGCCTTGGTCTATTCTTTCATAATGCCTTGCGGCTCTCCTGATTTCCTTTTAAGTTTTTCCTTGTACATCTTGTAATCTCAGATTTCTGCTGTTTTGAGCTGTCAGTGTCTATGATAAGCTTCCCTTTTTATCTTTATCCAATCCTGAATATCCCTAGATTTCAAGTATTTTTTGATCCCACCCTTTGTTAGTGGAACATGTTCGATCTGTACTCTTTCTATTTCTTTCTTGAAAGCATCCCACGGGGAGAGATTTTATGGATATACATATCAGGGAGAAAGACGGTGAAATACTTAAAGAAGTTAACATAGATAGAGAGGAGGTTCTGAGTGGTCTGGCAGGCTTAACAATAGATAAATCTCCAGGGCTAGATGAAAAGTATCCCAAGGTGTTTGGTGAGGTCAGGGCAGAAATACCAAAGCATTGGCAATAACTGAAATTCCTCCCTGGTTGCAACAGAGGTGCCAAACGACTGGAGGACAACAAATGTAGTCCCATTATTTGAGAAGGGGACAAGAGATAAACCAAGAAAATTCGGGCCAGTCAGTCAGTCAGTTTATGGTGCCGAAACTATTGGAAGCAATTCTGGGGGACAGAATTAATTTTTACTTGGAGAAGCAGGTATTAATCATAAACAGACAGCATACTTCTGTTAAGGGGAGGTCATGCCTGCCCAACATTACTGAATGTTTCAAAGAGGTGACCAGGTATATAGATGAGGGCAATAAACCCAACAGAGTCAATTGGGCTTCAGCAAAACTTATAAGGTTCTACATGAGAGATGGATAACAAAGGTAAGAGCCCATTGATCCATGGGAGCTAACTGGATCCAGAATTGGCTGACTGACAGAAAGCAGAGGGTGACAGTTGAAGGGTGTTTTTGCAACTGAAAACCTGTGTATGGTGCAGTCAGAATCATAGAATCGTAAGTACAAAAGAGGTTCTTCAGCGCATCAAATCTGTACTGCCAAAAATACACTACTCCCACTTTCCTTCAAGTGCTCATCAAGTAAACTTTAAAGGTTGTGAGGGTTCCCACCTCAATTACCCATCCATGCAGAGCATTCTAGGCCCCACACCCCTCCCTTCTAAACCTCATGCCTGCTTTGAAATAATGCTACCTTGATACCTACCTTTCAACTAAGGAGGATGGCTGCTTTTTATTCACCCTTCCCATGCCCCTCAATCATATACACCCCTATCGGGGCCCCCCTCAACCTTCTCTGTGCTAAAGAAAACAACTTAAGCTTATCCAGCCTCTCATCATTACTGAAATGCTCCATTCCAAATGCTATCCTGGTGAATCTCTTTCATCTTCCCTCCAGTGCAATCACATCTTTCCTAGAGTGTGGTGACCAGAACTGCACACAGTACTCCAGTTGTGACCTAACCAAAGTTCCGCACGGTTCCATACGTAAGCTCCCTGCTCTTAAAATCTGTGCCAAGACTGAAAAAGACAAGCATTCCACATGCCTTCTTGACTCCTTATTAACCTGTACTGCTCCCTTCAGGGATTTGTGGAGAAGCATCCCAAGACCCCTGTGAGCTTCCTAGAATCCTGTATTTCATTGAGTGTACGCATTGAGTTTAAGAGTCGCGAAGTGATACTGAAATGGTATAAAACATTAATTAGGTCAGAGCTAGAGTATTATGTGCAGCTCTGGAATCAACATTATAGAAGGGATATGATTGTACTAGAGAGAGTGCAGATGAAATTTACTAGGATGTTGCCTGGGCTGGAGAAATTTAGTTATAAATAGAGATTAGATAGACTGGAGTTGTTTTCTTTAAAGCCGAAGAGACTGAGGTGGGCGCAAGTGATTGAGATTTACAAAATTATGAAGGGCACAAACAGAGTAGATGGGAAGAAATACTTCCCTTTGATATGGGGTTCAATAGCCGGGGGGCATCAAATTAAGGTAAGGGGCAGAAGGTTTGGGGGGATATGAAGAAATTTTTTTTTACCCAGATGATGATGGAAACCTGGATCTCAGTGCCTGTAAGAATGGTAGAGGCAGAAATCTTTGTTATATTTAAGCAGTATTTAGATGTACACTTGTGACATCAAGGCATGCAAGATTAGAACAATTAGTTCGTTGTTTTTGACCAGTACAGACTTGATAGGTTGAAGGACCTTTTTTTGTCCCATCTACCTCTATAGGTTCCAGTACTCTATTCTGATAAAATCTCCTTTCTAAAGGATATTCACATTCTTCTTGAAATGTAGTGACCAGAACTGGATATACCATTTTAGTTGAGACATAACCACAGCTTTATCAAGTTCAGTACAACTTATTTTCTTTGGTACCCGATGAATCTATTCAGTGCCTAGAAGTAGAAGATTTGTTTTGAAAATAACTCTCTTCCCTGCCACCTCCAAAGATCTATGCACATTTTCGTTAATTCATTTTCTATTATATTTACCCCAGTCAAAATTGTTCTTTTCATGTCTCTCAGATTAAACCAATGCTTAAGTTTAGAGCGAGAGATAAAAGAAAAGAAAAATACACATTAAAATCGCTTTTCCGCTTTTTTGCAAGCAAGTGCTGATAATGGTTCTGCAGCTTTCCAGAATTTCTCTAGATTGTCCAATGTTTTTGCATGGGGGGGGGGGGGAAGAGTCTTTCAATCTTTCTCTCTTTCAAGGGAGTAGATTTCAGGAAGGTAGGTTTTGTCACAACAGTAAACATGAATTTTGGGGAAAACAAGTTCCAAAGCAATAAGTTGATTATTTAAGTTAATAATTGATAACTTCTGCTTCTGGTCTGGAGAAAACAGTTTCTTAAACACAAAATTAATTAACTTCTGTAGTGGGGAAACCACTTGAATTTATCATCAAGGAAGAAATAGCAAAATATTTAGCTCAAAAATTTGTCCCATTGGGCAGACGCAACATGGACTCATGAAGGGGAGGTCATGTTTAACTAATTTACTGCAATTCTATGAATGCATTGTCAGCATGAAGAACAACAGGCATCCAACAGATGTGGTGTATCTAGATCTCCAAAAGACATTCAACAAGGTACTGCACAAAAGGCTCCTGCACAAGACAAAGGTCCACAGTGTTACACAGAATGTATTAGCATTGATAGAGGATTGATTAACTCACAGGAAGCAAAGAGTGAGGTTAAATGAGTGCTTTTCTAGTTGGTGATCAGTGACTAACGTTGTGACTCAGCGATCAGTGTTGGGAGCACAACTGTTTAAAACATAGATTATTTGGAGTTGAGGACCACATGTAGTGTCTCAAAGTTTGTGAATGACGTCAAGATGAGGGGTAGAGCAAAGTTTGCAGAGGGATTTAGACAGTGTGAGTGAGCAAAGGTCTGTCAGATGGAGTACAATGTTGATAAATGTGAAATCATACATTTTGGTAGGAGTAAAAGTGAAAAGAACTATTATATGAATTGTAAAATATTGCAGCGTGCTGCTGTCTGGAGGCACCTGGGGGTGTCTTTTTGCATGAATTGCAGAAGGTTGGTTTGCCAGTACAATGGATAATTAAGATGGCAAATGGATTTGGTCCTTCATTGCTAGAGGGATTGAGTTCAAAAACAGGGAGGTTACGTTGCAGTTGTATAGGGTGCTGGTGAGGCCAAACCAGGAGTACTATGTGCAGTTTTGGTCTCCTTACTTGAGAAAGGATGCACAGGCACTAAAGAGTTCTAGAGGAGATTCACTAGGTTGACTCTGGAGTTGAGAGGGTTGGCTTACGAGGACAGACTGAGCAGACTGGGATTATATTCATTGAAATTTAGAAGAATGATGGAGGATCTTACAGAAATATATAAAATTGTGAAGGGAATAGACAGGACAGAAGCAGGGAGGGTAGTTCCACTAGTGGTTGAAACTAGAACAAGAGGGCACAGCTTCAAAATTAGGGGGAGTGGATTGAGGACTGAATTGAGGAGGAACTTCTTCACCCAAAGGGCTGTGAATCTGTGGAATTCTCCGCCCAGTTAAGTGGTTAACGCTTCCTCATAGAATGTTTTTAAAGTTAGATAATTTTTGAACAGTAAGGCAATTAAGGGTTTCAGTGGGAGGGTGGATAAGTGGTGCTGAGGCCACAAAAAGATCAGCCCTTATATTATTGAATGGTGGGGCAGGCTCGAAGGGCCAGATGGCCTACTCCTGCTCCTGATGCTTATGTTCTTAAAAGATACCAAAAACAGAAGCAGCAGGGTGAACTAAGAAAACCTTTTTTTAAAATGCATTTTAGGTTTCGAGTCAGACTAAAAAAAAAGACTATGACCTAAGACCTGATCAACACGGAAGGGGGTAGAGACTGGGTCTTAGCTAAGGTTTAACTAAAACATACCTAGGGTCACCTCTGATGGGCACAGTCTGAGCTGACCTCTGTGGAATTCTCCTGAAAATAAATTGCCTTTCATCATGGGTTTTCTCCTCAGACTGCTTCATGGAGGAGGGATAGAGTGCGTCAGAATCCAGCTGAGTTCGACAAATACCCTACGCACACATCTAGTCATTCATATCCACTATTCACACACACTCTCAGGCCTGGGAGATTTACAGATGAATATCACTGAGGAGTAGTAAAGGTGGCTTTGAAGGGACCAACATACCTCCCACAGCTCCCCCTGACTGTCATCTTTTCCAACCCATGCCCCAACCTCAGCTGAGGAAGTTCTCCTATTCTCATTTACCCCCAGCAGACGCACATGCCAAGGCAGTAGCCAGATTCACCCTCCCTAGCCTGCAGCAGCAGCCAGGCTCTCATTCTAAACCCCTACATCCTCCATAAGTCAATGGCAGTATCCCAACTCTCTCCCAGAAGACAGCAGTGTCCCAGCTGCTTTGAACAATGGCTTGACTGGCCACTTTGTGGTTGCAGGTGACTGTTGTTCAAGCCTGCTCTAGATATCTCTTATCCTTTCCACCCACACACAACTTTTACCTGTTTCAGTATTTGCCTAAAATCTTTCAAATTTCAAACTTCTTTCATTTCTGACAAAAGATCAAATGAAACGCTGCCTGGGTTTGTCATTTCAAAGATGCTGTCTGAATTGTTAGGCATTTAAATTGTTTTCAGTTTTTAAACTGATAAAGTTGGTTTCAGAGTTGTTCTGAAAGCAAGAACTTATAGTTGAATACTGACTATATGTATCTGAAGGCACTTTATAAAGAAGCTGTAGAAATAGAGATCAAGAACAATTGAGATGGGAATGACATATTCAAATGAAGAACATGTGAAGGATTTGAGAATGATTTGGGCCCAAAGGAAACAATGGGAGACTTGAAATGTTAACTGTTTCTTTGTCCACAGATGCTACCTGATCGCCTCGGTATTGCCAGCATTTCTGTCCTTTAACAGTATGCATAATGCATGTGTCACAGTTTATGAAAACGTATCTGACAGGGAGAAGCATGAACAATAATGGACTTCCTATAAAAATTGGGATTAACATAAAAGGCTTCAAGTTCATTAAAAAGTCTTCAATGGAAAAGTGCAAGAGTTCAAGAGTCCTTGAAAAGTTCAGAAGAAATAATTCATTTGGAATACAATGAAAAGTTTGCACACTATCGTACATCACTTAAACTTTATAGGGGCTATAATGGCCTTCTTAACAGAGATGGTAACTGTGTCAGTATAAACTGACAAGATGCACATGAAATTATAGAAACATATTGTATTACATTAGATTATTATTAAGATGGCTTTCGGTTTTGACAATTACTAGTTTCTGGCTAACATTAAAACATGACAAAAAGTGAACAAATTAGATGCAATCAGCAATAAAGTAAAATAGTAGTAATCAAACTGTATCGATCCTTTTGAAATCCATATTCACCATACCTTTTCCTTGGTTGAAAGTAGAGGCTGTTTTAACACTTCTTTCACCGTCTGTATAACAGCTTCAGCCCTCATTATGCTGATGGAGCGTACTAGTTCCACCAACAACAATTGTTCAGGACAGGGTACAGGAATAACCTTCAAATATTAATGTTACAATTTATTTCATGTTTAAATTCTCTTACACAAATCAGTGTTACAAAAAACCAAATCACAACATGAAGGCATGACAACCACCCAATCAAAGGACTGGCACTGGCTGAATTTAGTGTACTAAGGAACTTGGAAGAAACTAGATTTACAAAGTGCTCAGACATAGAATGACAGAATGATTCACCACAGAGATGGTCACTTGAACAATCATGTCAAGTACTTCATAGTTGAAATGAAATCAGAAAAATATATGGATCAAAGCAACATTACAGACCGTGAAAGTAATGAAAAAGAGACATGTCAATGATCTTTTTGACACACTTGGAAATGTATAAAGAATTAATGATTGGTGTGCATTTTAACACTTACACGACAAGGTTCTCATTGCTTTGAATCAGTTAGATAATAAAGAGGAGGTAAATTTTATTTCAGTGGTAATAATTTAAAATTTTCACTGATGTGTTTGATTCATATTTATAACTATTTTTATTTAAGACAGATATGCGAGGCAAGTTGTTTTAACAAAGAGGATATTAGTCGCTTGGAACATGCTGCCAGGGAGCTGAAAAAGCAGATAAAGTTTAAGAGGTATTTAGAAAGACACATGAACAGGCGGAGAAGAGAGGAATACAGACTGTGTGCAGGCAGATGGGATTATATTAGAAAAGTATCATGATTGGCACAGACGCAGTGGGCCAAAATGCTTGTTCCTGCGCCACATTATTCTTTGCCTTACGTATATCTGTATGGCTGACCTGTTCAGATCAACTCAAATTGGGAAATTATATTTCAAACTACCATGTGACCACATTTACTTTTCAAGTAGACATCACGTTGACTAGTGAATGTTTGTTTGCTGTTTCCCTGTTTTCTTACTAGTTCAAAAAAATCAATGCACCATTTTAAATGTTCTGAAGAAGGGCTACTAGACCTGAAACATTAACTCTGCCTTCTCTCCATAAATGCTGCCAGACCTCCTGGGTTTTTCCAGCAATTTCTGTTTTTGTTTTTGGTTTTGTTACCATTTTAAAAGTTATGCAAGAAATTACATGCTACATTCATCAGCCCTTAAATTTAAAAATTTTGTTTGGAACGTAGAAGATGCTAAAGAGATTAAACAATGACAATGCTGTCACAGCAAATCCTAAATGAAGTTCAGGTAATTGACAATAAAGCTGATACATTAAACGAGCTTTAGAAAATAACTTACAGGAAAACCCTTCCAAAGCAGGATTTTAGAGACATTTTCCTGCTGATCCAATCCATTGATTCTTGGATTATGTTAACTGTCATTTTATAAAGACACGACACATGAGAATCCTAATCAATTATCACTTTGAGCTCTGAAGCCAACATAAGTTTGATAAAGAAAAAGAAGGAAGCAAAAGTCAAGTACAGCATTTTAAAAACACTTCAGATATACAGAGGATGTAGGTTGTTGCTTAAAACAGAAATTTGGAGAGCAAAGAGGGGCTATGAAATTTCTTTGGCAGATAGGATCATGGAAAACTTCAAGGATTTTCCATATATATTAAGAGTAAGCGGATCACAGAGAAAGGGTGAGGCCTCGAGAGAGCTATGAGGCAAATTCTGACAGACAAGATTAACTAACACTTGGGAACACAGGGATTGATTAGGGATATTTAGCACGAATATGCTACAGGGAAATCCTATCTGACTAATTTAATTGAGTTTAAAATGACCAAATGTACTGATGAGGGTCATGCAGTTATATGGCTTACATGGACTTCGCTAAGACTTTTGACAAGATCCCACGTGGAAGGCTGGTCCAAACGATAAGGGCCAGTGAGATGCAAGGTAGGTTGGCAAACTGGCTTGCAAATAGGAGGAAAATTGAGATGGTGGAGGGGCATTTTTGTGTTTCGAAGCCTGTGACCAGTGGTTTACAACAGGGATTAGTGCTGGGACCGTTGCTGTTTGTTCTGTATGTTAATGAATTAGACATGAATATTGAAGTTATAATGAGTAAATTTGCAGATGATGCAAAAATTGGTGGTGTTGTTGATAGTGAGGAGGATGGTCTCAGGCTACAGTCTGATATTGATCAGCTGATAAATTAAGCAGAATAATCCTTATAAATGGAAGGTGATGCATTTTGAGATGTGTAATAAAGGAAGGATATACATCATGAATGATAGGTTCCTGGGGAATATTAAGGAACAAAGGGACCTTGATGTACGAGTCCATAGATTCCTAAAGATGTCAATACACGGTGGTGAAGGCAGCATTTGCAGTGCTTGTCTTTATTAGCTGGGCATAGAACATAGGAGCAAGGAAGTCTTCTTACAGCTTTATTAAACATTGGTTAGGTCTGAGATGGAATATCACGCGCAGTTCTGATTTTCACACTATCAGAAGTAAGTGAATATACTGGAGAGGGTGCAGAGGAAATTATCCAGGATGTTGACTGGGATGGAAAATCTAGGAAGCTAGATTTATTTTCCTTGGAGCAGAGGGGCTGAGTGGGTATCTGGCTGAGATATACAAAATTATGAGCGCCATAGATAGGATAGATTGTGAGAATCTCTTGCCCATGAAAGAAGAGCAGAAGGCAAAGGTTTAAGGTGAGGAATAAGTGGTTCAAAGAGCTTTTAGAAAATCTTTTTTCACCCAGACAATGGTAAAATTTGGAGTGTACTGCTGGAGGGAGTGGTGGAGGCAGATACTGTAACAACATTTAAGAAGCTTCTGGATTAGCACTTAAAATACAAGGGGATAACAGTCTAGGAACCAAGTGCAGGTAAATGGGATGAGTGTAGTTTGGTGTTTATTGGTCAGCATCGACATGGTGAGGCTGAAGGGCCTGTTTCTATCCTGTAGGACCCTATGATTCTAAGTGTCTGTATGTGAGAAAGACTTGATGTCTACTTTGGCAGGACAATGGCATAAACTGATGCGGACATTCTGCCAGAGCAAAGTCGCATTCCATTGCAAACATTACTCTATAAGAGATGAGTCTTACTTTGTTTCTGGAGGTGCTTGCATTCTCTTTCCTCTCGTTCCAAACAAAAGCAATGGCAGCCATGAAGTGTACACCATGGTTCATTGAGATGGGGCCCAAGAGCTCTAAAATCTGTTGTCGGAGACTCTGGTCAGAAAGGAACAAGAATGATACTGACTCAACTCAAAAATAACAAGGAAACAAATCACAATCCCACATTTGAAACAACCGAATAATCTTAAATTTCTGAATTGACATTGTGAAATGGAAAAAATGATCAGATCTTAATTTTATTATCACCACAGTCATTATCTCGGTTTTATAAATACAAGCTTAAACACAATTCAAAAGTCACACAAGATAGGTGCCAAAGTGCAGGTTGGATAAGAATAATTGAAAGCCAAAACTGTGAACTATAATCATCGCTAGATTTTGTTACGTTAACACTATGCTAATATTACTTGCCATTATTAAAGAGTAAATCTGCAGCAACATCCAGCCACAGCACATGTGCCGATGGGGGTGGGTATCAAATGTAGTTTTGTCAATAATGCCAGCGCCCAATAAAAGAATAAAAAAACCATAAAAATTGCAAGCGTGCAACAATATAAATTTCAGGTACTTTCCCACACAGTACTCATGAAATCAGGAAAAAACAGGCATGTCCAATATACCTTATGAAAATGTATTGGATGTGAGTTTGCTCGCTGAGCTGGAAGGTTCATTTTCAGACGTTTCGTCACCACACTAGGTAACATCATCAGTGAGCCTCCGACAAACCACTGGTGTTACGTCCCACTTTCTATTTGTGTGTTTAGGTTTTCTTGGGTTGGTGATGTCATTTCCTGTGTAGGTGTCATTTCCTGTGTTGGTGATGTCATTTCCTGTTCTTTTTCTCAAAGGGTGGTAGATGGGCTCCAAGTCAATGTGTTTGTTGATGGAATTCCGGTTGGAATGCCATGTTTCTAGGAATTCTCGTGCATGTCTCTGTTTGGCTTGTCCTAGGATGGATTTGTTGTCCCAATCAATGTGGTATCCTTCCTCATCTGTACGTAAGGATACTCGTGATAGTGGGTCATGTCTTTTTGTGGCTAGTTGATGTTCGTGAATCCTGGTGGCTAGCTTTCTGCCTGTTTGTCCAATGTAGTGTTTGTCACAGTTCTTGCAAGGTATTTTGTAAATGACGTTCGTTTTGCTTGTTGTCTATATAGGGTCTTTTAAGTTCATTAGCTGTTGTTTTAGTGTGTTGGTGGGTTTGTGGGCTACCACGATGCCAAGAGGTCTGAATAGTCTGGCAGTCATTTCCGAGATGCCTTTGATGTAGGGGAGAGTGGTTATGGTTTCTGGGCACGTTTTGTCTGTTTGTTTGGGTTTGTTGCTAAGAAATCGGCGAGCAAACTTACATCCAGAACCTCAACCTGAGCTACAAATCTTCTCAAAACTCGCTATGTAAATGTATTTTTAACAGTGGCAGCTATGGTTAAGGACAATCCAAAGAGATTCTACAAATATATTAATGGTAAGAGTTACTAGGGAATAGGGCTCCTTAAAGATTAACAAGGCTATCTATGTGGGATCACAGGAGAGGGGAATGTCCTAAATGAATATTTCACTATTTAGTGTGGGGAAAGACATGGAAGCACAGATCTCAGAAGTAAATACTTCTAAATACTACTAAATACAAAGACAGAAGTTGCTGGAAAAGCTCAGAAGGTCTGGGAGCATCTGTGAAGAAAAAATCAGAGTTAACATTTCGGGTCTGGTGACCGTTCCTTAGAACGGTAAGTATTAATGTCTTGAAAAGAGTCCACATTACAGAAGAGGAGGTGCTGGAGTTCTTAAAACACATAACGGTAGATTAGTCCCCAGGAGCTTATCACCACCACATTCCAGATCATTGTGGGAAACCAGGGAAGCAATTGTGGGACCCCTCACAGAGATATCTGTATCATTGATAGCCAATGATGCCAGAAGACTAGAGGGTGGCTAATGTTCCGCCATTATTTAAGAAAAGCTGTTTGGAAAAGACAGGGAACTACAGACCCGTTAAGTGTGATGTCAAGGTGGGTACATTGTAGGGGATTCTGACAGACAGGAGTTAGATGCATTTGGAAGGACTAGGATGGCTTTGTTTCACAAACTTCATTGACATCATTTACATGGACTTTTGCAAGGCCTTCACAAGGTTCAGTATGGTAGACTGGTTAGTAAGGTTACATCACATGGGATCCAGGGAGAGCCAGACAACTGGATACAAAATTGGCTTGACAGTAGGAGACAGAGGTGGTGGTAGAGGATTATTGTTCCAACTTGAAGCCTGTGGCCAGCAATGTGCCACAAGGATTGGTGCTGGGTGCACTTTTATTTTGTCATTTATATAAATGATTTAGATGAGAATACAGGAGGCATGGTTAGCAAGCTTGCAGATGACATCAAAATTGATGGTATAGTGGATTGTGATTGAGATTATCTAAGATTACATTGGGCCAATGAGCCAAGGATTGGCAGACGGAGTTTAATTTAGGTAAATGACAGGTGTTGCAAAATAAACCAGGACAGGACTTGCACATTCAAAAAATAGAGCACTGGGGAATATTGTTGAACAGAGAGATCTAGGAGTGCATGTACATAGTTCCTTGAAAGCAGCAGCACAGGATGGTAAAGGAGGCATTTGGTATGCTTGCCTTCATAGGTCAGAGCACTGAGTACAGGTGTTGGGAAACCAAGTTATGACTGTACAAAACAGTGGTAATGCCACATTTGGAATACAGCGTACAATTCTAGTTGCTCTGCTATGGGAAGAACGTTATTAAACTTTAGAGAGTGCAAAAAAAGGTTTTTACTGGTTTGAGTTATAAGGATTGTCTGGACAGGCTGAGACTTTTTTCCCTGGAGTATAAGAGGCTGAGGGGGGACCTTATAGAGGTTTATAAAATAAAGGGCATAGATAATGTGAACAGCCAAGGGTAGGAAAATCCAAAACTAGATGAGTATAGATTTAAAGTGAGAGCGGAAAGATTTAAAAGGGACCTGAGGACCAGTATTTTCATACAGAGGGTAGTGTGCCTATGGAACGAGCTGCCAAAGGAAGTGGCAGAGGTGAATACAATTACAACATTTAAAAGACATTTGGCCAGGTCCATGTATAGGAAATGTTAGATGGGTATAGACCAAATGCAGGCAAATGTGACTAGTTCAATTTAGGAAACCTGGTTGTCATGGATGAATTGTGCCGAAGGATTTGTTTCCATGTTTTATGATTCTGTGCCTCACTGTGATTAATGATTATGGTCAAACAACTTTTTTGACACCGTAAAACATCTTAGTATAGAGTCTCATTCCTTTGAGCATTTTTGAAAATATTTTAAAGATTGATTTTTATCTCAAATTTTCTTTGTCTTGTAATTTCATCTTTCTTTCTAAACCTTACTATATATTTGTCTGCAACAAGCAGGACCATGTGTAGCGATATAATAGATTCTAGTACACACATTTTGAGCCCAACTGATGATTAGTTGTGTAATTCCTCACACGCTTGAGATTATGCAACACATGTTGTCTATTAGTAGATTTGTATCTGTTGGACACTTTAGAATAAAATCATAAAATCCCTAAAGCATGGAAGCTTTATATATGTGCATGTATTTGTCTGTGCATGTATTTGGTCTTCAGACCTCTGAGTCAACACCAACTCTCCAAACAGCATTCCAACCAGATGAAATCCCCCTAACTATTCCCGTAACTCCGCATTTCCCACGGTTAAACTGATCAGGCCGACATATCCCTGGATACAATGAACAATCTAGCATGGCCAATCTACCTATCCTGCAAAACAGTGAGAGGAACCCTACGCAGATACAGGGAGAATATGCAAATTCCACACAGACAGCCACCTGAGGTTGGAATTGAACCTGGGTCCCTGGTAGTGTGAGGCAGCAGTGCTAACCACTGAGCCACCATGACAAACAAAAAAAAATACTTGCTTCTGTTTTGACTGTCTCTTCATACCAGCTATATATTCAAACCTTAGCAGTTCACCTACCTTTGTGGAACCTAGATTGATAGTTACAGCAGAGGCAGCAATGGTTTTCTCAGTTGAGTCCACAACCTGTAAAATCCCCCACAGTAGGCTTACAGAAGACACGATGGTACGCAATATAAAAAGAATTCCATTTCGTGCTTCAGACAAATACTTCTGATCCACAGTAACCACGTGCTGAAATAGGAAAGACTAAAAATGATCGATTTAATAATTAAAGACGTTTGTGCACATGTCAATACAAATTCTTATGATCATACTGTTAAAGCCCTCATTGATTTTTTAAATATTCTTTTATCAATTTTAGTTTGGAGCTATGAACTTGGAACAGACAGCCAGACATGTCTTTTGGGCTATTGGTAACAGCTTGCGTTTTAAGGAGAACAGGCTAAACAAGCTCTGTTTATTCAAGAGATCAGGCCTGGAAGTTGATTGCAGGTTGGTTTTTGATTAAAAGATTAGATTAGATTAGATTAGATGTTTAGTCACCAGGGAAGAGTATCAAGTGTTAACAGAAAAAATGGAAGTTAGCTGGAAAATGGTTCTAGAAAGTCTGGAAGAGACCTTGTGTTCAAGCACATAATAACGATTGAACGGTAACCAGCACTTTCACTGTGTTTTCTGTGAGAAAGAGTTTAACCGTTGATACACTAGCATGTAGACCTGAAAGCTCCTTGCCCAACCTCCCATGATCAGTTCTTGGAAGCTCAGAGAATAGAAAACTATGTTATAAATATTACTGAGTAACTGAAAAGGTGACCACGATTGACATCCTCAGAAAATCAACCAAGAAGCCATCATCCACACCTGTGCAACAACATATCATGAAAACCACTTAAGCAATCTGGTATCTGGAATTGATTAATCACAGAGTCTGGCACTGGTTATTCAAAAGTCTGGTTACAAGCCACTGGGGTCAATTTTGAGAATTTTTAAAGGTTTTGATTTTTACTGTGTTGTGAATAGAGATAAAAAGGCTGATTTGGTTCACCTGTCTGTTTCTGTGTCAAAACATAATTCGGGGCTTGTCCAAGATCTTGAAACACAGGCAACGTAGCTTTGAAATTGAACTTTGGCATTTAGTGTTGAGTAATCAGACACCAAGTTTGGACTCAAACTCAAGATGGCACTGGAAAGTGTTTCTGAATGTGTCAGAAGCTTCCTTGATACACTTGCACGGTATGTCTAAAGCTAAACCAGCAAAGTTAGCCAGCAAACTGGAAACAACATTGTCACGAGAAGCTAAGAACATAGCCAAAGAACAGTACAGCAGGGGAACATGCCTTGCAGCTCATGATGTCTATGCCAACCATGATGCCATTTTAAACTAACCACATCTGCCTGCAAATGGTCAATATCGCTCTATGCTTTTTCACACCTCTGTCTAAATACTTCTACTATCACTCCCTTGTAAAGAATTTATCTCTGATATCTCTTTAAAACTTTTCCCCTTTCACCGTAAAACTTTGTGATAGTATAAGGTAGGGGTGGAGGTTAGATAGACCTTAGAATTAGGGTAAAAGTTCAGCACAACATTGTTGGCTGAAGGGCCTGTACTGTGCTGTACTGTTCTATGTTCTATGCCTCCTCATGTATGACCAGCAGTCATTTCCAACTTGGGTAAAAGACTCTGAACCCGATCCATGCCTCTCATAATTTTAATCAGGTTGTGCTTCAGCTTTCAACTTAAGCAAAAATAATCCATGTTTGTCCAACCTCTAGTTATAGCTAATACAATCCAAAATCAGGCAACATCCTTGTGAACATCTTTTGCATCCTCTCCAAAACTCCACATCCTTCCTACAATATGGTGACCAGGACTGCATGCAATCCTCCAAATGTGGCCTAAATAAAGTCTTATACAGCTGCTACAGGAGTTTCCGACTTTTATACTTATGCCTCGAACGATGAGGGCAAGCCGACATCATGCCTTCTGTACTGTCTTATCCACTTACAGGAAGCTATGGACTAACCCCAAGCTACTTCTGTTCATCAATGCTCCAAAGGGTCCTGCTATTTGCTAAATACTTTTTTCTTGCATTTGATCTCCCAAAATGCTTCACAGCACACTTGTCCACTTTCCCTGTCCAACTTTCTGCTTGATCTACATCCTGCTGTATTATTTGGTAACCTTTCTCACTATTGACAACTCTATCAATTTTCATATTGCCTATAAATTTACTAAGAATACCACTACATTTTCATCCAAACCATCTATATGTAACAAACAATAGAGATCCCAGCATTGATCCTTGAAGAATACCACTAGTTACAGATCTCGAGTAGGAAAAATGTGTCCACAACTGTTTTCTATGATCAAGCCATCTTTGTATCCAACTTGACAACTCACCATCAGGGCCTTGTCAAACGCTTTAATGAAATCCATGGAGACAACACGCACTGCCCTACCCTCAACCATCTTTGTCGCTTCCTCAAAATACTCAAATTTGTGAGATGACATCCCCTGCATAAAGCCATGTTAACAATCCCTAGTAAGTCCATTCGTCATCAAATGAAAGTAAATCCTGTAAATAAGAATATTCCT
The DNA here is from genome assembly GCF_030684315.1 of Stegostoma tigrinum. Lineage (NCBI taxonomy): Eukaryota > Metazoa > Chordata > Chondrichthyes > Orectolobiformes > Stegostomatidae > Stegostoma > Stegostoma tigrinum. The sequence goes on along the minus strand of NC_081362.1, from coordinate 31,091,761 downwards.
CAATAATTTTCCTACTACTGATAGAAGGCACAGCAGTTGATAATATCCCCATTGCCCCTCTTAAACAAAAGAACATCACTGACTATTTGACAGTTTTCTGGAACCTAGCCTAAAGAAGATAAAAAGACCTCTGTCAAGATCCCAGCAATCTCCTTCCTGCCTCCTTCAGTATCCTGGAATAGATCCCAGAAGACCTGGAACTTGTGGACATTGATGCTTTTTAAGCTACCCTCAACATCTTAGATCATAGAATCCCTACAGTATGGAAACAGGCCTTCAGCTCAACAAGTCCACACCGACACTCACAGCATCCCACCCAGACCCATCACCCTGTAACCCACCCAATCTACACATTCCTGCACACTACAGGTAATTTAGCATGGCCAAATCACCTAGCCTACACATCTTTGGGTTGTGGGAGAAAACCACAGCACCCAGACAAAATCCACACAGACACAAGGACAATGTGCAAACTTCACACAGACAGTTGCCTGAGGGTGGAATTGAACCTGGGTCCCTGACGCTGTGACACAGCAGTGCTAATCACTGAGCCACCGTGCGGCCCCCCCGCTTCTTAATATCAACATGCCCCCTCCCTAATCTTACCATTATTTATGTCCTTCTCCTTGGTGAACACCAATGCAAAGTACTCATTTAAAACCCTACCTGATTCCTCTGGCTCCATGTATAAATTCCCTCCCTTTTCCTTGAATAGACCTAGCCTTTTGCTAGCTACCTTCTTACTCCTAACATATATATAGAATGCCTTGGGATTCTCTTGTTGTTAATTGTACGTAAAAAATGCCTTGGATTAATGGCTTAATCCTATTTGCCAAGGACACTTCATGACCCCTTCTATTTTGTTTAAGTTCTTCCTGCTTCCTCATACTCCCCAACGACCCTGCTTGATTTCAGTTACCTAGACCTTACGTAGCCTCCTTTTTCATTTTGACTAACTTTTCAATATCTCGCGTCATCAGGGTTCTCAAATCATACCAACCTTTTCTTTCATCTTCACAGGGACATGCTGAACTTGAACTCTGACCAATTGGCATTTAAAAGACTCCCATATTGCAGATGTGGATTTAGCATTAAACAGTCACCCATTATCTAATTCCTTAGGTGCCTGCCTAATAATGCTATAATTAGCCTTCAGCCAATTTAGAACCATCACCTGAGGAGCAGTCTTTCCTTAATTTTAGCTCTCTTAAAATTTATAGAACTATGATTACTGTTCCCAAAATGCTCCTCCACTGAAGCTTCAATCACTTGGTCAGGCTCATTCCCCAATATAATGTCTAATATGACCTCTTCCCTAGGTGGACTATCTATAACTTGTTTCGATAAATCCTCTTGAATGCACCTTCTGGGTTATCTAAACACCTGGCTCTAAGGGAATCGCAGCCAATATGGGGGAAGTGAAAATCATCCACTATTACAACTATTTGTGAAGAAGGGCCGAGACCCAAAACATCAGCTTTCCTCCTCCTCTGATGCTGCTTGGCCTGCTGTGTTCGTCCACCTCTACACCTTGTTATCTCACTATTACTACTGTTGTTTTTACATCTTTCCATGACCTGCTTTGGTATCTGTTCCCCTATTTCCTGATAGATTCAGTAATTCAATAATGATATATGGATGGTAAAATTCTGGAACCTTGGATGACAAGAAAAATTAACAGCTTAGTTAAAAAGAAAAAGAGGACTTACGTAAGATTTAGGAAACTGAATACAATCAGAGCCCACAAAGAATACCAGAAAGACCTCAAACAAGGAATTAGGAGGGCGAAAAGGGGCCAAGAAATGTCTTTAACAAACAGGACTAAGGAAAATCCCAAAGCGTTTTATACATACGAGGTGCAAGACGCTAGCTAGGGTAAGTGTAGGTATACTCAAGGACAAAGGATGGAATTTATACATGGAGCTGGAGGAAGTAGATGAGGTTTTTAATGAATACTTTGCATCAGTATTCACAAAGGAGAAGGACAGGGTGGATTTGGGGTCTTGGGAAGGTATGTTTGTTTTCTAGGACAGTTCAAAAGGAGTTGGCATTGGGTTTTTTGAAAAGCATTAAGGTAGACAAGTCCCCATGACCTGAGAGGATCTATCCCAGGATGCTGAGGAGGCAGGTCAGGAAATACAGGTGCCTTGTACAAAACCTCTGTATCCACTTCAGACACAGGACAAGTCCCAGAGGACTTGAGAACAGCCAGTACTGTTCCCTTGTTTAAGGAGGGCAACGGAGATAATCTGGGAAATTACAAGCCAATGAGCTAATCATCAGTGATAGGGAAACTATTTAGGATTAACATCCACCAACTTAGTAATGCACACTTCTACTCCTTCATCCAAATCATTTACAAAAATCACTTGTAGAAGAGGACCCAGAACTAATCCTTGTGGTCCACCGCTCATAATTGAGCACCATGTTGAATATTTTTCGTCCACTACCACCCTGTCTTCCGAAGGAATTCAAAAGTTAGGAACAATTGGGATCAATTTTAAGGGTCTTTGAAGGTTTAATTTTTATTATGTTCCAATGGCAGGGTAGAAAAACTGATTTGGTTCTGCTGGTTGTCTCCATATCATAACAATGTCTATAATGGAAACTACCTGTACAAATCCATCATGTTGGGACATCTTCTTCACCCTGATGGATGTGAGTAGAACTGTCAATTGTGAGAAGCTGTAATTCCAGGATAAATGTGGACTCAGAAATTTACATTGGAAATGTTAGAATGTATAGAATTGAAATGGGAAGTCCAACGATACTGGTTCATATTAGCAGCCTCTAATTCCACGTCACTGAAGATCAGACTTGCATTCAATGTGATACAAAACTGGTTAGTTTTAGTGCATAACATTAAGAAATGAAATTGTTCACTGTAGGAGACATAACATTTTGACTAATATATGTCCTTAAAGTTATTTAGGAGTTGGGGATATATGTTGTCAAGTTGATCGATGAATTACTGTTCATCTTAAATTTCCTTGTTTTGGTACTTCATACCTCCATTTAATAAGTGCATAATTCCAGATATGAAGACAATTTCAATTCAGTGAGACAAAGGCTAAGTGAATATATCTGGGAATTTGGTTCAAAGTGGGAATTTGGTACAGGAGAAAGAAGTGCTTTAAGTAAGTTTACAAAAAAAAGTAAAAGTATGCCAATGGGGAGTTCGGAGAAGAATGTCAGGAAGTTCTTTGGTTGGTAAGAAACTGATGTGAGGGAATGTCTTTATGCTGCTCTTTGAAAGGAAGGAGCCATACTTGGATTCAACTGAGGTAACACCAGGAATAAGGGGAAGTCAAGGCCAATTTAACAAAGTAATACAGGTAATTAAGTGGATAAAGTTAAAATAAAGGAAGTAAAAGTAAGACTATTTGGCCTGTAATGTGTGGTAAGTAATAAACCCTGTGCCCTAGGTGAGTACAAAGAACAGAAAAGTACAGCACAGGCATAGTCCCTTCTGCCCACCATGTACATACCATCTACAATGCCATTCTAAATGAATCCTATCAGTCTGTACATCGTATGTATCCCACTATCCCCTGCTTGTTCATGTTTCTGTCCAAATGCCTCTTAAATACTGCTATTGTACCTGTTTCTATCACTTCTCTGGACAGTGTGTTCCAGGCGATGGAATGAAAATTTGCTTCGTACATCTCATTTAAACTTCCTCACTCTCACCTCAAACTCTGTCGCAAAGTATTTAACACTTTGACGATGAGAAAAAGGCTCCAGCCATCCACCCTATCCATGCTTCTCATAATTTTATATACGTCTATCAGGTCACCTTTCAACCTCCAACACTTCAGTGAAAACAATCCAAGTGTGTCCAACCTCTCCTTGCAGTCATATCCAGGCAAAAGAGGGTAGTGTTAGAACTGCACATAATACTCCAAATGTGGCCTAACTAAAGTGGATCCTAATATGAAGTAAATCACTGATCCAAAATAGAAGAGTAGAATTGCTGTTAAGATCTTTCAAATTTCCAATAAGATTAAATGGTTGCATAGCATTGAAAGCTGAAATGAAATCAATAAAGATGGTATGAGCTTGGTTCCTAATCTATTCATGTGCTGATGGATTAAAAGGACTGAGAGCAGAACAAATTTATGAGGTTCATAGGAAAATTGAAAATGAGCAATATGTGGAATAAGAGGATCTAAAGATAATTTAACATAATCTGGTCAAAACATTTTATAACCTGAGATGCTGGAGCAATTAAATTAGGTTGTAGTTCATGCTGGTACTAACAACATACACAGAAAGTGAAATGATGTCCTGCAAAGGGAATTTAGGGATTTACGAGGAGGCAAGGGCATAGTGGTATTATCACTTGATTATTAATCCAGAGACCCAGGTAATATTCTGGGTAAACACAGCAAGCCAAGCAACATCAGAGGAACAGAAAAGCTGATGTTTCAGGTCTGGACCTTTCTTCTGAAGAAGGGTCCAGACCTGAAACATCAGTTTTTCTGCTCCTCTGATGCTGCTTGGTGTGCTGTGCTCATCCAGCTCTACACTCTGTTGTTATGTCAGATTCTCCAGCATGGGCAGTTCCCACACTCTCTAATATTTTGGGTACCCAGGTTACAATCCCGCCATGGCAGAAGGTGGCATGTGAATCAATACAGAAGTTTTGAAATTAAGAATGATGTACAGAATCCATTGTTGATTGTCATGGTCTGTTCACCAATGTCCCTTAGGAAAAGAAATCTGCCATCCTTACCTGTTCTGGCCTAAATGTGACTGAAGACCCAAAGCAATGAACAATTAGGGATGGGCAATAAATTCTAGCCAGTGACATCCACATCCCGTGAATGAAAACAAAAGAAGGTAAGATGTTGAGAACAAGGACCTCTGAGCTGTAATCTTGGAATTACTCCCTGTGCCACTTGCTAGTGAGGCCAGAAATAGGAAAACAATACATTCAAGGCTGAAGAGGTGAGCAAGAAGGAGCCATGAAATTTCTGACTGCAAGTCTGTGACCACTAGAGTTCTGCAAGGATAAATGTCGGGAACCTTTGTTGTTTACAATGTATGTAAATGATTGAGATTAAAATGTAGGTGGTCTAAATAGTAAGTTTGCAGATATCACAAAAATTGACGGAGCTGTGGATAGTGAGGAAGGTTGTCAAAGGATACAGCAGGAGACAGACCAGTTGGAAAGTTGGGTGGAGAAATGGCAGATGGAGTTTAATCTGGAGCAGAGTAAAGTAATGCATCTTTGGAGGTCAAATATAAGAGTATGCAGCAAATGACAGGGTTCTTAGGAGCACTGATATACAGAGGGATCTTTGGGTCCAAGTCCATAGCTCCCTGAAAGTGGTTACGCTAGTGAATAAGTTTGTAAAGATGGCATCGACATGCAATGCCATCATCAGTAGGCGCACTGAGATACAAATTAGCAAGTTATGTTACAACTGTATAAGATTTTAATTTGGACATATTTGGAGGATTGTGGGCTGTTCTGGTCACCACACTAGAGGAAGGATGTGAAGGTTTTGGAGAGAGTGAAAAACAGGCTTATCAGGACATTAAAATTGTATCAGAGATAATGGGAACTGCAGATGCTGGAGAATCCAAGATAATAAAGTGTGAAGCTGGATGAACACAACAGGCCAAGCAGCATCTCAGGAGCACAAAAGCTGACGTTTCGGGCCTAGACCCTTCATCAGAGAGGGGGATGGGGAGAGGGTTCTGGAATAAATAGGGAGAGGGGGGAAGGCGGACCGAAGATGGAGAGAAAAGAAGATAGGTGGAGAGGAGAGTATAGGTGGGGAGGTAGGGAGGGGATAGGTCAGTCCAGGGAAGACGGACAGGTCAAGAAGGTGGGATGAGGTTAGTGGGTAGGAATGGTTTCCCCGATGTAGAGGAAGCCACACCGGGTACAATGGATACAGTACATCCCATTGGCAGATGTGCAGGTGAACCTCTGCTTAATGTGGAAAGTCATCTTGGGGCCTGGGATGGGGGTGAGGGAGGAGGTGTGGGGTCAAGTGCAGCACTTCCTGCGGTTGCAGGGGAAGGTGCCGGGTGTGGTGGGGTTGGAGGGCAGTGTGGAGCGAACAAGGGAGTCATGGAGAGAATGGCCTCTCCGGAAGGCAGACAAGGGTGGGGATGGAAAAATGTCTCGGGTGGTGGGGTCGGATTGTAGATGGCGGAAGTGTTGGAGGATGATGCGTTGTATCCGGAGGTTGTTGGGGTGGTGTGTGAGAACGAGGGGGATCCTCTTTGGGCGGTTGTGGCAGGGGTGGGGTGTGAGGGATGTGTTGCAGGAAATGCGGTCAACGGTGTTCTTGACCACTGCAGGGGGATAGTTGCGGTCCTTGAAGAACTGGACATCTGGGATGTGCGGGAGTGGAATGCCTCATCCTGGGAGCAGATGGGGTGGAGGCGGAGGAATTGGGAACAGGGGATGGAATTATTGCAGGAGGGTGGGTGGGAGGAGGTGTATTCTAGGTAGCTGTGGCAGTCGGTGGGCTTGAAATGGACATCAGTTTCTAGCTGGTTACGTGAGATGGAGACTAAGGTGTTCAGGAAGGTGAGGGATGTGTTGGAGATGGCCCAGGTGAACTTGAGGTTGGGGTGGAAGGTGTTGGTGAAGTAGATGAACTGTTCGAGCTCCTCTGGGGAGCAAGAGGCGGTGCCGATACTTTCCCCCCGCAGTGGTCTAGAACGCCCTTGGCCACGTCTCCCGCATTTCCTGCAACACATCCCTCACACCCCGCCCCCGCCACAACCGCCCCAAGAGGATCCCCCTCGTTCTCACACACCACCCCACCAACCTCCGGATACAACGCACCATCCTCCGACACTTCCGCCATTTACAATCCGACCCCACCACCCAAGACATTTTTCCATCCCCACCCTTGTCTGCCTTCCGGAGAGACTATTTTCTCCGTGACTCCCTTGTTCGCGCCACACTGCCCTCCAACCCCACCACACCCGGCACCTTCCCCTGCAACCGCAGGAAGTGCTGCACTTGACCCTACACCACCTCCCTCACCCCCATCCCAGGCCCCAAGATGACTTTCCACATTAAGCAGAGGTTCACCTGCACATCTGCCAATGGGGTGTACTGTATCCATTGTACCCGGTGTGGCTTCCTCTACATCGGGGAAACCAAGCAGAGGTTTGGGGACCGCTTTACAGAACACCTCCGCTCGGTCTGCAATAAACAACGGCACCTCCCAGTCGCGAACCATTTTAACTCCCCCTCCCAATCTTTCGACGACATGTCCATCATTGGCCTCCTGTAGTGCCACAAGGATGCCACCCGAAGTTTGCAGGAACAGCAACTCGTATTCCGCTTGGGAACCTTGCAGCCCAATGGTATCAATGTGGACTTCACCAGCTTCAAAATCTCCCCTTCCCCCACCGCATCCCAAAATCAGCCCAGTTCGTCCCCTCCCCCCACTGCATCACACAACCAGCCCAGCTCATCCCCTTCCTCCACTGCATCCCAAAACCAGCCCAGCCTGTCTCTGCCTCCCTAACCTGTTCTTCCTCTCACCCATCCCTTCTTCCCACCTCAAGCCGCACCTCCATTTCCTACCTACTAACTTCATCCCACCTCCTTGACCTGTCTGTCTTCCCTGGACTGACCTATCCCCTCCCTACCTCCCCACCTATACTCTCCTCTCCACCTATCTTCTTTTCTCTCCATCTTCGGTCCGCCTTCCCCTCTCTCCCTATTTATTCCAGAACCCTCTCCCCATCCCCCTCTCTGATGAAGGGACTAGGCCCGAAACGTCAGCTTTTGTGCTCCTGAGATGCTGCTTGGCCTGCTGTGTTCATCCAGCTTCACACTTTATTATCTTATCAGGACGTTGCCTGGATTGGTGTGTATTAGCTATAACGAGAGGTCAGACAAAATTAGATAGAATCATAAAATCACAATGTCATAATCATTGAATTCAGCCCAGAGTCTGCACCAATCCTCTTAGGAACATCCCACCCAAATCCACCCCATCCCACATTTACCCTGGCTAATCCACTGTATATCGTGGACACTACAGGGTGATTTAGCATGGCTAATCCATCCAACCTGCACCTCTTTGGAGTGACAGAGGAAACTGGAGCAGAAACCCACACAGACATGGGCAGGATGTGCAAATTCCACACAGAGAGGCTGGAATTGAACCCGAGTTCCTGGCGCTGCAGGGTAACCTCTTTGCTAACCACTGTGCCACACCAGCTCACCTTTATGAGCTCACCACTATCTTCTCAAGTGCAATTAAGGCAGGTAAGAAGTGCTGACCTAACCAGCAAAATGCACATCCCATCAATGAACAATAAAAAAAGGGCTCTTCATGAACAACAGGTTGCTGGTGAGTAAGTGAGGTTTGATGGTATCAGAATGTTTCCTTATATCATCCTTCATTTGCTACAGTAACAAAGAAATCGTTTTTTTCAAACAGTACTCTGCATTATGTTGGTTTGGGGTGCGCTTAATTTCCTTCTAATAAAGTATCGGCTCCTCACATAAGTTAGTGCAAGGGAGGTAGTGGTACAGTGGTAATGGCACTGCCCTAGCAGTCCAGAACCTAATGTTATGTTATTTTGATTTGAATTCAATAAAAGTCTGGAATAAAGAGCTGCCCTAATGTCCAAAGATGTGCAGGCTAGGTGGATCGGCCATGCTAAATTGCCCGTAGTGTTCAGGGGTGTGTGGGTTACAGGGGGATGGGTCTGGGTGGGTTGCTCCAAGTCGGTGTGGACTTGTTGGGCGGAAGGGCCTGTTTCCACCCTGTAGGGAATCGAATCTAATGGCAACCATTGTTGTGAAACCCATCTTGTTCATAAATGTCCCTCAGCAAAGGAAATCTTCTGTCTTTATCCGGTTTAGTCTACGTGTAACTCCAAACCTGTAGCAATGTGGTTGATTTTAACTCCCTTTGGCAATTACAGATGGGTAATAAATGGTAGCCAGTACTGCCCATATCCTGTCAATGAATAAAGCAAATGCTCATCAGAGTGCCTAGAATGTAGTTTACCTGGATAGAAGTTAATGCAAAAATCATTTGAACTTTTAAATTACATCTAGTAGGTTCTTTTCAGGCTGGCAGAATGTCACAAGTGGTGTGCCACATGGTTTGTTGCTGGAGCCTCAACTCTTTACTATTTATATAAATTATTTGGATGAAGGGATGGTATTTAAATTTGCTGGCACAAGGCGGAAGGAAAATGAGTTGTTGAACAGGACATAAGGAGCCTACGAAGAGATATACACAGGTTAAGCGAGTGGGCACAGATCTGGCAAATGGAGTCCGACAAAGTACAGAATTTTCCATTTTGGCAATAATAAAACAAAATTGATGCAAATGGTAAGAGGTTTCCCAGTGCATGGATTACAGAAGGTTTGTATGCAGATACAGCAAGTAATCAGGAAAGTTAACAGAATGGTATGGTTTATTGTGAGATAACTGAATGCAAAGCAGTGAGATTATCCTTCACTTATACAGGGCATTGGAGAAACCACATCTGGGGTACTGTGTACAAGACTGATTGCTGTACTTACAGAAGGATGTCAATGCACTGTCAGCAGTACTTGGAATGAACAGACTGCCTTCTGAGGAAAGTACGGACAGGCTATGTCTGTATCGTCTCGAGTTCAGGGAAGTCAGAAGTGACTTAATTGAAAAATATAAGATCGGGACAGGACGAGACCTGTTTGATGTAGGAAGGATTTTCCCTCTTGTGGCAGAATCTAGAACCAGGGGTGGTAGTTTAACAATAAGAGGTTGCCCAATGAAATCAGAAATCAGGGAACTTGTTTTCTTCTCCCTCAGAGGGTTGAGTGTCTTTGGAATTCAATTGTTTTCTCTGGAGCACTGAAGACTAAGGAGTGATCTGATATTAAAAATTATGAGAGGCATTGGTAGGGTTGGCGTCACTTTGCATGGAGAGGGGAAATGTTTAAAGATGTGTGAGGCAAGATTTTTATGCAGAGGTGATAGAAGCAGAGGCCATTGCAATTGTTTAAGAGGCATTTAGACAGACACATCAAGAAGCAGGGAATAGAGGTATACGGACCTTATATTAGTTTAGAAATGGCATCATAGTCAGCACAGATTTGGCAGGCCAAAGAGTCTGCTCCTGTGCTTTGCTGTACTGTTTTACGTTCTCATTGGTTAGTAATCATGGACCAAGGTCCAGCTCCTTAGCAAATCGGACAATGATAAATTACTCTCAACAGTATGCATGTCAAGTAATTTCTGAAAGAACAGAGAGGGGAAAGAAAAAGCTGATGAACATGTTCCCCAAGAATTTTTCTGTTGATCTGATCTGGTCTCGACTGCATGCTTTTCACAGAGTTACTCATTTGAATTGTAGTTCTCCACCTCCCATTTGTTAATAGTGATGTCACTATGTCAAAAAATCATCTGGTTCACAATCAACTGAAGCCTGCTGTGGGTGTCGTAAGTTCTTTAAACGCATTACTATCAAAACAGTTAAATAATCAAGGGGCTAAATATGGGAGATACAAGATTCTTAAGGGGCTCAACAGGTTGATGCAGAGAGGTCATTTTCCCTGGTTTAAGAATGAAGCAAAAACGCTCGCCCAGTGTCTCAGCTTCATAGCTGATTGAAATCCTCAGTTCCACTTTCCGGCCTTACCTATAAAGGCTACTTGAACAATGCCCTAATTTAAATAGAGTAAGTTCTCATACGCCGATGCCATGACATCAAAATATAGGTTTAATGGAGCTTCTCTGAAATGTTTCTATGGATGAGTAACTAAATCTATAACTCACCTGGTGATATTGAATGGAGGGGTCTAACAGACAGTAGTGAATAATTGAAGTAATTCCTTCAAGGAGAGTGAGAAACATGTCTGGGGCAACACTCACTGCCATCCATGTGGGCCTTCAGAAAACCAGAAAAAATAATTTACATGTTTACTGTTGGCTACCGCTTCAAAAACACCAAGAAAAGCATTGCTAAAATTATACTAAATTCAAAGTTTGAATCAGTATCAATTATGGTGAGGTTTGTATAAAGTATGGACTTGATGGCTGTTTGGGTGTCATCTCCAATCTAACTTGTGTGTTTCAAAATTATTTATTTATAAAAAAAAACACGTTTGGAATTCTAGTAATCGATCTTAGTTTCAATCTCTGAAATTGCATTAAATAATTCAGTAACCAAGTTTTGTTCCAATAGTTATTGGACTTGAAACATTAATTTTGTTTCTCTCTCCACAAATGCTCCCACACCACTGAGTTCTTCTAGCACTTTTGTTTTTATTTCAGATCTCTGGCATCTGTAGCATTTTATATAATTGTGTTCATCTGTCTTTACCACAAACAAAAGAACTGAACACAAACTGAGTAAATCAGGTTTTTGAATAGTTAAATGTTTGAATTATTGATTGGTGCAGTCATACTCATGTCCTTGAACATAGTTCATCACTCCATTGCTTAAAGTACACCTTCTATATTTTGCACCTCCCATATACAGCCTTGCTGTGGTGAAATCATTTTCCATTGCTCAGTAAATGTTTTTTGTTAAAAGTAGGGCACATTAGTGAAATTGTAAAATATAGCAATTTGCTCACCATTTTCTCCTAGCTTTGTAGAACATTGCACAATATAAAAGCTACTGAACAACATATGTCTTTAAAGTCCTTTCATTCTTCTATTCTTAGATCATGGGAAGTCACAAATGTGGTAAAACTCAATTCACGAGATATTCAACTGGGTCTAAGATTCAAAGACTTAAAAACTCAAGCAAGGAGTCACGTAGCCATAACCTTTCCCCACTCAATACTAATTCCATTTTTTACCTGAATAAATTGGTTGATCTTCTGCTTCAAAGCTTCTTTCTAAAGTGCTCCCCATGTTCTTTGATTCTCTAAGAAACCAAATATCTGTCTATTTTAGACTTTCATACAATAAGCAATTGAGCATTCACAACCCTCTGAGATGAATAACTTCAATTATTCATCACCTTCTGTGTGAGGAAATTTCTCTTAATCTTGATCATAAATGATTGATTCCTTTTCCTCAGATCATGCGTCCATGTTCCAGATTCTCTGGCAGGGGTAAACTATCTCTTGACGCTTCAAGTTCCTTCAAAATCTTGAATACTTGAATGAAGTCACCTTTCATTCTTCTCAATTCCAGAAAATTAAGGACCAATTTTCTCAGGCTTTCATCACTGAACAACACACATCACAGGAACAAATACAGAGAACATCAGCTATACTGCCTTCAATGAAGGTATAGGCATCCTTACATGTGGATACAAAAACACAATACTGCCAGGTGTGTTCTCACCAAAGGCTTGTACAACTATTATTACAATTTATTCAGTCTCGCATTCCAATTCTCCTGCGATGAAAGGTCATAAAGGCATTAGTCTTCAAAATTGATTACTACACCTGCATGCTAACTTTGTGTTCTTGCAGAGTACAATAAATTCTCTCTGCACGTAGGCAGTTGAACAATATCTGCCTTTTAAGAAATATTTCCTATTCTTCAAATCAAAATGAAAAATGTTGCTAACTCACTTAACCTGTTGTTATCTCTTTGCAACTTTGTATCCGTCTCAGTTTATATTCCCATCAAGCTTTGTGTATCGGAAAGGAGAAATGCATAACTCTCAAACAAATTCACACTATCACACTCATTACAGCTGCCATCCTGAAAATACTCCATTTATCCCTATTCTTTGCCACTTATCCATTATGCAATCCGTCATGTCTCTGTTATCACCACATTACCATATCCTCAGGTGGCTATTTGGACCTGCAGCTCACTAACCTTATTTACCACAAGGTGGATGTGCTGGTGTTGGATTGGGCTGGACAAGATCAGAAATCACACAACACCAGATTATAGTCCAACAGGTTTATCTGAAAACACAAGCTTTCAGAGCCTCGCTTCTTCTTTAGGTGTTAGTCAGAGAGGTAGCATCAAATGCAGAATTTATAAACAACAGGTCAAAGTGTCACAGTACTGATAAGGATGTATTAAACAAAACTAAGATGTTACTGAACATTTAATCAGTTAGAAGTTTTTAATAGATTAATACGTATATGTAATTCCCCAAATTTCTTTTAAGGCACTGTCCTGACAGAACTGAAGGTTTTATCACTGTAAACAAGAGATGACATTTTAGGTCAGACAATATGCCACATTGACTGTCTATAAATCACGCTTTTTGAACAACATAAAACACATCTGAAAATACAAATTCACCACATACAGTCGTGTGCGTGTGAGAGAGAGAGAGAGAGAGACAGTGTTTGTGAGTGTGCACGTATGCATCTGTGTGAGAGAGTGTATAATGTGGTGGGGTCACCTGTAGTATAACATGAACCCAAAATCCCAGCTGAGGCTATCAGCCTCCACTTGGCAACCCTGCGTTGTTGTGTATCCCGAAGTCCGCCTTGGAGGATATTTACCCAAAGATCCAAGGCCAAATGTCCTTGACCGAATGTGTCTCTTCCGCACATACACACCCTATCTCCCACACACACACTCTCTCTAGTTTTCCCCCCCCTCCACAACCTCTCGCTCTCGCTCTCCGCACTCCCCGCTCTCACTCTCTCTCTCTCTCTCTCTCTCACACACATACGCACACACACACACACACACGTAAATCTATGGGGTTATTATGGGTTTGTATTTGCAGATGCATTCTAATTTGTTCAAAAAGCACATAATTTACAGTCAATCAGACAATGTGGAGTTTTATAAATTCCTACTTTAGAAATAAGACCAGTCTGATTCCAAACCAAAGTACAAACAGATTCTAAACAAGACCTAACATCTAACAAGCATTGTCTAAACTAAAATGTCACCTCTTCTTTACACTGATAAAACTTTTAGTTCTCTCAGGACAGTAACTTGAAAAGAATTTTGGAATTTACATATACATATTAATCAATTAAGATCTTCTAACTGATCAAAGATTTGACAGCACCTTAGATTTGTTTATACATCCTGATCAGTGATGTAACCCATTGATCTTTTACTTCTAAATTCTGTTTCTGATACTACCTCTGTGACCAACACCTGAAGGAGGAATAAGCCTCTGAAAGCTTGTGTTTTCAAATAAACCTGTTGGACTGTACCCTGGTGTCGTGTGATTTCTGACTTTATTTATCACATTCCTTGCACTGACACATTTAGATAGGTACATGAATAGGAAGGGTTTAGAGGGATATGGGCCAAATGTTGGCATTGTACATCTGATCAGTTCCTGGGGCTTTATTCAACTTTATGCGTTATAAAATGTCCAGCACCTCCTCCTCTATAATATGGACATTTTGCAAGATGTTGCTATTTATTTCCCCATGTTATATATCTTTCATATCCTTCTCTACAGAAACACTGATGCAATATACTCAGAAATAGTAAGTTGCTGGACTCATGGACTCTCAGTGCAGGGCTGGAGGAACACAGCAGGCCAGGCAGCATCAGAGGGGCAGGAAAACAGACATTTCGGGTTGGGACCCATCTTCAGAAATGGGGAGGGGGGAGGAAGCTCAGAAATAAACAGAGGAGGGGGTGGGGCTGGGGTAGGTACAAAGGGTGGCGATAGGTGAATACACGCAGTGAGTGGTAGAGATTGGTCAGTGAAGTGGGAGGGGTGCAGATAGGTGGGAGAAAAGATGGACAGGTTGTGTCAGGTCAGTGGTGGGGGGGATGAGAGGAAGCGTTGGTCATGGGATGAGGCTGGGGGTGGGGAGATTTTGAAACTGGTAAAATTTACGTTTAGGCCATTGGGCTCTAGGCTCCCGAAGTGGAATATGAAGTGCTGCTCTTCCAGTTTGCTGGTGGCGTCATTATACCACTAAAGGAGACTCAGGATAGACATGTCACCCAGTGTGTGGGAGGGGGAATTAAAACAGTTTGCAACCGGAAGGTGTTGTTGTTTGTCACGAACAGAGTGCAGATGATCTACAAAATAGTCTCTGAGCCTTCGCTTGGTCTCAGCAAGGTTGGGAAGGCCACATTGGGAGCAGCAGATACAGTAGGCCAAGTTGACAGATGTTTGGGTGAACCTATGTCTCATGTGGAAGGTTTGTATTGTGCCTTGAATGGAGGTGGGGGGGGGGGGGGCGGGGGATGTGTAGCGGCAGGTGTAACACTTCCTGCGGTTGCAGGGAAAGGTGCCAAGGGTGACAGGGTTAGCCGGGAGTGTGGAGCAGATGAGGGAGTCACGGAGAGAGTGGTCCCCACAAAAGGCAGATAGCGGCAGGGAGGGAAATATATCTTTGGCTGTGGGGTCGGATTGTAGGTGGTGGAAGTGGTGGAGAATGATACGTTGGACGTGAAGGTTGGGGAGGTGATATGTGAGGACAAGGGGGAATTCGGTCTTTATTTTTGCTGGGAGGATGGGATATGAGGGCTTGTGTGCGACAAATGCATGAATACGGCTGAGGGCATTTTTGGTCACTGGAGGGAGGGAGTTGAAATAGGAAGACATGGATGTGTGGGAGTGGAACACCACATCTGGGGAGCAGACATGGCAGAGGCAGAGGGATTGGGAGTAAGGGATCGCATTGTTGCAAGAAGGTGGGTAAGAGGAAGTGTCATCTAGGTAGGTGTGGGAGTACCCCATCTCCAGCAGTTCCACACGTAGGCAGACTTGCTGATCTTTAAAGGATCTATCCTCTCCCTTGTAACCCTTTTGTCCATAATGTGTTTGTACAATCCCTTTAGATTCTCCTTAACCCTATTTGCCAAAGCTATCTCATGTCCCTTTTTTGCCCTCCTGATTTCCCTCTTAAGAACACTCCTACTGATTATACTGTTCTCCGGATTCACTCAATCCCTGCTGTCTATACCCAACACATGTTTTCATCTTATTCTTGACCAAAACCTCAATTTCTTTAGTCATCCAACATTCCCTACACTTAAAAGCCATGCCCTTCACCCTAACAGGAACACAATGTCTCTGGACTCTCGTTATCTCATTTTTGAATGCTTCTCATTTTTTAGCCTCTCCTTTAACTTTAAACATCCACTTCAATCAATTTTGAAAGTTTTTGCCTAATACCGTCAAAATTGGCCTTCCTCCAATTTAGACCTTTAACATCTGGTCTATCATAGAATTTTTTCATAGAATCCCTACAGTATGGAAACAGGTCCTTCAACCCAAGTCTACGCTGACCCTCAGAGTATCTCTCCCGCTGACCCAGCCCCTGGCACTACAGGGAATTTAGCATGGCCATTCCACCTAGCCTGCACATCTTAGGACTGTGGGAAGAGACCGGAATACCCAGGGGAAATCCATGTAGACACTGTGAGAATGTGCAAACTCCACACAGACAGTCTCCCAAGGGTGGAATCAAACCTGGGTCCCTGGTGCTGCAAGGCAGCAGTGCTAACCATTGTGCCACCCCTGACACGTTTCCATCATTAAGGGATCTATTCTCTCCCTTGTCACTCTTTTGTCCACCATGTATTTGAATTCTCCTCTCTAATGCTCTAATGCTATGGCAGTCCCACTCTATGTTTGCAAAGTTGAGATCTCCTACCATAACCACCCTATTATTCTTACAGATAACTGAGATCTCTTTACAAATTTGTTTCTCAATTTCCTGCTGAGCATTTGGGGGTCTAGGGTACAATCCCAATAAGGTGATCATCCCTTTCTTATTTCTCAGTTTCACCCAAACAACTTCCATGGACAAACACCCAAGAATATTCTCCATAAGAAGTGAAGTAAAGCATCCCTAATCAAAAAAAACTAAATCTCCCTTGTACCCCTAAGGAGTATGGAGAAATTAGGAAGGAACTTAAATGCAGAATTAGGAAGGCTAAAACAGGCCTTGAAATGCCTTTAGCAAACAGGGTCAAGGAGAATCCCAAAGCTTTTTAGAAGAAAGAGGGTAGCAAGAGAATGAGTAGGCCCACTCAAGGCCAAATGACGCAAGTTATATGTGGAGCCACAGGAAGTGGGCAAGATCCTTAATGAGTGCATTGTTAGATCATGAAATCCCTACACTGTGGAAACAGGCCCTTCAGCCCAACAAGTCCACACTGACCCCTGCAGCATCCCACCCAAACTCATCCCCTTTAACCAACCTAAGCAACACATCCCTGAACACGATGGACAATTTAGCATGGTCAATCCACCTAGCCTGCACATCTTGGACTGTGAGAGAAAACTGGAGCACCTGGAGGAAACCCACGCAGACACAGGAACAATGTTCAAACTTCACACAGACAGTTGCCTGAGGGTGGAATTGAACCCGGGTCCCCGGCGCTGTGAGGCAGCACTGTTAACTATTGAGCCACCATAGCTGTAGGGTTATCATAGCCTTAGGAGTGGAGATTGTACTGTGTATTCGTATTCATCAAGGAGAAGGACATGACTGATGTTGAGGTCAGGGACGAGTGTGTGAATACTCTAGACAATGTCAATATATTGAAGGAGGAAGTTTTGGGTATCCTAAATTGCATTAAGGTAAACAAGTCCCCAGGGCCAAATAGGATCTATTCCCGGTTTCTGCGAGAGTTCATGGAAGAAATAACTGGGGCATTAGCAGATATCTTCACACCCTCTTTGACTTCAGGTGAGATTCCAGGACTGGAGACTAGCCAATGTTGTACCTTTGTTTATAAAGGAAGCAGGGAAAATCTAGGAAGTTATAGGCAAGTGAGTCTGATGTCTTTGGTGGGGAAGCTCTTGGAGATGATACTGACAAGATTTATGCATATTGGGAAGAAAACGCTCTAGTTAGTGACAGGCAACATGGCTATGTATAAGGAAGGCCACATCTTATCAACCTGATTGGATTTTTTGAAGAGGTAACAAAAGTAATTGATGACGGAAAGGCTGTGGATATGGACTTTAGTAAGGCATTTGATAAAGTCCCGCAAGGCAGATTGGTACCTATACTAAAATCACATGGGATTGACGTGGGCTGGCTAGATGGATACAAAACTAGCTGAGAAGTCAGAGAAGACTGAGGGTAGCAGTGGTGGGGTGTTTTTCAGAAAGGAGACCTGTAACTAGTGGTGTTCTACAGTGATCAATCTTAGGTCCTCTGTTGTTTATAGTATATATAAATGATCTGGAGGAAAATATGGGTGATCTGATTAGTAAATTTGCAGATGATACAAATATCGGTGGAGTTGCTGATAGTGCCGACGATTGGATAAGATACAACAGGATTGATAGATTAGCAATTTGGGCTCAGAAATGGCAGACAGAGTTCAAACCAGACAAAATGCAAGGGGATGCATTTTGGAGGAGCAAATTTAGGTGTGAATTATACTGCAAATGGCAAAACCCTTAGGAACATTAACATAGAAACGGATCTGTGTTTGTCAGTGCACAGTTGCCTACAAGTGGCAACAGAGGTGGCCAAGGTGATTAAGAAGGCATATTGTATGTTTGCCTTCATCGGCCAGGGCATGGAAAACAAGAGTTGGCAAACCATGTTACAGCTATATAGAACCCTTGTTAGGCCTCACTTGGAATACTGTGTGCAGTTTTGGTCGCCACACGATCTGAAGGAGGTGGAAGATTTGGAGACAGTAGAGAGGAGGTTCACCATGATGTTGCCTGATCTTGGGGTCACTGACTATGAGGAAAGGTAAAAAGCCTAGGATTGTTTTCACCAGAAAGACAGTGCCTGAGAGGAGACCTGACAGAGGTCTACAAAATTATGAGAGGCACAGATAGGATGGATAGTCAAGGCTTTTCACCAGGGTTGAAGTTTTAATTACAAGGGGTCACATTTTCAAAGGTGACAGGGGGACAGTTTAAGGGAGATGTGCAAGGGAGGTTTTTCACACAGAGTTGTAGGAGCCTGGAATGCACTGCCAGAAGAGATAGTGTAAGCAGATACGTTGGCAACATTTAAGAAGCATCTGGATTGTTACATGAATAGGGAGGGAATAAAGGGATATGGACTGAATAAGAGCAGAGAGTTTGCTTTTTAGTTTGGTTAGGGGACATGATGATTGTCACAGGCTTGGACGGCTGAAGGGCCTGTTCCTGTGCTGTACTTCTCTTTTGTTCTTGTTCTTGCCACCCACAGCCCCTCCCAACTTCTATCCATCCTACAACATCTATAATACCCTAGAACACTAAGCTGCCTGTCCTGTCTATCTCTGAGCCTTGTCGCTGCAATTGCTATGATATCCTAGACCCATGTTCCCAGCCATGCTCTGTGTTCATCTACCTAACCTGTTATGCTTCTTGAAATTGAAATAAATGCAGTTTATCAGCCCTACCTCATTTTTGTCTTTGTTCCTGCCTGCCTTGGCTGTTTGAAATGCTCCTTTTTCCAACTGTACCCATCTCAGACTGATCTCCTTGCTCACTATCTTCCTAGTTTACTACCACCACCACCAACACTCCCTCCAATGAGATGCTAGACCAGCTGCCACATTTTTCCTCAGAGCGTAGGGAGCTGAGGGACGTTAAACAGGTTTATAAAATCACGAGGTGCATAGGTAAGCTGAATAGCCATAGTCTTTGCCCCAATGTAGGGGAGCCCAAAATTAGAAGGCAAGGATTTAAGCTGAGAGGGGAAAGATTTAAAAGAGTCCTGAGGGCCAACTTTGTCACACAAAGGGTGCTGCATAAGTAGAACGACCTGCTTGAGGAAAGTGGGAGAGGAGAGTACAATTACAATATTTAAAAGACATTGCTAGGGACATGGATAGGAAAGGCTTAGAGTGATATGACCAAATGCAAGCAAATGGGACTATTTCAGTTTATGAAACCTGGGCGGCATGGATGAGTTGGGCCAAAGGATCTGTTTCCATGTTGTATGTCTCGTTGATCCAATGAAGAGCTGATTCAGGTATTAAGATACAAATTTGGTGTCATAAGACATGCATCTATACTGTATGATTCTATGATCAAAGGGAGGGAGAGATCAGAAGCAGTTGAATTGGCAGGGGCACTGAATCACATTTTCATAAGAGGAAAGATGCCTACAGGCGGTCAATTCAACTTCCAAGCACACAGACACAGGTTAATGTAAGCTAGAAATCACATTCCTTGCAGCCGCTTCACCTCTTTGCTATAAATCCATTTCCAGGCTTTGTCTTGATCTCATTGAAGCACTGAAGGAAGATTTTCTGCTGATGACTCTTCCCTTACGCCTACTGTACCCTGGCTCTGCTGCTTCCACCTCCCCCAGTCCTGTTGAACCTTAGCTCTGTTACTCCATCCTATCCCCTTGAGCTGATACTTGGTTCTGTAGATTCCTTCTCTGTGGACTTGCTGACGCCTGGCTCCTCCCCGTCCCCAGTCATGCTGAACCACAGCTCTGCTTGGTGATCAATGGGAGGCAGAGACTGAAAGCAATTTACAAGGTGGAAATCCTTTATTTAAAGGTCAGAATTCCACCAAATGACAGAAATTTCTTATCCCTGCAGGAAGGCAAACTCTTCAATGTTGATTTGGTCGTTTCTATCACTGTCTCTAAGATCACTGCACTCTCTTTGTCTCAAACCGAGCGTTCACCTTCCCCACATTCCTTAATGCAGCTTTTAGAAATCCATCATTCACTGATTTTGCTAGCATTACCCGAATCCTCAGTTAAGACACTATTTCCTCCTTTCAATTTTGTTTATTATAGAATCATAGAATCCCACCAGTGTAGATAGAGGTTATTTGGTTCGTTGAGTCTGTACTAACCCTCTGAAAAGCATCCCAGCCAGATCACCCCTCAGCACATCTCCGTAACCCTGCATTTAATGTGGTAATCCATCTAGCCTACATATCTAGCCAATACACTTAACCTGCACATCTCTGGACTGTGGGAGGAAATTGGAGCACTGGACAGACACCCACGCAAACAAGGGGTGAACGTGCAAACTCTACACAGTCACCCAAGGGTGGAACTGAATCAAGGGGTGGCATGGTGGCTCAGTGGTTAACACTGCAGCCTCACAGCACCAGGGACCCAGGTTCAATTCCAACCTTGGGTGACTGTCTGTCGGGAGTTTGCGTATTCTCCCCTTTTGTCGGCGTGGGTTTCCTTCGGGTGCTCCGGTTTTCTCCCACAGTCCAAAGATGTGCAGGCTAGGTGGATCGGCCATGCTAAATTGCCCGTAGTGTTCAGGGGTGTGTGGGTTATAGGGGGACGGGTCTGGGTGCGATGCTCCAAGGGGCGTGTGGACTTGTTGGGCTCAAGGGCCTGTTTCCAAACTGTAAGGAATCTAATCAAGTGTCTGACACTGTGGAGGCAGCAGTGCTAACCGTTGTGCCGTTGGGCCATCTGAAGATTATTAAGACCTGCAAAGTGCACAAGTGTGGCTGAATTACAGATTTACACTCTGAAAGCTTACAATAGGAAATCTATACAGACTTTTAAAAACTTGGAAACCTTATTAAGCAGTTGCACAATATAATTATAATTTTCTAACAACTATAATGCAAGCATTGCCAAACGCAAAACACAACTTATGCAACAGGAACATACAAAATTAGGAGAAGTAGGTCCCCAGCAAATTAGGCCTACTTCACTATTCAATAAGATGATGTCTAATCTGATTCTTCCACATTTCCGCCCTCACGTAACTTACACCCATTTGCATATCAAGAATCTATCTACATCTGCCTTAAAGGTACTCAGACTCTACATCCACCCTCTTGGAAAAGATTCATAACCACTTAAGAGAACTAACTTCCCCTTATCTCAGCCTTAAATGAGTGACCCTTTGTTTTAAGCAAAGACTCCTAGTTCTAGATTCTTCCACAAGAGGAAACATCATTTCCATAGTTACTCTGTCAAAACACCTCAGGATCCTATATGGTTCAATCAATTCATCTCTTAATCAATGCATACAAGCCTAGCATGTGCAACCTTCTCATAAGACAACCTGCCCATTCCATGTATTAGCTTAGTAAACCTCCTTTGAAAAATGAGACGAAGGTTGATGACTGTAAGGTACATTTACATTTTGGGTGAATTGTGTGAAAGATCTTGGTAACAATTTAAACCAGGGGCAGCCTGTCCTCAGTTTAGATTTATTCACAGTGAACCAGTACATGTATACACGTCCTAACTCAATATTCATCCCATTTGTGTCTCTATGTATTTTTAAAAGATTAATTACATTAACTCAAATTAAACCTAAAGAAACTAAATTAAAACTAACAGCTCCATAAAGGAGCTCTGAAATAAAATTAAACATTTGAAAAAAAGATTAATTTAGTTTTGGGGCAAGAAAGGCCTCAAGTATCTCTGTGGGTGCCATGTGCTCCTTTTCCTGGCCATTCAGATGTAGGCGTAACAATGGAAGAGAGGCAGACAGCTGGGCAAACAACACCCCCCCATGGCCAACTGCCTGGACCTAAAGGTGGCTACTATGGCCAGGCGCAGGAGCTGACCCACAAGGACATTTCCATCACCATTCCACCAGAGATCAGGAGTGCAGGGCTGTACTGTAACCAAAATCAAAGAGCAGCCTCTTCAAGAAAGAGGGAATGTAATCTGGTACAACATGCACATACATGGAACACAGACTCCTCAATTCTCCAAAAATTACAAATGGCCATACTGCGCAAAGAATTAACTCACTTTCATATGAAGTTCAACAATCTAACTAACTATTTCATACCACAGCCAAAGCAAACCCTATGGAAATGAGTGACTGGAGACAATGTTTTAAAATCTGTCATGTGATGCACACACTGCCAGCAAGGCTAACAATTATTACACATGCCTGAACTGAGTGGTTTGTTGGGCCATTTAAAAGCAGTTAAAAGTCAACTAAATAACAGTGGATCTGGAGTCACAGGTAGGTTAAAGCAGGTAAGGATGACATATTTCCTTTCACTGGCACCACATGCTAGGTTACTTAGAACAGTACAGCATAGGAACTGGCCCTTCAGCACATAATGTGTCTGCATTATGTCTCTGCAGACCATAATGCCATTCTAAACTATTTCTGTTTGCCTGAATGTGGTTCGTATCCCTTTATTCACTCCATGTTCATGTGTGTCAAATGGCTCTTAAACATTGTTATTGTCTCTGCTTCCAACACCTTCCCAGCATGTATTCCAGTCACCCACCATCCTGGTGTTTTAAAAAAAAACACCTTGCATATCTCCTTTAAACTTTCCACTCTACCCTTAAATCTTTCTCCTCTCACCTTGAAACTAAGGCCCAAATTCAATATTGTGAAATTCTTTAGGATGTAAGCCTAGCTCAGCAATACTAACATTAATTACAGTAACATTTAGAATTTAGAACTTTGAGAGAAAAACAACATTAACTAGAGTACACGTCAAACAAGAAAATGGTCATCTTCGAGACAGTCTGAATGCTGGATAACCTGTGAAGAACTAAGCTACAAATTCAGTTGGAAACAAGTAACAGCATATCCAGGCACCATTTCCAATGCTCAAGCAAACACATGTTTGGGATGGCACAGTGGTTAGCACTGCTGCCTCATAGTGCCAGGGACCTGGGTTCAATTCCACCCTTGGGTGACTGTCTGTATGGAGTTTGCACATTCTCCCTGTGCCTGCTTGGCTTTCCTCTGGGTGTTCCGATTTCTTCCCACAGTCCAAAGATGTGCAAGCTGGGTGGACTGGCTATGCTAAATTGCCCATAGTTGTCAGGGATGTGTAGATTAGGTGGGTTATAGGGGGATGTGTTTGGGCGGGTGCTCTGAGGGTTGGTGCGGACTTGTTGGGCTGAAGAGCTGTTCCCACACTGTAGGGATTCTATGAAATACGTGATTATGCACATTAGCAAATATGATCCAATGACAATGTGTCAGGAAAAACAGGCATACTGAATAGTAGAGACACTTTAAAATATGCATGTCACCAAATAAAGTTGGATTGAGTTGAATATTAATTCAAGCCAGAACTCGACCCAGCATCAGTAGGTCAACAAACAGAGGATGGAACTTGGTGTAAATGAGAATCACAGATTCCCTACAGAGTGAAAGCATGCCATTGGGCCCATCCAGTTCATATCAACCCTCTGAACAGCATCCCACCCAAACTTACCCTTTACCCTCTCCATGTAACTCTGCATTCTCCACAGCTACATATCCCTGTATGCTACATGCAATTTAGCATGGCCAATTTGCACATCTTTGAACTGTGGGAGGAAACCAGAGTACCCAGGGGAAATCTGCCCTGACACGGGGAGAATATGCAAACTCCACACTGCTTGAGGGTATAACTGAGCCAGGTCCCTGGTGCTGTGAGGCAACAGTGTTAATCACTGAGCCATTATGTCATCAATTAATATTCAGCCAGCAGAACTTTGCATGGCATTAAGTCTTTAGAGGAAACTAAATGCCAGCAAGAAATGCATTGGAATAGTCAAGTTTAGAGGTAACTAAGGTATGAAGGCTTCAGCTGCAGCTGAATTGAGGGCAAATTTGAGAAATGTCATAGAGGTAGAAGTAGACAATCTAACGATAGTGTAGATATGCGAACAGAATCTGATCCCAGTGTGAATAGTAATACTATGGTTGTCACCACCTGGTTCAGAATCAGACTGTTGCCAAGGATTGAGATAGAGCTGGTCTAACTACTCTACTCCTGCTTCTGTGTTTCCAGGCTCATTATCAATTTCAATGATTTCAGGTCATAATCCATTTATCTTTATACAGCAATGTTGGTAGTCATTCTTTGTTCATTTGATTAATTCCACATTCCACCCTATTCCTCAACAGCCGTAGAAAATGCTGCTGAATTTCAGCAGATGTGGCAGCATCTGTGGAGGGAGAAACAGTTCATGTTCTGCATCCAATCAGAATCTTCTTCAGGCCCTTCTCCTTTATTCTTTCCTCACCTTTGTTACCTTTTCCCTATCTCTACACATTATTAAACTTATTACATTTATAACTTGTTCCATTTCAGATGCCAGGTTACGGACACAAAATATTAGCTACTCGTCTCTCTGCCAATGCTGCCGATCTGAGTATTTCCAGACATTTCAATTTTTCTTACAGAAATTGGACTGTCTTAACTAACAATATTCTGCCCAATGAATTATGTTAATATATTCTGAAACACTGAGCTGGTGAGTTAGGTAAGTACGCTTTATAAAACATGTAGCTGCACAGGGCAACTTTTTTGACTTATGTGCTCAGCAGATGGCTTTCCAATAAGCTAGACTTAAAGAGTGTGGAATGATGAAGAAATTTAATCCAAAGCAATTAAACATAACAAAATGACTCAAGACTTTTAACAGTACATACCTATTGTTTGACATTTCAGATTCATATTTGTACTGATGGATTAGATTGTCCAAATTCCGGCAAAGTTGCAATGTCACAGCTGTTACCACTGTCCGAAGCACTTTCCCCATATATGGGAGAGTTGATGTTATCAACCCAATCCACTGAGCATTCATTTTACAGGAAAAGGGTTGATTTAATGCCTTAATTATCGCAGACATGAACATTCCCTGAGAAGTAATTGGTTGGGAGTGCAGATATTGTAATGAGGTCAATGACTGTTGTGCATGACTATTCTCTAGATCAAAGGTGACAAACTCATATCCTGCCTCACTATCCTCAGGTGCAACCATTACTTTATGCTCCAGAACAATCAGTTGCTGTACCAGCTTTAATAGCTGAGTCTGCAATGTGCTGCAATTGTCAATTTCATCCTCTGAGAAGTTGATGATACTGTCCTCAGATAGTCCTTCTTCAATGGTCATTACATTCTTCCCGGCAGTTCTGAGATAGTGCCACTTCTGAGCACTAAAGACAGAAGAAAGCAAGCAGTGGAGGACTACCTTCTGAACCTTGCATTTCAACAGCATATCAGAGATAAAGCTAGCAAAGCCTTTGGCTGAACTTTCAGTCACTTTTGCCAGCTCAGTAAAAAGTAAGGTTAGGATCTGGATGCTCACAATTTGCAAATTTCGGTTTCCAGAAAGATCCTGTTGAGACACTTTTACATGGGCTGGGTAGTAGCTCCTCATAAAGTATAAACAGAGAGAGATAATGATCTCTATGTACATTGAGCTACGAAAGGTATGGCTGGAATCAAGTGGAATGTGACTGTAGAAGTCCCTACCCATGACAGAAATGCGATGTCTGGCCATAAGATTCTGCAGTAGAGAAAGCTGTGGCGTATAGGTATTATTTACACTCGTGGTGGAAATGGCACTCACAAATCCTACTGGATTTGTTTTCAAGATGGACTCAACAGCAGACAGAGCATGTAAAGCCCTCGTGGAATCACACACTTGAAGATAGAGTAAAACATGCTGATATAAAGGATGGATATGAAATTTTGAAGTTTTCCAGATTCCTGGAGATCCAACATCACTCTCAATTTCAGAAATCTCACCTTCACCACAGCTATACCAGTTCTCCAGGTCCATGTTATCTCCAAAGGACACATTAGGTGGTTTCATTTTCTCATTCTGTGCCTTCTTTTTGTCATCATCCTTCTTTTTGTTTATTTTTATTTTGGGTTTTGCTCCAGGTGGTATAGGAAAATCTTTTAAATCAAGCTCTCTGTTAAACGGTTTCATTATCACTTTCCCTTGTTGTCCTATATGGTTACCAAGTGGATTCATCTTTATCAGTTGCACCTCTTCGGTAGAGAGATTGTTTTTAAACAAAGGATCTTCAGGTACTGAAACAGATGGTGAAGATTTGGGCCTACTTAGACTGCCAAAGATGGTTCCAATGCCAGCATCAATTGATGTGGACATACTTTCAGAACTGTTACACTTCTTCATTCCATTCAAATGACCTCTGGTACTCAGGCTTGTAGCTTCATTTTGAAAAGACCATTCGACTGGTTGCAAGTTTTCACTTGTTCCCAACATACAAGTTTCAGACTGAGCTGCAGCCTGATGGTCTGGAGATTCAAATTCGCTATTTAGTCCATTTACAACACTACTGATCAAGTGTGAAACTACTTGTTGCACTATAACATCCACTGAACATTCTGACGAAATTTGTGCATTTCTATTGGTTTTAGCACTTCCCATGCTCAACGCTTCTGCCTCATAACTGCTATTATCTCCTGTAGAGGATTGGGAACAACCAGATTCAGAACTATGAAGGACCTCTGCCTGTTGCTCCTGTTGATCAAAGTCTGACACTCCAAAGGGCAATGTTTCACTACTCGTGCTCAGCATTGATAACCTGTCACTCAGAGGGTTCACCGTAAAGCAGAAGTTCTCCATTTCTTCTGTGTCTAAATGTTTGTTAATCATTTCCCTCGGAGTTGAGTGTTTTCCAGAGTCAAACGATAGGTGTCCAAAAACTATGGGATTGTTAATAACAAAAAGGAAGTTAATTTGAAACAGCAATTTTCTCAGGCCAAGCTTCTTAGTAAGCTCTTATTTTGGTTGCTTATTTAAACATTAATCTAGGCTTCAAAATTCATCTCCAAAAAGCATGACTCCACTGACCAATTTCATTCACTTATTCCCCAGAGATTTATCTTGCAATTTGAAAATCCAAACACTGTTAATGAGAATTGCGAATGAAATCTTACCATTCTGACAATTTAGATTTAGATTTTCATGCTAATTAATTCAAATTATCATAATTAATTGAAGAAATCTGTAAAACTCAACACCTTAAAGAGGTAAGAAAACACATAATTTTGAACTGTAAAGTGTGTGGTACCCAACTGGGGAAAGTTTTCAAACATTTGAAACCACCACTTTTGCCTGCCAAGTACTTTTATTCCAAACAATTGGGATTCAATAAAAGAAAAGATATTCAAATGCTTCACAGTTTTGAGTCAGACCAGAACAGGTCAATTACAGGAAACATTAAACTTACCATTAGAGAGATATGTTCTGAGGAGACTTTAAAGCAAACATGGATTTAGTTTAAGTTATACTTCAGAACAGTTGAAATTCACACAGCATAGAAAATCAATATAATGAGAAAGTTAATTAGATGAATTCAAAACACATCAATAAAGTTACATTTTACATAAGACTGATTGAAAGAATACGCACCATCTGCACCATTAATCCCAGGCATGTAATCAATCGTATCTTCTTCAACAGGTGTATTCTTGGATTTACTTATGTGCCTTTCAATTTGCATTCGTTGAACAGAAATACGCTGGGTTTTTGGGTGGAGTAGCAACAAAAGCAGTGGCTCAAGGATCCTTGCAATGTCATGTCTCTGAATACATTGATTCAGCCAGGACTGAGCCACTGAACAAATGGAGCCATCCATGCTACTCAGGCTATCGAGCATTATTAACAGAGACCTGAACAAAGCAAATTTCACTACTGAGTTAATACTTTCGAAACCCCAAATGTTCCAGTAATCTGAAAAAAATTTTTGAATCCATTAGCACATCATAGCAAGTTGCCAGCTCTCATCAAACAGGTAGCTCTCGCAGCAAGGGATTATTCCTACTGGTGGAAAGATTGAGTATCAGAGGGCATGGGCTTCAAGTAACTGGCAAAAGAAGCAATGGTGACTTGGAAAAATTTTGGAGGCACAGTCAACCGAGGCCTTCCATAGAGAAGTGGATCATTATCTGAAAAGGAAAAGTTTGGCAGGCTATGGGGAAGAGCAGTGTAGCGGAAACAGTAAAATGCTCCTTCAGAGGACCTGTACAGATACAATGGGGGATGAATGTTCACGTTCTGTGCTGTAACCATTCTATGATTCCAATGGCATGGATTTTGGGGTCAGTGTCAAATAAAACACGTTTACAGCAGCAGTTTTGTGGAGTTTTACACAGCAATTTCTGGTAATTAGGAGTATGGTACAGCACATCACACTCTGCAAAGGATCCTGTTAACTGTGTGAATACAAAAAGCATTACTGGCTCCATCCCAGCCTCTTTAACTTGTCTGTCTCCTCTCCACCTATCTTCTCCTCTATCCACCTTCAATCGTGCTTCTCCTCTCTCCCTATTTATTTCGGAAAGCGTCTTCCCCTACCCCATTTCTGATGAAGGGTCTAGGCCCGAAACGTCAGCTTTCCTGCTCCTAAGATGCTGCTTGGCCTTCTGTGTTCATCCAGCTCCACATCTTGTTATCTCAGCGTGCCTCTGCTTCTAGATTGAAGAAATCTTCTGAGCCACACATTGCTTAAACTAAGAATCATCATAAAGAATATAATCCTTGGTAGAACCAGGGGTTTAAAAAAAAACAGGGTTCCAGGAGCAAAACACCATAAGAATCTTTACTAGACAATCCTTAACTAAACAAACACAAGCAATTGTAAATAAATAATTAATGACAACTTAATAATTCCAAACAATAAGATTCTACCTTGTTCTCAATCTAATAGACATATCCCAACTTAACCCAATTTACTATGGTTTTCACACTGATGACCTTACAAACATTCTCATATTCCAGACGGCAGTCTCTTTTTATTCTCAGTCCACCTGCACCAGACAGAATTCGGGTCTATATCACTGGCTAAGGGGTGGTCAGGACTAGGAGGAAGTGACGCTTAAAGGTTAACCTCTTATCTATGTCCCCATACGGGGACAAGCGAAAGCCTTCCAAGCAAGCACTGAGGTTGTTGCACTCCTCGCAAGAGTGGTAGCCATTAGGTAGTCACTTAATGGTCTTAACTGTTGGTGAGTCGAGAAAGCTCCCAAGGGGGTATCTCACTCAGCAATTAATTGCTGAATTTTTTTCAGACAAAACATAAACAGCATTGTTATAAATCCATAGCACAAGTTGCAGTTTCTACCTTTCTCTTTTGGATCCTTTCGTGATCGAGAAATCAAACACACTGGGGAAGGATTTTTGATTAACCTGTTCAGATCCATTTTGACAAATCCCTGGCACATAGGGAACTTGAACCTGGCCTTCTGGCCCAAAGGCAGGGACATTATCGTTGTGAAACAAGATACTCCCAAGATATCAACTTTTTTAAAAAACCTGTTCAGGTATGTTTTATCACATCTCTAGAGAAGATAAAACTTGAACACAGGCCGTCTAGCTCAGGGGTAGGGACGTTCTGCTACAAGACCCCAATGCAAGAACCCAGTTTTTTTTAAAACCATTTCAATGACTGTTCTGTAATCAGTCCACCACTGAGTTTACTCCTCTAACATTGACTGCTCCATACTCTGTCCCACTTCTATCACTTACCAGTACGAAGATATTTTTAAGCAACTTGCTTGGATGTACTATGAAACATCTGGATAGATATGGGTCTGGAGCAGGCAGGTGGGATTAGTTTAGTTTGGGATTATGTTCTGCGTGGACTGGTTGGACTGAAGGGTCTGTTTCCTCGCTGTATGACTCGATGGCTCTATGATCTCTAGAGCAGGTAGGATTTTGAACAAAGGCTTCCAAATAAAAAAATTCATTCAGTTTGAGTTCTGCCAGAGACAGAGACACTCAGCTTGTGTTTCATGATAGATTTTTTTCAAACCAACAGGTACAACAATATATGACACACTTCTTGTGTAGGTGAGACTTGAAACTACTATGCCACAATAGCCTTGACCACAGGGATAGGTGGAGCTGGGACACAGACCTTCTGTCCCATAGGTCTGAAACCAGCTTTACTTTTGAAAAATCCCATCACTAAGTTAGCCAATTATCCTATGAATAAGCAACAAATTAGATCAAATGGCAAAGTAACAATAACAAAAGCGAATAGGATAAAAGGGATGCCCTAAATCAAAATAGAGTTGGAGGAGGAGATAATGCACTCTAGCCCTCATGTGCTCATTTCTGAACACAGCTTTTGATTTTTTCCATTCAAATTTCATTACACATCAATGGAACAGGTAAGACTTGAGCCAGGTCTCCAAGCTGAGAGGTAAGGTCATTAACATTCTACTACAAGGCTTTTTCTGAACCCTGGTTGTTGTTTAAAAGAAAAGTTCAGACATGTTATGACACTTTTGAAACAGGTAGGACACTACCATGGCACCACAGGAGCCCCTCCATTTATTCTGCTTTTTTTACTATCCCACAATACCCTGTAACAGTGGGGTTCCATACAGATCAGTGCTGGGGCTGGAACTGCTTACATTATATATTGGTGACTTGCAGCAAAGAAGCTAAAAAATGGTAGCTAAATTTGCAGGCAATACAAAAACAAGTGGAAAGTCAGGTTGCGAGGGTTACAAACAGTTTAAAAAGAGATATTGATAGATTAAGAAATGGGCATATAGTTAGAAAACTGAGTACAATGTGGGAAAATGTGAAGTCATTTTGGAAAGAACAACAGAACAGAATATTATTAAAATTGGGAAAAACAACAAAAGCTGTAATATAAGGGGCTTGGTGGTACTTGTGAACAAAACATAGGAAGCTAGCACACAGCTGCAGTTAAGTAATCAGGAAGATTAGAAAATGCCTTCTGAGCACATATAAAAAGAAATTCCTTCCAAGACCAGGTGGCACTAAATGTGCTGGAGTTCAATATCTCTGCCACAACATGATGGGGGTTGTCAGAATTGTCTCAGCACGGCACAGAGGAGTGTAATGCCATCTCTGAACATGTTAATTAGAAAAACTAGTTACAGTTTGTTGACATTGTGAGATAGTAAGACAGCAAAATAAAAAATGGACAGGGCTCCTGTTGTGCCATGGTAGAGTCCCTACCTCTGATCTGGTTCAAATCCTACCTGGTCCAGAAGTGCATCATAATGTGTTAACTTTTTTTTTAAAGGATGGTTCAGATCTGTTAGGGCACTCTCTGGAGCAGGTGGGACACTTTTCTTTCGCATGTAGAAATACTTCTACTACTGATTACTGTGGGGAAAAAATGGCACCCAAAAGGCCTAGTGCATGAAATCACTGTTCATAAAGTATTAAACCATTCAAATCAACATCCCAGGTTTGACCTTGCTAAATTAGATCTTGACTAAAGCAGCAGCCTTAGCCAGCACCCATGGATTTTGAAAACTTTGCTTTCTTTTCTGACCATTATCCAACATCTTATGTTGGTATGAGCTTTTGTGTTGAGATCAAAATTGGGACTCTGGCGTAACTGTAAAACAAACCATCTTGCTTTATTTGCTGCACTGACTCTCACAAAGGTCAATTTGTTTGAGGCCTAACGGTGCCTATGTCCACCCAGATGGAACAAACCTTCAGTACACTGCAAAGGTAATTATAATTATAAGAATCATAACTTGATATACTTAATTCAAACAACTTGGTGGTAAACTGCGTTATCCTTTCCATATGGGAAAAATATATGAGAAGTACATGGGAAGTGCTCACGCACCGCTCCTTATTATCAGTACATTCAAAGCACCAAAATCTTTCCATCATTTTTGTAATGGTTACAAGATGGAATTTCCCCCCATTCCCTCCATTTTGGATGCCCTCCACGCATTTTTTTCTCAATTATTCCACATATAAAAATCCTTTATCCAGGAATGTGATCAAAGCTTTATTTTGATCACTAATGAAAAAAGATGGGTTTATGAGTTTCCAAACCAAGATGTTGAAAAATCCACACAGGATGTTTTGGCCAGTAATGTCATCTTTAAAGAATCAATTTAGTCCTGAAGAGACCCTCAATACCTGTCCCCAAGGATGACAGCCTTTCAAAAAATATATATATATTAGCATAGGCATCAGGGCTGTGACAGCATTTATTGTCTATTTCTCGCTGCCCTTGAGCTGACTGGGTTACTATTCCATTTCAGACAGCAAAGCAATTAAGAGTTAACTACATTGCTGTATGTCTGGAGTCATAAGTAGGTTGGGAAAGTAAGAATTGTCATGTTTTCTTTCCCAAAGGATTAGAACTGAATGTGTATTTACGACAGTTGACAATCAATAAACAGCTACCATTTCACGAGCTTTTAATTCCATATTTTACTTTTATGGCTATCAAATTTCATCATCTGACATGTCAAATTCAAGTCCCTGTTCCCAGAACTTTAGACTGGGACTCTATGAAGAGCATCTTACATTTATTTTGCTAAGTCTGGGTTGTGTTGAGTTTTTGATGGATTTTTGATGCAAGGCCTAGCATGATTTCTCACGGTACCTTATCAAATTTCTCACATTAATTACCTAACATGCCCCTTTGGATTCCCTCTCATTTAAGTCTACACCATTTTAATAGGGCTGAAAAAATTAACACTGGCGGTGGACTGTCCAACATTCAGCTCCTAACCCCTTAAATGGAAGGCATCCTGACTCTGAACACTTTGCTTGGCTGACTGACCATGTCTAAGACCCTGGGCTGCTGCTGAAGATGGCCTCGACATACAATGGTGGGACACCCTGGATGAAGGCTATCTCACCTTGACTTGTTTGAGGTCTGCTGATAACCATGTCAATACATTAAATGGCAAGGCAAGACAGAAGTAATATAAGCCTAGTATCTCCAATTGAGGGGAACAAAGTGCAAAAAAAAAGGCAAAGCCAGCAATGGTGACGTAGTCATTCGCATCGCTGTCTCACAGCGCTGGTTCGATTCCAAGTTTGGACAAATATGCAAAGTTTGCATGTTCTCCCTTTGTCTGCTTGGGTTTCTGTCTGGTGTTCCAGTTTCCTCCCACAGTCCAAAGATGTGCAGATTAAATTGGACTTGTATGCGAGGTACGGGATTGGGGGTGTGTCTGGGTGGGATGCTCTTCGAAGGGTCGATATAGACTTAATGGGCTGAATGGACTTGACCTGCACAGTTGGGCTTCTATGATTCTAAGGCATGGAAGCTGTAAGTACTCAGAGTGTGCAAGTACTACGAAAACAAGCAAAGAGCCAGTGGTACAGCATGGTCCATTCCATGAAACGGACGCACGTTCCTAAGTGCATTGCATCCTTGCAGTCACGTTACAATGATAGTTGCTGGTGCAGCACGAGGTACAGCTTTGAAGTGCAGAAGCATCTTGTAGGAGTGTCAGAGATGCCCTACGATGTTCATTAGAAGTTGATACATTTTGGGTGCCAGTGTCCATGGATCTGGGACTCATGTGGCTGGTGCCCATGGAATATGTCCTCGGATTTTGATGCCTGTGTCCAACACAGAGGTTGTTTAGAGCAACAGATAATCTGAGTGCAAACCTGAATACTTCTGGTACCTGCTCTAATTTCCTTGTCGAGTTTCTTTGAAGTATAGTTTGTTTGCCAAAGTGCTCAAAAAGCAATAATACCCCTTAATTAGAATCTTGCCACTGCCTACTGAGAAACTCACTATGATGTTTTATAAAAGTGTAAAAAGTAGAGCAAAGTGCTCTCAATATCAAGGTGGGCCTTGTTGGACTTCTTGTCCAATTCTGCCACGCATCTCACCATCACCACACTGTTCAGAACCCAATAGGTTTCCGTCCAAGATTCAGGTTAGTGACATTACCACTGCATCATGTCTCCCCCTTGCTGACTATTTTGACAATCCACAAGCATCGCTGAATCCTTCCTTTAGTAGATATTAGGAACTCCTCACAATTATAAGGTTTATAACCGGGGGAAGGATAATTAGAATTCTTTTAGGCAAGAACTGGGTAACTAAAATTGGGAACAGATGCTGTCAGGGAAGAGCACTATTGAAATGTGTATATTGTTTAAGGAATGCATACTGTGTGTGCTTGATATGTTTGTCCCTAGCAGGCAGGGAAGATGCAGTCAAGTGAGGTCGAATGACTGGTTAAGCGGAAGAAGGATGCTTATGTAAGGTTCAGGAAACAAGGAACGAAAAATGATCTAGAGGGATACAAGTTAGCCAGGAAGGAGCTGAAGAAAGAGATCTGAAGTGCTATTAGGGGGCATGAGAACACTTTGGCATGTAGGATCAAGGAAAACTCCAAGGCTTTTTACAGGTACATGAGCAATAAGAGAATGACTGGTGAAAGGGTAGGGCCGATCAAGGATTGTAAAGGGTATATATGCACGGAGCCTAAATAGATAAAAGGTCCTTAATGAATACTTTTCTTCGGTATTCACAACTGAGAGGGTCCTAGTTGTAGAGGAGGACAGTTTGAAACAAGCTGGTAGGCTAGAGAAGGTTGATGTTAGTAAGGAAGATGTGCTAGGATATCTGACGAAGTTGAAAATAGGTAAGTCCTCTGGGCCTGATGGGATTCATCGAAGGATTCTATGGGAAACAACGGAAGAGATTGCAGGCCCCCTGGTGATATCTTTTCGTCCTCACTGTTCATGAGTACAGTGCCGGATGACTGGAGAGAGGCAAACATCATTCCCTTGTTCAAAAAGGGAACAGGGATAAACCTGGAAATTACAGGCTAGCTAGTCTGACTTCAATGGTGGACAAATTATTGGAAAGAGACAGGATTTATGATCACTTGGAAAGGCCCAGTTTGATTTGTGATAGCATGGATTTGTGAGGGGTAGATCTTGCCTCACAAACCTTATTGAATTCTTTGAAGAGGTGACCAAACATGTGGATGAAGGTAGAGCAGTGAATGTGGTATATGTGGATTTAAGTAAGGCGTTTGATAAGGTTACCCATGGTAAGCTCATGCAGAAAGGTAGGAGGCATGGGATAGGGGGAAATGTGGCAGATTGGATTCAGAATTGGCTGACCCTTAGAAGACAAAGGGTGGCAGTGGACGGAAAATATTCAATGTGGTGCACAAACAAGGATCTGTTCTGGGTCATCTTCTATTGGTGATTTTTGTAAATGATTTGGATGATGGAGTGGAAGGGTAGATTAACAGGTTTGTGGACGATATGAAGGTGGATCACATTGCGGATAGTGCGGAGGGCTGTTCTAGGTTACAAAGGGGCACTGATAGGATGAAGAGCTGGGCTGAGAAGTGGCAGATGGAGTTTAACCCTGAAAAGTGTGAGGTGATTTGTTTTGGAAGGACAAACTTGAAAGCAGAATACAGGGTTAATGGAAAGATTCTTGGCAGTGTGGAAGAGAAGAGGGAACTTGGGGTTCATGTTCATAGTTCTCTGAAAGCTGCCACCCAGGTGGATAGAGTTGTTGAGAAGGCGTTTGGTGTGTTAGCTTTCACTAATAGAGGGATCGAGTTCAAGAGCTGCGAAGTTAATCTCCAGCTATACAAAAGCCTGGTAATGCCACATCTGGAATATTGTGTTCAGTTCTGGACACCTCATTACAGGAAAGATGCGGAGGCATTGGAAAAGGTGCACAGGAGATTTACCAGGATGTTGCCTGGAATGGAGTGAAAGTCTTGTAAGGAAAGGCTGAGAGAGCTGGGGCTTTTCTCTTTAGAATGACGAACAATGAAAGGTGGCCTGATAGAGGTGAACAAAATGATCAGAGGTATAGATAAAGTGGACAGCCAGAGATTTTTTCCTAGGGTGGAGGTAACTATTATGGGGGAAGCATAGTTTTAAAGTGAGTGGAGGTAGATACAGGGGACACGTCAGAGGTAGGTCCTTTACTCAGAGAGTGGTAGGGGAGTGGGATGCATGGCCAGACAGGGTAGTGGAATCGGCCTCATTAGGGGCATTTAGGTGGCTATTAGATAGGCATATGGATGATAGTATAAGGTAGGGGTGGAGGTTAGATAGACCTTAGGATTAGGGTAAAAGTTTGGCACAATATCGTGGGCCGAAGGGCCTGTACTGTGTTGTAATGTTCTATGTTAACTCCAAGTAAATTATGAGTCCTTGCTCAAAAGTCAGTTGAGTCCACACTTAAAACATACTCTTCCTGGTTTGAGCAGCAAGTGTTTGTAATTCAACCATGGCAGGCAATGAACATATTATAAAGATGCACATGTGTTTTTCTAACTCCAAGATGAATAATATTTAAAATGTTATTACATGTAGCTTTACATGCAGCTGATATGTAGCTTTTATATTGTACCAACCTGTCAAAAGTACGATTAAAGGAGGAGGACTTGTTGATAAGAAGGTCTCGAGTAATGTGCCAAAGTACTGAAAAATTGACGTGTGCTTCCATACATATTTTCTACAATAAAAAATAACCAAATTTCAAACCAAGCATTCAGCTTTATTTGTATTCTTAATTTTTCAAACTCGGACTGGAAAAGTTTAGTTTAACTGAAAACCTTTACAAAAAAAAATGATTTGCTCTGTGAATTCAAAGCCAACTATATCTATTAGAATTCTAAGTGGGAGAAGGAATGGTCATGGATCAGATAAGATCCCAATGAATAAGTTTAACCAGCAAAATGGTTCCGCATTCCTATGAATGAAGAGACACAGGAAATCTTCCAAATCCTTCAGGTCTGAAGGAGGAAGATAAATGGGCAGACAAAAGAGTTGAAAGCAAAGTGAGACTGGCAGAAAGATAAAAGAGCTGTATGAGAAGTCTGAGTTTACAACCCAGCAATTTGGAACAAAAGCCAAGGTGTTTCATGAACAAGAACAGAAGTTGCTGGAAAAGCTCAGCAGGTCTGACAGTGTCTGTGGAGAGAAATCAGAGTTAATATTTCAGGTTGAGTGACCCTTTCTTAGAACTCTGACAATGAAATCAATAATGGTGAATAAGAGAAAAGATTGGAACGGAAATCCTGTCAGAGAGAGGAGCAGAACTCCTTCAAAATGGGCATGTCAGGAAGAGAAGTGGCAGTGAATTAAATATTAAATACAAATCGAAAGAAATGCAGATGCTGTAAATCAGAGACAAAAACAGAAATTGCTGGAAATCTCAGCAAGTCTAGCAGCATCTGTGGACAGAAATCAGAGTTAGGTCGAGTGGCCCTTCCTTGGAACTGTAACTGGTTTGTGAGCAATTCTTTTTCACTTTCTAATTAGGGCCTTTGTTAAAATTAGGTGATGAGAAATTGAAACTTTCAAATCAGGGTAAGTAATGAGTGAAAGTGAAAGCACATTGGGATGTTAATTTAAATTAATAGCTTAATAAGGAAGTGATTATAGACTGTCAAAGTAGGAATGTGGGATTTCTTTAGATCATGAATTGGTATCCAAGACTTCAAATCCGATGCCACTTTGGAACTTTCTGACATTCCACGTGTATTGAGGGACCGCATTTGTAGGAAGTGTCTTGAGTTCAAGATTTCTGAGTGTGACGGACGGACTAAATGACTGTGATACACTAGGGAATGAGAGTATATCTTGAATCATACATCCTAGTTAAGTAGTCAGGGAATAAGTTCAGAATAATAAATAGGTCGTGATTGATAAAAGTAGAAAGAGGAACAAAGAACAGAAAACTTTGGGTGTGGTGCATTTCAAAATAGATGCTGCTGGGAGTAACAATGCCAAACAGGGGTGCAATCCAGACCAGGGACCAAAATATCAAGTGAAACAGGAAATTACAAAGGCATTGCAGAATTCTGGACTCATTAATACACCACACCACTGTATTTGGACAGAAGCAGCGTGAGAGGAATTCGAACCAGGTCCGGGATTGGGAGCTCAGCACTTCACGTTCAACACAGTAGAGAGAAATGAGTCCTACTTTAACAGCTGCAACTTCACGAGTCTAATTGATTAAGAAAATAAATTCTACAATGACATGACAGGAAAATGGGGTGTTGCTTTGTTTGTGATTTTCAGAAGTATATTTTCTAGAATAAATGAAAGTCAGGGCCAATAGTAGTAAAGCAATATAAGTAAACAAAGTAGGGTAAGGGAAGTACAGTTAGAATAAGAGAATTAGTTAATAGCATTCCTGTATAATTTTCTTTTTGAAAAGGAGGAACTCAAAGGGCTTAAAAGGAAGTCATGGCAGCAGGCCTCACACCATGATAGGTTCCTCCTGTGCAATGTGGTAAAGCATGGACGTTTTCCCTAGTGGTCACATGTACAGGACGTGTCGAGCTGAAGTGACTGGCTCACTCCAATAGAGCTGGAGCAGATGAATTCAGTACGAGGCATCTGTAATGCTGACATGTTGTGGGTAGCATATTCAGAGAGTGATTAAACTGTAGGTAGTGCAGGAGTCCGTGATCATCCCCCTTTCTGATGTATACTGTTTCGGATACTATTTGGGAAGATGACTGGGCAAGAAAAAGAAATGACAGCCGACTCCAAGGCAGTATGGGTGGCCCGTTTTCACAAGACAGAAGGAGAATGAACAGAGAGCTATAGCAAGATAGGATCCAACTGCAAGGGGAACAGACTAGTGTTTCTATGACCGCAGAAGAGACTCCGGGATGTACGCAGCCTCCCTGATGCTAGGATCAAAGGTATCACTGAGTGGCTGCACTGCATTCTATAAGGGGAGGCCAAACAGACAGAGATCATGGTACACATTGGTACCAACGGCATAAGCAGAAAAAGGGATAAAATTCTGCAGGTACAATTTAGGGAGCAAAGAAGTAGATTCAAGGTAGCGTATGTGGAAATAGGAGGTTAGTCCAGACAAATGCGTGGCTGGAGAGATGGTGCAGGAGAAAGGGCTTTAGATTTCTGGGTCAGTTTTTTGGGTGCACTAAGATCTGTACACTGCAGACAGGTGGCACTTGAACCAAAATGGGATGAGCAGCCATGTGGGGAGGGTTATTAATACTATTGGGGAGGTTTTAAGCTAACTTGGCTGAGGGGTGGGATCTTGAGAGAAGGTTCAGCAGGGGTCGATGAATGGTCAAAATTCAAACAGACAACAAGCAAGTCAATAAAACATGGAAATTAGAGGCTGGTTAAGGCACAAGGGAGTTTGATAAGGTTTGATGGTGTTTATTTTAATGCAATGACTCTGACATCAAAGGCGATGAGTTGAGGGCAAAGATTTAAACATGGGGAATAGAACATAGAAAAGTACAGCGCAGTACAGGCCCTTCGGTCCACAATGTTGTGCCAGGGAATATTCCTAATCCTATAACCTAACCTACATTCCTCTCAATTCACTGCTGTTCATGTGCATGTCCAGCAGTCGCTTAAATGTCATTAATGACTCCGCTTCCACGATTACCACTGGTAAACTATTCCATACACTCACAACTCTGAGTGAAGAACCTCCCTCTGACGTCTCCTCTATACCTTCCTCCTAACACCTTAAAACTATGACCCCTCGTGGCAGTCAATCCTGCCCTGGGGAAAAGTCTCTGGCTATCGACTCTATCCATGCCTCTCATTACCTTGTACACCTCGATCAGGTCACCTCTCTTCCTCCTTCTCTCCAGAGAGAAAAGTCCGAGATCAGTCAATCTCTCCTCGTAAGTCAAGCCCTCCAGTCCAGGCAGCATCCTGGTAAACCTCCTTTGCACCGTCTCCAAAGCCTCCACATCTTTCCTATAATAGGGCGACCAGAA
This sequence comes from Stegostoma tigrinum, assembly GCF_030684315.1. Lineage (NCBI taxonomy): Eukaryota > Metazoa > Chordata > Chondrichthyes > Orectolobiformes > Stegostomatidae > Stegostoma > Stegostoma tigrinum. The sequence goes on along the minus strand of NC_081362.1, from coordinate 31,051,735 downwards.
CTGGACACAATATTCCAAGTGTGGTCTCACCAGGGTTTTGTAGAGCTGCAGCATAACCTCGCGGCTCTTAAACTCGATCCCCCTGTTAATGAAAGCCAAAACACCATATGCTTTCTTAACAACCTTATCCACCTGGGTAGCAACTTTGAGGGAGCTGCGCACTTGAACTCCAAGATCCCGCTGTTCCTCCACACTGCCGAGAATCCTGCCTTTAATCCTATATTTAACATTTAAATTCGACCTTCCAAAATGCATCACTTTGCATTTATCCAGGTTGAACTCCATCTGCCATTTCTCAGCCCAGCTCTGCATTCTGTCAATGTCTCGCTGAAGCCTGCAGTAGCCCTCCATACTATCAACAGCACCTCCAACCTTTGTGTCATCAGCAAACATACTAACCCACCCCTCAACCTCCTCATCCAAGTCATTTATAAAAACTACAAAGAGCAGAGGCCCAAGAACAGAGCCCTGCGGGACACCACTCAGCAGTGACCTCCAGGCAGAATACTTACCATCTACAACTACTCTCTGCTTCCTGTCAGCCAACCAGTTCTGAATCCACACAGCCAAATCACCCTGTATCCCATACCTCCTGACTTTATGAATGAGCCTGCCGTGGGGAACTTTATCAAATGCCTTGCTGAAGTCCATGTACACCACAACCACTGCTCGACCCTCGTCAACCTGTCTCGTGACCTCCTCAAAGAACTCAATAAGATATGTGAGGCATGAACTGGACACAATGGCAGATGGAGTTCAACCTGGATAAATGTGAAGTGATGCATTTTGGAAGGTCGAACTTAAATGGTGTAATGGTTTCACTGAGACAAGATTGAGAGGGGGCTGGATTGGCAGCTCAATATTCCAGGATACAGGGTCTTCAGGTGAGACAGGGATGGAGGTAAAAGAGGAGGAAATGTCGCAATATTAATCACAAGATCAATTACAGCAGTCAGGAGGGGTGAGGGATGACATCTTAGAAGGTTCCTCAAATTAAGCTATATGGGTTAAAAACCGAAGAGGAACAATCAATTTCTGGGAGCATACCACAGGTTCCCTAAAAGTTTAAGAGAAATAGAAAAGCAGATACGCAGGCAAATTATAGAGAAGCGCAAAAGAAATAGTGATCATAGAAGATTCTAACTTTTCTAACATTAACTGGGATAGTAATAGTGAAAAAAAGTTTAGAGTGAGCAGAATTCTTAAAATGTTCCCAGGAAACTCTTTAAGCTAGTGTGAGGAAGGTGTTACAAGAGAGTTGGTGGTCTTGAACTTAATTTTAGGCAATGAAGTGGGCAAGTGGTTGAAGAATCAGTGGGGGCTCAGGTTGCAGACAGTGATCACAGCTCTGTTTGATTCAAGATGGTTGTGGAAAAGGGCCAGAATGGGTCTGAAATCAATGTTCTAAACTAGGGGAAAGCTGATTTTAATAAGAAACAAGAATGATTTGGCCAGACTGGACTGGGAGCAGATATTCCTCGGAAAATCTATGTCATAGCTGTGGGGTGCTTTCAAGAAGGGATCAAGAAGAGCACTTATCCAACATGTTCTAAGAAAGACTAAGGATGGGAACAAAAAATCCTGTCATCCCTACATATCGAGAGACATAAAGGATTGGAGAGAGAGAAAAAGGGAGGCTTTCTTCTTTTCAATCCCAAGGAATGGGATTGACCGAGTTCTGATGAAGGGTCATTCAACCTGAATGTTGACTCTGATTTCTTTCCACAGATGCTGCCAGACCTGCTGAGCTTTTCCAGCAATTTCTGTTTAGGTTGTTATTGGATTGACTTGGTTGCTCTACAGAAATTAGGATGAGCTGAATGACCTCTTTTGATACTATAAATGATTCCGTTATTCTTGCATCTGGTATCTCTCGACTTTTACTGCAAAAAAGTGATATTTTCAAGATATCGGTGAAGTATTTATTCCTTCCAATTTGATGTTAATTGGCTTGCTTTCAATGATGCATTTGTTCCTCTGAAGTTGGTAGTAATGTTTGAGTCGATATATCAAGGTAACATTAGGTCTTTTATTTTCATATGCCAGGAACCCCATACCTTCCTCAGACATGAGCAAAGGGTGCTAGCCAATTTTTTCCCTATGCAATATAATGGATACTCTTTGGGCTAGAATAGTGCATGCACTTCCTAACCCCTATTTAGAAGCCTTCACAGTTATGTAGAATTTGGTAAAAACAGCTCAATTACCAGAGCCCAACATCACTCCATGAACAGTAAATCCTGTAGTGGTGAACACAGCATAGAAGCAACAGCTAAATAATTACTTCAGACAAGCCTAACAGTACAAATGCTCACATCTTTAAGGATATCTTCATACCTTGTCTTTATGTAAGAGCTGCTGACTAATTACATCTTCGCAAATGCTGGAAGATGGGACGAGATTATGCAGTTGATAAAACAGTTCCACACTTCTCTGATAATATTGTGGAGTTTTATCCCCCAGCTGATTCCAAAGTATCTCTGCCACTTGCTTTAATAAGGAAACAAAAATAAAAATTGACAATTATATTTTAATTTTCAATGATATATAACACAGCACGTCTTCAGACTTAATGAGTACATCTCAAATGTAGGTGGTACAGTACAATACTTTTCAAACTGCATTTAGAGTCATTGAGTTCTTAGTGCAGGGTATGCTTTTACAAATTTCAGAAAAAGGTGAACTTAGTCATTCCATCATATTGCTGCTAGCTTTGTCCTGACAGCAGTTAGTTTTTAAAAATGTATTCTTTCACTAGGTGTGGACATCATAAGCACAATCTGCATTTCTTTCCCATCACAGAGTGCCCTTCAGAAGGGGGCAGGGAACTATATTTATTTACTGAATGGTTATTTAACTAAATTTAAATTTGACCACTGCATGTACTCAAACCCATGTTGCTACAGCAATAGCCTGGGGGTCTTGATTACAAGTGCTGCAACATTATCACTGGACCACAATCTTCTAATTTGCATGCACGTCCCCAGTATTTTTATTCGGTACAAAATCTGATTATTGCATCATTAGGCATTTGTGAATGTACATCCTTAGCCTTGGAAATTTTTTCCAACCTCACAGTCACAAATCTGGATCTACTGAAGATTCTATGTCATATGTGGTCATCTCAGCCATACTAATAAGCCATTTGAGTGTCTTGAGTTTTACTGTAACCAATTTACACTGTCCCGAGCTCCTTTCTATGCTTGTAAAACCTTGTAAAGCCAGAGCACTGCATTATAATTTAAAGTGTACATTCACATCTTTCACATAAATCTTTCTCTGATAGATCCAACAGCAATCCAAGCAAATTCTTTAGATAATGCCAGATATGAATAATCAAGCTGCTTACTTTCAGGTTAAAGAGAACATACAAAAATAGTTACATTTGGTCCTGTAATTGAATGTTTAGCCTAACTTTGCGTAAAAATATATCAACAATTTGCCATTCCCCCCCAAAAACGCTTGGAGTTTTTACAAGACAATTTCCAATAGTTCTCCTTTGCATGCCAGGCTTCAGGCAGACCTTTTGCCTCACTTCCTTACAGCATTCTGCTTTAAAAACTTCCATGCTACTGCGTGTTTTAATTCTCAGTGTACACAGCCAAAAATTGGTGGCCGGTAAGGCAGCAACTGCCACTCACTTACAAATTTCATATAAAAGTATTAACCAAGGCACTAACAAATGACTAATAAAAACACAATCATCAAGTAGTATTTTGAATTAGGAAAAAGAGACAGCTGGTCCTTTGCAGAAAGTAGAAAATATTTATCTACATATGCAGAAAACTTAAAACAGAAGTGAATACTGTAAACTCTCAAGTGATAGTCAATCTCGTATAAAAGTCAGATCTCTACTTTTAGCCCAATTTAATTTTTCTCATAGCTCACATATGAATCAAGTGCAACTTCTGGCCCAAGAAAAACAAACTCTTTCTACTTACCACCTGAAGTCAAACTCACCTAAGTGCAAAGCTACTCATTCACAGAATCATACAATAGAATAGCATTGATAGTAAGGGATTTCAACTTCCCCCAACATTAATTAAAGCTAGTCAGAATCAGAGTCATACAGTTATACAGCATGGAAACAGATCCTTCAGACTAATTCGTCTTCACTGATATCCTAAACTGATCTAGTCACATTTGTCAGACTTTGGCCCATATCCCTCTAAACCCTTCATATTCATGCATGATGTATTTTAAATGCTTAACTGTACTCATCTCCACCGCCTCCTCTGGCAGCTCATTCCATACACAGCCCATCCTCTGCATGAAAATGTTGCCCCTTAGGTCCCATTTAAATCTTTCCTCTCTCAGCTTAAACCTATGCTGTCTAGTTTTGGACTCCCCTACCCTGGAAAATGATCTCAGCTATTCATTCTATCTGTGCCTCCCATAGTTTTATTGCCCTCTATAAACATCACGCCTCGGCCTCTGACATTCCAGGGGAAAAAAATCCCAAGCTATTCAGCCTTTCTCTAAAAAGTCACATAGAGGTAGTTCTCCCATAATACGACAGTTGTGTTCTTTTGTGACCTCATGTTATGGAAACTTACCAAAAACAAAATTGTGCTATAGGGAAATCACTACAGAAGATAGCCGCACCTGTACAGCAGAAATTTTGCATTACCCAAACAGCTGCCACTATTCATCAGAGATAACAAGGTGTAGAGCTGGATGAACACAGCAGGCCAAACAGCATCAGAGGAGCAGTGAGGGTGACGTTTTGGGCCTAGACCCTTCTTCAGAAGACCCTTCCACTACTGACCCTTTTTCTGAAAAAGGGTCTAGGCCCAAAACGTCAGCTTTTCTGCTCCTCTGACGCTGCTTGGCCTGCTGTGTTTATCCAGCTCTACACCTTGTTATCTCAGATTCTCCAGCATCTGCAGTTCCTACTATCTCTACTATTAATCAGACGTGTTACAGCCAATTCGCATAAACATGCATGCAGCAGAGCTACCTGTACTTCTGAATATTTAGTTCCTAGCTTTGATTTCATCATAATCATGTCTTTGAAACGACTGTAAGATTGTACAAATTAACCTCTATTTATTCTATCAAGTCATTTTCTATGTCCCAAATACCATGCGCATTTAAATCAAAGCAAAATTCTTAGAATCCATCAAGGAGAGGTTTTTAAGCCAGTATGGAGAAGTTGATAAAAGAGAGGAAGTGACCCTGGACTTAAATTTTGGTAATGAAGCCAGACACGTGGTCAAAATATTAGTGGGAGATCTTTTTGCAGGCAGTGATCGTAGCTCCATTAGATTCAAGATTGTAGTGGAAAAGGACAAAGATGGGCCTGAAATTAAATTTCTAAACTGGAGGAAGGCTGATTTTAATAAGATCAGGTATGGATTGGCCAGGAGCTGACAGATTTATCTAAAACTATGTCAGAGTTGTTGGATGCATTCAAGGAGGAATTAGGTGCCAATAAAAACAAAGGATGGTAACAAGAAATCCTGAGAGCCCTGGATAGCGAGGGATATGCGGAATTGGATAAAGAACAAAAGGGAGGTTTACGGCAGACATCAAAACAGCAAAAACCCTAGAGGAGCACTGAATGTGCAAGGGGAAACTTAAAAATTAAGTAAGAGAGCAAAATATTTCAGAGAATTTTCATAGAACCCTTTCAGTGTGGAAACAGGCCATTCAGCACAACAAGTCCATGCCACCTGCCCGACCAGCATCCCACCCAGATCCATTCCCCTGCTCCTGCATTTCCTCTGTCTAACCCACTCAATCTAAACATCCCTGGGCACTATGGGCAATTTAGCATAGCCAATCCACTAACCCTGCACATCTTTGTACTGTGGAAGGAAACTGGAGCACCTGGGGAAACCCCATGCAGACACAGGGAGAATGTGCAAATTCCACACAGACAGTCACCCAAAGCTGGAATCAAACCCAGCTCCCTGGCACTATGAGGCAGTAGTGCTAACCACTGAGCCACCGTGCTGCCTAATCTACACATCCCTGAATATCTGGCATGCTTAAAATAAGAAAAATCTCCAGGGCTGGATAAAATGTATCCCAGAGCTGTTCCATGAGGCAAGGGCAATAGCATAGGCACTAACAATAATTTTCCAATTCCTCTCTGGCTGTAGGGAAATTCAGGACAGCCAATGTAGTACCGTTATTGATGAAGGAAGCAAAGGATAAAAAAGGAAACTACAAGCCAGTCTAACCTTCACACCTGACCAGTTTGAAGCAGTAACCAGATATGTAGATGAGGGAAATGCATTCATTTTCAGCAAGGCTCTGGATAGGACAGAGTGATAGCAAAGGTAAGAACTCATAGAATCCAATTAAATTTGGCTACTCGGATCTAAAATTGGCAGACAGCAGAAAGTGATGATGCAGGGCAGTTTTGTGACTAAGTCTATACCAGAGTGGTCCCACAGGGATTAGTTTTGGAGCCCTTGCAGTTTGTGGCACGGAGGTTATTGACGGACTGGTCAGATGGGTTGATCCGTGGTAAATAGAATTCAATCCATGATGTACATGGGCTAGATAAACTAGACAAGGGAATATATATATAAAGTTGCACCTTGGAGATTGCCAAGGATCAGAGGGGCCATCTTGTTCATGTCAACAGTGCCTTAATGCAGTACGGCTGGTAGATAAAAAGATAAAGGCTGTTAGTGGGATATTTGCCTTTATTAGCTGAGACATAGAGCTCAAGGAGCAGGGAAGTTATGCTGGAATTGTATAAAAAATGGTTTGGCCACAGCTAGAACACTATCTGCAGTTCTGGAATCCACATTATTGGGGTAATGGGACTGGAAAGGGTGCAGAAGAGACTTATCAGGCTGTTGCCTGGACTGCAGACTTTCAGTTTTTTTTCTTAATTCATTCATGCAACATGGGAAATGGGCATCATTCCCTGGCCAGCATTTATTGTCTGTCTCTAGTTGCTCTTGAGAAGTTGGTGGTGAGCTGTCTTCTTGAACTGCTGTAGTCCACTGTCTGTAGGTTGGCCTACAATGCCTTTAGGGAGAAAATTTCAGGATTTTGACCCAGTGACAGTGAAGGAATAACGATGCATTTCCAAGTCAGGATAGTTATTGGCTTGGAGTGAAACTTGCAGGAGGTAGTGTTCCCATGTATCTGCTGCCCCTGTCCTTCTAGACGAAAGTTGTCACGGGTTACAAGGTGATATTAAAGGATCTTTAGAGAACTTCTGCAATACATCTTGCAGATTGTATACACTGCTGCTATTGAGCATTGGTGGTGGAAGGAGTGGATGTTTGTGGATGCGGTGCCAACAAGTCAGCTGCTTTGTGCTGGATGATGTCAAGATTGTTGATTGTTGTTAGAGCTGTGCCCCTCCAGGCAAGTGGGGAGTATTCAGTAAACAGGCTTTGAGGACTTAGGAGGTAAGTTACTTGCTGTAGTATTCCTGGCCTGGAATCTGCTCTTGTAGCCACTGTGTTTATGTGGTGAGTCCAACTGAATTACTGGTCAACAGTAACCCTAGGATGTTGACAGTGAGAGATTCAGTAATGGAAACACGATTCGGGGGCAGCACGGTGACTCAGTGGTTAGCACTACGGCCTCACAGCACGAGGGACCCGGGTTCGAATCCAGCCTCCGGTAACTGTCTGTGTGGAGTTTGCACATTCTCCCCGTATCTGCGTGGGTTTTCTCTGGGTGCTCCGGTTTCCTCCCACAGTCCAAAGACATGCAGGCTAGGTGGATCGGCCATACTAAATTGCCAGTAGTGTTCGGGGTGTATGGGTTATAGGGGGATGGGTTTGGGTGGGATGCTTCAAGGGGCAGTGTGGATTTGTTGGGCTGAAGGGGCTGCTTCCACACTGTAGGGAATTTAATCTAATGTCAAGGGACAGTGGTTAGAATGACTCTTGTTGGAGATGGTTATTGCCTAGAATTTGTGTGGTATGAATGCAACTTGCCACTTGTCAGCGCAAGCCTGGATATTGTCCACCCTGCTTCAGTATCTGAGGAGATGCAAATAGTGATGAACACTGTGCAATCATTAGCAAACATCTCCACTGCCAACCTTACAATGGAGCATTGTTGAAGCAGCTGAAGTTAGATGGGCCTCGGACACTACCCTGAGGAACTCCTGCAGATATGCCCTAGAGCTGAGACGACTAACCTCCAACAATCACAGCGATCTTCCCACATGCCAGGTATGAATCCAACCAGTGGAGAGTTTGCTCCATGGTACCAATTCATTCCTGCTTTGCTAGGGCTCCTCAATACCACACTTGGTTAAATGTGGTCTTGATGTCAAGGGGTGTCACTCTCACCTCACATCTAGGATTTAGCTGTTTTGTCCATGTTTGAACAAAGGGTGTAAAGAGGTCATGAAATGAGCAGCCCTCGCAAAATAGCAACAGTGGTTAGCACTGCTGCCTCACGGCACCAAGGACCCAGGCTTGATTCCAGTCTTGGGTAGGTGCTTGTGTGGAGTTTGCACATTCTCCTCATGTCTGCAAGGGTTTCCTCTGGGCGCTCCAGATTCCTCCACCATCCAAAGACATGCAGGTTGGCTGTTTTGGCTGTGTTGAAAACATGCAGGGTTACAAGGATTGGATGGGAGGGTGGATCTGGGTGCTCTTCAGAGGGTTGGTGTAGACCCGATGGGCTGAATAGCCTTTTTTTGCACTGTTAGGATTCTGTGAAACCCAAACCAGGCACCAGTGAGCAGGCTATTGCTGAGCAGGTGCTGCTTCATTGCACTGCTGGTAACACCTTTCATCTTAAAATGGCCTTTTCCAAAATGGCAGTGCAGTATGGCTCCTCAGCTGGGTCTCATCTGCTCCATCTGTTTATTTTCTTTCTTTTCCTCTCTTTTGTGCTTTTTTCTTCCTTCTTTCTTCTTGATGACATCCTGAACTCCCAGCCTCAGCAAGGACCTTGGCGCTGGCAGGGACACAGCATGGTGATCTCTTGGCCCGTGGTGTCTGCCTTTCAGCCTAGTGCACTCATCTCCTGGTGGCCTGGTGTGGCGGTCTCTTTGCCCTGCACGGCCTCAGCATGGACCTCCAGCCTTAACATGATTCTAGAGCAGTTCCGCAATCTTGCAATGAAGCCTGGGGCAGTCGGGAGTCAAGAGCTAATGCCGACTACAAGCTAGGTGCTGGCATGAACGGGGTTGGAAGAATTGTTATTCTGAACTTTTTATTTCTTTATTTTTCTGAGTCTTTTCCCCCTAAGAACCTGTACTTAAGAATCTGCACCGAAGCACCTTTGACCCTAAGATGGCACTGTAAGTGGCAACTTGTAAACTTTTCACTGTACCCAAATGAGTACACGTGACAATGAAGTTAATTCTAACTCTAAGAACAGAGATTGGATTGACTGGGGTTGTTTTTCTTGGAGCAAAGGAGATTTGCAAAGTGGGGAGATGTCATGATTGAGGTGTATAAAATTACGAAGGCCCTAGATAGGGTTGACAGGAAGAAACTTTTTCCCTTGGTGGAAGGATCAATGAGAGCGCAGATTTAAGTTAAGGGACAGAAGGTTTAGAGCGGACGTTAAGAAGAAACGTTTTCACCCACGGTGGGAGGGGGGGGTAGGAATTTGGAACTCACCACATTTAAGGGTGGTAGAAGCAGAAACCTTCAAATCTTTTAAGAAGTATTTAGATTTATGTTGCAAGGCCAGGCACACAAGTCTATGGGCCAAGTGCTGGGAATGGTTTTATAATGGTTGGGTGGTTGTTTTTGACCCAATGATTTAAAAGGGCTTTTTATGTGCTGTAGACTTACATGACTCCATTGAAGGCAGCTGCTCCATGTGTCAGCACATGTAAACATGCACTGTCAAGGTTACCAACTCAGTTGTGACTGCTACGTTGCCACCAGTCCCACATTCTAATATAACAACATGCAATCAAGAAGGAACATCAAATATACAGTCCGGATGGAACTTAAAGTTGTTGTGATTTCAAAGCAGACAAGTAATTGCATAGCAGCCGGAATGTTTAAGTTATTGAAGGAAAACGTTAGAGGAAGCTCTCTAAACAGCTTACGCAAATGTCTAAAAATAAACATGCAAACAGAGGCATGTGGCCACAACAGGGAAATGAAGTCAATGAATATTGCCAAAACAGGCTCATCTTCTCATGGATCTATCAGAATCTTTGCCCTGAAACAATCAGGAATATTGTGCATTGTAGATTTTAAACTCAGGCCTAAATGGATTACTAAATTTATGGAGTAAAACAATTTTATATTGCAACAAAAGTCCAGGATTTCATGGGATCTCCCACTGGAATTTGATGACAAGTTAAATAGCAAAACCATGGGAAAGTATGGACTTAACCCCCTACTTGTGTAAGTTACACCCTACTTTTTGGCTTAACATTTGGTCTCAGGCTTTTACACGAGTATGTAGCGTACTTAAATAGTAATCACAGAAATACTGAAAATAATCAGACTCTCTGACAGAATCTTGACAAGAGGAACAGAGTCAATGTTTCAGGTTTAGAGATAATGTTTCAGGTTGTAACCTTTCACCAGAACCAGTCTTCCCTTGTACTCACCTTGAAAAATTCAGTTTTTTGAGTGATATAGATGAGATTTCCTTGTGTAACTGGTGGCATGATGACAACAGCCACTGTTCCCTGGCTCGGACTTCTGGGCTGTGCAGACTCAAGGTTGTTCAGGTTTTCTCCACTAACAGCAGCAACCGACTGAGTTAGACCAACTAAGTCAAGTACCAATGAAATGGCAACACTCTGAATGCTGAAATCACTGGCAAAACAGCAGGCAGTCATGAGGGTCTGGAGCCAGACTGGGGGCTTTACCTGATCAAAATCTAAAGAAATCAAAATGAAACTTCAAGTTTACTAACGAAACCTTAAATGAACAATCCAAAAGCTGCAAACTAGCACTGCAAATTACTGTCACATATATTGAAGTAGTCATAAACAAAATATAACAAGCAATTAAAGTTATTCTTGCTCACTTACAACTATCTACGTAACAGTAAAAGCCTATCCCTTCCGCACAGATATGGTGTGCAATGGATAAGATAGATCTTATTTACAAAAACTGCTGTTCAGCATGCAATATCAGAAAATAACTTATAAGAACAGCCCAATGAGCCTGTTCCACTAATCAATTAAATCTCCTTAGATGAACCTGTCTAATAAAAGAATCTTAGTTAGAAATAATTATACTTCAGGGTCAAAATGCTGAAGCTTCAACAGTGTATTTCTAACTTGAAGCTAATAGAATGACAGACCAATACTTAGTACAATATTTAGTACATGATTGCAGTGCAACAATGAATGTGGTACCCTAGAATATATATCCATGTAACAATTAGTTCCTATATCTTTACATCTTTGTCACATGGATATATAATCTAGGATACCACATTCATTGTCGCACTGCAATCATGTACTAAATAGCAATGTATTGGTCTAACATTCTATTAGCCTCAAGTTAGAAATACACAGTTGAGGCTTCGGCATTTTGACCCTGAAGTATAATTACTTCGAACTAAGATTCTTTTATTAGACAGGTTCATCTAAGGAGATTTACAAATAATATAACACTGTTTTCTCTTACCACCACAGCTATATGGTGAAGAAAGTTCCAGGCTTCGATTTCCTTCACCATGAATGGAGCTGTACTAATTTTAAGATCATATCATAATATTTTCAATTGCCACTTGGAATTTTAACTCTCCGATACCCTTTAACTCTAAGATACCCTCCAATATTTTGAGTGGCACTACCAGCATGTTATTGAGACAAACTTCAGATTTAATATCTCAAAACTGGACATCCATGAGGTGCTGTGAGCCATTAGCAGCAGTACTCTGATTAACCATAATATGTAACCTCGTGGCCTGACATATCCCCATTCTATCATTACCATCAAGGTGGGAGATCAACCCTGGTTAAATAAAGAGTGTAGTAGCAGCACCAAAGAAACCTAAAAATGGTGAAATTACAACACTTATGTGGCAAACAGTGTGCATTGGATATGGCTAAGACATTCCACAACTATCAGGTCAGATCTAAATTCAGCAGCGGTACCATAGCCAGTTGTGTAATCAAAAAAAAATAAAAAAAACTAATAGGGGCAGAGGCTCCACAAATATTATCTCAGCACATCAGTGCAAAAGAGGAGGCTCAAATACTTGCATTCATCTTCAACCAGAAGTGCATGGTGAATGATCCATCTCGGCGTCCTCCTGAGGTGCTCAGAATCCCAGACGCCAGTGTTCCACCAACTCAATTTACTCCACGTTATAGCAAGAAATGGCAGAAGGGACTGCAAAGGCTATGGGTCCTGGCAACATTACACCAATTTACTGAAGAATTGTGCTCAAGAGTCACTCATGCAACTCCCCTGCTGTTCCAATATAGCCAAAACACTGAGATTTGCCCATAATGTGGAAAATTGCCCTGGTTTGCCATGTACACATGCAGGAAAAATTCAACCTGGCATATTACCACCCCGTCATTCCATTCTGTATCAGCAAAGTGACAGAAAGGGTCAACAACAGAGGTATCAAGTGGCACCTCAAAGGAATAACCTGTTCACTAATATTCAATTGGATCCTACAATGCCACAAAGCTCCTGACCTCATTATGACCTTGGTTCAAGAATGGACAAATTACCAGAACTCCAGAGGCGTGATGACAGGAACTGTCTTTGACATCAAGACTAAATTTACGAACTGTGGCATCAAGGAGCCCTAGCTATAACTATTGGAAATTAAAAGGAAAAACATCTGCTTGGTGGAGTTGTACCAAGCATAAAGGAAGATTGGAATGGTTGTTGGAGGTCATTCATCTGTTCCCCAGGACACTAGTAAAAGAGTTTCTCAGGGTACTGTCCTAGCCCCAACCATCTTCAGCAGTTTCATCAATGGCCTTCCTTCCAGTATAAGTTCAGAAATGGAGTTGTTTGCCGATGATCGAATAATGTTCATCAACATTTACAATACTTCAACTGCACAAGCAAGCTCTGTCAATATGCAGCCTTGAACAATATCCAGACTTGCGTTGATAAGTAGAAAGTAACTACAACACCACACAAATGCCAGGCAATGGTCACTTCCAACAAAAGAATCTAATCATTACCCTTGGACATTGAATGATATTACCGGATTGAATCCCCCACTGTCAACATCCTGAGGCTTACTAATATCGAGAAACTTAAGAGATCCAGGTACATAAATATAGTAGCTACAAGAGCAAATCAGAGGCTAGGAATTTTGTGAGATACTCACCTTCCATATCCCTGATCCTGTTCACTATCTAAAAGGCACAAGTCAGGAGTATCACTGTCAGGTGGATCACTGATCCACTTGCCTGGATGACTATGGCACCAACACCACTCAAGAAGGTTTGATACTTTCCAGAATAAAACAATCCACTCGTGTGGCATCCCAATCCACCACCTCCAATATTCATTCACTTCAGCACTGACATACAATGGCAGCAGCATACAGCAATTATAAGATGCGCAGCAGGAACTCACTAGGGCTGCTCTGACAGCATCTTCCTGTGTTCTGTACCACCTAGAGGGAAAAGGGCAGAAGGTATGTAGGAACACCACCACCAGCTGCACAAAAAAACCTCCAAGTCACATAAGATACTGACCTGGAAGCATATTGTTGTGCGAAGACAGAAATTGTTGGCAAAACTCAGCAGGTTTGGCAGGATTTCTGTGGAGAAAACGAAGTGAATGTTTTGAGTTTAGTGATTCATCAGAATTAATAGCAGCTGGGGAAAAGTGCAATTTATGCTGAAGGCAGGGTGAGGGAAGTGAATGGATAGCTGGAGACGCCCAAAAAGAGAGATATAAAAGGGGTAGGGATTCGAAGGAATCATTGAACAAAGAACAAAGAAAATTACAGCACAGGAACAGGCCTTTAGCCCTCCAAGCCTGCGCTTATCCAGATCCTCTCTCGAAACCTGTCGCCTATTTTCCAAGGATTTGTATCCCTCTGCTCCCTGCCCATTTGTGTATCTGTGTAGATACATCATAAAGGACTCTATTGTGCCCGCTTCTACCTCCCTCCCTGGCAACACGTTCCAGGCACCCTCTGCATAAAGAACTTTCCACGCATATCTCCTTTAAACTTCTCCCGTCTCACCTTGAAATCGTGACCTCAAGTAATTGAGTCCCCAACTCTGGTGGAAAGCTTCTTGTTATCCATCCTGTCTATACCTCTCACGATTCTGTAGACCTCAATCAGGTCCCCCCTCAACCTCTGTCTTTCTAATGTAAATAATCCTAATCTACTCAACCTCTTTTCATAGCTAGTGCCCTCCATACCAGGAAACAGCCTGGTGAACATCCTCTGCACCCTCTCCAAAGCATCCACATCCTTTGGGTAATGTGGTGACTAGAACTGTACACAGTATTCCAAATATGGTCGAACCAAAGTCCTACACAACTGTAACATGACCTGCCAACTCTTGAACTCAGTACCCCAACTGATGAATAGAAGCATGCAGCGTGCCTTCTTGCCCACTCTACCGACTTGTGTTGCCACCTCCAGGGTACAACGGACCTGAACACCCAGATCTTTCTGTGCATCAATTTTCCCCAGGGCTTTTCCATTTATCGTATAGTTCGCTCTCGAATTGGATCTTCCAAAATGCATCACCTCACATTTGCCTGAATTGAATTCCATCTGCCATTTCTCCGCCCGACTCTCCAATCTATCTATATTCTGCTGTATTCTCCGACGGTCCCCTTCACTGATACTCCACCAATCTTAGTGTCATCTGCAAACTTGCTAATCAGACCATAAATACCTTCTTCCAGATCATTTATGTACATCACAAACAACAGTGGTCCCAACATGGGGAACACCACTGGTCATAGTTCTCCATTTTGAGAAAATCCCTTCCACTACAACTCTCTGTCTCCAGTTGTCCAGCCAGGTCTCTATCCATCTAGCTAGTACACCCTGCGACCCCATGTGACTTCACTTTCTCCATCAGCCGATCATGGGGAACTTTATCAAACGCCTTACTGAAGTCCATGTATATGACATCCATAGCCCTTCCCTCATCCATCAACTTTGTCACTTCCTCAAAGAGTTCTATTAAGTTGGTAAAAACATGACCTCCCCTGCACAAAACCATTCTCCCTATCATTAATAAGCCCATTTTCTTCCAAATGTAAATAGATCCTATCCCTCACAGTATCTTCTCCAGCCACCTCCCCACCACTGACGTCAGGCTCACTGGTCTATAATTTCCTGGATTATCCTTACTACCCTTCTTAAACAAGGCAACAACATTAGCAATTCTCCAGTCCTTCGGGATCTCACCTGTGCTCAAGGATGCTGCAAAGATATCTGTTTAGGCTCCAGCCATTTCCTCTCTCGCTTCCCTCAGTAACCTGGGATAGATCTCATCCGGACCTGGGGACTTTTCCACCCTAATGCCTTTTAAAATCCCTGACACTTCCCCCCCTCCTTATGCTGACTTGACCTAGAGTAATCAAACATCTAACCTTAACCTCAACATCTGTCATGTCCCTCTCCTCAGTAAATACTGATGCAAAGTACTCATTAAGAATCTCACTCATTTTTTCCGACTCCTTGCATAACTTCCCTCCTTTGTCCTTGAGTGGGCCAACCCTTTGTTTAGTTACGCTCTTACTCCTTACGTATGAATAAAAGGCTTTGGGATTTTCCTTAACCCTGTTTACTAGTTCAACTGCCAGCCATTTTGCAGGCAGAAAGTATTTGATGGAGAGTTATTATTGGGGAATGCACATTTTCAATCAGTGGTGGACAACTGTAGTGCTTCATCTAATCCGGAACTGACAGATATCTTTCTTCCCTCTTTTGCCACAGGTGAGGTCCCAAAAGACTGGAGATTAGTCGATGCTGTCCCATTGTTTAAGAGGGGTAGCAGGGATAATCCTGGAAGTTACAGACCTGTGAGTATCACATCACTAACAGTGAAATTGTTATAGAAGATTCTCACGGTCAAGATCTATATGCATCTAGAAGCAAATGGGCTTATTAACAAAAGGCATAATGGTTTTGTGCAAGGGAAGTTGCCTCACTAACTTGATTGAATTGAAGATGATTGATGAGGGAAAAGCGGTTGATGTTGTCTCCATGGACTTCAGTGAAATTTTTGACGAAGTCCCTCATGGCAGACTTGTACAAAAGGTGAAGTCACATGCTGTCAGGGGTGAGCTGGCAAGATGGATACTGAGCTGGCTTAATCATAGGAAGCAGAGGGTAACAGTGGAAGAATGTTTCTGGACTAAAGGATTGTGACTAGTGGTGTTTTATAGCTGGTCTACATAAATGATTTGGAGGAAAATGTAGCTAGTCTACTTAGTAAGTTTGCAGATGATACAAAGATTGGTGGAGTTGTGGATAGTGCAGATGATTGTCAGAGAATACAGCAGGATATAGATCAGTTGGAGGATGGCCAGAAAAATGACAGATGGAGCTTAATCTGGACAAATGTGAGGTGAAGCATTTTGGAGGGTCAAGAACAGGTAGAAATTATACAGTGAATGGCAGAACCCTTAGCAGTATTGATATGCAGAAGATCTGGGTCTACAGATCACCGAAGGTGGCACCGCAGGTAGGTAAGTATGTAAAAAAAGGCTTATGGCATGCTCACCTTTAATGGAAGGGGCATTGAGTGTAAGGATAGACAAATAATGCTACAGCTTCACAGAACCTTTTGGCCACACTTGGAATGGTGCATACAGTTCTGGTCACCACACTACCAGAAGGATGAGGATGCTTTGGAGAGCATACCAAAAAGATTTACCAGGATTTTGCCTCGTATGGGTGATTTTAGCCATGAAGAAAGGTTGGGTAGATTGTGTTTGTTTTCACTGGAATACATGAGATTGAGGGTTGACCTGATAAACTTATAAGATTGCGAATAGCATGGATAGAGTGAGAAGTATGAGGCTTTTTCCCAGGGTAGAGGTATCAATTACTCAGGGACAATTTTTGAGGCCATTTTTCATACAAAGGGTGGTGAGTACCCAAACACGTTGCCAGAGGAGGTGGTGGAAGCAGACACGAAAGCAGCATTCAAGAGCACTTGGTTGAATACATGAATAGGAAGGGAACAGGGGATACAAGTCCTGTAAGTGAAGACAGTTTTAGTATGGAAGGGAAAATTGTGTTCAATGCAGGTTTGGAGGGCTGAAGAACCTGTTCCTGTGCTGTATTATTCTTTTGCCTATTATACTCACTAGCTTGATTTGGGGTTCAGCAGAAATATTAGAAGTCTGGAGATTACTATCTCCATTACGTTCATCCAAATTCTTCGATTCATTTTCTGTGGGCTTAGGAATATTTGTTCTTTGATCCTAAATTTATATGATTGTAAATATTGTTTTGAACTGCAATGAGACCAGAGTCAGTTGAGGTAAGGGAACCTTTAACTTCATTTAAGAAACATCATACTGCACCTTCATCCTGCAATAAGCATGTGACAAAGCAAGAACATGTGAGATTGAATCATTTCCTATGATGATGTAGATTGTCACATATTAGGACTTCACAGACTGTAAATGTGTTTGCAACACATTTAGGTCATGAAGAAAAGCACCTGCCATTTTGGAGAGGGAAAGGCAAAGGGAGAGGGGCACAAATTGGACTTCCCAGACTGTTACATTGCAACTCTATATAAACAATAAATTAAGTTTAGATGTAATCTGTGTTAGAAACAAAATCCTAAATGAAACATCCTAATTGATCCAATAAAGGAATTTTAATAATAAAAGACCCCCACAATTCTTGGCATCGCCTTCAACTTTCTTTTTTACAGTTGCTCTAGGGATGTGTGCAAGTAGTGATGGACATATGGGATATAGTGTCATTAATAAAGCATTTAACAAGCAATAATCCCTGTGAGAAACCTGACTCTCTGCCCAGCAGAAGCAAAAAAAAACATTGGTCCCAATATCTTTTTCTGAAGAAGGGTCCTGACCCAAAATGTCAACTTTCCTGCTCCTCTGATGCTGCCTAGTTTGCTGTGTTCCTCCAGCTCCACACTGCATTGGCCCAATGGATAAGGTGACTGCTGTCCTAAGGCAGGGATTGGGGGCTCATGTCCCGTCTGAGGTGCATTGAGTTCTGCTGTGAAATGCTGCTTGTGTTTTTGAGGGCCACACAAGTGGCTCAGTGGTTAGTACTGCTGCCTCACAGCGCCAGGAACCTGGGTTCGATTCCACCCACGGGTGACTGTCTGTGTGGAGTTTGCACATTCTCCCTGTGTCTGTGTGGGTTTTCTCCGAGTGCTCCAATTTTGTCCCACAGTCCAAAGATGTGCAGGCTAGGTGGACTGGCCGTGCTAAATTTCCCGTAGTGTTTAGGGATGTGTAGATTAAAGTGGGTTATAGGGGAATGTGTCTGGGTGGGGGGAGAAGAGGGATGCTTTGATGATCGTTGTGTACTTGTGGGGCCAAAGGGCCTATTTCCACACTGTAGGGGTTCTATGATTCTAATATCAAGATAGGGTTCGCCAGACTATTCATGCAATTCCGCCACAAAACCTGTCATAGCCCATGTCATTCAGGCTCCCATAAGACTCCACCCATAATGTACTTGCAAATGGAACAATATATAAAGTCAGCTAGTTTGAGAACTGAGATGGGAAGCTGAATGATCCACAGCTTTCTAAGAATGAGACAAGGTACGACAAAGCACACACAAAACCTTACACAGCTAACATCAACGAATGGTCAATTAAACAACCCATAGGAGGAGGTTCCCTGAACATAGCCAGGCTCATTGCTGGCAGAATATAATGTAAAATGCAAACATCTTCAGCCAGAAGTGCTGAATGGGTGATCCATCTCAACCTCTTCCTAAGAAATCCAACATAGACTTTTGCCAATTCAATTAAATCCAGGTGACATTAAGAAAGCTGAACACAGTGGATATGCAGAAAAAGCTATGCATCAGAAAACCTGTACTCCACACTGAGGTGAGCCACGAGCTAAAATATCCCAGTATGGCTGCAATACGATTAAAAATTGCTCAGGTATTTCCCAATCACAGAAAGCAGAACAAGTGTGCTAGTCAGTTAGTGAAGTAAGAAACCAAAGCCAGTCCTTATTTGGAACAGACTTACATTGAGTGCAATGTTACAAATCTGTCCTGACTTTATTCCACATCAATATCAGCAAGTGTCCCCTTATACTCAGTCTACATCTTCCACCTTTGTGTACTCAGTAATTCACAATAAAAATAAATTTTAAACAATTTTTCCAAATTCCATACAAAGCATTGAGATGCCCTACAGGGCACTCAACAATTTCTTTGTTTCACAAAAATAAGTGCTTGAACTATCAGGTAATTGATGACTAACATAAAACCATTGCATCTTGCAGATCTCCTTTCTTTGAAATATTTATTTCAAACCAAGAAGTTCCATCATAATCTGTCTGCCCCTCACTTTTTATAGAGTCTGTTTCGTCCTGCAATAAAGTGATCATCTTTTGAAGGGTGGTGGTGGTGGTGTAATGACATTGGCTAGTGATGTAGAGACCCTGGTAATGCTGAGGGGGCCACAGTGGAATACAAATTCTTTAGAATCTGAAATTAAAAGTTTAATTATAACAATGAAATTTGTTGATTGTTGTAAAAAGCCTTCTAGTTCACTGATGTTCTTTAGGAAATGAAATCTGTGACCCTTACCCAGTCTGGACTACAAGCGAATCCAAAGCCACAGCAATGTAGTTGACCCATAACTGCTCATTGCAATGGCCCATCAACCCACTCAATTGATTCTAAATGTTTAAAAGTCTCAAAAATGAATGAAACCGGGGAACTCCTGGCTTCAACTAGATGCCGGAAATGACACTGGCAAACTCAGCACTGTC
This sequence comes from Stegostoma tigrinum, assembly GCF_030684315.1. NCBI lineage: Eukaryota > Metazoa > Chordata > Chondrichthyes > Orectolobiformes > Stegostomatidae > Stegostoma > Stegostoma tigrinum. The sequence goes on along the minus strand of NC_081362.1, from coordinate 31,031,906 downwards.
AAAATTGCCATGCTAATATAAAACAAGCAAATCTCCTACTGATTAACACACACCACACCCTTCTCTGAGCTGAGATTCAATACTCCTCCAGGTTGAACATCACTCGCAGCAAGCACTCTGTGGGTGGTAAAGGCGCAGTATGTACTATGGTTTGGAGACTTCAACGTCAATCACAAAGAATGGTTCAGCAACACCACTATTGACCGAGTTGGTCGAGCTCTAAAAGGGCACAGCTGCCATGCTATGTCTGTGGCATAATTTGAAGGAACCAACAATGGGAAAAACAAACTCTACCTCAGCCTCAACAATGATGCATCTGTCCATGATAATACCTGCCAGAGTGGCCACTGCACAGTCCTTGTGGAGTCAAAATCCCACCTTCACATTTAAGATACTTTCCATTCTGTTGTGTGGCACTATTGCCTTGTTAAATGACATGGATTTTGCACAGATGCAGCAACTCATGGGCACCCATGACACACTGAGGGGCATCAGAAGAACTATACTCAATCATCATCAGTAATCGCATGGCCTGGCATATTCCCTACTCCCTCATTACCAGCAAGCCAGGGGATCAACCTGATTCAATAAATAGTCCAGAGGAGCTTGTCAGGAATAGCAGCAGGCATACCTGAAAATGAGGTGCCGACCCCATGAAGGCTCACTACAGAATTACTTGCACACCAAACAACATAAGCAGCAAGTGATAGATCGGGCTGAACAAATAAGCTCTGCAATCCTGCCACATACGTCATAAATGGTAGCGTAAAACATCTTGTTGGAGGAGAAGTCTCTACAAATATTTCCATCCTTAATAATGGGACAGCCCAGCACATCAATGTAAAAGATAAGGCTGAGGATTTGTAACAATCTTCAGGAAGAACTGCTGAGCAGTTGATCCATCTCAGCCTCCTCCAGAGGTCCTCACCATCATCAATGACAATCTTCAGTCAACTTGATTCATTCCACCCATCGTCAAGAAACAGCCGAAGGCACTGCATACTGTATACTAATGCAATAGGCCCTGACAACATCATGGGAATAATATCGAATATTTACACTCCAAAGTTTGTTGCACCTCCACCCCTGTTCCAATATAGCTACAACACCAGCGTCTACTCGACAATATGGAACATTGCCCAGGTATGTCCTGTATAAATCTAACCCAGCTCATTACTATGCCAGCCAACTCTCCGTTATCAAAGTAATGAAAGGAATTGCCAACAGCGCTATCAAGTGGCATTTGCAAAGGAAAAACCTGAAAATTGACACTCAATTTGGATTCCACGATGATTATGCAGCTCCTGACCTCATTCCTGCTTGGGTTAAAATATTAACAAAAGAACCAAACATTTGAGGGTTTGTGAAAGTGACTGCCTTGACATCAAAGGTTGCACTTCATCAAGTGTAATATAAGAAACATTAGCAAAATGCTATTTAATGGAGAACAGGGAATAACTTTCTGCTAGTTGGTCATACATTGCACAAAGAAAGGTGGTTGTTGTTGTTGGAAGTCAGTTATCTTGGCTGTAGGGTTTCACTGTAAGGGTTCTTCAGTGTAGTGCCCTAGGTCCAACAAGCTTCAACTGCTTCATCAAGGACCTTCCCTCCATCCTAAGGTCAGAAATGGGACGTTGCTGTCAATTGCACAGAGTTCAGTACCATTTACCACTCATCAGATAGCATTCATGCTTCAAGTGCCATGCAATGGCCACTTCTGACAACAGAGAATCTAACCATTGCCCCTTACACTCAATGGCAATACCATCACTGAACCATCAATTGTCAACATCCTGTTGATAACCTTTGACTAGAAACTGAACTGGTTTAGATATGTAAATACTGTGGCTACAGGATCAGGGTAGAGGCTATGAATCCCCAGTAGCAAAGTTCAGTCCCCAAAGCCTGTCCAACATCAAGAAGATGCATAATGGGATATTCCTCACATGCCTGAATGAGTGTAGCTCCAACAACACACAAGAAACCTAATATCATCTGGACAAAGCTGCTTACTTGAATGGTGCCATTCTCTCCCTCCATCACCAATGCACAGCAGCAACAAAGTCACTTGCAGACCCACTATTAGGATGCTAACTTAATCTCTTATCCCTTCTTCCAATCATGGTTTTCATTTCTTGGCTTTCATTTTGAATGTTCAAAGAATGTTTAAAACTACCAGTGCATTTCCTGTACATTCCACAATTGCTCCATTTACCAGTCTATGCCATTCGATTTCCTACAGGAAGCAGCTGGTCTTTGGGTATGATAGACTTGTCCTGTGAGTAGGTTCACTCACCTTACCACCATCCAGCCTTCAATTTATTGCAGATTGTTTCTCAGCACAGTGATGACGAAATAAATGAAAATGTGAGGTATATGGTGCCTCATCACGTTCTATCATCCACTCAGCTTCTGAGATTTTGTAATCAATCCAAATTTACCATGAGGAATTAACTAACAGTTTGAATTGTCATGTTAGATAACAACTGTCTTAGCATCACAGCCCTAGAAGCATCTTTCCATTTCTTCCCATCCCCATTTTTAATATATCAAATCTGAGAGTTGTCTGCCTTGGATGTTTTATTTAGTATCTTACAGCTGTCTAATATTTTTTGAGCCTTCTTCCTTGATGAAATTTACTCCCTCTGCATCTAAAGCATTCAATCAAGCAGAAAAAGTGGAATAAGTGTAGTACCTCCTAGAGAACAGAATCAATTTTTCCCACCGAGCAATTCATAGGGACTATAAAGCCCATCTTCCTGAAGCAAGTTCTTTGCTGGACAACTGCAGTTGTTAACTTGCAGTCTGGTTGATAATTATCATCATCTCTAAACATAAACATTCTATGTCACAAATCACTCTTAAGGTACTGCTTATTTTTGCATAGTATCTGTACATTTTATAAAATTGAGAACTGAAATGAAAAAACAATGTTTATAAAACCAGCAATTTGCAGGGATTGCTACATATTTTGAAAGCCGGTAACCTGAACTCATGGCTAGCATTATTTAAACAGCTCCTTGAACAAGCTGTAATTGAGGCGTTTGTAGATGAACTGGAGTCAAAGGGTTATTTAAAAATGTGGCTTTGGTTGGCAACAAGAAACTGATTGGTCTTTGGACCAGTGACTAGTTATTGATAACAAAGGTCTTTTGCTAGCTTACAACCATATGACTAGTTCTCAGAAAACTGAATGATTTCAGGTTGGGAACAAGACACAGATAACTAATCGGATCTCCGCCAGCTCAGGTGCTGTATTTCTCCACTCTATGCAGTAAGCCACTTTAAACCTGAAGAAAACCTGTCTGTCTTTCCTTCGATAAGCTTTAATAAGTCAGAGATCTTTTACAAGTAAACCAACGCCCTTGTGCTTCTTGCAAATCAATCTAATCTTGCAAAAAGACGAAAACCAAGAAGAAGATAGTAAGAACTGCAGATGCTGGAAGTCAGAGTCAATACACTGCGGAGCTGGAGGAACACAGGAGGTCATGCAGGGTCAGAGGTGCAGGAAAGCAACGTCAGGACCCTTCATCAAGGGCCTGACCCGTGTTCTTCCAGCTCCACACTGTATCAAAAGACAAGAAGAAACCTTCTGATTAGCAAGAACCAGCTCAACAAATCTTGTGAACAAAGACTACTGAACTGCTTTCCCAGATTTCTTTAAGACCCCTTTGACAGCATCTTCCAAAACTGCAACCTCTACCACCTAGGGGAAAACAGCACATATGTGGGAACACCAAAGGTTTCCCAACAGATGACATGCTATCTCGACTTGGAACTATTTCACCTTTCCATTACCGACATTGGGTCAAAGTTGATCACAGAACTGTACTGTACTGTACAGGAACAGGCCGCCGTGTCTGCACCAACCATGATGTTATTGTAAACTAATCCTGTCTGCCTGCACATGGTGCCTATCCTTCTATTGTCTGTCTGTTGATGTGTCTGTCTAAATGTGTCTTAAACTTTCCCATTGGACCTGCTTCTACCACCTCTCCTGGCGGTGTTCCAGTACCAACTATCTTCTGTAAATTAAAACACTTTCCTTACACATCCCCTTTAAATTTAAAACCTCTTACGAAAAACCTATGCCCACTAGGTTTTGACAATTCCACCCTGAGAAAGACTCTGACCATCGAGCCTATCCATGTCTCTCATAATTTTATATACTTCTTTCAGGTTTCCGCTCACCCTCCAACTCTCTAGCGAAAACAATCAACTTCTGCTTAAAAATAATATGCTCCACTCCACCCAAGAGGTGAGCTTCTTGTGCAACCTCTCCAAAGGCTCCACATCTCTCCAATACTGCAGAGAATAGAACTGTACAGAGTACCACAAAAAGGGGACATAGTGATTAGCATTGTTGCCTTACAGCATCAGGGGCTGGGGTTTGATTCCAGCTTTGGGTGACTCTCTGTGTGGAGTCTGCATGTTCTCACTGCATCTGCATGGGCTTCTGTCAGGTGCTCCAGTTTCCCCCCACAATCCAAAGATGTGCAGGTCAGATGGATTGGCCATGCTAAATTGCTCTTTAGTGTCCAGGTAATGCGCAGGCTGGATGGGTTACCCATGATAAAAGTCGGGTTATGGGCATAGTGTAGGGTTTTAGGGTTAGTTGGGATGCATTTTGGAGGGTCAGTGTAGACTCAAGGGACCAAATAGCCTCTTTCCACAATACAGGTATTCTATGATTCTATGCAACGTAACCAAAATCCTATACAGTTGCAACTGGACTTGCCAACCTTTACGCTCAATGGCCTGTCGGATGTCAAGGCAGACGAATTAAGGGCACAGATAGACATATGGTAGCACGTTTCTATGGTGTTGCTATAATGGAAACTTGGCTTCGAAGGGTCAAAATTGGCAGCTCAATAATCCTGAATATAGAGTTTTCAGGCAGGACAGGTGATTAAAAAAAGGAAGGGGAGAGCAGCAGTATTGGTTAAGGAATTAATTACAGTTGTGAGAAGGAATGCAACACTAAACAGGTTAACAATTATAGCTTTGTGGATTGAGCTTCGGAATAAAAATAGAGTAGTCACACTACTCAGAGTATGCTACAGACCACCAAATAGTGAGAGGAATATAAGAGAACATATATGAGGACAAATTCCTGCCTGTAGGACTAAGACGGCAATAATAGTAAGAGACTTCAACTATGAGACTTGCTTATTGAGCCGGTGTCTTTGTTAATTCGTGATTATCAAATGCATCAGACTAGAAGACACCCACCAACACATAAAAAACTTCCCCACTGGAATAGAATTCACATAAGAAGAAGAGAACAATAAGTGACTACCCTTCCTAGATATCGGTAGAACATAAGAACAACAGCGAACTTCAGACTAGCATATACAGAAAGACCACACATATGGACCAAATACTTAATTACTCCAGCAACCAACCATCACCCATAAATGGACCTCCATCAGGATATTATTCAAACAGGCCACAACACACTGCAGCAATCTAGAATGGTGCAAAGCAGAACAGGAGCACTTACACAGAGTTTTTAAAAGGAACGGATACCCAAAAAGCACAATCCGGGGTTACCTCCACAACAGACCACAACAAGAAGACACAACATTGCCAGGCACACCGGAGATCTATCAAAGATGACCACAAGACTATTCAGATGCCCAGGTATCAGGGTAGCCCACAAACTAACATAAATGTGGGGTGGTACGGTGGCTCAGTGGTTAGCACTGCAGCCTCACAGCGCCAGGGACCTGGGTTCGATTCCAGCCTCGGATAACTGTCTGTGCGGAGTTTGCACATTCTCCCCGTGTCTGCATGGGTTTCCTCCGGATGCTCTGGTTTTCTCCCACAGTCCAAATATGTGCAGGCTAGGTGGATCAGCTATGCTAAATTGTCCGTAGTGTTCAGGGGTGTGGGGGTAATAGGGGGATGGGCTTAGGTGGGATGCTCCAAGGGGCGGTGTGGACTTGTTGGGCCGAAGGACCTGTTTCCACACTATAGGGAATTGAATCTAATCTAATCTAATCTAATAATCACCCTGCGACAGCAACTGATGAATGTAGAAGATCCCATACCCACAACCAATAAACATAATGAAATATACAAAATACCATGCAAGGACAGTGAAAATCATTACGTAGGCCAAATTGGAAGAAATCTGACAATAAGGATACATGAACACCAACTAGCCACCAAGGCACATGACCAATTCTCACTGGTCTCAATTCACGTGGTCAAAGAAGGACACAAATTCGACTGGGACAACATATCCATAATAGCATGAGCCAAGTAGAAACGTGCCAGGAAATTCCTGAGGCCTGGCATCCCAACTGGAACTCCATCAACAAACGCATTGAACTGGATCTGATATACAAACCAGTGAAAAACACAGCCGGAAATAATGCTAACCACGCCAGACGTATAAATAATAGGAGACAGCAGGAACTGCAGATGCTAGAGAATCCGAGATAACAAGGTGTAGAGCTATATGAACACAGCAGGCCAAGCAGCATCATAGCAGCAGGAAAGGTGACATTTTGGGCCTAGACACTTCTTCAGCAATGGGGGAGGGGAAGAGAGTACTGAAATAAATAGGGAGAGATGGGGAGGCAGATAGAAGGTGGATAGAGGAGAAGATAGGTGGATAGGAGATAAACCGGTCAAAGAGGTGGGGATGGAGCCAGTAAAGGTGAGTGTAGGTGGGGAGGTAGGGAGGAGATAGCCCAACTAACCTCATCCTACCCCCTTGACCTGTCCGTCCTCCCTGGACTGACCTATCTTCTCCTATGATGCAGCTTGGCCTGCCGTGTTCATCCAGCTCTACACCTTGTTATCTCAGATACAAAGCAGACATATGCCCTCCAAAAAAAACAGGTAGTGTTCAAATCTAGACCCTGGCTTGTTGTTGTTCAGATGGTTTGTCACCATGTTAGGTGGCATCATCAGTGGAGCCTCTGCTATTTCCTCCTGGACCTCCATCAACATCTAGGGAACAACCCATCTGGCCTAGGCAACTTATCCACTTTCAAGGATTCCAACTCCTCTGACACTTCCTCTCTCATTATTTTATCCAATATTTCACACTACTCTTGTCAGATTACTATATCCACATCAGCCCTTTCCTTTGTGAATACAGAAACAAAAACTTCATTTAAAATTCTTCCCATATTCTCCACACTTAAGTTCCCTTCCTCATCTCTGATAGGTCCCATGTTTTTCTTAACTATCCTTTCAGTCTTTATATACTGGTGAAAAATCTTTGCATTTTCCTTTATGTTGCTTACTAACTTTTTTTTCATTCCTTCTCTTTCATTTCCTTTTTTAAAACTTAATCCCTGTTTGAGGTTGTTGACTTGCTCTCCAAGCTTGCTTGTTTTTTGTTCAGACGTTTTGTTTACCATGCTAGGTGATATCATCAGTGGAGCCTCCAATGAAGCTGGTGTAGTAATAGGAAACAAGAGCATTGGTTGCTTTTGTGAACAGTAAGCTGTTTCAAGTGGTCTTCCAAAAGGCTCAGCATTAGCATCTTTGCTGTTTGTTTTATACATTAACGCTTTGGACTTGAAGTTAGGGGTCTCAATTGGGAAATCTGCAGAAAGAAACTGGCCGTGTAGTGCAATGTGTGGAGAATTGCTGTAGGTTCCAAAATGATAAAGATAAGTTGGTGGAGTGGGCAGCAAAGTCGCAGATGGAATTCAACTCTATTAAGTGTGAGGTAATGTATTTAGGGAGATCCAGCAGTAAAACAGAATACACAATAAACGGAAATATAAGGAGAAAGGTAGATGAAGGTGAGAGATCTTGGCATGCAGTTCCCTAAAGTTGGCAGTAAGGTAGATAAAGTTGTAAAGAAGGTATATGGAGCATTCACCTTCCTTGGCAGAGAATGCAATAGGATGCAATAGATGGTTTGAATGGAGCCGTTTTTGTCAGGAGGGTTTCCTTACTCAGTATGTGGACAGGCCGATTAGGGGGGAGGCCATTTTGGATTTGGTGCTCGGCAATGAGCCAGGACAGGTGTCAGATTGCATGGTGGGAGAACACTTTGGCGACAGTGATCACAACAGCCTCACATTTACCATAGCCATGGAAAGGGAAAGGAGCAGTTACCAGGGGAAGATATTTAACTGGGGTAAAGGAAACTATGATGCTATCAGACAGGAGATGGGAAGTACAGATTGGGAGCAATTATTCCACAGAAAGGGCACAGCAGACATGTGGAGGCTGTTTAAGGAGCAGTTGTTGCGAGTGATGTATAAATTTGTTCCTCTGAGACAGGTAAGAAGGGGTAAGATTAAGGAGCCTAGGATGACGGGTACAGAGATGCTTCTTGTCAAAAAGAAAAAGGCAGCATACATAAGGTGGAGGAAGCAAGGGTCTAGCACAGCTTTAGAGGATGACAGGCTTGCTCGGAAGGAGCTCAAAAGTGGACTGAGGAGGGGGCACGAAAAAAGGCTTGGCAGGAAGGATTAGGGAGAACCCAAAGGCATTTTACTCATACGTGAGAAATAAGAGAATGATCAGGGAGAAGGTACGGCCGATCAGGGGTAGCGTAGGGAACTTGTGCGTGCATTCTGAGCAGATAGGGGAAGCCCTAAATGAGTTTTTTGCTTTGGTTTTCACTAAGGAAAGGGACCTTGTTGTGAATGAGAACTTTGAGGAGCAGGAAAACAGGCTTGAACAGATCAAGATTGAGGAAGTTGATGTGCTGGAAATTTTGGCAAACATTAAGATTGATAAGTTTCCAGGGCCAGACCAGATTTATCCTAGGTTGCTCCGGGAAGCGAGAAAGGAGGTTGCTAAGCTGCTAGCGAAGATCTTTGCTTCCTCACTCTCCACGGAGTCGTACCGGAAGATTGGAGGGAGGCAAATGTTGTTCCTCTTTTCAAGAAAGGGAATAGCGAAATCCCTGGAAATTACAGATCAGTCAGTCTTACGTCTGTGGACAGCAAGGTTTTGGAAAGAATTCTGAGGGTTAGGATTTATGACTATTTGGAAAAGCATAGCGTGATTAAAGGGAGTCAGCATGGCTTTGTGAGGGGCAGGTTATGCCTTACAAATCTTATTGAGTTCTTTGAGGAGGTCATGAGACAGGTTGACGAGGGTCGAGCAGTGGATGTGGTGTACATGAGCTTCAGCAAGGCATTTGATAAAGTTCCCCACGGCAGGCTCATGCATAAAGTCAGGAGGTATGGGATACAGGGTGATTTGGCTGTCTGGATTCAGAATTGGTTGGCTGACAGGAGGCAGAGTGTGGTTGTAGATAGTAAGTATTCTGCCTGGAGGTCACTGCTGAGTGGTGTCCCGCAGGGCTCTATTCTTGGGCCTCTGCTCTTTGTAGTTTTTATAAATGACTTGGATGAGGAGGTTGAGGGGTGGGTTAGTATGTTTGCTGATGACACAAAGGTTGGAGGTGCCGTTGATAGTATGCAGGCTTCAGCGAGACATTGACAGAATGCAGAGCTGGGCTGAGAAATGGCAGATGGAGTTCAACCTGGATAAATGCAAAGTGATGCATTTTGGAAGGTCGAACTTAAATGCTAAATATAGGATTAAAGGCAGGATTCTCGGCAGTGTGGAGGAACAGCGGGATCTTGGAGTTCAAGTGCACAGCTCCCTCAAAGTTGCCACCCAGGTGGATAAGTTTGTTAAGAAAGCATATGGTGTTTTGGCTTTCATTAACAGGGGGATCAAGTTTAAGAGCCGCGAGGTTATGCTGCAGCTCTACAAAACCCTGGTGAGACCACACTTGGAATATTGTGTCCAGTTCTGGTCGCCCTATTATAGGAAAGATGTGGAGGCTTTGGAGACGGTGCAAAGGAGGTTTACCAGGATGCTGCCTGGACTAGAGGGCTTGTCTTACGAGGAGAGGTTGACTGATCTCGGACTTTTCTCTCTGGAGAGAAGGAGGAAGAGAGGTGACCTGATCGAGGTGTACAAGGTAATGAGAGGCATGGATAGAGTCGATAGCCAGAGACTTTTTCCTAGGGCAGGGTTGACTGCCACGAGGGGTCATAGTTTTAAGGTGTTAGGAGGAAGGTATAGAGGAGATGTCAGAGAGATGTTCTTCACCTAGAGAGTTGTGAGCGCATGGAATAGTTTACCAGTGGTAGTCATGGAAGCGAAGTCATTAGTGACATTTAAGCAACTGCTGGACATGCACATGGGTAGCAGTGAATTGAGGGGAATGTAGGTTAGGTTAATTTATTTTTGGATTAGGAATATTCCACGGCACAACATCGTGGGCCGAAGGGCCTGTACTGTGCTGTACTTTTCTATGTTCTATGCATATAACGCTGAAACTGTGTAAGACTATGGTGAGGTCACAACTAGAGTATTATGTGCTGTTGCGGCCACTGCTTTACAGGAAGGACACAATTGCTCTGGAGAGAGCGCAGAGAAGATTTCCTAGAATGTTGCCAGGTCTGAAGAATTGTAGCTACAGGAGAGACTGGAGTGGTTGGGCTGTTTTCCTTGGAACAGAGAAGGCTGAGGGATGTCATGATTGAGGTAGACAAAACTGTGAAGTATAGAAATACAGTAGGCAGGAGGCACCTGTTTCCCTTGGCAAAGAATTCAAAAACCAGGGGTCATAGATTCAAGCTAAATAGCAGAAGGATTAGAGGGGAGGTGAGGAAAATCTTTATGTAGATGGTGGTGGGTGTCTAGGATTCGCTGCCTGAGTTGGTAGTGGAGGCAGTGACCCTAAAATCTTTTAAAATGTATCTGGATCTGCATCTTAAGTGCTGTAAGCTACAGGGCTCTGTGAACAAAGACAGGATCAGAAAGAGCATCTGGATGTCTTTGGGTTGGCTTGGACAAACTGGGCTCAATCCCCTTCTGCGCTATTTCATTTCTATGGCTCTATGAAGGCAAGGATGCTATGTGCCTTCTTTATTACCTTACCCGCTTGTGTTGCCACTTTCAGGGATCCTGGCACTCTCTCCCGCAGCATAGATGTACCTACACCCTAAAGCAACCTGCAGTTCAAGAAGGCAGTTCACACTACTTCCTCTACAGCAACTACAAATGGGCATTAAATGCTGGTTTATTCAGTGATAGCCATATCCCATGAGTGCATAATTAAAATACACACATATTGCAGTTAATGCTGCAATTCAATCAAATTGGAAACAAAGTAAATATTCAATAACCAGAAGAAACGATTTTATAGAATCCTGCAACAACTCTACAATAATATATCAGTCACATTGCCTTATAAGCATTGGTGGCCATAAGTATAAAAGCATTTTCTCACTGCATATTATACATGAAATCTTACCAGTTTCCGATTTATTTGTATGAGCTGAAGATGCCAGACTTCCTTCTGCAATGTAAACTGGAAAGCTGGAACATTCAAAGAAAAGCTGGCATGCAGCAGTGAAGGCATGATGATAATCTTTTGAATCTTGCTGTTGCTCAGTTGCTAGAAATGTTGCATCGTCTTTGTCACGAAGATCACAGTCATCGGTCTGGCCTCTGTCTTTACACAAACCCATCTGGAATCCTGTTGCAAATGCCAGGCCAGTAACTTCATTGGGAATAATATAAAGCATAATAAACTGGGTCAAAAACTGTTCAAAATACTCAAGGCAATACTGCATGGTTGTCTTTTGAGAAGTCCCCACAGGTAAAGCCACTTTTGCCTCTTGGGATGTTGATGATGGTATCATAGTGTCCTCGGATTCAATGGTGGACGCAGTTTCTGTTTCTGAAGAAGCACTGCCCTGTGGCAATGACCCCGAATCCTGACCCTCACCTAGCACTTTGTCAATGTCATCAATCTTGTCTGCCTGATACTGCACAAATTCTGTAAAACCGCTTTCAGATGATTGACTGCTGGGAGGATTTTCACCATCTTCGAACACATCGCCAGAGGGCTCAAGGTTGGATGATAAAACCTGATTGAAAGAAATCAACTGGATGACAATCCTGAAAAAAAATTCCAAAGAAAGTTTTCTCATTGATGCAACTCTGCAATGAAAAATTAATTTTTTAAATATCCAATTTCTGGAGTACACAAATTCACTGGAAGATGCCTCAAAGATCGCAACAAGTGAAATGCACCAGTTAAAATTCTTCTATTTTCTTACTGAAACTTCATTTAAGTAATTATGCATCAGAAACTAAAGGGAGAAGATGGTGTTCTAGTGTGAAGTACTTTTTAAAGAAGTAACTAGATTCACCAGAATTTTCTTTCTTGGTGAGATAAAATTAATACTACAGTCCACATGATGGCTGCACAATCAGCATGACAGTAGTATTATTGTTGATGACATCTTGGAGCAAAAAATGTCAGGGATTACAAAATCTGGCATTGATGATTCCCGACTGCTGAGTATTTTCAGCTGCTTTTGTTTAGATTTTAGCATTGCAGCAGCAGCAGAATTTTAACTTTGAATCTTTCTGAACTGTTGCCTAGCTGTTGTGGCAAAGTTCTGCCAAAATCACAAATCTCATTCTTCTTCTTACCCTTTGCTCTCCTTATCCTCCAGTCCATACAGTTCCCTGTGATATGGTGGGACACTAATCATAAACAAGAATTCTCGCAATCATTTGATTTATTTTAACAAAATAGGATGTATTTGTAACAAAAATGAAAGCTTCTTCCAGGTTAACCTTGCCCTTAAGTAAAACACAGAAATAAAGGAAGGGCTCATCAGGTTTATTCACAAAAATCCTGAATCATCTAAAGCAGAAGAAAAGTTTTCAGTGAGCTAATCGCAACTAGGACAGCAATAGAGTTGCTATTATCAGCCTCACTGCCATTGGGTTGGTGGGAAAAGGGAAATCAAGTTGGGTTCCTGTTCAGATCCACTAAAAAGTTATGAAGAAAGCTCAAAACTAAGGAAGTTCCAAATTGTTAGTTGGATTGCTAAGGGTAATTCTACTTGTAATTTGTAGAATTTTTAATATCAGGGTTGACCATGATCCTTAGTCTAACCCTGCTCTCAATTCAATACATGACCCTAGTATACATTGTGCGAATGGGTTCTTTTTGGACAATAGGGTCATTGGAAAATTTCAACATTACATCCAAACCAACACTTCATCAAAGCAGCATCAAAACTCTCAACTAAAAAAAACGTACCTTTTGATCTTCTTTTTGTTGGACAAAGTTGGTGCTTCCTGGAAAGTGTAACTTACATTCTGACCCAGGTGACAGCAATGGTGGCTGCACTTTACTAAGTAACTTTGAGCACAGCTTTAAGCAATCAGTGAGTTCAGACAGACATAAGGCTGGCAAGTGGCTTGTCAGGCCAGATATCATCCGCAGCAATAACTGGGGTAAATGTTCAGTTTGAATCTCAATGTAGGTCTCCTTATGGGCAAAAAAAGACAGATAAGTGAAGTATTACCCCTCAGTCATCTATTGATGGACAAACTGACTGCACCGACAAAGCAGAAACAAATTGGTGAATCACAACTTCCTGTCTAAAAGAGCACAAAAAATATTCTGGAATGAAAGCAGATGCTCCAGGTGCTCCAGTTTCCTCCCAAAGTCCAAAGATGTGCAGGCTAGGTGGATTGGCAATGTTAAATTGCTCGTAGTGTTCAGGGTGTGTGGGTTATAGGGGGATGGGTCTGGGTGGGATGCTCCAAGGGGGTGGCATGGAGCTGTTGGGCTGAAGGGCCTGTTTCCACACTGTAGGGAATCTAATCTACTCTAAAATGCTGGAAATATTCAGTAACCTGATCATCTTTGTAGAAACAGATGATTCAGGTTAATCAGAATATTTAAAAATCAAATGCAAGGCCGCAACCTGAAATGCTAGTTCCATTTCTCTTATCAAAGGTGACACCACACTGAGAGTCATGGAGTTACACAGCATAGAAACACCGCTTCAACTCGTCCAGATATCCTAAACTGATGTAGTCCTATTTGCCAGCATTTAGCCCATATCCCTCTAAGCCCTTCTTATTCATGCACCCATTCAGATGTCTTTTAAATGTTGTAATAGTACCTACCTCCACCACTTCCTCTGGCAACTCGTTCCACACATATACTGCCCTCTGCATGAACATGTTCCCCCTCAGTTCCCTTCTAAATCATTCCCCTCTCAGTTTAAACCTGTGATCTCTAGTTTTGAACTCCCCTACTCTGGGAAACAGACATTGGCTATTCACCCAATCCATGCCCCTCATGATTTTATAAACCTCTACAAAGAAAAAGAGCAAGAACAAAACAGCACATTCACCGACCCTCCTGCCCGCCAACCTGCAGCCGACACATTTTGCTCTTTCATACGAAAACTGTCTTCACTTACAGGATCTGTATCCCTCCAATCTCCTCTTATTCATGTATTTGTCCAAGTGCTCTTGAGTGCTGCTATTGTGTCTACTTCCACCACCTCCTCTGGCAACATGTTCTAGGCCCTCACCATCCTTTGTGTGAAAAACTTGCTTCGCACAACTCTTTCAAACCTCCTCCCTTGCACCTTTAACCTGTGTCCTCTAGTAACTGACACCTCACCTTGGGAAAAAGCCTAATACTTTCCAATCTGTCCATGCTATTCACAATCTTAAAACTTCTATTAGGTCGCCCCTCAACCTCCTGCGTTCCAGTAAGACAAACACAGTCTAACCAACCTTTCCTCATAGCTAAAATCCCCTATTCAAGGCAACATTCTGGTAAACCTTTTCTTTACACTCTCCAAAGCATCCACATTCTTCTGGTCGTATGTGACTACAACTGTATGCAATATCCCAAGTGTTAGTAAAGTTCTGTAAAGCTGCAGCATAACTTACTTACTCTTATACTCAATGAAACTTCCAATGAAGGCAAGCATGCTATAGGCCATTTTTACTACCTTATCGACGCAGCCACCTTCAGTGATGTGTAGACCTGCACACTCAGATCTATCTGTATATCCATACTTCTTAGGGTTGTCATTTACTGTAAAATTTCCACCTGTACATGACTTTCCAAAATACATCACCTTACATTTGTCCACATTAAACTCCATCTGCCATTTTTTGCCCATGCTTGCAACTGACCTATTTCCTGCTGTATCCTCTAACAATCCTCCTCAGTAGCCACAACTCCACCAATCTTTGTATCATCCACAAACTTACTAATCAGACCAGCTACATTTTTCTTCAAATCATTTGTTTACCATTAACAGCAGAAGTCCCAGCAAGGATCCCTATGGAACACCACTAATCACAACTCTCCATTCCAAAAAGCATTCTTCCACTGCTACCCTGTCTCCAATGACTAAGCTAAGTCTGTGTCCATCTTGCTAGCTCAACCCAATACGATGTGACTTCACCTTTTCTATGAGTCTGCCATTAGGGCTTTTGTCAAAGGGTTTACTGAAATCTATGTAAACAACATCAACTCATTTTCCCTGAATAATCTTTATCATCCTCCTCAGAAAAAAACTCAGTCAAGTTAGTGAGGCACGGCCTCCCCTGTACATGGCCATGCTGTGTATTGCTATTAAGTCCCATTTGCTTTGAAATGCATGTGGATCTTGTCCCTAAGAATTGTTTCCAATAATTTCACTACCACCAATGTGAGGCTCACAGGCCTGTAATTTCCTGCTATTCTTCTTAAACAATGGGACAACATTGGCTATTTTCCAGTCCTCTGGGACCTCAACTATGGCCAAACTGGATACAAACATGCTTGTCAATGTTCCAGCAATTTGTTCTCTTGCCTCCCTCAATATTCTGGGATCAATCCCATCAGGACCCAGTGACTTAGCTATAAGTGCTATATTAATACTTTTTAAGGTACACAACACCTGAGAAATTCAACATATTTTTCCATCAGATCATCCTCCATTAATTCCTTCCCTTTGGTGAATACCAACACGAAGTATTCATTAATGATCTCACCTACCTCTTCTGGCTCCACACACAGATTCCTTCCTTTGTCCTTGAGTGGACCAACCCTTTTCCTGGATACCCTCTTGCTTCTTACACATGTAAAAAAGCCTTGGGATTCTCCTTAATCCTATTTGCTAATGACTTTTTATGACCCCTTTTAGACCTTCTAATTCCTTGTTTAAATTCTTTCCTACTTTTCTTATATACTTCAAGGGCTTCGTCAATTCCTATCTCCCTAAACTGTATGTATGCTTTCTTTTTTTTGACCAAGGTCATAACACCCATAGTCATTCAAGGTTCATGTAACTTGCCATACCTATTCTTCATTCCTGTAGGAACATGATGCTCCTGAACTCTTATCAACTGCTGTTTGAAATACTCCCACATGTCCAATGTGGATTCACTGTCAAACAGCTGCCTCCAATCAAAATTCTCCAGTTCGCCTTCCCCAAATTTAACATCTTCACCTGAGGACTCCTATATTATCCCTATCCACGAGTATATCAAAACTCACAGTAATATGGTCACTACTCCAGTCCAAAGATGTGCAGGCTAGGTGGATTGGCCATGCTAAATTTCCCGAAGTGTTCAGGGATGTGTAGATTAAGTGCATTAGCCATGGGAAATATATTGTTACAGGGAAAGGGTAGGGAGATGGGTCTGGGTGGGATGCTGTTTGGATGGTCAGTGTGGACTTGTTGGATCAAAGGGCCTGTTTCCTCACTGTAAGGATTCTACAATTCGTTTCCTGAAAGGCACCCCCACTGAAACTTCAGTCACCTAGGTAGGCTAATTTCTAAAAACTAGTTCCAATTTAATCTTTTCCCTGGTTGGACTGTTTACATACTGCGTCAGAAAACCCTCCTGACTAGTCCTTACAAATTCTGCCCCATTCAAGCCCCTAGCACGAAATCAGTCCCAGTCAATATATGGTAAGTTAAAATCAACCACTACGACAACCCTGCTGTTTTTATACCTTTCCAAAATCTGTCTACATATTATCTCCTCTGTCTCCCATTGCCTGTTGTATGACCCTAGCACTGTGGTTTCACCTTTCCTATTCCTGAGTTCTACCCAAATTGCATCGCTGCACGAGTTTTCTGATGTATTCTCCCTCAGTACTGCTGTGAGATACTCCTTTACCAATATTATAACTCAACCACCCTTTTTACACCCCTTCTATCACACCTGAAACATGTAAAGCCTGGGACATTCAGCTGCTAGTCTTGTCTGTCTTTGAGCCAAGTCTTTGCAATCGCAAGAATGTCGAAGTTCTCAATACTAAACAAAGTTCTAAGTTCATCTATCTTGTCTATTACACTTCTCGCATTGAAATATGTAGGTATTTCAGACAACATCCCATGCTCATTTCAGCAGTGTTTCCCTGCCTCTTCTTGCTATTATTAATTTTGCCTTGGTTTCTCGATTTCTGCCTCACTCCCTCTCTCCCTCAATTTCTAATTCCACTGCCCTACTCCTATGGTTCCCAACCCCCTGCCATGCTAGTTTAAACCCTCCCCAACTGCTCTATCAAGTACCCCCGCCTCCTCCACGGACATTAGTCCTGGTCCTGCCCAGGTGTAACCAGTCCAGTTTGAACAGGTCTCACCTCTCCCAGAACCAGTCCCAATGACCCACACATCTGAAATCCTCCCCTCACACTATCTTTTCATCCTATATATCCTGCTGTTTTGACTCTGACTATCTCATGGCACTGGCAGTAATCCTGAGATAACTACCTTGGAAGACCTACATTTCAACTTTCTTCCTAGTTCTCTATATTCTGCTTTCAGGGCCTCATCCTTTTTTTAAAATCTATATCGCTTGTACCAACGTGTACCACGACCATTGGCTGTTCACCCTGCCCCTTCTGAATGTCCTGCAACTGCTCAGAGACATCCACGACCCCAGCACCAGGGAGGCAACTCATCATCCTGGACTCTCATTTGCAGCCAAAGAAAAGCCTATCTACTCTCATAACGATTAAATCCCCTGTAAGTATAGCTTCCTCTGCCTCTGTCTGCAGCAGAGCCAACCACGGTGCCATGAATTTAGCTGCTGCTGTTAACTCCCCCCGAGAGGCTATTCCCCTCAACAGTATCCAAAACTAGAGGGGAAAGATTTAATAAAGGACCTAAGTGGCAATTTTTTCATGCAAATTGGGCGGCACGTTGACTCAGTGGTTAGCACTGCAGCCTCACAGCACCAGGGGCCCGGGTTCAATTCCAGCCTTGGGCAACTGTCTGTGTGGAGTTTGCACATTGTGTGTGTGTGTGTGTGTGTGTGTGTGTGTGTGTGTGTGTGTGTGTGTGTGTGTGTGTGTGTGTGTGTGTGTGTGTGTGTGTGTGTTTTCCTCCGGGTGCTCCGGTTTCCTCCCACAGTCCAAAGATGTGCAGGTTAGGTGGACTGGCCACGCTAAATTGCCTGTAGTGTTCAGGGGTGTGTGGGTTATAGGGGGACAGGTCTGGGTGGGGGTGCTTCAAGGGGCGGTGTGGACTTGTTGAGCCGAAGGGCCTGTTTCCACACTGTAGGGAATCTAATCTAATCTAATCTATTCAAATGGTGTTTGTTTGGAATGAGCTGCCAGAGAAAGTGGTAGAGGCTGATACAATTACAACATTTAAAAAGCATCTGGATGGGTGTATGAATTAGAAGGGTTTAGAGGGATATGGACTAAATGCTGGCAAATAGAACTAGATTAATTTAGGAAATCTGGTCAGCATGGACGAGTCGGACTGATGGATCTTTTCCGTGCTGTACAACTCTATGACTCTAAGACGTCCAGCACATCCTCTTCTGTAATACAGACACTTTTCAAAAATATCACTATTACTCAGAGTTCTCTTTTTTTCCATATCCTCCTGCACAATAAATACTGATGCAAAACATTTGTGTAATGTCTCAATCATCTCCGGAAGATCCACACATAGACTGCCTTGTTGATCTTTAAGGGGACCTATTTTTCCTAGCTGTTCTTTTGCCTTGAATGTATATGTAGAATCTCTTTGGATTCTCCTTAAGCCTATTTTCCAAAGATATCTCATGTCCCATTTTTGACCTCCCGATTTCCCTCTTTACACCTCTAGGAATTCATTCAATCCCAGCTGTATATACCTGACATATATCCTCTTCTTTTTCTTAACCAGAGCCTCAATTTCTCTAGCCATCCAACATTCCCTACAGCTACAGCCTTGCCCTTTGCACTAACAGATACATGCTGTCTCTGAACTCTTGTTATTTCATAGCTGAGTATTTCCAGCATTAGCTTTTTAAATTTGATTTCCAGCACCTGCAGCATTTTGCTTTGTTTATATACAATTCATTAAAACTGAGAAATCCTCGCCAATTTCTATGTCAAGTCTTGCAACTTTCTCCCTTGCAGAAGAATGAAGACACTTCCCATCATGTGAGTGGCATGATGGCCAGGACCCGGATCAATTCCACCCTCGGGTGACTATCTGCATGGAGTTTGCACATTCTCCCAGTGTCTGCGTGGGTTTCCTCCAGGCGCTCTTGTTTCCTCCAACAGTCCAAAGATATGAGGGCTAGGTGGATTCGCCATGCTAAATTGCCTATAGTGTTCAGGGGTGTGTAGATTAGGTGGGTTATAGGGAGATAGGTTTGGGTGGGACGCTCTGCGGGTTGGTGTGGATTTGTTGCGCCAAACGGCATGTTTCCTCACTGTGGGGATTCTATGAAAAAAAGAGTTGTATAACATTCTGAGTCAACAAAGTTATTACCATTCTTTAGTGAGTGGCTTACTGGGCAAGGCATCCTTTGAAAGAGAAATGTTCTTGATTTCACAGCCCAGGTAAGCAGGAATGGTGATTTTAAAAAAGATTATTGGTGGAGAACCATTCAAAAATCAGTGGTTAGTGAACCATTCACATGGACCTTCACATCAAATCTTCACCAAAGCATTACATAAATTTCTTCTCCTGAATGTTGCAAATCTCTGGGAACACAATTTGTTACACGGATCATGTGATAATGCCATCCAGTTGCATAACTAATATTTGAGTTGCACAGAACATTTTATTTTGTTTCTCAAAAGTTCAAGCTAATGTAAATATGGGTTGCCTTTAAGACAATTAAAATATACATAGCTGCAGTATCAGCGGTCTTTGTCAGCATCAAGAACGTTAACTGCTGTAGACTTTGAGATGTCATTAAAACCTCTGCAAAAAGAACTAATTCTTTTGGTCATACGCGTTGGTATGTTTCAACTATGATTCACCGCCAAAAATGTTTTTCTGAACAATTTCAAATGGTACCTTGGGACAGTTTGACTTTAAAAACACTATTAAATGTGATTTGCTTTGGCAAAAACAAAGGCCAATAAATTGTACATAGAAATAATATGGCATAACGTTTTTAAATATGCTGGGTACCTAAATCCCCTCTTCAGAATTACATGCAATGATACAACTGTTTTAGTTTTGAGCAAGCAGAACAACTGGATGAAATGAAATGACATTAGGAATTGCATACCTGACATAGTACTCTCATACTTCGAGTCGGCTTTAAAAGAAGAAAGCAGAGGTTTACAAAGAAAACAGCTGTTGCACTTAAAAGGATAGGAAGAGAATAGAAGTTGCTGGAACATTCCTGAACAGCTTTCTGCAGTTTACACTTCTTGCGGCCTCTTCCTGCTCTTCCCCAAACAACCCAGCCATCAGAGTCAGTACTTTGCCATTAGTTGCCTCTGATGTTCAATGACTCTTCATTGCTGACTAATTTTAATTAGACAAATTAGCGGTCATTTATTGCAGATATGAAGACAGACTAAACAAAACAGACAAAAAAACACCTTGCTTTGTTGGGCATAATATATTCTACTACAACAAACAATGGATCCCAAAAGCAAAAAACATAATAAACTTAATATGTAAAATTATGTTTGAGGTGACACATCTTTGGATGCAGTTCTCTTTGTCCTTAAAATGCAGTTAAATTTGCAATCGGAAGAACACGTTTCTTAACAGATCAGTTTGATTATTTGATAATCTGTTGAGAATCACAGTCAAGGTAGATATCCGCATTGTGAAATAGGCCAGCATACTAGCATAGTGCAATCACGATCATGGTGACATACCAGCAAAGAATCAAAGTCTTCAGAGATGGGCCTGGAAAAACTTACTTAATCAGTATGTTTCTGGTTAATGAGGCAGGAGTACTGCTGGTTTTGATCTGAGGCAATGTAGTGGGTCAAATTGCAAATAGGGGAACATAGCATCATAGTTTATGAATAATAATGGAAAAGACAAGGAGCAATCTAGAGTAAAAATGCTTAGAAGGAGGAAGGCCACTTTTACTTGGAGCCGATCTACCAATGGAAAATTTGAAACAAAGATTGGCAAGCAAAACTGTAAAGAAACAATGGGTTGTTTTTAAAGAGTAAGTGGCACAGGTACAGCCAAGGTACTTTCCAATAAAAGGGAAAGATTGACAGAGTTTCTTGGATAAAGAAGATAGAGAGTAAGGTGAGCAGAAACAAGGTACTTATGATGAAGGCCAGGAGCTTCATAGTACAAGAGCCTGGCTAAATATATAAAGTTCAAGTGGCAAGCTGAAAGTACATGAAACAAAGAAGGATTATGAGAACAGGCTAGCAGTTAAATTAAATGGGTAATTCAACAGTCTCCTACAGGGATATGAACAGTAATGGGGAAGGATGGAGCTGATTGCAAAGGGCAAGGACAGAGATTGTGTGGCTCAAATAAGTACCTTCATCATAAGTACCTTGTTCCTGCTCACCTTACCCTCTATCTTCTTTATCCAAGAAACTCTGTCAATCTTTCCCTTTCATTGGAAAGTACCTTGGCTGTACCCGTGCCACTTACTCTTTAAAAACAACCCATTGTTTCTTTACCGTTTTGCTTGCCAATCTTGGTTTCAAATTTTCCATTGGTAGATTATTTCGGCTCCAAGTAAAAGTGGCCTTCCTCCTTCTAAGCATTTTTACTCCAGATTGCTCCTTGTCTTTTCCATTATTATTCATAAACTATGCAGTTTACTATGCGTAAATCTCGTTAAAGTGGGAATAGTTGAGACATTGGACAGATGGGCTAAAACTTGATAAACAGAAATATTACATACTCTAGGTGATGCATCCAAAATATTGAGAACAAGAAGAGAGGAAATTGAAGAAGCAATGGTCATTATTTTCTGAATGTACTTTCATACAGCAGCAGTGCCCGGGAACTTGAAAATGTAACCTTTGCTTTAAAAAAATGAAAAGATGAACCCAACAACTACAGACAAGTAATTCTAACCTGAGTAGTAGAAAAGCTTTCACAAATTATAATTCAGGATAAAATTAATTTAAAATTGAACAAATTCGGTGTAAATAAGGAAAATGAGCGTACATTTCTTAAAGATTATATATTTAACCCAATGGAAGAAAAACAGACAGGAGGCAGCCAGTCAGTCATGTCTCTTCCAGCTATCTGAAGAAGGAACTCAATCCAACTTTGCCACCTTTACCCCCAAACCAGCACATGTTTTCTTCCAATTTCCCTTTCAATATCAAGACTCAATCTACCTCCATTATAGACATTTTTGCACCATCTTCAATATCTTCACATCCTTCATGACAGAACTGAACTTAATGTGTTACCTGATATCATAGATGCATTTCTGTCATTTCCACCAAGTTACCAATGCCCATTTAAACACTATTCTCCACAGTTCATAAAACTTCCAACTTTTGCATCATTAGCAAATTTTAAACCGGTATGCAATGTACAAATTCAAGTCGTTAACAAGTCATCCTTGCACTGATCCCCAGAGAATTTCATCAGAAAATATCCTCCAGTCCCAAAACAATCACTCCAATTCTCTCCAGTTCCATTTTGCTCACAAAGAAAATCGTCAAACAATGATCCCCTAAACAAATAATCACATTTTTCAAAATTTGGTTAATGTTTTGCTTGATTGTTATGGTGTAATAAGCATTCTAAATGCATCTGGGCATTCCTAAAAGACCTCAAAATTCCCCAAGACAGTCGCTCATGGAAAAGAGACAACTGGAGAAAAGTTTCTCCAGTCAGCTGAACAGAAAGAAATGATGAAGTGATGCACCTTCAATGCAAACATGAGACAGAGCAACATAATGGAGTTGACACTAGGTGCTAGGCTATGCAGGTAGCACTTTTCATGATAATTGGATGAGAATAAGATTTTCGCGGAAATCTGACTCTCCTTCAGATTTAATACCTAAAGCATGTGATCACCAAAGCTTGGGAAGATTTTCAATCCAAAAAGGAGTGTTGAAAGTGTATTTTATGGGTGTTCACCCACTTTAGATTGCCCAAACTTATGGATCGGAAATTGGCTTGCTGAAAGAAGACAGAGGGTGGTAGTTGATGGGAAATGTTCATCCGGGAGAGCAGTTACTAGTGGTGTACCGCAAGGGTCGGTGTTGGGTCCACTGCTGTTTGTCGTTTTTATAAATGACCTGGATGAGGGCGTAGAAGGATGGGTTAGTAAATTTGCAGATGACACTAAAGTCGGTGGAGTTGTGGATAGTGACGAAGGATGCTGTAGGTTGCAGAGACATAGATAAGCTGCAGAGCTGGGCTGAGAGGTGGCAAATGGAGTTTAATGCAGACAAGTGTGAGGTGATGCACTTTGGTAGGAGTAACTGGAAGGCAAAGTACAGGGCTAATGGTAAGATTCAAAGTACAGGGCTAATGGTAAAAAAAAAAAACATTTAAAAAGAATAGGGAGGGGGCAAAAAGAGGGGGGGGTGTAGCACTACTAATCAGAGAGGGTATCACAGCTACAGAAGCTTCCATTGTCGAGGAAGATCTGCCTACTGAGTCAGTATGGGTGGAAATTAGGAACAGCAAGGGAGTAGTCACCTCGTTAGGGGTTTACTACAGGCCCCCCAATAGCAGCAGGGAGATTGTAGAAAGCATAGGTCGACAGATTTTGGAAAAGTGTGGACGCAGTAGGGTTGTTGTAATGGGTGACTTTAACTTTCCTAATATTGATTGGAACCTCCTTCGAGCAGAAGATTTGAATGGAGCTGTTTTTGTAAGGTGTGTTCAGGAGGGTTTCCTAACGCAGTACGTTGACAGGCCGACGAGGGGAGAGGCCATTCTAGACTTGGTGCTCGGAAACGAGCCGGGGCAGGTATCAGATCTTGTGGTGGGAGAGCATTTTGGTGATAGTGACCATAACACTCTCTCATTCTACATAGCTATGGAGAAGGAGAGGATTAGGCAGAATGGGAGGATATTTAATTGGGGAAGAGGAAACTATGATGCGATTAGACACGAGTTAGGAAGCATGGACTGGGAGCAGTTGTTCCATGGTAAGGGAACTATAGACATGTGGAGATGGTTTAAGGAACAGTTGTTGGGAGTGATGAGTAAATATGTCCCTCTGAGACAGGCAAGACGGGGTAAGATAAAGGAACCTTGGATGACGAGAGCGGTGGAGCTTCTAGTGAAAAGGAAGAAGGTAGCTTACATAAGGTGGAGGAAGCTAGGGTCAAGTTCAGCTAGAGAGGATTACATGCAGGCAAGGAAGGAGCTCAAAAATGGTCTGAGGAGAGCCAGGAGGGGGCACGAGAAAGGCTTGGCAGAAGGAATCCGGGAAAACACAAAGGCATTTTACACTTACGTGAGGAATAAGAGAATGGTCAAAGAAAGAGTAGGGCCGATCAGGGATAGCATAGGGAACTTGTGTGTGGAGCCTGAGGAGGTAGGGGAAGCCCTAAATGAGTTTTTTGCTTCTGTCTTTACGAAAGAAACGACCTGTGTAGTGAATGAAACCTTTGAAGAGCAGGTGTGCATGCTGGAATGGATAGAGATAGAGGAAGCTGATGTACTGAAAATTTTGTCAAACATTAAGATTGACAAGTCGCCAGGCCCGGATCAGATTTGTCCTCGGCTGCTTTGGGAAGCGAGAAATGCAATTGCTTCGCCACTTGCGAAGATCTTTGCATCCTCGCTCTCCACTGGAGTCGTACCTGAGGACTGGAGAGAGGCAAATGTAATTCCTCTCTTCAAGAAAGGAAATAGGGAAATCCCCGGCAATTATAGACCGGTAAGTCTCACGTCTGTCGTCTGCAAGGTGTTAGAAAGGATTCTGAGGGATAAGATTTATGACCATCTGGAAGAGCATGGCTTGATCAAATACAGTCAACACGGCTTTGTGAGGGGTAGGTCATGCCTTACAAACCTTATCGAGTTTTTTGAGGATGTGACTAGTAAGGTTGATGAGGGTCAAGCTGTGGATGTGGTGTATATGGACTTCAGTAAGGCATTTGATAAGGTTCCCCATGGAAGGCTCATTCAGAAGGTCAGGAGGAATGGGATACAGGGGAACTTAGCTGCTTGGATACAGAATTGGCTGGCCAACAGAAGACAGCGAGTGGTAGTAGAAGGAAAATATTCTGCCTGGAAGTCAGTGGTGAGTGGGGTTCCACAGGGCTCTGTCCTTGGGCCTCTACTGTTTGTAATTTTTATTAATGACTTGGACGAGGGAATTGAAGGATGGGTCAGCAAGTTTGCAGACGACACAAAGGTCGGAGGTGTCGTTGACAGTGTAGAGGGCTGTTGTAGGCTGCAGCGGGACATTGACAGGATGCAGAGATGGGCTGAGAGGTGGCAGATGGAGTTCAACCTGGATAAATGCGAGGTGATGCATTTTGGAAGGTCGAATTTGAAAGCTGAGTACAGGATTAAGGATAGGATTCTTGGCAGCGTGGAGGAACAGAGGGATCTTGGTGTGCAGATACATAGATCCCTTAAAATGGCCACCCAAGTGGACAGGGTTGTTAAGAAAGCATATGGTGTTTTGGCTTTCATTAACAGGGGGATTGAGTTTAAGAGTCGTGAGATCTTGTTGCAGCTCTATAAAACTTTGGTTAGACCGCACTTGGAATACTGCGTCCAGTTCTGGGCGCCCTATTATAGGAAAGATGTGGATGCTTTGGAGAGGGTTCAGAGGAGGTTTACCAGGATGCTGCCTGGACTGGAGGGCTTATCTTATGAAGAGAGGTTGACTGAGCTCGGTCTCTTTTCATTGGAGAAAAGAAGGAGGAGAGGGGACCTAATTGAGGTATACAAGATAATGAGAGGCATAGATAGAGTCGATAGCCAGAGACTATTTCCCAGGGCAGAGATGGCTAGCACGAGGGGTCATAGTTTTAAGCTGGTTGGTGGAAAGTATAGAGGGGATGTCAGAGGCAGGTTCTTTACGCAGAGAGTTGTGAGAGCATGGAATGCGTTGCCAGCAGCAGTTGTGGAAGCAAGGTCATTGGGGTCATTTAAGAGACTGCTGGACATGCATATGGTCACAGAAATTTGAGGGTGCATCCATGAGGATCAATGGTCGGCACAACATTGTGGGCTGAAGGGCCTGTTCTGTGCTGTACTGTTCTATGTTCTATGTTCTATGTCTATTCTTGTTAGTGTAGATGAGCAGAGAGATCTCAGTGTCCATGTACACAGATCATTGAAAGTTGTCACCCAGGTTGACAGGGCTGTTAAGAAGGCATACAGTGTTTTAGCTTTTATTAATAGAGGGATCGAGTTCTGGAACCAAGAGGTTATGGTGAAGCTGTACAAAACTCTGGTACGTCCGCACTTGGAGTATTGTGTACAGTTCTGGTCACCGCATTATAAGAAGGATGTGGAAGCTTTGGAAAGGGTGCAGAGGAGATTTATTAGGATGTTGCCTGGTATGGAGGGAAGGTCTTACGAGGAAAGGTTGAGGGACTTGAGGCTGTTTTCGTTAGAGAGAAGAAGGTTGAGAGGTGACTTAATTGAAACATATAAAATAATCAGAGGGTTAGATAGGGTGGATAGGGAGAGCCTTTTTCCTAGGATGGTGACTGCAAGCACGAGGGGGCATAGCTTTAAATTGAGGGGTGAAAGATACAGGTCCGATGTCAGAGGTAGTTTCTTTACTGAGAGTAGTAAGGGAATGGAACGCTTTGCCTGCAACGGTAGTAGATTCGTCAACTTTGGATACATTTAATGCGTCATTGGATCAGCATATGGACGTACATGGAATAGTGTAGGTTAGATGAGCTTGAGATCGGTATGACAGGTCAGCACAACATCGAGGGCCAAAGGGCCTGTACTGTGCTGTAATGTTCTATGTTCTATGTTCTATGATTACAAGAGTAGCAGCAAGCAGTTAAGTAACTACTGCGAGGATTGTCTGCCAGCAGCTGGGTGAGAGTGTGTCCGGGATCAAGAAGTGACATTTCAGGGGGCAGCAGTATTTACACTGAGGCCGAGAAGGGATGCCAGAGCTACCACTCACATATGGTGGCTATCTGCCTACTAAGCCCCGAGAGGATCTGGGGAGAAGGAGGCATCTTCAAGGGAGATGGCATGAGACAAGGAAACACAGGGAAGCTGAAAGCAGGTGGGAGAAGTTGTGGATAGGGTGATTGTTTTGGGTGGGGATCGGGAGAGAGAGGGTGCATGATGGCAGTGGGAGATAGAATGTGCAAGGCAGTACATGAGAAATGGATAATAAAGTGTGAAGCTGGATGAACACAGCAGGCCAAGCAGCATCTCAGGAGCACAAAAGCTGACATTTCGGGCCTAGACCCTTCATCAGAGCGGGGGATGGGGTGAGGGTTCTGGAATAAATAGGGAAGGAGGGGGAGGCGGACCGAAGATGGAGAGAAAAGAAGATAGGTGGAGAGGAGAGTATAGGTGGGGAGGTAGGGAGGGGATAGGTCAGTCCAGAGAAGACAGACAGGTCAAGGAGGTGGGATGAGGTTAGTAGGTAGGAAATGGAGGTGCGGCTTGGGGTGGGAGGAAGGGATGGGTGGGAGGAAGAACAGGTTAGGGAGGCAGAGACAGGCTGGACTGGTTTTGGGATGCAGTGGGTGGAGGGGAAGAGCTGGGCTGGTTTTGGGATGCGGTGGGGGAAGGGGAGATTTTGAAGCTGGTGAAGTCCACATTGATACCAATGGGCTCCCGACCTCCAAGCTGCACCTCCATTTCCTACCTACTAACCTCATCCCACCTCCTTGACCTGTCCGTCTTCCCAGGACTGATCTATCCCCTCCCTACCTCCCCACCTATACTCTCCTCTCCACCTATCTTCTTTTCTCTCCATCTTCGGTCCGCCTCCCCCTCTCTCCCTATTTATTCCAGAACCCTCACCTCATCCCCCTCTCTGATGAAGGGTCTAGGCCCGAAACGTCAGCTTTTGTGCTCCTGAGATGCTGCTTGGCCTGCTGTGTTCATCCAGCTTCACACTTTATTATCTTGGATTCTCCAGCATCTGCAGTTCCCATTATCTCTGATACATGAGAAATGGAGATGGACGGAGTAGTGAGAGACGGGGGGAGTGGGCAAGGGGATTTGGATAGAAGGGAGGGAATGTACAAGGGAGTGTGGGAGGGAGGATATAATATTGTAGAGGCAGTAAATTAGAAGGTGGTAGGAGAGAGAGGAAGTGCATAAAGGTTTAGGAGAGTTGGAGAGGTTGCACGGTAGAGGGAAGAGGGAGGATCCAAGAATGTCGAGAGGAAAGACAAAGAAGCTACATAGTGGAGACAGTGAGGAAGGTTACAAAGAAGACAACACGATAGCTTAAAGCTGCACATGTTCAGGAGTTACTGTATGAAGAAAAATGTGATGTTTGCCATTGGAATAAACAGTGCACCAATTTTTACATTTAAATCTGCAGTTGAGACATCACCAACCCAAGGAAACCTAACCAGATAAATAGAAAGCGGGACATAACACCAGCGCTTCGTCGGAGGCTCACTGATGATGTTACCTAGAATGGTGACGAAACGTCTGAAAACTAACCTTCCAGCTCAGCAAGCAAACTCACATCCAGAACCTCAACCTGAGCTACAAATCTTCTCAAAACTCGTCTGCAGTTGAGAGCTGTGATCAATAAAAACAAAGTGACTGCCTGACTTAGAGCTTCCAGTTTTGTAAATATGCAATGGAAATGGATCAGCTGTGACCCCAAAAACGTGAAAAGTACGTTTAGGGTGATGGCTTTTGGCATATACAATTGTGTATCAGTTATTTTGTTATGCAAAACTTAAACACAATGCTTTCCTTGTCTATTGCAGTAGATTCACCAACTTAGGTACATTTAAGTTGTCATTGGATAAGCATATGGACGTACATGGAATAGTGCAGGTTAGATGGGCTTGAGATCGGTATGACAGGTCGGCACAACATCGAGGGCCGAAGGGCCTGTACTGTGCTGTAATGTTCTATGTTCTAAACTAATGGGTGATTTTAATTGATTTTATAAATTAAATTCTTCTAATTCTGATTCTGAACAAGTCTAAATACCTCATACGTCAACACAAAGACATAAGGTAATCTTACTACTTGCATGCATCACCTAATAAAGAAATTCATGAGAATGAAAATTTAGCCCTTGAAGATCTAAAGGCAGCCCTCAAAAAGATAAAAAAGTGCTTTGTGCCCTGGTGCAATACACAGAAGAAATTTGAGAAACACATTCAACTCAGTAAGAACACTGGTATTTATTGACAGCTATATTGTAAAATAGGATGCTTTAACAAAGGAACCAAAAGCATCCCATGATATTGTAAATTAGATTATGGCTTTAATGGCTTAGGATACTTACCACATCACCATTTTTTGCCATTCAGCACATTCATCATCACGTTTTGTTGTGTTGTTTGGTTTGTAAACAAAGCAGCATTTATTTTAACCTGCCTTAATAATTTATCAAGTAACATTTAATATTTCGCAAGATACCAAAAATATCTGCTAGTCTCCCTGTCGTACTTTATCAATTCCAATACTGTTTAATCGACTTTAAATTATATGCTTCAGTAAACAACCTCCAATCATCTTGAGCAGTTTCTTGAGATGTTCATCATGGGCTACCTAAACTACTATCAATATTTATAAATTTACTGAAGTTTTAACATTTTTCGACAAATAGTGGCTCAAATACTATTTCTGTAAATGTTTATTTCATCCACCATTTAATGATAATTTATTTCAGAAAATTCAATGTATTAATTCACCAGGATTAGAATATTGAGTGTCAAGTAGAAATAATCATTTTGATCATCCTAAAACATGGAAGAATAATACGCAATAAAATTTCTCTACACCTTTAATTTACAATGTAAGAGTAATCATTTCTTGCTCAGACAGCAGCTGTCAGTAACAGAGATCAATTAGATGAAAATCTTACCAATGACACAATGTCCAATAAGAAGTCAACTAAGAGACAGAATTCAGACAGAGAATATTCTGATGTTTCCTTGCCATGAGATGAGGTCTGCAATCTTGCACTCAATGTTATCCTAATGAGGAAGGGAAATATATAACATGTCCTTACAAATCCAGACTTGACTTTCTCAAACAATCAGCATACTCGGGTATAAACAACAAAAAAAAATGCCTTGCTAGTCCCAAGAACTAGTTATTTCTGAGAAAATTGTTCCCAATCTTCAATTAACAGGATTGTTAGTATTGTGCAAACATAATAAACAATGTAACTAATTTTCTCCAAGACATATAAACATTATTGGAATTGTTAAAATATCCACATCTTAAAAGTCAGAATCTTGCTTTAAGTCAATAAATTTCTTTTTTAGATTGCTCTTTTAGATCTTTATTGTTTACTGTGATACACAAGAAAGTATGACTTCCAGATTTTGAAAAGTATTATTCCGGTGGCTAGAGCCAAGCCAAGAGTTCTATCTAATTTGGCAAGGGAATGGGTACAAGGAAGTACCTACAGGAAGAGAAAAATTAAGTGCACAAAGGATTGGGAATGCCAAATAGCACTAGAATAAGAAATAACATGATGTTGGGCAAATCAAAAAAAGAGAGCATGCAAGGAAGCCTCTGATGAAGGGTCTAGGCCCGAAACGTCAGGTTTTGTGCTCCTGAGATGCTGCTTGGCCTGCTGTGTTCATCCAGCCCCTCACTTTGTTATCGTGCAAGGAAGTGACAGGACTGCATGTAGCTAGTCACAAATTGTGGTAATCAGTAAGCTGCATATACAAATGGTTACCTAAGAATATGACGTTATAGTGGTAACAGACACCTGATCACAACTGGATACTAAAAAATCCTGGATATAAAGTGCTCAAGAAAATCTGGCTCAGCTCAAGCGGAATTGAGGGCTGGCAGGTACTCCTTTAAAGACAAACCAAAACTGCGGATGCTGGAGATCAGGTACAAAAACAAAGTCGCTGGTAAAGCTCAGTAGGTCTGGCAGCATCTGTGAAGGAAAGAACAGAGTTAACATTTTGGGTCTGGTGACTTTTCCTCAGAAGGAAGGGCATGTTCTGAGGAAGGGTCACTGGACCTGAAACGTTAACTCTGTTTTTTCCTGCATAGATGTTGCCAGACCTACTGAGCTTTTCCAGCAACTGTTTTTGTTCCTGTTTTTACTCCTTTAAAGAGGAGGTGTTTTAAGGTCAGTTTAGCTCCCACAAGGGG
The DNA here is from genome assembly GCF_030684315.1 of Stegostoma tigrinum. Classification (NCBI taxonomy): domain Eukaryota; kingdom Metazoa; phylum Chordata; class Chondrichthyes; order Orectolobiformes; family Stegostomatidae; genus Stegostoma; species Stegostoma tigrinum. Next base: position 31,000,650 of record NC_081362.1, on the reverse strand, counting down.
GAAAGGTATAACAAGCAAATTGAGAAGTCCCTGGATTACAAGAAGGGCAGCAAGATGAGAAAGAAAAAGGAGCATATGACAGCTGTCAAGTCAACAATTAAGTGTGAAACATAGACAAACTTTCAGGGGAAGTGGAAGAGCAAATATGGTAAAAGACTGGGAATCCAAATTTCTTCAAAGGGTATGTAAATAGGAGGTGGACCATATGAGGTGGTGTGAGGCCGAGTACAGACCATAAAGAAGATCTAGAAATGGCGTCAGTATTCAATGGCTGAGACGCTACATTTATATTTTTGCACAGTCTTTTCCAAGGTAGAATGTAGTGCTAAAGTCACAGTGAAAGACAAGTAATTGAGATTCAGGAAGGGCTAAGAACTGACAAGGTAGTAGTACTGGAAAGCTAGGAGTATTAAGTCACCAGATCTAGATAGGATAAATCTTGGAGGTTACAGAGGAAAGTAAGTATCAAAACATTACTAGCCATGATATTCCAATCTTCCATACAAACCCAAGGCAATGTGAGGAAGAGAGGACTATAAATGTAACACCATTGCTCAAAAGAGGTACTAGATTAAACCCAGCAGTTAAAACCAAGTAGTTCATCCTGGTTTTAAGGGAGCTTTTACAGAATCGTAGAAGTCTTACTATGCAAAAGGGCAGCATTTGGTCTGTTGTTCCAGCACCAGCTCTTCAAACAGGGCATTGTTACCTTGCGCCAATATCTTGCTTTGCCCCCCATATGCTCACACATTATACATAATCTTCCGATGACCCCTGAATGCCTCAACTGAACCTGCCTCCACCACACTTTCTGTCAACATTAGGAACAATAATCCAAAACAAAATTAATAGTTAAACGAATATGTGTGAATTAACTAAACCAACAGATTTTTGAGGACAAATTGTATTAAACTAATTTGGTTGAGCTTTTCAATCAAGTAACAAAGAGAATTCATGAGGACAATATAGTTGACATAGTATACATGGCTTCCAAAATGCATTTCATAAAGTGAGATAAGGCTTGTCAACAAAATGAAACCCAAGGAATAAAAGGTACAGTGGCAACCTGAAGAACAAGAAACAGAGTATTAGTGAACAGTTGTGTTTTGAACTTAAGGTAAATAGAAAGTAGGTTTCCCCCAACAGTCAGAACTGGGATCTACGTTACAGCCTAAATTAGGGTGTGCATTGAATAATTTCAAGATTTGCAGATGACAAAATGTGGAAATGTAATAAGCTATGAAGGAGCTTAGCAATAAAGTTCAAGAGGATATGGACAGATTGATGGAAAGGGTGGACGCATGGCAGATGATGCTCAATGCAGAGAAGTGTGATGTAATATGTACATAAATTCAAGATGGTGCCGACACCAATGGCTCTTTGTGAGCGTCCTATGGCAGCTCTTATTCTGACATTTCTTATAACCTTTCCACACTTTAAAACCTAAATTTTAAGTCTGTAAAAATTAGTAATAATGTTCTTTTAAAACGATTTACAAGTCTGAGTATCCTACAAATGTCCAGACCCGAGTACTAGTGAAGCTGGATTTGCAGGCCCAGGGCAAACCTACTGACTTCCTGCAGGACCCATGAGGACACCGAGATCTGACCCCGACCTTGCAGCAATGCGACCCCCAACCCAGGCAGAAACTGGTCCCGACAGTGACTCGACCTAAGAAAGCCCGACCTGTCCATGGCCTAGCCCCAGAACCATAGCAAAGCAACCCTAAGGAGGCTTGACCTGTCCAAGCCCAATCCCTGATCCCCGATCCCACAGCTACTCAATCTCAGGGAGGCCCAGCCCGTCCCGAACCAACTCACTTACCCCCTGGAGCAGCAGACTTGCACCACCAACACAGGGATCATCCATGATCAAAAATATTACTGCTGTGACCTGTCCCCAAAGAGGCCAGACCTGCCCAGGCCTAAACTCTGACCTCACGGTATTCCGCGCTGGGGAGGCCCAGCCTCATCAGACCCAACTCACTTACCTTCCATACCAGCAGACTCATACCACAGACACCCAGGACCATCCAGATGCAGAAAATCTACAAGGAAACGGGGAAGACACGCTGGCTTGCAAGTAAGACTGAAACAATGCAGTTTCAAGACCCCTCTCCCAGCGTACTCTGAGCAAACGTCCAAGCTATCAAAAACAAAATGGGTGAACTCAGATGTAGGCTTATCTTCCAAAGGGAACTGAGAGGCTGCTATGCACTCTGTTTTGCAGAGATATGGCTCACTCGTGCCATAACTGACCACGCTTTGCAAGCTGAAGCGTTCTCCATACATTGCATGGACACACAATGTCCTCAGATAAGGCAAATGGCAGAGGAGTAAGCTTCCTAATCAACATCTCCTGGTGCTCAGATAGAGCAACCCTGGTGAGCCATTGTTCATCAGACCTAGAATACTTTACACTGAAATGCCATCCCTACCTTCTGCCACACAAATTCAGGTCTGCCATCCTGACAGTAGTTTAAATACCATTCCATGTAGATGTGAAGAATGCAAGGCCTGTACAACCTAACAGGATACAAAATGAAGCAGAGCAAGATAGTGGACAAAAACACATCCCTCCCTGATGCGCTCAATGCTTCCTTGCTTATTTCAAGCAGAATACCAGCAGTGCGATGCCACCTGCTCAGTCAGCCCTGGATACCGCTGTTCTCTCCATCACCACTACAGACATAAGTTCGGTTTTCCCGAGAGTCAACTCAAGGAAGGTGATGGGCCCAGCAAGAGTCCCCAGCTGTGCACTTAGATTCTGTGCAGACCAGCTGTTAGAGGTATTCACCGACGTCTTCAACTTCTCCTTCCTATGAACTGAAGTCCCCACCTGCTTCAAGAAGACCACCATCATCCCAGTACCAAAGAAAACATATACAACATGCCTTAATGATTACCGTGCAGTGACTCTGACCTCTATAAGCATGAAGCACTTCAAGGGGCTGGTCATGGCCCACATCACTCCAACCTCCCAGACTGCCTCAGTCTCCTGCAATTTGCCTACTTATGAAATAAGTCCACAACAAATGCCATGTCCCTAGCTCTACATTCATCTCTGGAACATCTGGATAACAAGGACACCTAGGTCAGACTCCTACTCAGGCTGTGGATGTCATATACATGGACTTCAGTAAGGCATTTGATAAGGTCCCCCATGGCAGGCTGATGGAGAAAGTGAAGTCACATGGGGTCCAGGGTGTGCTAGCTAGATGGATAAAAAACTGGCTCGGCAACAGGAGACAGAGAGTCGTAGTAGAAGGGAATTTCTCAAATTGGAGACCTGTGACCAGTGGTGTAGCACAGGGATCTGTGGTGGGACCACTGTTGTATGTGATACATGTGAATGATTTAGAGGAAGGTGTAGGTGGTCTGATCAGCAAGTTTGCAGATGACACTAAGATTGGTGGAGTAGCAGACAGTGAAGGGGACTGTCAGAGATTACAGCAGAATATAGATAGACTGGAGAGTTGGGCAGAAAAATGGCAGATGGAGTTCAATCCGGGCAAATGCGAGGTGATGCATTTTGGAAGATCAAATTCAAGGGAGAACTAAACAGTAAATGGAAAAGTCCTCGGGAAAATTGATGAACAGAGAGATCTGGGTGTTTGGGTCCATTGTTCCCTGAAGGTGACAACGCAGGTCAACAGGGTGGTCAAGAAGGCATATGGTATGCTTTCCTTCATCAGACGGGGTATTGAGTACAAGAGTTGGCAGGTCATGTTGCAGTTGTATAGGACTTTGGTTCGGCCACGTTTGGAGTACTGTGTACAGTTCTGGTCGCCACATTACCAAAAGGATGTGGATGCTTTGGACAGGGTGCAGCGGAGGTTCACCAGGATGTTGCCTGGTATGGAGGGCAATAGCTATGAAGAAAGGTTGAGTAGATTAGGATTATTTTCATTAGAAAGACAGAGATTGAAGGGGGGGGCCTGATTGAGGTCTACAAAATCATGAGGGATATAGACAGGGTGGATAGCAAAAAGCTTTTTCCCCCCAGAGTGAGGGACTCAATTACTAGGGGTCATGAGTTCAAAGTGAGAGGGGGAAAGTTCAAGGGAGCTATGCGTGGAAAGTTCTTTTCACACAGGGTGGTGGGTGCCTGGGACGTGTTCCCAGAGGAGGTAGTAGACGCAGACACGTTAGCGTCTTTTAAGATATATTTGGACAGGTACATGGATGGGCAGGGGGCAAATGGACACAGACCGTTAGAAAATAGATGACAGGTTAGACAGAGGATCTTGATCGGCGCAGGCTTGGAGGGCCGAAGGGCCTGTTCCTGTGCTGTAATTTTCTTCGTTCTTTGTTCATTGTCTATGGCGCTGCCTTCAACACCATAATCCCTACTAGCCTAATCTCAAAACTCCGAGACCTCGGTCTTGGCTCTGCCCTCTGCAACTGGATCCTCAGCTTCTTACCCACAGACCGTGATCAAAGAAGATAGACAATTGCACCTCCTTCATGTTAGCCCTCAACACTGCAGCCCCACCAACGATGTGTTCTCAGACCCCTACTGTACACCCATGACTGCATTGCCAAATTCTGAATGAGCACCATCGACATATTTGCTAATGACACCACCACAGTTGGGCGGATATCAAACAGCAATGAGTCAGAATACAGAAAAGAGTTACAGGGTTTGGAGATGTGGTGCAATGGTTTCCTGGACTTCCCACACAGATGTGATGGTCAAGAAGGCAAAAGAATGCCTCTTCTTCTTGTGGTGGCTTAGGAAATTTGACATGTCCGTAAGAACCTTCATCAACTTTTACAGACACATCATAGAAAGCACACTATCCAGCTCCATAATGGCCTGGTACGTCAATTGCTCTCCCCAAGACTATGAAGAACTACAGAAGGCTATGTGCACAGCCTAGACCATCATGGAAGACAGCCTCCCATCCATGGGCTCCATTTACACTTCTCATTGCTGCAGAAAGGTTCCCAACAACATTAAAGGCTCTCCGACTCTCCCGCCCCCGAAATGCTCTCCTATAACTTCTTCCATCAGGAAGACAATACAGAAGGTTGAACATATGCACCAACAGGTTCAAGAACAGCTTCATCCCTACTGTTATTAGACTGATGAATAAACTCTAAGTTCAAATAATGTTGATCTTGCTTTGTGCACCTCCTGCACAATGTAGCCTGTATGCCTCGCTCTATCCAAACACCCTTTGATCTCTATGTCCTTGTCTGCAATGAGCTGCCAGTACTGCTCACAAAACAAAACCTTTCACTGTATTTAGGTCCACGTGACTACAGTAAATCAAATCAAATCAAATTTTGGCAGAAAGAAAGAGGAGAGACAACATAAAATAAATGGCATAATTCTAAAGGTAAGTGCGCAGGAACACAGCGATCTAGGAATATAAGTGCACAAAGTATTGAAGGTGGCAGAAGAGATTGAGAAAGTGGTTAACAAGTGCATAGGATTCATGTAATAGAGGCCATAGGGTACATTAGCGAACAAGTTTTGATGATCCTTTATGAAACACTAGTTCAGCCAATTCTGAGCATCATATTTTAGGAAGCATGCGAGGCCTCGAGATACAGTGCAGAAGACCTTACATAATTAGTTGGGTGGGGGGGAGCGAGTATTTTCAGTTGCATGGAACATCGTGGAGAAAGATAAAAGGGATGGGGTGGGGGGAGAAAGGAGTGGTGTGTTCAACACGGGTCAAAGATTCCAGAACAAATAATTGGACAGGGAATATGGAAAGGGTCAGGAATCTAATTTCAGGCACAGCAGATTGGAGGGCAATTATGAAAAGGGAAGCAGTCAACATAGGACTGGGGTATTGTACTTCAATGCACGCAGTACATGAAACAATGTAAATGAGCCTGTAGCACGAACTGAAATTGGTAGGTATGATGTTGCGGATATCACTGAGATATAAATGCAAGGGGATCAGGGCTGGGAACAAAATATCCAAGGATACAGGTCCTAGGTCCTATCCACAGGACAGGCAGAGGGAGAAAGTTGCCTTGTTAGTAAGGGATGAAATTAAATCGATAGCAAGAAGTGATAACGATTCAGAAGAGTTGAGAGTGTGGGGAGAGTTGAGGAACTGTAAAGGAAAAAGACCCTGATGGGAGTTGCATACAGGCCTCCTAGCAGGATTCAGGATGGGGGAAGAAAATAAATCAGCAGACTGAAAAAGGCACATGCATGAGGCACACAATTACAATAATCTTGGGGGACTTCAATATGCAGGTGGATTGGGAATATCATGTTGGTACTAGATCTCAAGAAAAGGAATTCAGGTAATGTCTGAGACATTTTTGGAGCAGTTCATTGTAGACCCCACTGGGGAACAGGCTATTATGGATTTAGTGATGTGTAATTAGGTAGTTTTGACTAGGGAGCTTAAGGTGAAAGAACAGCAATGGACTAGTGACCATGACATGATAGAATTCATCCTCCAGTTTGAGTGGGAGAAGCAGGAATGAGACATAAAAGTGTTACAATTGAGTAAAAGTAACTATAACGGTATGAGGAGAAGCTAGTCAGAGATGATCAGAAGGGAGGCCTAGCAGGCAAGAAAAGCAATGGCAGGAGTTCTGGATGTAATCCAGGAAGGACAACAGAAATTCATCCCAATAAAAAAGGAACAAGGGAGGATGAGGCAACCATGGCTGACAAAGAAAGTCAGGGACAGCATAAAAACGAAAGAACAAGCATATAATTTGATCAAGATTGGTGGCAAGCCAGAGGATTGGGAAGTCTTAAACAACCAGCAGAGGATAAGTAAAAAAGGCAATAAGGGGCGAGAAGATGAACGATGAGTAAGCAAGCCAATAATAGAAAAGAAGATTGCAAGGGCACTTTTTTAGCTATCCAAAAGGTAACAGGAAGGCAGTTTTCTAAACGTGAATGCTGGACTGCTGGAAAACAAGGCTGGAGTAGTAGTAAGAGGGATCAAAGAGACGGCAGAGGGACTGAATAAGTACTTAGCATTGGTTTTCAGTGGAAGACACCAGCAACATATGGAAACTTCAAGAGCATCATAAGACCATAAGACACAGGAGTGGAAGTAAGGTCATTCGGCCCATCAAGTGGAGGTGAGTGTAGTGGCCATCACAAAGGAGACAGTGCTGGGGAAGCTGAAAGGTCTGGGAAGGCAGATAAATTATCTGGACCAGAATGGGTATACATTGGCATTCTGAAGAGATAGCTGAGGAGGTTGAAGAGGCATTGGTAGAGATTTTTCAAGAATCACTGGACTCCCGGAAGGTCCTCTGGGTCTGGAAAATAGCTCATAAAACACCCAAATTTATGAAGGGAGTAAGGCATAAGGCAGGAAACTATAGGCCAATAAGCCTAAATTTGGTCATTGGTAAAATTTTAAAATGCATTATTAAGGATGAGATTGTTGAGTATTTGGAAATGCATGGTAAAGTAGAGTTGAGTCCACATGGTTTTGTCAAGGGGAGGTCATGCCTGACAAATCTGTCAGAATTCTTTGAGGAGGTAACAAACAAGTTAGACAAAGGACAGCCAGTGGAAAGGATCTATTTGAATTTCCAGCATGCCTTTGATAAGGTGTTACACAGGAGGCTGCTAAATAAGATAACAGCCCGTGGGGTTGGGGCAAGGCACAGATAGAGGACTGGCTGGCTGGCGGAAGGCAGAGAGCAGGGGTAAAAGGGATCTTTTTCAGGGTGGCAGCTGGTGACCAGCGGAGTTCCACAGAGGTCATTGTTGGGACCACAACTATTCACAATATATATTAACAATCTGGCCAAAGGAGCTGAGGGTACTAAGTTTGCAGATAACACAAAGATAGGTGGAGGGATAGATAGTGTTGACAAAGCAGGGAGGCTGCAGAAGGATTTGTACAGGTAAGCAAGTGGACAAAGATGGACACAATGTGGGAAAGTGTGAGGTTATGCACTTTGGTAGGAAGTAAAGAAGTGTAGACTATTTTCTAAAGGCCTTGGAAAAATGAAGCACAAAGTGATTTGGGAGTCCTAGTTCAGGATTCTCAGGGTTAACATGCAAGTTCAGTTGGCAGTTTGGAAGACAAATGCAATACTGGATTACAAGGTGTGGAGCTGGATGAACACAGCAGGCTAAGCAGCATCTAAGGAGCAGGAAAGCTGACATTTCGGGCCTAGACCCTTTCTGATGAAGGGTCTAGGCCCGAAAAGTCGGCTTTCCTGCTCCTAAGATACTGCTTGACCTGCTGCGTTCATCCAGCTCTACATCTTGTTATCGCGCATTCTCCAGCATCTGCAGTTCCTATTATCTCAAATGCAATATTGGCATTCATTTCAAGGTGGCTGGAATACAACAGCACAGACACACTGCTAAGGTTGTATAAAGCTCTGGTCAGGCCACATTTGGGAAATTGAGAGCAGTTTTGGGCCCCATATCAAAAGAAACATGTGTTGACATTGGAAGGGATCCAGAGTAGGTTTACAAGAATGATCCTAGAGAAGAAAGATTTATCATATGAGGAGCTGTTGAGGATTCTGCGTCTGTACTTGATGGAGTTTAGAAGGTTAAGCGGTGAATCTGATTGAAACTTAAAGAACACTCAGAGGGCTGGACAGAGTGGGGCATGTGTTTTGTCGGATAGGAGAATCTAGGACCTGAGGGCACAACCTCAGAGTGACAGGATCGCTCTTTAAAACTGAGATGATGAGGAATTTCTTTAGCTAGAGGATGGTTAATCTGCGGGAGTCATTGCTGCAGAGGTCAAGTCACTGAGTGTATTTAAGACAGAGATAGATAGCTTCTTGATTCATAACGGAATCAAATATTACAGGGAGAAGGCAGGTGAATGCGATTGAGAAACGTATCACTGGGAGACAGTAGCCTAGTGGTATTAGCGGTATTATCGCAGAGACCCAGATAACGTTACAGAGACCGGGTTTGAATCCCGCCATGGCAGATGGTGGGATTTGAATTCAATGAATGTCACGAATTTAGAATCTAATGATGACCATGAATCCATTGCCGATTGTTGGGATAAAACCAACTGGTTAGTGGTTGAGACTTAACTGCCCTCTGGGCAATTAGGGATGGGCAATAAATGCTGCCTAGCCAGTGACACCCCTCATCCCATGAATGAATCAAGAATATCAGCCATGATTAAATGGCGGAGAAGACTCAAGAGGCTGAATTGTGTAATTCTGCTCCTCTATCTGATGGTTTTGAAGTTGGGCAACTTCTGTGATTGGAATAGCTAGCAGATTTGCTTATTCTCCTTAAACACATAAGATTAAAAGAGATTTGATGTACGTATTTAAAATAGAGACTGGCTAGCAAGAATCACTAGGCAACACGAGAAAAATAACCTTACGCAGCTAATACAGTCACTACCTGAAACTGTGACAGTGGCACATTCAATCTTATCTTTCAAAAGAAAATTAGAAAAGAACTCAAACAGGAAAATATAGTGTTATGTCTAGAATACAGACAGTTTGCATCAACATATCAGGACAATTTTCTGCCTTCTATGCTGTAGTCATCTAAATATTCACTGTAATGATAATATTAAACAAAAACCTTCCAGACTATTACACATTAGTCTTTTAAAAATATGAAGGATCCAATTATTTCTCCACATAAGCAATAGTTGATAAACTCATACTTATGTACTTGTATAATCATTTAGCAGAGACCATTAACAAAATGCTTTCAAGTCTTAAAATTAGCAATAAGATGTAATATGGCATAACTGTTACATGATTACTTACCTACAACATTCTTCAAACCAACGAGCTATATAATCCCACATATAATATGGTTCAAAAGAATTGAAGAGTAGATTTGCAGTTTTAATCAGCTCTGAAGTCTTCTTGTTTTCTCTCATTTTACTGAAATAAAAAAATCAAGACAAAGGCAGGGTTGCAAAAGTGAAATGTGCCCAAATACTATTTACTTCTGACTGCATTATAATTGATATTAAGTACATATTTTTTGTTAGAGCCAAATATTAACTAAAACACTTCTGCCAGCAGCAAAGGGGGGCAGACTAGAATCAACAGGACATTGTTCTATACAGGATGATTGGCATGTAGCTGAGGTTTAAATCTGAATCCAGATTTTACAGCTGAAGTAATGGTCCACCCAAGTCTATTGCACTCCCCCTCCCATTCCCTTGATGACATGTCCATCATGGGCCTCCTGCACTGCCACAATGATGCCACCTGAAAGTTGCAGGAACAGCAACTCATATTCCGCCTGGGAACCCTGCAGCCACATGGTATCAATGTGGACTTCACCAGTTTCAAAATCTCCCCTTCCCCTACTGCATCCCTAAATCAGCCCAGTTCATCCCCTCCCCCCACTGCACCACACAACCAGCCCAGCTCTTCCCCCCCACCCACTGCATCCCAAAACCAGTCCAACCTGTCTCTGCCTCCCTAACTGGTTCTTCCTCTCACCCATCCCTTCCTCCCACCCCAAGCCGCACCCCCAGCTACCTACTAACCTCATCCCACCTCCTTGACCTGTCCGTCTTCCCTGGACTGAGCTATCCCCTCCCTACCTCCCCACCTACCCTCTCTCCACCTATCTTCTTTACTCTCCATCTTCGGTCCGCCTCCCCCTCTCTCCCTATTTATTCCAGTTCCCTCCCCCCATCCCCCTCTCTGATGAAGGGTCTAGGCCCGAAACGTCAGCTTTTGTGCTCCTGAGATGCTGCTTGGCCTGCTGTGTTCATCCAGCCTCACATTTTATTATCTATTGCAGGTTGTCTGTGTCTGAAATTACACAAAGACCTGTCCACTCTCCAACTTGTGCACGCTCACACATCTGTTGCATCCATTGTGATCTCCAAAACATCTGTAATTTGAAATCTTTCATGATCTCAGACCAGACCATCAACTTTGTTCATGATCTGACTACGGACTTGTTAATATTATTTTAAGTCAGTGAAAGATGAGATCCAGGTGGCTTCCTAAGATAATGGGAATGGGGTTTTTAATCCTTCTAAGTGTTTGTCGCAGAGTGGCTGTGGTCTTGTAGGCCACCATAATCCCTAGTGACCTTAGGAGTCTTGTTGTCAGTTCTGAGAATGTTCCTGATGAGTCACATGAGCATCTCAAGAGATAGAAAGAACTGCAGATGCTGGATCAGAGGATCATTTTTGAAGAAGGGTCCCAAACCGAAACATCAACTTTCTTGCTCCTCTGATGCTGCCTGGCCTGTTGTGTTCCTCAGCTCCATACTGTGTTATCACAAGTATCTGCCATGCACGTGGTGAGTGGTGTTCCTACATGTGATGGTAGTGTCCATGTTGAAGGTCTGAAATGTCTTGCAGAGGTTGGCATGACAGGGTTATATAGTGTTGTGGTCAATGCTGTCCTAAAGGCTGGCCAGTTTGCAGAGAACAATGGTCTGTTTAACGTTTGGCGGTTGTTTGAGATCGAGATGTGGAGGGGGGGGCAAGATTATGGCGAAGTGCTCATTGTCGTCGATGATGTGTTGAAGGCTTCAAAGAACATGGCCTAGTTTCTCCACTACCAGGAAGGACTGGATGATGAAGAGTACCCTATCAGACGTATCCCATATCTGTCATTTGAAGAGGTCTAAACGGTTTTTTGCTGTGGCACATCAGAAGTGACGATGATTTGAGCACTGCATACTGTTCCTATGAGCGCGTCCTTCAACACCCTCAGGTGTCTGTCTCATTCCTCCTCATCTGTACAGATCCTGTGTACGCGTAAGGCTTGTCTGTAGGGAATGGCTGTTTTAATATGTCTAGGGTGGAAGCAAGAAAAGTGCATCATCAAGAGGTTATCCGTATGCTTGCTGTGGAGTGATTTACTGAGGACTTTGTCTCTGATGGGAATGAGTGTATCCAAGAATGAGGCTGATTCTAAAGAGTAGTCCATGGTAAATCTGCTGGTGTGATGAAACTAGTTGATATTGTTCTGTAGTTGTTTCAGTGATTCCTCACCATGAGTCCAAAGGAAGAAAATGTAGTCAATGTATCTGGTGTATAGCACTGGCTGGAGGATCTGTGCAGCTTCTTTGCCTAAATGTAGGCTTTGTCAGTTCTGACGTGCCTCAGCGAAAAACGTAATGACCTCTTCAAATGACATGGGATGAGATTAGATTCCCTACAGTGTGGAAACAGGCCCTTTGGCCCAACAAGTCTACACCGCCCCTTGAAGCATCCCACCCACACCCATCCCCCTATAACACACACACCCCTGAACACTACGGGCAATTTGGCATGGCCTATCCACTTAACCTGCACATCTTTGGACTGTGGGAGAAAATCAGAGCACCCGAAGGAAACCCACGCAGACACGGAGAGAATGTGCAAACTTCACACAGACAGTCACCCAAGGCTGAAATCGAACTTGGGTCCCTGAAGCTGTGAGGCTGCAGTGCTAACCACTGAGCCACCGTGCCGCCCTTGGATACGTCTGATAGGGTACCCTTCGCCGTCCAGTACTTCCTGGAAATGAAGAAACTATGCCATGTTCTTCACAGCCTTCAACCCATTATCGATGACGATGAGCACCTTGTCAAGATCTTCCCCACGCCACCAGTTCTCACTCTTTAACAACCACCAAACCTTAAACAGACCATTGTTCGCAGCAAACTGCTCAGCCTTCAGGACAACATAGACTACAAAAGTATACAAACCTATCACGGCAACCTCTGCAAGACATTTCAGATCTTCAACACGGGCAGAATGATCACACGCTGGAACACCACCCACCACATGCACAGCAGATACTCAGGTGACTTTGACAACATTGTCTATCTCCTACACTGCAGACAAAGATGCCCTGAGGCCCAGTATATTGACAAAACCACATAGATGCTATGACTATGGATGAATGGATGCTGAGCAACAATCACCAAACAATGGCAGCACGCTGGCTCAGTGGTTAGCGCTGCAGCCTCACACCGCTAGGGACCTGGGTTCGATTCCAGCTCTGGGCAACTGTCTGTGCAGAGTTTGCACATTCTCCCAGTGCGTGTGTGGGCTTCCTCTGGGTGCTCCGGTTTTCTCCCACAGTCCAAAGATGTGCAGGCTAGGTGGATTGGCCATGTTAATTGCCCGTAGTGTTTAGGGGTGTGTGGGTTATGGGGGATGGGTCTGGGTGGGATATTCCAAGAAGCAGTGTGGACTTGTTGGGCTGAAGGGCCTGTTTCCACACTGTAGGGAATCTAATCAACAGGGGTGTTCCCTCCCAGTGAGGGAATATTTCAGCGCTCAAGGACATTCAGCTGCAGGTCTTCGGTAAACATCCTCCAAGGAGGACTTGGCCCCTCCACACTATACGCACACGTTGAAACAAACACACATTCTCTGTGGCACTACCCCACAGGTGCAGCAGGTGTGCACACACAGGCACTCACACACATACATACAGTCTCTCTTCCCTCCCTCACAAATGCACACTCTCTCCTTCACGCGCGCACACGAATCTCTGGGATGAATTTATATCTGCAGATACATTCTATTTTGTTCAAACAGCACACTATTTACAGACAGTCAATGTGGTATTTTATAAATTCCTGCTTAAGAAATAAGACCAGTCTGACTCCAAACCAAAACACAAATAGATTCTAAACAAGGCCTCACACCTAACATGCATTGTCTGACCTAAAATGTCACTTCATCTTTACACTGATGAAACATCTAGTTCTCTAAGGACAATGAAGTGTAAAGAATTTGGGGGTTTACATATGCATATTAATCAATTAAAACCTTCTAACTGATTAAAGATTTAACAGTTTCTCAGGTTTGTTTAATACATCCTGATCAGTGGTGAGACCTTTTGGATCTTTTACTTATAAATTCTGTGTCTTAAACTCTCTCTCTGAACATTTGAAGATGGACTGAGGGTCAGAAAGCTTGTATTTCAAATAAGACTGTTAGACGGTAACCTAGCGTTGCGAGATTTCTGACCTTGTCAATTCCTTTAAGAAATGCATTTTCAGCGAATTTGAGAGTTTAGTATTACGTCGACATTATTCCAGGCACCAAATACTTACACTTGGTTCTAAGTACTTAAACAAGTGCTTCACAAGACACATGCTGACTATTACCTCAGGATCAAGATATGTCGTACTAACTTCATTGAATTTTTCAAGCAAGGGACAAAGGTGATTGATGAGGATACAGCAGTAGAAGTTGTCTACATTAATTTTAGTATGGCTTTCAACAAGGCCCCTCAGAGTAGGCTCACCAGTAGATTAAGATGCATGGGATCCACGATGATTTGGTTGCTTGGATTCAGAATTGGCTTGCCCAAAGAAGGCAGAGTTTAGTGTTGGAAGGGTGTTTTTCTTGCTGGAGGCCCATGAGTAGTGAAATTCTGCAGGGATCCGTACTACGACCTCTGCTGTTTACGATACATATAAATGACTTGGACGAAAATGTAGATGGATGGTTAGTAAGTTTGCAGACATACAAAGATCAACGGAGTTGCGGATAGTGTAGAAGGTTGTCAAAGGATACAGCGGGATATAGATCAGTTGCAGATATGGGCAGCGAAATGGCAGATGGAGTTTAATGCGACTAAGTGTCAGGTGCTGAACTTCGGGAGATCAAATTGTAAGGAAAAGTGTACAGTTAATGGCAGGACCCGTACAGCACTGATGTACAGTGGGATGTTGAGATTCAAGTCCATAACTCCCTGAAAGTGGCCATGCAAGTAGTTAGGGTGTTAAAGAAGGTATATGGCATGCTTGCTTTTATTGGTCAGGTAACTAAATACAAGAGTCGGGATGTCATGTTGCAGCTTTATAAGACTTTGGCTAGGCCACATTTCGAGTTCTGCATTCAATTTTGGTCACCACATTAAATGAAGGATGTGAAGGCTTTGGAGAGGGCGCAGAAGAGGTTTACTAGGATGCTGAGGTAACAAGGTGTAGAGCTGGATGAACACAGCAGGCCAAGCAGGACCAGAGGATCAGGAAAGCTGATGTTTCTGGGCCTGAAACATCAGCTTTCCTGCTCCTCTGATGCCGCTTGGCCTGCTGTGTTCATCCAGCTCTACACCTTATTATCTCAGATTCTCCAGCATCTGCAGTTCTTACTATCTCTTACCAGGATGCTGCCTGGATTAGAGTGTATGAGCTATAAGGGGAGGCTAGAAAAACTCCATCTGTTTTCACTGGAACGCAGGGGGTTGCAAGGCAACCTGACAGAAGTTTGTAACATTGTGAATTGCACGGATAGAGTTCTAGGTTCTAGAAGCAGACGAAGTAGCAGCATTCAAAAAGCACCTGGATGCATACATGAATAGGAAGGGCAAAGAGGGATACAGATCCTATAAGTGAAGACAGCTTTTGTATGGATAGGGAAAACATGTTACTGCAGGCTTGGAAGGCCAAAGGGCCTGTTATGTGCTGTATTGTTCTTTGTGCAGATGAATATGCAAGGACAGAAGGAATATAGACCAAAGGTGGAGAAGGGATTAGTTTAATTTGGTGCAACGTTGTGTTTGAAGGGCCTATTCCTTGTTTGTTGTTGTACTATGCCATGTTCTATTCCATTTAACCTTAAAATTTCTCCCTTAGACTAGGGACAATAGTAATATGTTTTAAATTCAGTCAAAATGCAATATCTTACAAGAAGAAATAGTGTTACTCATGCCAATAATAATAACAAATGAAACACACACAGTTCAGTAATATTTTGAAGGTGTTTGCAAGAAAGTTGTTTGATGAGTAACACTTTCTTATAAGGGTAATGCTATTAGAATTTCAAAAAAAAGCAAAACAAGCCATTTAAATTACTGGAAAAAATGGGTTTGATCAATCATGACTCCGCAGTCACAGTTTACAGACTCCTGTCTTAGACTATTTACTTTGCTGGTGCGTTATGCATATATTTTTTCTTGAAATGTTTGTTATTGGCACTGGGCACAATGGCAGTTGAACTGTATCTTAGCATATTCAATATAATTTAGTGCATAACCTCAACATAAGAAATTTTATTTTGAACACTACATTTAAACACAGAGATCACATTCACACAAAACAGAAATAATGATGCAAACCAGCACTTAAAGAAAAAAAATCACTAGATTATCTCCCTGCCAGTCAATACCAAGCTGCTATACTTGGCCAGATGAAGTGGCAAATGTGAGAACTAGATGTGAATGGCCATGATTATTCGGTATATTGTTGCACTTGAAGAAAACGTGCAAGCTATTCAATATTAAATTAGTATTACATTGAAATATTACACAATAACTCTGAATCTGTGCAATGAAGCACATAATAACGTCAACAAGCAAAAATGTAAACATTATGCTGTACGGTACACCTTCAGGATACAGGGTGAAAAATACAGCAAAACAGAAATAATTACAGTACAGTACTTTTCCATTAGACTGTAAACAATATACCTGCTTAACTGAGTATCGTCTTCCCAGTAAGAGAATTGTGTTTTCAGATTCAATTCTGCTTTGCACTGTGAATGTAATGTTCTAAAAACTTCTATAAGTACATCCTCTAAGATTGCCGGCCCTAGAAAGGCAGAATAAACTCTTAGTTCTCTTAAGCAATTCTAGAATGTATGCTTTAGGAGACAATCTCAGTTGAACGCATAGTTTGCTGCACCATTAGCAGATATTGAATTGCAGAGATTGTGGCATCGGTTGCAATTAAACCCAGCTCTTTTTATTTTTTAAATCAACAGTCTGGACATGTTACAACACACCCCTGGCATAGGTGGGACTCAAATCCAGACCTTCTGGCTCAGAAGCAAGGAGACTACCATTGTGTCACAAGAGACCCAAACCAGCTTTCATTAATTAAATTCAAATTCCATCAAGTCAATGCATTATTTATTGCATGAACAACTTACTTAGATGATCAAATAATGTGGGTTTGCAATTAAGTTTCAGTCAAACCTATTTTGTGCTTTTGGCTGTTTCATGTTTAGTGTCCTGTCGGAATATGTTGCAACCCGTTAAAATATTTAAATAATTAAAATATTTAATTTAACTTCAACTGCTGTTACACAAGTTTTCAGGTGTTCAGGAAAGCCAGTAGCACAAAATGACAAATACCTGTTATAGCACTCCTTGATGCCCAGGAAATACTGAAGTCCACTGCTCTGCTAATCACAGATTTGACCATCCTACCGCATCCCCTACCATTACTAGCCTTGAGCCCTTGCTCCTTCCCTTTCCCGACTCCACCCAAAGCATTGTACCTAATTCTGGCTTGTCGAGAAGACTTATGAGAATACGGAATGGTTTCAGATCATGTAATGGCATCTTCTCTTCCTTGCCACATCTTTTTCCTTGTAAGATTCCCACCATCGCCTGTGAGTGAAGACAGTGAGAACAGAAAAACCAATTGGTTCAACCAAAAGGAAAAAAAATTGTGCACCAGCAATGTCTATAACCCATGAACAAATATAAATATCGATGTTCATGATAATTACTGTGAGTTTAAATTCCAGCAAAAACCGAACAGCAATAAAGCAGCTTAGTAACTTTGTTCATAATTAAAGATAAATGTCATATCATATAAACACAAACTCAGTATTTAAAGAAATTTGTAGAAATGTTCTTCTTTTATGTGCTCACATAAGTTTGAGTCAAACTCTATAAATTCCACGGTTACGGAGATTCAGTGAAGTCTCTTGCTCACCCAATCTTCACACAGACACTCACACAGTGTAACCAACAACCCCATGCACTCAACATTATTCCCTCCCTGGGCCACAAACTGAAGTGAGTGGGTTAGTTATTCCATTGGTAACAAGGCCTTGTATTAAACAAGGCGATCCAGCCATCCTATGCCATGTCTCATTCTCAACAGAAGCAGCACCAGCAAGACAGATCAGAACAGGAAGGTCCACTGCAGCCTGAACATAGGAGCAGCAGTTAGTAAGAGAAGAGGAAGCCATGACTCCAAGTGCAACTTGCAATTCAAAGACGGTCTGAATTGGTGACTGATTAAAGAGACAGAGGGATGAGTGATAGCTCTCCTCAGGCAGATGAAAGTTGTGGGAAAAAGCTAAAACAGTGGATTTTAGCACCCTGCAGCAATTATCCCTTTTATGAACTCACACCCCCATTATTGTCTGCTCTTGCTCAAATGATAAAGGAGAATCACTAGTTAAAACTTGAGCAAAGTATTTTGACACGATAAACTTTAATAACTTGTACAGAGTTTGAAAGGATCAGCAGTAATTCTTCTGCAATGAATTGTTTCTTGAGATAAAAGGTCAAGGACAAACCGTTATAAAGGAGTTGAAAGCTTTAGCATAACTAGGAAAAGTCAACAAACTATTTTGACATCTGCTTAGTAACTAGCTGCCTAGTGAAAAATGGGAAATCAAGATTGCCAACAGAAGAATTTAAAGAGTTAATGGCAGGACAGGTTTTGTTTCAAACAGATAGCTAACACTGAATGTAACTAAGAATATAGAGTTACTCCTGATAAGAAAGCAAGTTAAGGACCTGGTGACTTCAGAAATGTCTTAACTAATGTACAGCACAAACTTAATGAGACAGAAAATTCTATAAGAATTAAACTCGGGGTTCTTCTGCACAGTATGCCCAAAAATGTCACTACACAAGGATCAGGATATCCACAGGCATACACTGTTGATCAGAATCATAGCTAAATTCTATCTTTAATCAGGTATTAGCTAAGTTATGTTATGCGGCTTAATTGGGGTTGTGAGGGGTCTTAATTTGGTTGCTACATGCAAGAAATTTAAAAAATTGTTTTAGGATCTGATTGTGAGATTTCTTGATAAGTAGCCAAATTAAAGGACGCTTGTGGTAATTTACACAAAACAGTAACCACTGGGAACGTCAAAGTGTCTGGACTCGTGCACAGTAAATAAGAGTGTTGCAATAGTGTATCCTCAGAAGATTCATGGTGGGGGGGGTAGTCTAACAACTTCTGCCACACAGTGAAGGTCCTGGAGGAGAGGAGAAACAGGAGTTGGGCTTCTTCTCATTCTTGTGCAGTCCCATCAGATCAAAGATGACCTGTTTCCACTCCGATTCAACTGATACTGAGATGGCTAAATCAAAAATGCAATTTTCAGAGTGGGGCACACATGGGGCAGGTGGTGCTTAGAGGGTTAAGTTGGAGGTTTCTACTCTCCTCCAATATCTCAAATTCATCTCTGCATATTTGCAATGAGGTTTCTTGATGTATTTAGTGTTTTCCCAAATTAATCTTCTCCATTTTTAGCTGTAACACACCAGGATCTTGAGTTAGTAGGTATGTTCCATCTCTTCAGGGCTTCGAGGCCATCACTGAAGTGTTTCTGCTGCATGCCTGGCAGAATCTGAAATGACTGTATTTCAAGCACAGCAACTGCTTCAACCATCTGCTATCACGTATATGAACAGGTCCTACAGAGATAATGGGAACTGCAGATGCTGGAGAATTCCAAGATAATAAAATGTGAGGCTGGATGAACACAGCAGGCCAAGCAGCATCTCAGGAGCACAAAAGCTGACGTTTCGGGCCTAGACCCTTCATCAGAGAGGTCCTACAGAGAGATGGTTTGAGTAATCGATGCAGCAATGATGGTCAGGTTTCTTCAGTTAGGAGGCCTGTTGCTGGACCATTTCTCTTGTTATTGTTTTTGAACAATCTTGTGAGAACACTGCTTGTGATGCACAGTAACAGTGTCAGCCTTGAATTATTATTGGAAAGAACTTTGTGATTTGAGTGCTGCAAGTCATATGTCTCTCTGATATTTACTTCTGTTACTAGGTAGCTATGAGTTTGAGTTTGTAATTTATTTGTTGTTGTCACATCCAATTTCTCTGAAACACCACTAAATTCCAATGCATTACTCCACTTTAGTTGTCAAATAGGAAATCAATCAGGACCTGCTTTGATTCTCTCCATTTCCTTGATGTTCTGTCCACTCTTCTGAAATGGACTGTATGAGCATATACTCAGCTAATGAATATCTATATTCGGTGAAGGAGAGGATGGTATTCTTGCTAGTGTAGATGAGCAGAGAGATCTCGGTGTCCATGTACACAGATCCTTAAAAGTTGCCACCCAGGTTGACAGGGCTGTTAACAAGGCATACAGTGTTTTGGCTTTTATTAATAGAGGGATCGAGTTCCGGAACCAAGAGGTTATGCTGCAGCTGTACAAAACTCTGATGTGGCTGCACTTGCAGTATTGCGTACAGTTCTGGTCACCGCATTATAAGAAGGATGTGGAAGCTTTGGAAAGGGTGCAGAGGAGATTTACTAGGATGTTGCCTGGTATGGAGGGAAGGTCTTACAAGTAAAGGCTGAGGGACTTGAGGCTGTTTCCGTTAGAGAGAAGAAGGTTGAGAGGTGACTTAATTGAAACCTATAAAATAATCAGAGGGTTAGATAGGGTGGATAGGGAGATCCTTTTTCCTGGGATGGTGACGGCGAGCACGAGGGGGCATAGCTTTAAATTGAGGGGTGAAAGATATAGGACAGATGTCAGAGGTGGTTTCTTTACTCAGAGTAGGAAGGGAATGGAATGCTTTGCCTGCAACGGTTGTAGATTTGCCAATTTTAGGTACATTTAAGTTGTCATCGGATAAGCATATGGACGTAGGTTAGATGGGCTTGAGATCGGTATGACAGGTCGGCACAACATCGAGGGCCGAAGGGCCTGTACTGTGCTGTAATGTTCTATGTTCTATGTAACTGTAAACTAATTAAAGCCTGTGGTAACAGCGTATGGGTGGGATGAAGGAAGTGAGCTAGAGGAGTGGTATGACTGCACAATGGGTGGGTGGGATGAGCACCATGAGGAGCAATGGGATAGAGAGAGATGGTTGGTGAGGGACAGTGATGTGCACAGGGTACAGTGTAACGGTACTCACCTCATTGATCAGCTTAAGTAATTAAAGCTCTTCCACATTGATTTAAGGAACATGGTGCGAGGTACTCATCCTCTAGGCCACCTGCAGCTGCAACTCCTTTGCTGTAGGAATATGGTTCTTCTAACTAATTGGGAAGGAGTATTTTGCTGTGATGCCTCATTATACACAGAAGTGCATGAAGTAATGATTATCTCAAGGCCCAGTCCTCCATTGTATTGAAACTTCATTGTCTTTTGATCCATCCTGCTAATTCCTCCAAATTTTCTCTTTACATTAGCATCAAGATCTCATGCAGGTCATGTTGGCACGCACATTTGTAACAAACCCAAAGTTTCATTCTAATTGAGTGATAGGGTTAAAATGCCTTAGACAGAGTCAAAACTTTTGCAAGATTCTCACTCCATAGCCCCAGTCCTGTCTCAGAGCTGTAGCCCCTTTTGTAATATGGAGAGATTGAACAACCAATTTGCACACAAAATGGTCCCAGACATAGTAATCAGATACACGGTCAGGTATTCTGTTCGAGTGGTGTTAGCCTGGATACTGGAGGAAATCTCAGCTCATTTGCAAACAGTGTAGTGCAATCTTTTAGACACAAGCAGAAAAGCAGATGGGCATCAATTTAACATCATGTCTCATTGGCATCACCAGCTAAACTGCAGCAGCTTCTCACTGCTGCAATAAAGTGCCAAACTGGATGAAATATTTATAATAAGGCCCTGGAGTAAGTTGGCACTACCACCAATACCATCAAGATTCTTTTAAATGCTTAGTATGCTTTGCTATTCACCCAAGCTCCTTAACGTTTTTACTCTGACTTCCCATTTATAATTCATGCATATTGTTACAATGCTATTGTTTCCACACTCCTACATATTTATAAAGTTATCAAGAAGATTGCTGGACAAATCAAGTAAGCAGGCAACTGATGAAACCAGCAACATCAAGAAGGACCACTGTGAAATTATTAGACTTGTGCCGCATAACTCACTGCACCTTCAATGACCGCATATACAAACAAATTAATGGAATATCAGGACTGATTGCAGAAACAGTAATGCAAAGGTTAGAATGGGCAGTACTCCCACTATGCACCACAAACTTTGGGTCCAATATGTGGACGACATCTTCATGATTATTAAACACACGAAACTAGAAGAAACCCACCAACACATCAACAACAGTCTTACCAGGATAAAATTCACTAAAGAAGAGAACAAGCACTGACGACCCTTCCTGGACGTAGTACAGAATGCAAAAACAACAGGGAACTCCAGACCAGCGTACATAGAAAGACCACACATACAGACCAGATAATTACATTAGCAACCATCCCATGCTCACAAACAGACTTACATCAGGACACTATTTAAATGAGACACAACACACTGCAGCAACCCAGAAATACGCAAAGCAGAAAAGGAGCACCTACACAGTGTCTTCAAAAGAAACACATACCCGAAAAACAAAATCTGCTGTTACCTCTGAGACAGACCATAACAGGAAGACACACATGACCTGACTCACTAATCACCCTACCATACATCAAGGATATTTCAGAGATGACCACAAGACTACTCAGAACCCTAGGTATCACAGTGCCAACCGACAACCACCCTAAAACAGCTACTGATGAATGTAAGGGATCCCAGACCCAAAACCAGCAAAACTGGGGTAATATACAAAATACCATGCAAGGACGGCTTTGTGAGGGGTAGGTCATGCCTTACAAACCTTATCGAGTTTTTTGAGGATGTGACTAGTAAGGTTGATGAGGGTCAAGCTGTGGATGTGGTGTATATGGACTTCAGTAAGGCATTTGATAAGGTTCCCCATGGAAGGCTCATTCAGAAGGTCAGGAGGAATGGGATACAGGGGAACTTAGCTGCTTGGATACAGAATTGGCTGGCCAACAGAAGACAGCGAGTGGTAGTAGAAGGAAAATATTCTGCCTGGAAGTCAGTGGTGAGTGGGGTTCCACAGGGCTCTGTCCTTGGGCCTCTACTGTTTGTAATTTTTATTAATGACTTGGACGAGGGAATTGAAGGATGGGTCAGCAAGTTTGCAGACGACACAAAGGTCGGAGGTGTCGTTGACAGTGTAGAGGGCTGTTGTAGGCTGCAGTGGGACATTGACAGGATGCAGAGATGGGCTGAGAGGTGGCAGATGGAGTTCAACCTGGATAAATGCGAGGTGATGCATTTTGGAAGGTCGAATTTGAAAGCTGAGTACAGGATTAAGGATAGGATTCTTGGCAGCGTGGAGGAACAGAGGGATCTTGGTGTGCAGATACATAGATCCCTTAAAATGGCCACCCAAGTGGACAGGGTTGTTAAGAAAGCATATGGTGTTTTGGCTTTCATTAACAGGGGGATTGAGTTTAAGAGTCGTGAGATCTTGTTGCAGCTCTATAAAACTTTGGTTAGACCGCACTTGGAATACTGCGTCCAGTTCTGGGCGCCCTATTATAGGAAAGATGTGGATGCTTTGGAGAGGGTTCAGAGGAGGTTTACCAGGATGCTGCCTGGACTGGAGGGCTTATCTTATGAAGAGAGGTTGACTGAGCTCGGTCTCTTTTCATTGGAGAAAAGGAGGAGGAGAGGGGACCTAATTGAGGTATACAAGATAATGAGAGGCATAGATAGAGTCGATAGCCAGAGACTATTTCCCAGGGCAGAAATGGCTAGCACGAGGGGTCATAGTTTTAAGCTGGTTGGTGGAAAGTATAGAGGGGATGTCAGAGGCAGGTTCTTTACGCAGAGAGTTGTGAGAGCATGGAATGCGTTGCCAGCAGCAGTTGTGGAAGCAAGGTCATTGGGGTCATTTAAGAGACTGCTGGACATGCATATGGTCACAGAAATTTGAGGGTGCATCCATGAGGATCAATGGTCGGCACAACATTGTGGGCTGAAGGGCCTGTTCTGTGCTGTACTGTTCTATGTTCTATGTTCTATGTTCTAGAAACACTACAATGGCCAAACCAGACGAAAACTGCCAAAATGGATACATGAACACCAACTGGCCACCAAAACACATGACCAATTCTCACTTGTCTCACTACACACAGATAACAAGGGACATGAATCTGACTGGACTACACATCCATGATTGCACAAGGCAAACAGTGCCACACAAGGGAAGTCCTGGAGGCTTGGTATTCCAACCGGAAATCCATCAACAGAGACACTGAATTAGATATTGCGCACAAACCACTGAGATACAGAGCCGGAAGTAATACCAAACGCCCCAACAAACTGAGGCATATAAATAATAAGAGGCACAGAACACTAACACTTCACTGGAGTGCACTGATGATGTTACCTAGCAGGCTGACAAAATCGTCTGCAACCCCCGGTTCAGCGAGTATATCTACAACCTCACCCATATATTTATCTTTTACCTCAATTCAATACCATCTTTTTTCTAATGTCTATTGATGAATTACCATCCTTGACATGTTGTTTTACAGTCCAGTGGATTTTTAAAAACATTGTGTGGTTTTTATATCATTCATTTAAACCTGTTCTAAGAGGTTGTTGAGTTGCTTGCCGAAAGTGGATACTTTCTAATTAAAAAATCTTTTATGCTATCCATTTCCAATGTGAACTTAGATTCTGGTCATCATTTCCTAAATATTCTCTAATCTTTAAGTTGCTAATTTACTTTGTATTGTTATTCATAACCAGATTCCGAAAACCGTAATTCCTTGTTGGACATGCAGCTATATTTGCAAACATTTTGAGAAAAACATTTGGGTGATTCCAATCTATCTTTAGTCAGCCTGTGCTACACATCTACACACTAAAAAGTGACAAAATTCAAAAACACTGGAATAATAGGTATACCTGAATCAGGAGATCCTTGGAGAAGTTATTAAAATAGTAGATTGCATGTTCCTCTGGATTGCTGTGTCTGGTGCTTCTGGGGCCTATGACACAACCATTGTTATCACAGCCTAAGTGAATTGAAGAACAGAGACTTAACCACGTGCACAAATGCAATGTGTATCTAGATGGCTACTATAACATTTAGCTCACTTTTCTAATTATTTCAAAGTTTTTTTTTACTTACCAAATGGTAATCCGTTAAAGGAAAGCAAAAGAGTTACACATGTAGTTAATCAATGCTAATCTACATTCTGCACACACTTCTTCACCTTTAGCAGAGTAAAATATCATCTACTCATACTGAAAGTTGTGAAACACATTGACAGCTTACAGGCTCTGTTTACTGAAACATCTAAAACTGGCACATTTGACAGCACTTTTGGCCTAGATGAGAAGATCGCCCAATTCAGGCTCAGGGAGCACACGAGGAAACCAAAGCGGGAGAGCAAGACAGCGTCTCACTTGGTGCAGACACGATTCCCAAGACAGGGGGTCAGCCACACAGGCAGCCAGTCACACAAACACCCCTGCATGAATTCCACTCAGGTTAGTGTACACCACGAGTAAGAAATTCAAGGCCACTGTTAGATGAACCAAATTCCTTGGCTCCTCCCCAATCCTTTGGCCCTTCCCTTATGATCAAGACTTGGAGTCAGTATTTCTTTCCCTTTCTTATATTGTTTTTCTTAATAAACAAAAAATATTTCATCAGTCATTTGGCATTTTGTCACCTTTATTAATAACTACATTTTTTAAAATTATCATTCTATTGTTTTAACATTTCTTTTGCTTAGCAACTGATTTGATTTCTTCAACTCAATTTATATTTTGAAATTCATGTATAATGTTGTGTCAAATCTTTCTGCAATTTGCTCATCAACCCCTTGAACATTCAAAACAAAAATCTTGCTTTAATTGTGTGAAATGTTAGTTCAACTGCATCTGGAGTATGGCGTGCAATTCTGGTCTCCTTCTCTTAGAAAGAATATACTTGCCATAGTGGAGTGCCAGGGCGGTTCACCAAACTGATTCTCAAGATGATGGGACCATCCAGTGACGAGACTGGTCCTGTACTCTCATGAGTTTAAAGGAATGACAGACTACCTCACAAAAACTTACAGAATTCTGAATGCCATAAATAGATTAAGTGCAGAAAGGATTTTTCCTCCAAATATAGGATCTAGAACCAAGTACCAAACAGACTTAAAAAAGAAAGGCAAGCCAGGTAGAGGTGTAAGACAAGGAGGAATTTCTTCACTCAGGGAGTAGTAAATGTTTAGAATTCCTTCCTCCAGAGCACTGTGGAGTTGATTCATTAGTTCAAGTCAGAGATCAATTAGATTGCTACAGCCTAATAACACAAGAGATACGAGAATAGCGAAGGAATATAGCAGTGAGGCAGATGATTAGTAACATGGAAATAAAAGTGGCTGAGTGATAGGAAACAGAAAGCAACAGTCAATGGATAATTTTTAGCTGTTGGAAGGTTTGTAGTGGCGTCTCCTAGGAGTTGGTATTGGGACCCTTGCTTTTCCTGGTAATACGTTATTAATTTGGATTTTGGTGTGCGGGTAGAATTTCCAAGTTTGCAGATGACTCGAAACTTAGAAGAATTAGAGGGCAGCATGGTGGCTCAGTGGTTAGCACTGCTGCCTCACAGCACCAGGAGCCCAGGTTCAAATCTACCCTGGGGCGACTGCCTGTGTGGAGTTTGCACATTCTCCTTGTGTCTGCGTGGTTTTCCTCCCACAGTCCAAAGGTGTGGAGGCTAGGTGGATTGGCTATGCTAAATTGCCCATAGTGTTCAGTGATGTTAGATTAGGTGGGTTATAGGGTGGGATGCAGTGAGGGTTAGCGTGGACTTGTTAGGCTAAAGAGCGTGTTTCCACACTGTTGGGATTCTATGAAATCGATTCTATTCTTTGAATTATGAACAGTGAGGAAGGCAGTCTGGAACTCCGAAAGGGCATTGACAAGATGGTAGGATGGGTGGACAGGTAGTAGACAAGGTTCAATGCAGAGAAGAGTGAGGTGGCATAGTTTGATTGGAAGAACATTGAAAGATAACATAAATTGGGGGTACAATTCTATAGAGGGTGCACGAGAGAGACAAACCAAGTGTACACGTGAACAGATCATTGAAGGTGCCAAGACAAGTAAAGAGAGCTGTTAGTCAAGCATAAGCTGCCCTCAGTTTTATTAACAGGTGTAAACAGCACAAGAGTAAGGACATGGTGTACTTCATATTGTTTAACCTTGATAAAGCTCTTAGGCCCCAAGTAGGCTCTTGCTTCCAATTCTACTCATCTCACTTTACTAATAATGCAAGGCTCCTTGAGACCAGAGACTTCCCAGAATGGATGGGGGATTTTAATTAGGAGATTGAGGGAAGATTTAATACAAGTTCACTTTTTAATGAAAAGTTTAGATAAGGTAGATTAAAAAAAACTTGCTTCCATTAGCGGATAATATGGGACCACGAAACAGATATTTCAGCTTTTGGACAAGAGCTTGAGGGAGAACGTGAGGAGTAATGTTTGTGCATAGTAAATGACAGTAAAATTGTTGCTCATGAAATTTTTGGAAGAACTAGTAGTCAAAGTTTTGAAAGGAAATGGGACGGGATTTTGAAAGAAGAAAAATATTGCATGGGTACAGTGATCAAGTAGGGAAAGTGGGGCTGACTGATTTGCTGTGTGGGGAGTTGGTTGGAGTTTATTGGTTAGATGGTCTCCTTCTTTTCTTTAAATGACTGGGATGTCAAGGAGTGCTTCCTTAAGATGAGCAGTCAAATGAACTTATTTTATAGGATCAATGAAGAATCCCAGTATTTGAAACACAAGACTAACTTCAACATTCACTACATTTTCTTATGGATTTCATATAAACCTGCCAGCAGTAAAGCACACCATTTGCCATTTTAAGTACATGTATATCTAGATGATCCTGACTCACCGAGAAGCCAGGCATAAAGTCTACGGTTGAGAGACATATCTCTCCGAAGTACCACATGTAAAGCTGCAGACAATACCTGGATCATGTCTGGGCGAGTTGCCTAGTAAAATAAATTGGGAAGAAAAAACATTTCTATTAAATATGGGTTATTTAATACCGAAATATTGAAATACAGTATGTTTCATCCATGCTGTTTGCTTTGCAAGGCCCCCTCTCCCAATGAATTCACACCATTTTTACTGTGCATTCAAACTAGACAACTTGAGTATGTAATCTAGGCTGATACTCAAAAAAAATTTCACTACAAAGTTGTGAAAATTTGCAGTTTTGAAGGTTCTGTCCTACAGAAGATAAGTTAAACTTAAACTATTTGCCAGCACAGGTAAATATTCAAGATCTCACAACATTATTCTAAATTGAGAAAACATTAACATCAGATAAATAATCTAGAGACTCAGAATAAAGCCAGACATAGGTTTAAATCCTACCACAGGACTTGGTACAATTTAAATACAAATTGATATAATCTGGATTTGAAAATCTCAGTAATTGTGATCATGATATCATTGATTGGCATAAACTTCTGTCTGGTTCAATAAGGTCCTTTAGGTACAAAGATATGTTTTTCATATGGCCTTCATGCAACTCTACATCCATGGCAATGTGGTTGACTCTTAGTTGGCCTCTATAATAATCTAGCTCAAGGTCAATTAGGGATGGACAACAAATGCTGACTATAACAGCAATACTCACATTCCACAGAAGAATCACATTCTTTCAGAGCTTTAAGTGTAAAGATCCTTCTATCAGCCATCACAAATATATTAAAAAGTCATTGTAGCCAACTGTTCTTTTCAGGACTTAACTAATTACAAAAAAATCTGTCACTATGCCCTTCAAATCATAACTGCACCTCAAAAACGAAAAGACCTGCAATCCAACAGTGAATCATCAAACCATTGTAAGGAAATAGAGACAAAAAAACTGCAGATGCTGGGATTGAAGGTGGACAAATGGAAGGCAGGGAGAACACAGCAAGCCAGGCAGCATCTGGAGAAAAGGAGAAGTCAAAGTTGTGGGTATTACCCTCTTCAGGACTTGATGCGGGATAGGGGGAGCTACAGATAAAGGTTGTGGAATGGTGACGATAGGGATGACTTAGTCGGTCGATGGGAAGGATGAATCTGGTTGGTAGCTGGAAGGAAGGAGGTTGGGCTGAAAAGGGAGCTGGGGATGGGCGGGAAGATTATTTGAAATTGAAGAACTGTGTTGAGACCTCTGGGCTATAGGGTGTCCAGGCGGAAGATACGGTGTTGTTCCTCAAATTTGCACTCTGAATCGCTGCGAAACTGGAGGCAACTGAAGACGGACATGTCGGAGGAGGAGGAGTGAGGTGTGGAATTGAAATGGGCGGTGACTGTGGGTTAGGCTGGTTGTTATGGGCCAGGTGAAGATCCTCGGTGAAACAGTCACCTAGTCTATGTTTGGTCTCACCGAGGTACAGAAGACCACGTCGGGAGCACCAGATGCAGTAGACTAGGCTGGAGGAGATGTGGGTGAAGCTCGTCTCACCTGGAAGGACTGTTTAGGGCTCTGGATGGAAGTGAGGGAGGTGGTGTGTGGGCAGATGTTACATCTTTTATAGTTACAGGAAGTACCTGGGAGGGGTGGTTGGAGTGATCGGTGGGGAGTGTGGCGCGAACTAAGGAGGTTGGTTAGAAGATATCTATAATCGCTATTTACTGCTCTACCCTCTTCAGCCCTTCAACCACACTCTGAAACAAACCTGTGACTGCAGTCACATGCATCCAGACAGTCCTCCTTCATTCCCCAATCCAACTTGTTCAGAAATAATATTACACACCTCTGGAGCAGGTGGGACTCACGTGGCCCAGATGTATAGAAACTACCTCTGTGCCTTGATCATAGGTATTTTCTAAGACAGCCTACCACTGTGCCTCCTCCATTCCCCACTCCACAGCTCTAAAACAACCCTCCTAAACATAAGATTGGGTCCCCCTTGTCCTCACTTACCACCCAAGCCCCTGTGTCCAACGTATCATCCTTAAACACTTCCACCAACTTCAATTACACCCCACCACACAGAATATCTTCCATTCCCCACTGTCTCTGCCTTCCACAAGGACCATTCGCTTCACCACTTCTTAGTTCGGCCACACTCCCTACCAACCACTCCAATCCAGATCCCGGCACATTGCCCTGTAACCGTAAAAGATGGAACACCTGCCCACCAGGTTGCACCTACTACAGGTGTCCACCTATCACCACCATTTGCTACCCCACTACTTCCACCTGCTCTTTACCTGCAGCTCCTCCTACCCCACATTTAGCCCTGAAGAAAAGTAATACCTAAAACATTGGCTTCTCCTTTCCTCCAGATGCTGCCTGGCTTGCTGTGTTCTTCAGCCTCCTGTTTATCTACATTACAAGGAAATATCGGGCTACAACATGAGAACAGACCATTTGACTCACTGGTCTCTGCTACACATGAGCCTCCCCTTGCCTCTCTAACTTTAATATAAACAGCATGTCACTGAATTTCTTTTCATTTGCTGTCACTAAATAAAATGAATTTAAACTAATCACTTGAATGACTCTGAGCTAGGACGTTCTGCATTCTTATCCTTCTTTACAGAAGGAATTTCTCCCAAGTTTCCCATTAAATTTATTCAGTCTTTCCAGATAAATACATCCTTGCAGTTCCAGTATCATCCTTCAATATTTTTTGCACTTTAAAGGAACAGCCTCCACATCCTTTCTATATTATAGAAACTAGAAACTACATCCAGATAAGTATGCTTCAATCAACGTTCAAGATTAATAGAAAGTCAATGTTTTTAAATTCCAATCCTTTAGGAATGCTTGGTCTGTTTTTCTAAGAAATCTTACCAACCATCTGTTATGCTTAACAGCTTCTGTATCTAGTCTCCTTGCTTTGCAGAGCCATTTAAACTTCTAAGCAAAGCTGTGCGCAGTATCCTTATTCCTCCTACCATCTTAGTTATCCATAACTAAATTTACAAGTTTGTATTAATATCTTACTGTATTTTGCTGCAAAAGTTCAATGTGGTTAATTTGTAGGGCAGCATGGTAGCTCAGTGGTTAGCACAGCTGCCTCACAGCATCAGGGGCTCAGGCACGATTCTACCCTCAGGTGACTATCAGTGTAGAGTTTGCATGTTCTCCCCGCATCTGTGTGAGTTTCCTCCAGGTGCTCTGTTTTCTGCCCACAGTCTCAAGATGTGCAGGCTAGGTGGATGGGCCATGCTAAATTGCCCATAGTGTTCAGGGATGTGTAGCTTAGGTGGGTTATAGGGGGATGGGACTGGTTGAGATGCTCTAAGGGTCAGAATGGACTTGCTGGGCCGAAGGGCCTCTTTCCAGACTGTAGGGATTCTATGATCATTTTATTTCGTGATTCTAGATGTTTTTGCACTACATCTTTGAAACACCGAAACATAGAAAATAGGAGCAGGTGTAGACCATTTCGCCCTGCTCTACGATTCAATATGATCATAGCTGATCATTCAACTCAGTAAAGGCAAATACTGCAGAAGCTTGAAATCTAAAACAAACACAGAACGCTGGAAAAATCCAGTAGTTTAGGCAGCACCTGTGGAAACAGAAATAGAGTTTCATTCATCTCAGAACACTGCTCCCACTTTGTCCCCTTTAGTCCGAAGAACTATATCCAACTCCTACTTGAAAGCATTCAATATTTTGGCCTCAACTACTTTCTGTGGCAGAGAATTTCACAAGCTCTATGCGAAGAAATTTCTCATCTTGGTCCTAAACGGCCTACCCCATATCCCAAGATAATGGCTACTGGTTCTGGACTCCAATATTTTTGTATCACAAAAGCAAAGCTATCAAGTTCCTTGGGTTTGTTCCATATGGCTCTATATACAGTAATCTTGATCACTCTGCTCATGCCCTGGAATTAGACCATTTCTATATGGTCACTGTGCTCTCTCTTCCTTAACTTCTTTTAATATATGTGGGTGTAATCCATTTGTATCAGGTATTTAATCCTCTTTCGCATACACAATATCCACAATGAGTTCTACCTAGCTTTCTGGTATTTGTTTTAATTCATTTTGTGCATTTTGGGATTCATTCATAGAATTTTACAGTACAGGAGATTCTCATTTTGTGCACTCTTTTTGCACAGAACGTTGGAAGCATAGACAGAACTGAGGATTCCAGAAATATGATATTCACTACCCTAATTAAATAATCTGCACCAAGTTCTATACTTAAGGAAGACAGCATGAAACATGATATGATAAATACATCATCCATTACCAATACCTTTCACTCCTGGAAAACAATTTTCGGTTTGTGAAAGTACTAGTAATGCTTCACTAATACCCCGACATCATATTCAGCACTGATAGATGCTGAAATAATGGGACTAAGCTCATCATTCTCTGAGATGACAAAGTCTCATGAACCGAATGAGAATCTCCTGTACTGTAAAATTCTATGAACGAATCCCAATAATCCACGTATTGAGGCCAAGTGTGACAGCATCACTAATTTTCTAAATTTGAAAATTACATCATTTATACCTGAAACAGATGAAAAGGGAAGCAGAATAGAATGAGATCCAAGGTGCTCCTCTGCACCAAGGCACTGGAGTCCTGGACAGAAACACTGACTGCTTCAATCTACAGAATTTAACAAAACAAACAGAAGCAAGATTAGTGAGGGATTTTGTTTTTGTGAAAACATATTAAAACCGTTCTGGATTAAAATTCAACTAGAATTGTTAAGTCAGCGCGCCTGAAATTTGGGGGCCAACTCCTACAAATGAAGTTATCTACTGAAAAAAACCAAATTTCAAAAAAACAAAGCTGCCGGTCTTACAGGCCAACTGACTGAACAAGCTGCCAAAGTAGTTTTAAGATCTGGATTCACAGCAGCATTTCACTAAATATTTCTCTGTGTCAGCCAGACCAATCCAAATTATTCCCAACGTTGAGTTAATAGTGTGGTGTGCAGGTGCCGGTGTTGGACTGGGTTGGACAAGATTAAAAATCACATGACACCAGGTAATGATCCAACAGGTTTATGTAAAAACACTAGATTTTGCAGCAGTGCTCTTTCATCAGGTGTGATGAGAGAGGCATCAAGACACAGAATTTATAAATATAAGACAAAAAGATCATTCAATTGATGTAACTGTACTCAGTAAACCTAAAATGGCTGGCTGACTCCCTCCTGTTAAATTTTTAATCAATTGGAAAGAAGATAAGAACCTAAGAATGAGGAGTAGGAGTACGCCATCTGGCCCCTCGGGCCTGCCCCGCCATTCAATAAGATCATGGCTGATTTTTTTGAGACTCAGCTCCACTTACCGGCCCACTCACCATAACCCTTAATTCCTTTACTGTTCAAAGATTTATCTAGCCTTGCCTTATAACATCTCCCCTCATTCTTCTGAGTTCCAATGAGTACAATCTCAGCCTACTCAGTCTCCCCTCATAATCTCTCAACTCTGGAATCAACCGAGTGAATCTCCTCTGCACCCCCTCCAGTACTAGTATATCTCATCTCAAGTAAGGAGACTAAAACTGCACACAGTACTCCAGGTGTGGCCTCACCAGGTCCCTATACAGCTGCAGATAGCCTCTCAGTATTTAAACTCCATCCCTCCAGAAATGACAGACAAAATTCCATTTCCCTTTTTAATTACCTGCTGCACCTGCAATCCTACTTTTAGCAATTCATGCACAAAGACACCCAAGACCCTCTGCACAGCAGCGTGCTGCAATTTTTTTACCATCTAAAACATAGTCCATTTTGTGGTTACTCCTACCAAAAATGGATGACCTCATGCTTATCAACACTGTACTCCATCTGCCAGACCTTTGCCCATTCACTTAGACTACCTATATCCCTCTGCAGACTTCCAGTGTCTTCTGCACACTTTGCTCTACCACTCACCTTAGTGTCATCTGCAAATTTTGACACACCACGCCTAGTCCCCAACTCCAAATCATCTATGTAAATTGTAAACAATTGCGGTCCCAACACTGATCCCTGAGGCACACCACTAGCCACTGACCGCCAACCAGAAAAACATCCATTTACTCTACTCTCTGTTTTCGATTAGTCAACCAATCCTCTATCCATACCAATACATTACCTGTAATACCATGCAACTTTACCTTATGTAACAACCTTTGGTGAGGCGCCTTGTCAAATGCCTTCTGGAAATCTACATACACTACATCCACAGGTCAGTTGCCACCCAGGTTGATAGGGTTGTTAAGAAAGCGTACAGTGTGTTAGGTTTTATTGGTAGAGGGATTGAGTTTTGGAGCCATGACGTCATGTTACAGCTGTACCAAACTCTACTGCGGCCGTACTTGGGGTGTTGCGTACAGTTCTCACTGCCACACTGCAGGAAGGATGTGGAAGCATTGCAAAGGGTGCAGAGGAGATTTACCGGGATGTTGCCTGATATGGAGGGAAGGTCTTATGAGGAGAGGGAAGGTCTTTGGAGGAAAGGCTGAGGGACTTGAGGTTGTTTTTGTTGGAGAGGAGAAGGTTAAGAGGTGACTTAATAGAGACATACAAGATGATCAGAGGATTAGATAGGGTGGACAGTGGGAGCCCTTTTCCTCAGATGGTGATGGCTAGCATGAGGGGACATAGCTTTAAATTGATGGGTAAGAGATATAGGACAGAAGTCAGAGGTAGGTTCTTTACTCAGAGTAGTAAGGGCGTGGAATGCCCTGCCTGCAACAGTAGTAGACTCGCCAAATTTAAGGGCATTTAAATGTCCATTGGATAAACATATGGATGATAATGGAATAGTGTAGTTTAGATGGGCTTCACATTGGTTTCACAGGTCGGCGCACCATCGAGGGCCAAAGGGCCTGTCCTGCACTGGAATGTTCTATGTTTTATGTTCCCCATTGTCCACCATGCAAGTAATGTCCTCAAAGAATTCCACTAAATTGGTTAAACATGGCCTACCCTTCATAAAACCATGCTGGATGCTCTTAATGGGGCAATTTATATCCAGATGTCTTGCTATTTCTTCCTTAATGATAGATTCAAGCATTTGTGAGGCTGGATGGACACAGCAGGCCCAGCAGCATCTCAGGAGCACAAAAGCTGACGTTTCGGGCCTAGACCCTTCATCAGAGAGGGGGATGGGGTAAGGGTTCTGGAATATATAGGGAGAGAGGGGGAGGCGGACCAAAGATGGGAGAAAAGAAGATACGTGGAGAGGACAGTATAGGTGGGGAGGTAGGGAGGGGATAGGTCAGTCCAGGGAAGACGGACAGGTCAAGGAGGTGGGATGAGGTTAGTAGGCAGGAGATGGAGGTGCGGCTTGGGGTGGGAGGAAGGGATGGGTGAGAGGAAGAACAGGTTAGGGAGGCAGAGACAGGTTGGACTGGTTTTGGGATGCAGTGGGTGGAGGGGAAGAACTAGGCTGGTTTTGTGGTGCAGTGGGGGGAGGGGACGAACTGGGCTGGTTTTGGGATGCGGTGGGGGAAGGGGAGATTTTGAAGCTGGTGAAGTCCACATTGATACCATTGGGCTGCAGGGTTCCCAAGCAGAATATGAGTCGCTGTTCCTGCAACCGTCGGGTGGCATCATTGTGGCACTGCAGGAGGCCCATGATGGACATGTCATCTAAAGAATGGCAGGGGGAGTCCAACCTGTCTCTGCCTCCCTAACCTGTCCTTCCTCTCACCCATCCCTTCCTCCCACCCCAAGCTGCACCTCCATCTCCTACCTACTAACCTCATCCCACCTCCTTGACCTGTCCGTCTTCCCTGGACTGACCTATCCCCTCCCTACCTCCCCACCTATACTCTCCTCTCCACCTATCTTCTTTTCTCTCCGTCTTCGGTCCGCCTCCCCCTCTCTCCCTATTTATTCCAGAACCCTCACCCCATCCCCCTCTCTGATGAAGGGTCTAGGACCGAAACGTCAGCTTTTGTGCTCCTGAGATGCTGCTGGGCCTGCTGTGTTCATCCAGCCTCATATTTTATTATCTTGGATTCTCCAGCGTCTGCAGTTCCCATTATCACTGGCCTAAAGTTAGCGCTTTTTTTCTAATCCCTTTTTCAAACAGTGGCGTCACATTGGTTGTTTTCCAATCTGCAAATGATGCAGGTTTCAACTGACTAAAATGCAAATCCCAGAGTTTTTTCAAGTCACTGAACTGAAATAAGCTAAAGGTTTTATCAGTGTATAGATCTTTTGATCTTTTACTTGCTGTTTCGGGTCGGGTCCCTTCTTCAGAAGTTTAATTAATTCTGCTGCGAAGCCATTTGCATCCTATCTGCAGTTCTTGCTATCTCCCTGGTAATAGTTCATAGCAGTTTATTTGTGGTTAGAATTCATTTATTTTTAATAAGTAGTTTTCGTTAGCTACAGAAACCTGATCAGCGTTTTCTGTTAAACTTTTTCCATCAGAATGATAATAGGGAACTTTTAATACTTTGGTTAGATTGTCAGTTTTGTGCAACTGCAGGAGTGGTGGGGCTGGAGAATCAGCGTACTTTCCCAAGTGGGTTGTAACAATGTTGAGGTTGGTTAGCAAGCCAAGCTGGTTCGTTGTTGTTCCGCAGATGTTTCATTACCCTGCTGGGTAACATCTTCAGTGCAGCCTCTGATTAAGCGCCGTTGTTTTCCTGCCTGGTTTTTAAACTCTGGAGTCTGTTGAGCTGGATTACCTCACTTCCGGTTTTCCTTCGCAATGGAGTGCATGAGAGGTCGAGTTTGATGTGTTTGTTGATGACTTTCTTCATGGAGTACCAGGCTTCTAGGAACTCCCATGCCTGTCTCTGCTTTGCTTGAACATAATTCATCCTTGAACATAATCAATGAGTGAACCATCATAGCATCTAGGGCAGAGAGTTCAATAGAATGCCGATCCTCTGAGTGAAAACATTTCTCCTTATCTTAGTCCTAATCAATTCACCAGTCAGCAGTAACATCTTTCCTGCATCTACTTATCAAACCCTGTAAGAGTTTTGCATGTCTGAATGAAATCACTTCTCATTCTTCACAACTCCAGAGGATATATGTACTTTTCCACAGGGCAATACCCACACCAGGAATTAAATTGGTGAAACTTCATTGCACTCTCTGAATGGCTAGTATACATTTCTTTAAGAGCGACTACCTCTCAGTCAGGAAGCCTGAGATTATTCCCATCTACTACAGATGTATGTTGTAACAGGTTGATTGGAAATATCTGTATTGCCCTCGGCAAGGATACCAAAGCTGCATACAGTTCTCCATGTGTGGGCAACCACAAAGCTTTGTATAATTTCAGTAAGATATCTGTATTCCTACACAAATTCTCTTGCACCAAAGGCTATTTTAACAACTTTCCTTCATGTTAGCTTGGTGTATCTACATGTTAACTTTCAGTGATGTACAGACTAGGACACCAAATTCCCTTTGAGCTTCAACATTTTCCAGCATCTCACCACTGAAGTAGCACTTCTGTTTATCCAACCAAAAGTAGATAACCTTACATTTCTTGACATTGTGTTCCATTGGCCAATTCTTTTCCTAATCACTTTGCCTCTCCAAACTTCTTTGAAGCATTTCTGCATCCTCCTCATAAACAAACTCCCACCTAGTTTTGTGCCATATGAAAACTTGGAAATATTACATTAAGTCCTTGCAGTTCACCACTAATCACAGCCTGCCCATCTGAACTTTCGACTCTGCTTTCTGGCCCATTAATCAATTCTCAAACCATGCCAGGAAATTCATTCTCATGCAATGTGCTCTAACATTGTTTACCAACCTCTCACATTGTGGATGCAAATTAAATCAAGAGAGACAACTCTGAAATGTCACACCTAAAGATACGACAGAACTTCAAAACAACAATCCTTCAAAGGGGAAAGAGGCAAGTCGAAACAGCCTGGACTGTGATCTGTTGTGATTTCACAATAATAAAAAGCTGATAACATGTTGCTCAAAAGCAAGACACACACATATAGAGCAACCACGCACCCCAGCTGTAGATTATGACCAAAAGTACAGATATATTTGTGTATTTCCCTTTGGAGAATACACAAGAAAAGGGTTTTTAAGACAGTTTCACCTCTACTGGAGTGTGCTTTTGGGGCTGAATATTCTCATGAGTACCAGGAGATTAAGAGTACCTAGGTTCCAGTGTTAGCACAGTGTATCATGGAATCCCTATGGTGTGGAAACAGGATCTTCGTCCCAACAAGTCCACACTGACCCTCAAAGCATCCCACCCAGAACCATCTCCTATAATCCACTGAACCTACACATCCCTGAACACTATGGGCAATTTACCTAGCCTGCACATCTTTGGACTGTAGGAGGGAACCGGAGCACTGGGGGGAAAACCAGGCAGGTACGTGGAGACTGTAGAAACTCTGCACAGACAGACTGCCCGAGGGTGGAATTGAACCTAGGTCCCTGGTGTTGTGAGACAGCAGTGCTAACCACAGAGCCACCATGCTGCCCCTATGAAGAACATAGTTCAAGAATTATAACTAGTAACAATAACAGTTACCCTTGTGCTGCAGGTCTCTCACTCAGCCTGCACCCAAAAAGTCAGTGACATATAAAAAGGACAATTTTGGTTGATTAGTTAGGATCCCTACAGTGTGGAAACAGGCCTTTTGGCCCAACAAGTCCACACCGACCCCCAAAACATCCCAGCCAGACCCACCCCCCTATAACCCACCTAATCTACACATCCCTGAAAACTATGGGCAACTTAGCAAGGCCAATCAACACAACCTGCACACATTTGGACCGTGACAGGAAACCAGAGTCCCTGGACGGAACCCACAAAGACATGGGGAGAATGTGCAAACTCCACACAGTCACCTGAGGGTAGACCTGAACCCGAGTCCCTGGCACTGTGAAGCAGCAGTGCTAACCACTGAGCCACCATGCCACATTTTCCTTACTCATTCTCAGGATGAGGGGCCGCTGGCTAGGCAGCAGTTATTGCCCATCCCTAATTGCCCAGAGGACAGTTAAGAGTCAACCACACTGCTGTGGATCTGGAGTCACATGTAGACCAGACCAGGTAAGGATGGCAGTTTCCTCCCCCAAAGAACAATTAGTAAACCAGATGGGTTTTTCGAACTGTCGGCAATGGATTCATGGTCATCATTAGGCTCTTAATCCCAGATATTTATTGAAATCAAATTCCACCATCTGCTGTGGCAGAATTCAAACCCCAGTCCCCGGAGCATTATCTGGTCTCTGGATTTGCAGTCCAGCAATCATACCACTAGGCCATCGCCTCCCCTAAATAGGACCAGAGGGGCTGACGAATGGCAGGTGGGGTTTAATTCAGATAAATACGAGGTGTTCATTTTGGTAAGATAATCCAAGACAGGACCCAAACAGTTATAGTAAGACCCTGAGGAATACTATCGAACAGAGACACCCAGGGGTGCAGATACATAGTTCCCTGAAAGTGGAATCATAGGTAGACAGGAGGGTAAAAAAAGTATTTGGCAAGCTTGCTTTCATAGGTAAGACCATTGAATACAAGTGTTGGGATATCATGTTACAGCTGCAGCAGGCCTTGGTATGGCCACATTTGGAGTAGTGCACGCAATGCTAGTCACCTTGCTATAGGAAGGATGTTATTAAATTGGAAAGGGTGCAAAAATATTTACAAGGGTGTTATGAGGACTGCAAGTTTTGAATTATAAGGAGCCGCTGGATAGATTGGGACTTCCATCCTGAGTGTAGGAAGTTGAGGGGTGACTTTATCGAGATTTATAGAATCATGAGGGCGTAGATAAGGTGGATAGCCAAAGTCTTTTCTCCAGTGTACTGAATATAAAATTATAGGCTTAAAGTGAGAGGATTTAGATTTAAAAGGGACCTGAAGAGCAACTTTTTCCATCGAGTGGTTGGTGCACATAAAGGACAAGCTGCAAGAGGAAGTTGTAGAGGCAGGTACAAATGCAACATCCAAAAGACTTTTAAAAGGACAGGTATATGGATAGGAAAGGTTTACAGGGACCAAATACAGGCAAATGGGGCAAGTTTAGTTTAGGAACTTAGACGGTGTGAACAAATTGGTCTGAAGGGTCTGTTTCCATGTGCTTTGCCTCTGTGACTGTATGAGGACAAATAAAGGACATTCTCTCACCCTTAATGCTGGAATTCGATTACAGTCAGGAAGAATCAATATACAGAATTTCAACTAACCTATAAAACTAGGATGGTGAAACAAATATTTAGCTACCTGTATCAACGTTACTGATAACATTGTAGCTGATGCTGGGGAGATTCAACTACTCAGGAACAATTCAGAAACTGATCCACATGTTTTTTAAACTTCATTATCTATTTGCACATGCTTTTCATTTCTAAATTGTGCATATACATGTTTTGTTATTAATTCTTCTCGCATTTAGTAATCAATAATTAATTCCTCATTTACTTTAGAAAGACTGGTTAAACTGCCTTCTTTAAAAACATAAGTTCACTTGGACCTGGTAGAAAGGCATTCACAAATGAAGGGATCTATCTTTAAATTAACTTTGTAATGATCAACTTCGGGGGAGGAGGGCTCAGAACAGAAGGGAAACCTATTCACCTCCACCTTCCTTGGAAGCTCAACAATTTGGAACATCACATCTGGAGCAGTAACAAGTTGGGAAACCCCACCGGGGCCTGGACATTAACAGTTTATATTTATTCTGCTGATAATATCCTCAAAAAAAACTCCAACTGCTTTGTCAAATATGATTTCTCTTTCATAATTCCACACTGATACTTTGCAAATCTACTGAGATATGAAAATTTTCCTTCAATACCTTCTCTATTAGACCACAATTAATTTTCATTATTGTCACATGCCAAATCTTGTACACTATAGTTTGCCAATTACCTGGATATGACGGGTAAATGTTGACAGCCTTTGGACAATGAAAATTTAAACTGCAATAACAGCAACGTGCAAAAATCATTGAGACACGCCAAGAAACCTGGACTATTCTACTGATTCATTGGAATTATTCAGCTTTTCCACCAATTCCTTATGATCGTTGAAAACAGTGGTATTGTCAGTGTTCACCAAGCTCGCAATGCTTCTAATCTCAGTCCCTGACATAATTGCAAAAATGTTTCTTGTGTTGTAAGATGAGCACTGAAACCATTGTTTTGGTCCCCATTTCAAACTTAATCCCTCTCCCTGGGAATAGTCAGCAAACGTATTGGCTTAATCTCAACTGCAGTGTCATCTGATCCCAAGATGA
The DNA here is from genome assembly GCF_030684315.1 of Stegostoma tigrinum. Lineage (NCBI taxonomy): Eukaryota > Metazoa > Chordata > Chondrichthyes > Orectolobiformes > Stegostomatidae > Stegostoma > Stegostoma tigrinum. The sequence goes on along the minus strand of NC_081362.1, from coordinate 30,959,731 downwards.
GCATTTGCACAGAATGCAGACTTAAGATAATTGGCTAAAAAGCGAACAAGAAGAAAATGCAATTGCTCCATGTGTTACAATGATCTAGGATGCTTAATGTTTTAATGAAGATCTGTAGCTCAGATTGTGGTTGGAGTTGTTAGTTGGCTGGTTTGCCGAGCTGACTGGTTTTCATGCAAATGTTTAGTCTCCCTTCTAACTGACATCGTCATGCTGTGTAGCCTCCGTTGAAGCGCTGTTGGTGTGTCCCACTCTTAATTTATATGGTGGGCAGTCTTGTTTCCAGTTTTGTACTGTAGTAATATGTAGATGAGGTCTATTTCAACATGTTTGTTAATGACATCAATGATTGAAAACCAGGCCACCAGGAATTCTTGTGCTTGTCTTTGTCTCGCTTGTCCTAGTACTGTAACTTTGTCCCAGTCAAACTGATGTCCTTCTATGTCGGAGTCTATTGAAATCAAAGGGGAATTGGAATTGGTCATGCCGTTTTGCTGCAAGTTGGCGTTCATGTATCCTGGTAGCAAAGTTCCTGCCTGTCTGTCCAATGTAGTGTTTCTTGCAGTTGCTGCATGATATTTTATGTATCACATTCGTCTTGTTCATTGTGGACTTGGAGTCTTTCGGCTGAGAGTAACTGATGAAGTGTGGCTGTTGGTTTGTGTACTATCTTTATTCCAAGAGGTCGTAGGAATCTTGTAGTCAGTTCTAATGTGTTCTAACACAAGGTAGGGTGATTAGTGCGTTGAGGCGTTCAGTGTCTTCTTGGTGTTGTTTGCTTGCCAGGCATTGGCAGACAAAGCTGTTAGAATAACTATTGCTTGCAAAAACTCTGTACAGGTGTTCCTCTTCATTTTACACAGCTCTGGGGTGTTGCAGTGAGTTATTGTTCGTTTAAACAGAATTTTGACAGAGCTCTGTTTGTGGATGCTGGGGTAATTGTTGCTGTTGTAATTCAGGAATTGGTCTGTGGATGTTGTCTTTCTATTTACGCTGGTAAGGAATTCCCTGTTGTTCGTTTGTTCCACCAACACATCTAGAAATGGGAGTTGATTGTAGTTCTCTTCTTCTGACAAGGAGGAAATGATGGCATCCTTTGACGTTACAGCACTACTCACCTCTATCAACATGAGTAGCAAAGGAGACACTGGCCACATTATAGACAATCCAAAAACACATACCTCGAATGAAACCATCATCAAGGACAACATGCTAAAATTACTACACCTACACCTGACCACACACTTCATCTTCAACGGCCAGATATATGAACAAAGTAATGGAACACCTATCAATTCACCCATCTCAGGGCTCGCCGCAGAAGCTGTTATGCAAAGACTGGAAAGTACACCCGTCCCCCGATCCGCCTAAACAATGGGTTAGATACGTGGATGATACCTTCATGATCATGAAATGAGCAAAATTAGAAGAAACACAACACCTTATGACAGCATATTCACTTGCATCAAGTTCACCAGGGAAGAAGAGAAAGATCAACTCCCGTTTCTAGATGTAAGGGTGGAAGGAGCAAACAATGGGGAAATTTCTTACCAGCGGATACAGAAAAACTACATACGCAGACCAAATCCTGAATTACAACAGTAACCACGCCAGTGTCCACAAACAGAGCTGTCAAGACTCTGTTTAAATGAGCGATAACTCACTGCAACTCCCAGAGCTGCGCAAAAACGAAGAACAGCACATATACAGAGTCTTTGCAAACAGTGGTTATTCTAACAGCTTTGTGTGCTGATGCCTGGCAAACAAACAACATCAAGAAGACAGTGTATGCCCCAACACACTGGTGGCCCTACATTATGTTAGAAACACATCAGAATTGACCACAAGACTCCTACGTCGTCCAGGAATAGGGATAGCACACAAACCAACAGCCACACTTCATCAGTTACTCACAAAGATGAAAGACGCCATACCCACAATGAGAAGAACAAATGTGATACACAAAATACCATGCAGAAACTGCGAGAAACACTATGTAGGACAGCCAGGCAGGAAACTCACCACCAGGACACATGAACACCAACTCACAGCAAAATGGCATGACCAATTCTCTCTTGTTTCAATACACTCCGACATAAAGGACATCAATTTGACTGGGACAAAGAACAAAGAACAAAGAACAAAGAAAATTACAGCACAGGAACAGGCCCTTTGGCTCTCCAAGCCCGCACCGACGCAGATCCTTTATCTAAACCTGTCACCTATTTTCCGAGAATCTGTATCCCTCTGCTTCCTGCCCATTCATGTATCTGTCTAAATACATCTTAAATGACACTATCATGCCTGCCTCTACCACCTCTGCTGGCAACACGTTCCAGGCACCCTCCACCCTCTGCATAAAGAACTTACCACGCATATCTCCCTTAAAATTTCCCCTCTCACCTTGAAATTGTGACCCCCTAGTAACTGAGTTTCCCACTCTAGGAAAACGCTTCTTGTAATCCACTCTGTCTATACCTCTCATGATTTTGTAGACTTCAATCAGGTCCCCCCTCAATAATTCTAACCTACTCAACCTCTCTTCATAGCTAGCGCTGTCCATACCAGGCAACATCCGAGTGAACCTTCTCTGCACCCTCTCCAAAGCATCCACATCATTTTAGTAATGTGGCGACCAGCACTGTACGCAGTATTCCAAATATGGTCGAACCAAAGTCCTGTACAACTGTAACATGACCTGCCAACTCTTGTACTCAATACCCCATCCAGTGAATGAAAGCATGCCGTATGCCCTCTTGACCGCTTCATCGACCTGTGTTGTCACCTTCAGGGTACAATGGACCTGAACACCCAGATCTCTATGTGCATCAAAGTACTAGGACAAGCGAGACAAAAACAAGCATGAGAATTCCTGGAAGCATGGTTTTCACCTCCCAATGCAATTAACAAACATGTTTAAATAGACCTCATCTATATACCATTACGGTACAAAGCCAGAAACAAGACTCCCCACCCTTACAGACTGGACCGTATAAATTCAGAGCAGGACAGAACAACAGCGCTTCAATGGAGGCTACACAGCACTGCCAATGTCATCAAGAAGAGAGACAAAACATTTGCATGAAAACCAGTCAGCTCGGCGAACCAACCAACAATGCTGATCTAGAAGAAGGAAGTGGTGAAAGTTGATGTTTGACAAATTTCAAAAAGATCATGACATACGACTGAAAAGAAAAACTGCAGAGCTGTAAGGCATGATCAGCAGAGTAAAATTAACTGGTTGCTTTCTTCTGTGCCATAATTTTGTAGTTCTACAATATAGAAACAGTGAAACTACAGCAGAAATAGACCATTCGGCCCTTCGAGACCACTCTGCCATTCAATATAACTATTGTTGATCCCCTATCCCAATTCCTACTTTCTCCCAATACCCCTCGATACCTGATGGCAAGTATATATATAGCTTTTGGGTGCAGAGACCAAAACAGCATTCAATACTCCAAGCGTGAACTCATCATGACCCTGTACAACTACAATAAGGCATCGCTACTTTTCAACTCAATACACTTATCTTCCTGGGTTAAAATAGTATCAGAGATAATGGGAACTGCAGATGCTGGAGATTCCAAGATAATAAAATGTGAGGCTGGACGAACACAGCAGGCCAAGCAGCATCTCAGGAGCACAAAAGCTGACGTTTCGGGCCTAGACCCTTCATCAGAGAGGTCTCTGATGAAGGGTTTAGGCCCGAAACGTCAGCTTTTGTGCTCCTGAGATGCTGCTTGGCCTGCTGTGTTCGTCCAGCCTCACATTTTATTAACACTTATCTTCCTGACTGTTTGCCACATCAGCCTGTCTTCTATTGACTGGTGTACAGCACACTCAGATCTCTTTGTATATCTCCATTTCCTAAGATATCACCATCTAAATAATACTTTTACTTTCTGCTTTTTACTCTGGAGTGTATAACTTCACATTTAGCCATCTGCCATGTGTTTGCCTATTCATTCAACTTGCTCAAATCACCGTAAAGTTCTTCTTGCATCCTCCTCACATTTCATAATTCCACCCAATTTAGTTTCATCAGGAAACTTGGAAACACATTTGGATATCTCAACCAGGTCATTTATATATATATATATATTTTATAGCAGGAGTCCAAACACACATCTACTAGTCACTCCCTGCCACCTGGGAAAAGACTAACGCCCTACGTTTTGTCTGCCAACCTTTTCTCGATTCATACACCACTCATCCCATGTGCATTAATTTTACCAATTAACCTCTTATGTGGGACCTTATCAATATCTTTTTGCAAATCCACCAGTTCTTGCTAAACAATTCTACTGGTTACATCAACAAAAAAACACCGATAGAATTGTTGAGCACAATTTGCCCTCCATAACCTCACATTGGCTTTGTTAATGCTTTTTAAGTATTCTGTTATCATTATTTTCAAAAATAATACACTCTAGCATTATCTTCACTAACGTCAGGATTACTGGTCTGTATTGCCTTCCTGCTTCTCTCTCCGCTTTTAAACAGTGGGGTTACATTTGCAACCCTCAGGTCTATAAGAACTGCTCCAGAGTCTACAGAATTTTGGAAGTTGATCATCAATGCATTCAATATTGACAGGGCTAATTGCTTTCATACTCTGGAGTGTAGATCATCAGGGCTTACTGATTTGTCAGCCTTTTAACCCATTTATTTCTCAAACACTATTTTCTTGCCAATACTGCTTTCCTCCATGATATGAAGGCCCACTGTTCAATAAGCAATGTTCATCAAAATAAAAACATTTTCATATAGAAAAAATTTAGTCAGTCTTAAGTTGCAAATTCTTCTACATGAAACTTATACGAATGTTATCCCAAATTAGTGTTCAGATCTTATTTTTCATTTATAATTGCACAAATTTTAAAAAAAAATGTAATAATATAAATTTTGAACTAAATCAGTTTACTCAATTTGATCCATCTTTATAGATGCATAAACTGCATAAAAGCTCTTCAGCCCATCAAGTCTGCACCAAAAAAACTACCACTAAAAGTGTGCAAATTCTGCACTTGTCCCACATCCTTGAATGTTATGATATTTCAAGTGATCATCCAATTTTTTTCTAAAGTTGTAAGATTTTCGCCCTCCACTACGTTCCCAGTGTATTCTGGATCCTAATCACCTGCTGAGTGAAAAAACTTTCTTCCCGCAAGTCCCTTCTGAATTTCCTGTCTCATACCTTAAAACTATGCCCTTGCATGAATGATTCCTCAATGAAGGGAAATAGCTGCTCTCTCCTCGCACTGTCCATACCCCTTATAATCGCATACCCTTAATCATGCTATCCCCTCAAACTTTTCTGCCCTAAAGAAAACAATCCAATCCTATCTAGTCTTTCCATATAGATTAATTTCTCCATCTCCAGCAATATCCTGGTGAATCCCGTCTGTACTCCCTCCAGTGCTATTATATCCTTCCTGTAGTGAGGTAACCAGAACTGCACATAGTACTCCAGTTGTGGTCTGATCAAAGTTCTGTACAAATCCAACATGACCTCCTTGCTCTTCTACTCTCTGCTATGACTGATGAAAGGAAGTGTCTCATATGCCATCTTAACTATCCTGTTCACACTCCCTGGCAACTTCACGGATCTGTGAATAATTACTCTAAGATCCCTCAGTCCCTCTAAGCTACCATTCATTAAATACGTGCATATCTTGTTTCTTCTCCCAAAGTGCATCACCTCACACTAATCAATGTTAAATACCATCTGTCACTCGCCTGCCCATTCGACCAACCCATCTATATCTTCTTGTAACCTACATCTATTTTCTTCACTATTGTTTACTCTACTTGGAGAATACTGAATGGCCTGGACACAGTGGATGTTGGGGAGATGTTTCCATTGATAGGAAAGACTAGGATCCAAAAGCACAGCCTTAGAGTAAAGGGAAGACCTTTTAGAACAGACATAAGGGGAAACTTCTTTAGCCAGAGAGAGATGAATCTATGGAATTCACTGTCACAGAAGGCTGTCGAGGCCAGGTCATTGAGTATATTTAAGATGGAGGTAGATAGGTTCTTGATTGCCAAGGGGAACAAGGGTTACAGGGAGAAAGTGGGAGAATGGGGTTGAGAAACTTATCAGCCATGATTGAATGGCAGAGCAGACTCGAGGGGTGAATGGCCGAACTTCTGCTCCTATGTCTTATGGCCTTATATGGCTTACTAATTTTGGTATCATTTGCAAACTTACTTAACATGACCCCCACATTTTCATCTAAATCACTTATGTGTATAAAAAACAATAATGGCCTTAGTCACCACTGGACATGGGCCTGCAGTCACTCATGTATCCTTCTAACAAAGTCTTCTGTGTCCTATTACTAAGCCAGTTTCTAATATATCTCATCAAGTTCCCTCAATTCCATGTGCTTTAACCTTCTCAATCTCCCATGTGGGACTTCGTCAAAAGCTTTACTAAAATCCCTATAAATTACATTAAATGAACTTCCTTCATCCACACACTTGATCAAATTTTCAAAAAAATTCTAACCAACATGTTAGGCATGATCTCCCTCTGATAAAACCTGACTATCCCTTATTAACCCTTACCTTTCCAACTGGGTATTAATTTGCTCCTTTAGAATTTTATGCAATAGTTTCCTTACCACTGACATGAGACTCAATCTGTAATTTCCTGGTTCATCTTTACTGCCCTTCTTAAAAAGCAGAACCACATCAGCCATCCTCCAATCCTCTGATACCTTCCCCATGGCCAGAGAGGAATTAAAACTGTGACAGAGATTCTGCAATTTCCTGCCTCACCTTCCACAGAAGCCTGGGAAGCAATTAATCCGGGCACTGGTATTTGTTCATTTTTAAGACTGACACAGCTTCTAATGCCTTCCCATTTCCTATGTCAAACTGCGCAAGTTCCTTTTTCCCCGAATTCCATAATTAAGTTCTTCTTTTCCAGAGTGAAGACTGAAGAGATGTATTCACTCAACACCTTTCCAACAGCCTGCGGCTTCACACACAGGTGGCCCCCATAGTCCCTAATAGGCCTGACTCTTTCCCTGGTTAACTTCTTCCCTTTGATGTATTTATACAATGTCTTGGAAATCTCCCTAACACTGTTTGCTAGTCCTCTTTCATGCCCCCTTTTGCTCTTCTAATTGCTTTCTTAAGTGGCATCCTGCACTTCTGGTATTCCTCTAGCTGCAGGAGAATTGCTCCTTTTGGACTTGCTAAAACCCTGCTCTTCTTCCTTATCCAGTCCTCAATTGTCCTAGACATTCAGGGTTCTCTGACATATTGCGCCAATATTTCCCCTTAAAGGGTACATGTTGAATCTATACTCTCCCCAACTCCTTTCTGAATGCCACCCCATCATTGCTCTATTGTAGACTCACTCACAAGGAGCTAATCACACTCTACTGTGGTGAATCCTTGCATCATTTTAATAAAATCTGCCTTCACCAATCCAAAGCCATCTTTTGCAGGCCATCATCTTCCTTGAACAGAACAAATTTGAACTGTACCACGTCGTGATCGCTACTGCATAAATGCTTCCCCTCTGTGACATCGAACACTTGTCTGGCTTTTCTCCCTAGAACCAGATACAGCACTGTGCTGTCCATTGTTAGGCCTTCTACATATTCATACAACAAACTCCCCTGGATACATTTTAAGAAATCCACTCCGTTTAGACCCTTAACACTATGCCAATCCCAATTTATGTTGGGGAAGTTGAAATCCCCTAGTAGAATTACCTGATTATTATCCTTACACACTTCTGTGAGCTGTCTTTTTTTGGTCTTCTATTTCCTGCTGACTCTGGGGCCCTATGCTACACAACCAGTAAAGTAGCTGCCCCTTTAACATTTTTATGCTCTACTCACAAAGCTTTATTTAATGACCTTTCCAAGATATCATCTTGCAGTACATTTGCTGTACCACCATCCTTTTTACATCCTCCTCTGTCTTTCCTAAAGAGCCTATCCTAGAATGTTAAGTTGCCAGGCTAGCCCTTCCTAGCTCTCTGAAGAAGGGTCTAGGCCCGAAACATCAGCTTTTATGCTCCTGAGATGCTGCTTGGCCTGCTGTGCTCATTCAGCTTCACACTTTGTTATCTCTAGCCCTTCCCTCAACCATGTTTCTGCCAGGGCAACATTATCACACTTCCATGTGTCAATCTATGCCATTAACTGATCAGTCTTACCTATTATACTCCTAGCATTAAAGTAAAGACCACTCAGCCTTGACTTACTGTTATGGCATTCAACATAGCTGAACTCACTGGGACTTGCTTTCTTTGCTGTGGCATCTGGTAAAATTAAATATACTCGCTATAGCTTTCAAACTTCATCCAACATGATACAACCAATAAATGTGGACATAAATTTACATAAAAATATGGAATTCAGTACCATCAGTTCAATGTCACTGCCAATAATATAAAGTTGATCCTCCATAGAAAGCTTCCGGTTCAGATGAGCGAGTACATACGTAATCCCTGGTAGCCGTACTGCGGGACTTGTTAGAATACTCCCCCAAAGAGCGCTGTAAAATGCAGACTGCTCCACTGCAGCTGCAACTTTCTCCAGCAATGTGTTTGCCCTGCATACAAAGAAAGGCAATTCATAATCTTATATAAGTCCCCTTTCTTAATTTTAACCATTAACGGTGGACAAACCTTTTTGTTCAGGTCTTTTCCGAAGAATGCTTTGGCCATATCCAAGCAAGTCTAATTTATTATGTATTTTGTGAACAGAGATTTGGAGCAACAGTCAGAAAGTGAGGGAAAGAGGGGTGAGATTTTATAGATTCTGTTTGGTACCTCGGTGCCAAATACCCTGCTCATTACTTGTTTCTCTGATGATCATTTTAATTTGAACAATGTGATTATGAAAATAAACTGGTTGAAAAGTTTCCTGCCAGTCCCATATGCCTGTGACTGCAAATGAAAGTGACAAAAACAAAGTAATGAGCATTTTTTAAACTGAATGCATTACAAAAATTTAGCCAAAAACACTGTCTGAAATATACTGAAAACAAGAAACTGGTACTTCTCATTTCTATCACTACACAACCTCTTACTCTTTGGAGTATCAAATTAAACTTTGCATCCTTTCTTCACTCCCCTGTCACTCAAGTAATTTCAAGTCTCTTGCCTATTTCTAAAATTGAGCACGGCTTACTTGTATTTTTGAAAGAATTGAAATTATGAGCAAAGACTTTCTTCTCACTGTTTAATACAAATGCTAGTGACATTTTTTAAGTGTCAAACAATAATGGCCGAGCAATCAAAGGCTTCCTATTTATTTATGAATTCAACTTGCAGGAAAAATATATTTGCATTTGTAAAAGGAAACACTACTTCTAATTGAACTAAAATGTTTAAGAAACAAAACAATTTAAGCTAAGCAACTGAAGAATTATTATAGAGTCCCAACACTGTGGAAACAGGCCATTCAACCCAACAAGTCCACACCAACCCTCTGAACAGTATCCTGCCCAGACCCATTCCCCTACACCTGCATTTACCACATTTAACCCACCCAAACTAAATATCCCTGGGCACTTTAGCATAGCCAATCTACCTACCCTGCACATCTTTGGACTGTGGGAGGAAACCAGAGCACCTGAATGAAACCCACGCTGACAACATGCAAATTCCACACAGTTGCCTAAGGCTGGAATTGAACCCAGGTCCTTAGCAGTTTGGGGTAGCAGTGCTAACCACTGAGCCAACATGCAACATGAGAAACATCTTTTAGGCAAAGGGTGGTAAGTGTCTGGAATTCATTCCTTGAGTTGGTGGTGGAGGCAGAGACCCTAAACTCTTTTAAAAAGTACCTGGATCTGTACCTTATGTGCTGTCAGTTTCAGGGGCTATGGACCGTGTGCAGGAAGATGGGAGAAACAGCATCTGGGTGTTTTTGGGCTGGCATGGACAAGGAGGACCAAATGGCCCCCTCCTGTACTGTATGATTTCTACGGCTCTAAAAGCTAACAACAATAACATAATTATACATAATACATTAACATCGTACTATAAATCAACATAGTCTGAAATTGTTGTCCCTTTCTCATTCAAGTTAAGTGTTAAAAATTCAATTTAAATTTTCAAGGAAGAGTCTTTCATGATTCAAAACATTCATGCTGTTTTCATACTGCACATTCCATTCTTTATATCAATTTAATGGTCACTGAAAAAGCTTTGAAATCTTACTCCAGCTTTTCTTTAACCTGGGGGCAGCATGGTGGTTCAGTGGTTAGCACTGCTACCTCACAGCTCCAGGGGACCTGGGTTCAATTCCACCCTCGGGCAACTGCGTGGAATTTGCACATTCTTCCCATGTCTGTGTGGGTTTTCTCCGGGTGCTCCGGTTTCCAAAGATATGCATGTTAGGTGGATTGGCCATGTTAAATTGCCCATAGTGTTCAGGGACGTGTAGATTAGGTGGGTTATAGGAGGCCGGGTCCGGGTGGAATGGTCCAAGAGTCGGTGTGGACTTGTTGGGCCAAAGGGCCTGTTCCCACACTGTAGGGATTCCAGTGTTGAAAACAAACTGCTAAGAACAGGAAACCAATAGACACAATAGAAATACACTCTGTAGAGGATGTGGTAAACATAAATTACATAGAACATACAGCACTGAAGCAGATCATTCAGCCCAGCTAGTCTGTGCTAGTGTTAGTTTCAAAACAAGTCTTCTTTCATTCTCATGAAGGGCAAAATGAAGAAAACAGTGTAACAAAGGCACTAAATGCAAAACAACATTATACAACTAGCTGTTAGGAAAACCATAGATTATTAACAGTTATAATCATGTAAAAAGGGAATTGTAAAGTGATCAAACAGTTGTAATCATGTATTAAGGTGTGTGTGTGACCATGAGTCTTCAGAGTTTGCTGAGATTTGTGTCTGTACATTCTCCCTGTGTACGCTTGAATAAACCAGCTACTGAACATAACTCCTGGACTGGTCTCTGAGAAGTGGATTGAGCATCGTTCTCCTTGCAACAACTGGCGTAGTCGGCAGGATTCAGTCATCAGAAGACTGTGACAGGAGCCCCAGCAAGCTAAGTACACTATTTTACCACCTACTTTTACCACCTATGGTGGCCTCTGACTCACTCCGGTAATTAAAGAACTAAAGTAACACCGCCATGTTTGTTCAATAAAGCTAGCTTACTTCTGTAAATGATGAATTGATCCTGGGAAGAGGAGCAAGAAAGGCACAAGTACACCAGTAGCGAGGAAGGTGAAACTGCTGAAAGACTCGCACAGGTGACCACTGACTTACACCAATAGTTAAGGAGGTGAAGCTGCAATTGACACAAGCAACGTTAATGAGAAAGGTAAAGCTACTGAAAGACCAATGCAGGAGTACCCAGGGAGAATAAGGTACACGACAAACTGATGATGACTGCCTCAAGAAGAGCTGATAAAGAAATAGGAGGCATCAAGTGATGTCCAGAAGTATACAGAGCTTTGTAGAAATGAAGAAAAAATTGATTAAGAAAATGATGGAGTGGGGAAAAATCCTGAGGTGTCCACAAAAAGACAAAGGGCCTTGTGGAACACACAAATAAAGCATAAGGATGAAAAAACAGCAGTTATATTTGTAGTTTGTAAATTCCAAAAACACCAGGTGTTGACTCTCATGCCAGACCACCCAGGCAACTTAATCATAATAGGCAATTTAGAAAGGGAGCAGAATTGGTATCAACTGTATTGAAATTCTAACAACAACCCATATGACAATAAAGACCAGGTCAAATGTCACGCAACACCAAGTTATAGTCCAACAGGTTTTATATGAAATCACAAGCTTTCTAAGCACTGCTCCTTTGTCAGGTGAAGTGGAACAAAGCACACAGGCGCAGAATTTATCTTGTGATTATCTCTCTGTATATAAATTCTGTGCCTGTGCACTTCCCTCCACTTCACCTGATGAAGGAGCAGTACTCCAAAAGCTTACGATTTCAAATAAAGCTGTCGGACTATAGCCTTGTGTCGTGTGACTTCTGACTTTGCCCTTCCCAATCCATCACTGGCACCTCCACACCATGACAAAGATGAGAATTTGGGACCATCACCCTCTTATAACCCAGCAAACACAACCCTACTAAGAAGGGTACAAAGGTCTGTGGGCAAGGATACAACTGAGACTGTCATAACTGAACTATTCATAGCTACAAACAGGCAAATGCTGAAAATGAGCTTTCCTGCAACTTAATAACAGGAAGAGCAAGTTTTGGCATAAATTGTACAAACTGATTGAGGGACATGATCTCACCCTAGATGATGTCCTGGTAAAAGGCCAAATACCCAAGCCATATGGGAGGGACCCACACAAGGAACAATGGATAAAACATGGATGCACAAGGTACTTACCAGTAGAAAATTAACACATTTAGAAATATGGTCAAAATTGCATTAACATCAATTGGAACAATATTAGCATGACTAAACAAAGGCCTAAGGAATCTGAAGAGGTTTATCAGGAAGGGAAATGTTAAGCATATAGGAACAATGCTGGAGTCCGGGATCCAAACAGAACTGATGATGTACATCTAAAAATGTTGAAAGATGGCATGAAAGTAGAATAACTTAAGGGGAGGGAAGAGCCGAGTGGTCATTATCACTGGACTGTTATCTGGACAGCCAGATAACGATCTTGGGTTTGAATCCTATCATGTCAAATAAATACCTAAGGCAGCTCAGTGGCTCTGTGATTAGCATTGCTGCCTCACAATACCAGGTACCTACGTTCAATTCTACCCTCAGGCAACCATCTGTGTGGAGTTTGCACGTCCTCCCCATATCTTGCTGGGTACTCTGATTTCCTCCCACAGTTCCAAAAATGTGCAAGTTACATGAATTGGCCATGCTAAATTACCCATGGTATTCAGGGATGTGTAGGTTAGCCATGGAAAATGTAGGGTTATAAGGTAGGGGAATGGATCTGGGTAGGATGCTCTTCAGAGGGTTGGTGTGGACTCATTAGTCCAAATGGCCTGCACTGGTCCACGCTGTACGGATTCCAAGGATCTGAAATTATGATTACAATGATAACCTGAATCCATTGTTGATTATCAGAAACACCCATATGGTTCACTGATGTCTTTTAGGGAAGCAGGACCAGAAAACGAACCCCAAACTGGGGTTTCCATTGTCCAGATACCAGGGAGTGATTTAGCAGATGTTTTGAAAGTTGTCAATATCAAAGCGATTGGCAGGGGCCCTGGATATTGGCCTGACATGAGGTGGGGACCCCCCAATGTACGTATAAGTTGCCACAGAAGATAAAGTGTGTCGCATGCTGATTGATTCTGGGCCGTTTGTGTCCATGATGGACATGTATCTCCTGGTAACCTGCACAACCAAGCATATAACCAGGCTGGGGGGAAAAGCCCCGCCAAACAAGACTAAGTCATACAGTATTATTAGAAACCGATACCATTTGTATTCTCATCAGATCATACATTTGTTGCCATATGGGCAAAGATGTATTAAGGCGGTAAGGAGCAATCATTCTCCCTGACAGCAACCAAATTGTCTGGACTGAAATAAATCATGGCTCCACATTTATGGCAGCTCAAGTAGCCGTGTCATTGCATTACCAATGTAGTAGATGGATAGAGAACTGGCTGGGCAACAGGAGACAGAAAGTTATACTGGAAGGGAGTTTCTCAAAATGGAGAACTGTGACCAGTGGTGTTCCACAGGGTTCTGTGCTGCGACCACTGTTGTTTGTGATTTCCATAATTGATCTGGAAAAAGGCATAGACGGTCTGATTAGCAAGTTTGAAGATTGGTGGAGGAGCAAATAGTAAAGGGGACTTTTGGAGAATGCAGCACAATATAAATAGATTGGAGAGTTGGGCGGAGAAATGGTAGATGAAGTTCAATTCAGACGAATGCCAGGCGATGCATTTTGGAAGATCCAATTCAAGAGCGAACTATATGACAAATGGAAAAGCCCTGGGGAAAACTGATGCACAGAGAGATCTGGGTGTTCAGGTCCATTATACCCTGAAGGTGGCAAAGCAGGTCGACAGAGTGGTCAAGAAGGCATATGGCATGCTTTCATTCATTGGACGGGATATTGAGTATAGGAGTTGGCAGGTTATGTTAGTTTTATTGAAATTTAGTTCGACCGCATTCGGAGTACTGTGTACAGTTCTGGTCACCACATTATCAAAAGGATGTGGATGCTTTGGAGAGGGTGCAGAGGAGGATTACCAGGATGTTGCCTGGTATGGAGGCGCTAGCTGTGAAGAGAGGTTGAGTAGATTAGGATTATTTTCATTAGAAAGACGGAGATTGAGGGGGGACCTGATTGAGGTCTACAAAAGCATGAGAGGTATAGACAGGGTGGATAGCAAGAAGCTCTTTCCCAGGGTTAGGGACTCAATTACCAGCGGTTATGATTTCAAGGTGAGAGGGGAAAGTTTAAGGGAGATATGCGTGGTAAATTCTTTATGCAGAGGGTGGTGGGTGCCTGGAACATGATGCCAGCAGAGGTGGTAGAGGCGGGCACGATAGCGTCATTTAAGATGTATCTAGACAGATACATGAATGGGCAGGAAGCAGAGGGATACAGATTCTCGGAAAATAGGCAACAGGTTTAGAAAGAGGATCCGGATCGGTGCAGGTTTGGAAGACCAAAGGGCCTGTTCCTGTGCTGTAATTTTCTTTGTTCTTTGTTTCTTCTTTGTATTTTGCCCAACCGGCAAAAAAGGGAGTGGAGACATATTTGCATAAGCAGATTCAAATTTGTAGGCAAAACATAAACACTACTGTGGAAAGGTCCAAACATTCCACCTTAAGATTGAAGGTTATCTGCACGCATCCCAAAAACAATAGACCATTAAACCAAATGCCCTGACAACAGTAAAGATAGCAGAATAATTCGAAAAATGGGGTATCTTGAGACCCACATACTCCTTAATTACTGCACCTATATGGCCTGTGAAGAAACCAGATAAGTAATACTATCTCATAATAGATGGTACAGCCGTTAACGAGGATATTAAATGAGAATATCCCATACTAGTGAATCAAGCTACAATTGTTAATGATTTAAAATACATACGCAACATTCTGCATATTAAATATGGATTCTCGTCGATTTCGCTACTTGAAGAATTGCCAAAATATGTTTGCATTTATAGTGGGCCAGGCACAATCTACGTGGACCCAACCATGTTAAGGATTCCATAATAGCCAAACCAATGATGGACAGTTTGAAAGGAGTCTAACTAATTCTGGAAAGAGTGATCCTTCAGTATGTAGATGACCTACGAACCCTCAACAAACCCAGTTGGCTATATTGTGATCTATGCAAAAATCCTCTTAGCATTAGAAACAATGGGCCTAAAAGCCAATTCGAGCAAAGCTCAGGTGGGAAGGGGCCATGTGATCTATCTGCAATACAACATCACCAAAGCATCTCAAGCACTTCCCCTTGAATGGAGAGAAGCAATACAGAACATGTCCCAACCAACTCTGGTCAGGAGAATTCTTCTAGCCTTATCACTCTTTAATTTCTGCAGGAACTTCTCTGGAAAAGCTAGTCCACCTTGAAAACTAGCCAAGGACAGCCAACGATCAAATGAGATCATTACTTGGGAAAAGGAACAAGTAGTAGCCTTCATTGAACTCAAAGCAGTCCTGTCCTCCACACCTGCCTTAGGGTTACCAAACATGAGAAAACCATGTCACCTGTACTGCCAAATCCAGAATGGGTATTACGATGCTGTATCAGAGATAATGGGAACTGCAGATGCTGGAGAATCCAAGATAATAGTGTGAAACTGGATGAACACAGCAGGTCAAGCAGCATCTCAGCAGCACAAAAGCTCTCTGATGAAGGGTCTAGGCCTGAAACGTCAGTTTTTGTGCTCCTGAGATGCTGCTTGGCCTGCTGTGTTCATCCAGCTTCACACTTCATTATCTTGAGTATTGCAATGCTGCTGTGTAGGGTCAGAAATTACACAACACCAGGTTATAATGCAACAGGCCTATCTGAAACACAAGCTTTCTGACCCTCACTCCACCTTCAGGTATTGGTGAGAGAGGTAGTATCAGACACAGAATTTAGAGGTAAAAGATCAACTGGTCACACCACTGATTGGAGTGTATTAAATAAAGCTGAGATGCTGTTAAATCTTTAATCAGTTGGGAGGTTATAATTGATTAATATGCATATGTAAATCCCCAAATTCCTTAGAAGTCAGTGTCCTGAGAGAACATGACATTTGATCAGTGTAAAGATGATCTTAGCATGACAATGCATGTTAGGTGTCAGGCTTTGTTTAGAATCTATTTGTGTTTTGGTTTGGTGACAGACTGGTTTTATTTCTAAAGTAGGAATTTATAAAATGCCACATTGACTGATTATCTATACATAGTGTGCTGTTTGAACAAAATAGAATGTATCTGCAAATACAAATTCACCCCACAGAACACAGAACATAACAGCAGAGTACAGGCCCGTCGGCCCTCCATGTTGTGCCGACCTGTCATACCGATCTCAAGCCCATCTAATCTACATTATTCCATGTACGTCCATATGCTTATCCAATGACGACTTAAATGTACCTAAAGTTGGCAAATCTACTACCGTTGCAGGCAAAGCGTTCCATTCCCTTACTACTCTCTGAGTAAAGAAACCACCTCTGACATCTGTCCTATATCTTTCACCCCTCAATTTAAAGCTATGCCCCCTCGTGCTTGCCATCACCATCCTAGGAAAAAGGCTCTCCCTATCCACCCTACCTAACCCTCTGATTATTTTATATGTTTCAATTAAGTCACCTCTCAACCTTCTTCTTTCTAATGAAAACAGCCTCAAGTCCCTCAGCCTTTCCTCGTACAACCTTCACTCCATACCAGGCAACATCCTAGTAAATCTCCTCTGCACCCTTTCCAAAGCTTCCACATCCTTCTTATAATGCGGTGACCAGAACTGTATGCAATACTCCAAGTTCGGCCACACCAGAGTTTTGTACAGCTTCACCATAACCTCTTGGTTCCGGAACTCGATCCCTCTATTAATAAAAGCTAAAACACTGTATGCCTTCTTAACAGACCTGTCAACCCGGCTGGCAACTTTCAAGGATCTGTGTACATGGACACAGAGATCTCTCTGCTCATCTACACTACCAAGAATCTTACCATTAGCCCAGTACTTTGCCTTCCAGTTACTCCTACCAAAGTGCATCACCTCACACTTGTCTGCATTAAACTCCATTTGCCACCTCTCAGCCCAGCTCTGCAGCTTATCTATGTCTCTCTGCAACCTACAGCATCCTTCATCACTATCCACAACGCCACCGACCTCAGCGTCGTCTGCAAATTTACTAACCCATCCTTCTACACCCTCATCCAGGTCATTTATAAAAATGACAAACAACAGTGGACCCAACACCAACCCTTGCGGTACACCACTACTAACTGGTCTCCAGGATGAACATTTCCCATCAACTACCACCCTCTGTCTTCTTTCAGCAAGCCAATTTCCGATCCAAACTGCTATATCTCCCACTATTCCATTCCTCCGCATTTTGTACAATAGCCTATTGTGGGGAACCTTTTCGAACACCTTACTGAAATCCATATACACCACATCAACCAGTTTACTCTCATCTACCTGTTTGGTCACCTTCTCAAAGAACTGAATAAGGTTTGTGTGGCACGACCTTCCCTCCACAAAACCATGCTGACTATCCCTAATCAATTTATTCTTTTCTAGATGATTATAAATCCTATCCCTTATAATCTTTTCCAACACTTTACCAACAACTGAGGTAAGGCTCACTGGTCAATAATTACCAGGGTTGTCTCTGCTCCCCTTCTTGAACAGGGGAACCACATTTGCTATCCTCCAGTCATCTGGCACTATTCCTGTAGACAATGACGAGTTAAAGATCAATGCCAAAGGCTCGGCAATCTCCTCCCTGGCTTCCCAGAGGATCCTAGGATAAATCCCATCTGGCCCAGGGGACTTATCTATCTTCACCCTCTGTAGGATTTCTAATACCTCTTCCTTGTGAACCTCAATTCCACCTAGTCTAGTAGCCTGTATCTCAGTATTCTCCTCGACAACATAAATTGTCATTTTCTAGAGTGAATACTGTTGAAAAATATTCATTTAGTGCTTCCCCTATCTTATCTGACTCCACACACAACTTCCCACTACTATCCTTGATTGGCCCTCATCTTACTTTCATCATTCTTTTATTCCTTAAATACCTATAGAAAGCCTTAGGGTTTACCCTGATCCTATTCGCCAACAACTTCTCATGTCTCCTCCTGGCTCTTCTGAGCTCTCTCTTTAAGTCTTTCCTGGCTACCTCGCAGCCCTCAAGCGCCCTAACTGAGCCTTCACATCTCATCCTAACATAAGCCTTCTTCTTCCTCTTGACCAGAGATTCCACCTCCTTCGTAAACCACGGCCCCCACGCTCTACAGCTTCCTCCCTGCCTGACAGGTACATAGTAGGACACACAGGAGCTTTTCCTTGAATAAGCTCCACATTTCTAATGTGCCCATCCCCTGCAGTTTCCTTCCCCATCCTATGCTCCCTAAATCTTGCCTAATCTCATCGCAATTGCCTTTCCCCCAGCTATAACTCTTGCCCAGTGGTATACACCTATCCCTTTCCATCACTAAAGTAAATATAACAGAATTGTGATCGCTATCACCAATGTGCTCACCTACTTCCAATTCTAACACCTGGCCGGGCTCATTACCCAGTACCAAATCCAATGTGGCTTCGCCCCTTGTTGGCCTATCTACATACTGTGTCAGGAAGCCCTCCTGCACACTCTGGACAAAAACTGACCCATCTATTGTACTCGATCTATAGTGTTCCCAGTCAATATTTGGAAAGTTGAAGTCCCCCATGACAACTATCCTGTCTCTCTCACTCCTATCAAGAATCATCTTTGCTATCCTTTCTTCTACATCTCTGGAACTGTTTGGAGTCCTATAGAAAACTCCCAACAGGGTGACCTCTCCTTTCCTGTTTCTAACCTCAGCCCATACTACCTCAGTTGACGAGTCCCCAAACATCCTTTCTGCAACTGTAATACTGTCCTTGACCAACAATGCCACACCTCCCACCCCTTTTATCAGCTTCTCTGTTCTCACTGAAACATCTAAATCCTGGAACCTGCAACAACCATTCCAGTCCCAGCTCTATCCATGTCTCCGAAATGGCCACAACATCGAAGTCCCAGGTACTACCCCATGCTGCAAGTTCACCCACCTTATTCTGGACGCTCCTGGCATTGAAGTAGACACACTTCAATCCAACTTCTTGCTTGCCGGTGCCATCTTGCATCCCTGAAACTTTATTTTGGACCTCCCTACTCTCAACCTTTTCTATACTCGAAATACAGGGATTCACGCACAGATTCACGTGTTTGTGTGTGCATGTGTGTGTGTGCGCGCGAGGGGCAATTTGAGTATGAGACAGGATCTGTGTGTGTGGGAAAGAGAGGGGGAGATGTGTGTGTGTGTATGCGAATGCTTGACAGACAGTTTCCGTATGAGACGGAACATAGAACATAGAAAGAAGAAGAACAGTACAGCACAATACAGGCCCTTCAGCCCATGATGCTGTGCCAATCTATTATCCTACTAAGATCAATCTACCCTGCATACCCTACACTTTACTATTCTTCATGTGCCTATCTAAGAGTTGCTTAAAAGTCTCTAAAATATCTGATCCACTACCACTGCCAGCAGTGCATTTCACATGCCTACCACTCTGTGTGAAGAATCTACCTCTGACATCTCCACTATGCCTTCCTCCAATCACCTTAAAATTATGGCCCCTCATAATAGTCATTTCCACCTTGGGAAAAAGTCTCTGAATATCCACTCTATCTATGCCGATCAACATCTTGTACACCTCTATCAAGTCACCTCTCCTCCTCCTTTGTTCCAATGAAAAAGCCCAAGCTCCCTCAAACTTTCCCCATAAGACCTGCCCTCTAGTCCAGGCAGCATCCTGGTAAGTCTCCTTTGCACCCTCTTGAAAGCTTCCACATCTTTCCTGTAATGAATTGACCAGAACTGAACACAATATTCCAAGTGTGGTCTAACCAGAGTTATATAGAGCTGCAGCATACTGCATGGCTTTTAAACTCAATTTCCCTGCCAATGAAAGCCAACACACCATACGCCTTCTTTACAATGCTATCAACTTGGAGGGATCTATGGACGAGGACCCCAAGATCCTTCTGTTCCTCAATACTACCAAGAATCCTGCCATTAACCCTGTATTCTGCATTCAAGTTCGGCCTTCCAAGGTGAATCACTTCACACTTTTCTGGGGTGAATTCCATCTGCCACTTCTTTGCCCAGCCCTGCATCCTATCACTGTCCCATTGCAACCTGTAACAGCCCTCCACGCCGTCCACAACTCCACCAACCTTTGTGTCATTGGCAAACTTACTAACCCACCCTTCCACTTCCTCATCCAAGTCGTTTATAAAGATCACAAAGAGCAGAGGTCCCAGAAAGATCTGTGCAGAACACCACTGGTCACCTAGCTCCAGGCTGACTACTTTCCATCTATTACCACCCTCTCTGTCTTCTACTGGACAGCTAGTTTTGTATCCAGACAGCCAAATTTCCCTGAAACCCATGCCTCCTAACTTTCTGAATGAGCCTACCATGGGGAACCTTATCAGATGCCTTGATAAAATCCATGTACACCACATCCACAACTTTAACTTCATTGATGTGATTCGACATAGCCTTGAACAATTCAATAAGGCTTGTGAGGCATGCCCTGCCCCTCACAAAGTCAAGCTATTTCTACTTAAACTGTGCATTTCCAAATAATTATGAATACTCTCAGAATCCGTTCCAATAATTTGCCCACCACAAAAGAGAGACTGGCTGGATCGTAATTCCTCAGATTATCCCTATTCTCTTTCTTGAACAAGGGAATGACATTTGCCACTCTCCAATGTTCTGGTACTACTCCAGTGGACAGGGAGGACACAAAGTTCATTGCCAAAGGAGGCAGGAATCTCTAATCTCGTTTCCCGTATAAACCTTGGGTAAATCCCATCTGGCCCAGGGGACTTACCTATTCTCATGTTTTTCAAAATTTCTAGCACATCCATCGTCCTAATATCATGCTGTTCCATGCTGTCCGCACAAATGTCAAGGTCCCTCTGACTGTTGAATAGTGAAGGAAAGTATTCATTAAGAGCCACCCTTACTTCCGCGAACAGGTTCCCTCCACTGATTTGCCCAACCCGCACTCTGGCCATCCTCTTGATCCTCACACAAGTATAGAAAGCTTTGGGGTTTTCCTTGATCCTATCCACGAGAGTGCGTGCGTGTGTGTGTCTCCCTCGCTCTCTCTCTCTCTCACACACACACACACACACACTCTCTCTCTTCCACACACACACACTCACAATGTCTCTCTTCCACACATTACACACACACACAAGCTCTCTTCCACACATTACACACACACACAAGCTCTCTCTCGAACACACACACACATTCTCTCTCTCTCTTCCACACACACACTCTCTCTCTCTCTTCCACACACACACACTCACAATGTCTCTCTTCCACACATTACACACACACACAAGCTCTCTTCCCACACATTACACACACACACAAGCTCTCTCTCGAACACACACACACATTCTCTCTCTCTTCCACACACACACACTCTCTCTCTCTCTCTTCCACACACACACACACACACTCTCTCTTCCACACACACACACTCTCTCTCTCTCTTCCACACACACACACTCTCTCTCTCTCTTCCACACACACACACTCTCTCTCTCTCTTCCACACACACACACACTCTCTCTCTCTTCCACACACACTCTCTCTCTCTTCCACACACACTCTCTCTCTCTTCCACACACACACACACTCACTCTCTATTACACACACACACACACACACACTCTCCCTTCCACACACACACACACACTCTCTCTCTCTCCCTCTTCCAAAACACACTCTCTCTCTCTTCCACACACACACACACACACTCTCTCTTCCACACATTACACACAAACACTCTCTCTTCCACACACACATACACACACTCTCTCTCTTCCACACACACACACATACTCTCTCTTCCACACACACACACACTCTCTCTTCCACACACACACACACACTCTCTTCCACACACACACACACACACTCTCTCTTCCACACACACACACACACTCTCTCTTCCACACACACACACACACACACACTCTCTCTTCCACACACACAGACACACACACACTCTCTCTTTCACACACACACACTCTCTCTTTCACACACACACACTCTCTCTCTCTTCCACACACACACACACACACACACACACACTCTCTCTCTCTATTACACACACACTCTCTCTCTCTATTACACACACAGTCTCTCTCTCTATTACACACACACACACTCTCTCTCTCTATTACACACTCTCTCTCTCTCTCTCTCTATTACACACACTCTCTCTCTCTATTACACACACACAGTCTCTCTCTCTCTCTATTACACACACACACTCTCTCCCTCTCTCTCTCTCTATTACACACACACACTCTCTCCCTCTCTCTCTCTCTCTATTACACACACAGTCTCTCTCTATTACACACACACACTCTCTCTCTCTCTATTACACTCTCTCTCTCTCTATTACACACACACACTCTCTCTCTCTCTCTATTACACACACACACTCTCTCTCTCTCTATTACACACACACACACTCTCTCTCTATTACACACACACACACACACACACTCTCTCTATTACACACACACACTCTCTCTCTCTCTCTATTACACACACACACACTCTCTATTACACACATACACACTCTCTCTCTCTATTACAGACACATTCTCTCTCTCTCTTTATGACACACATTCTCTGTCTCTATTACACACACACACTCTCTCTTTATTACACACACACACTCTCTATTACACACACACACTCTCTCTCTCTCACTCTATTACACACACACACTCTCACTCTCTCACTCTATTACATACACACTCTCACTCTCTCTCTCTATTACACACACACTCTCTCTCTCTATTACACACACACTCTCTCTCTCTATTACACACACACTCTCTCTCTCTCTATTACACACACACACTCTCTCTATTACACACACACACTCTCTCTATTACACACACACTCTCTCTCTCTATTACACACACACTCTCTCTCTCTCTATTACGCGCACACACACACTCTCTCTCTATTACGCACACACACACACTCTCTCTCTCTCTATTACGCACACACTCTCTCTCTCTCTCTCTATTACGCACACACTCTCTCTCTCTATTACGCACACACTCTCTCTCTCTATTACGCACACACTCTCTCTCTCTATTACGCACACACTCTCTCTCTCTATTACGCACAAACACTCTCTCTCTATTACGCGCACACACACACTCTCTCCCTCTCTCTATTACGCACACACACACTCTCTCCATTACGCACACACTCTCTCTCTCCATTACGCACACACTCTCTCTCTCCATTACGCACACACTCTCTCTCTCCATTACGCACACACTCTCTCTCTCCATTACGCACACACTCTCTCTCCATTACGCACACACTCTCTCTCTCTATTACGCACACACTCTCTCTCTCTATTACGCACACACTCTCTCTCTCTATTACGCACACACTCTCTCTCTCTCTATTACGCGCACACACACTCTCTCTCTATTACGCACACACTCTCTCTATTACGCACACACTCTCTCTATTACGCACACACTCTCTCTCTATTACGCACACACTCTCTCTCTATTACGCACAAACACTCTCTCTGTCTCTATTACGCACACACACACTCTCTCCCTCTCTCTATTACGCGCACACACACTCTCTCCATTACGCACACACTCTCTCTCTCCATTACGCACACACTCTCTCTCTCCATTACGCACACACTCTCTCTCCATTACGCACACACTCTCTCTCTCTATTACGCACACACTCTCTCTCTCTATTACGCACACACTCTCTCTCTATTACGCGCACACACACTCTCTCTCTCTCTATTACGCGCACACACACACTCTCTCTCTCTCTATTACGCGCACACACACACTCTCTATTACGCACACACACACACTCTCTCTCTCTCTATTACGCACACACACACACTCTCTCTCTCTCTATTACGCACACACTCTCTCTCTCTATTACGCACACACTCTCTCTCTCTATTACGCACAAACACTCTCTCTCTATTACGCGCACACACACACTCTCTCCCTCTCTCCATTACGCACACACACACTCTCTCCATTACGCACACACTCTCTCTCTCCATTACGCACACACTCTCTCTCTCCATTACGCACACACTCTCTCTCTCCATTACGCACACACTCTCTCTCCATTACGCACACACTCTCTCTCTCTATTACGCACACACTCTCTCTCTCTATTACGCACACACTCTCTCTCTCCATTACGCACACACTCTCTCTCTCTATTACGCACACACTCTCTCTCCATTACGCACACACTCTCTCTCTCTATTACGCACACACTCTCTCTCTCTATTACGCACACACTCTCTCTCTCTATTACGCGCACACACACTCTCTCTCTATTACGCACACACTCTCTCTCTCTATTACGCACACACTCTCTCTCTATTACGCACACACTCTCTCTCTATTACGCACACACTCTCTCTCTCTATTACGCGCACACACACTCTCTCTCTCTATTACGCGCACACACACACTCTCTCTCACTCTATTACGCGCACACACACACTCTCTCTCTATTCACGCACACACACACACTCTCTCTCTCTATTACGCCCACACTCTCTCTCTATTACGCACACACTCTCTCTCCATTACGCACACACTCTCTCTCTCTCTATTACGCACACACTCTCTCTCTCTATTACGCACACACTCTCTCTCTCTATTACGCACACACTCTCTCTCTCTATTACGCACAAACACTCTCTCTGTCTCTATTACGCACACACACACTCTCTCTCTCTCCATTACGCGCACACACACTCACTCTCTCTCCATTACGCGCACACTCTCTCTCCATTACGCACACACTCTCTCTCCATTACGCACACACTCTCTCTCCATTACGCACACACTCTCTCTCCATTACGCACACACTCTCTCTCCATTACGCACACACTCTCTCTCCATTACGCACACACTCTCTCTCCATTACGCACACACACTCTCTCTATTACACACACACACTCTCTCTATTACACACACACACACACACACACTCTCTCTATTACACACACACACTCTCTCTTTATTACACACACACTCTCTCTCTATTACACACACACTCTCTCTATTACACACACACTCTCTCTTTATTACACACACACACTCTCTCTATTACACACACACACACACTCTCTCTCTATTACACACACACACACACACACTCTCTCTATTACACACACACACTCTCTATTACACACATACACACACTGTATTACACATAGACACTCTCTCTCTCTATTACAGACACATTCTCTCTCTCACTCTATTACATACACACTCTCTCACTCTCTCTCTCTATTACACACACACACTCTCTCTCTATTACACACACTATTACACATACACACACACTCTCTCTATTACGCACACACTCTCTCTCCATTACGCACACACTCTCTCTCCATTACGCACACACTCTCTCTCCATTACGCACACACTCTCTCTCCATTACGCACACACTCTCTCTCCATTACGCACACACTCTCTCTCCATTACGCACACACTCTCTCTCTATTACGCACACACTCTCTCTCTATTACGCACACACTCTCTCTCTATTACGCACACACTCTCTCTCTATTACACACACACTCTCTCTCTATTACACACACACACTCTCTCTATTACACACACACTCTCTCTATTACACACACTCTATTACACATACACACACTCTATTACACACACACACTCTCTCTTTATTACACACACACACACACTCTCTCTTTATTACACACACACACTCTCTCTATTACACACACACTCTCTCTATTACACACACTCTCTCTATTACACACACACACTCTCTCTATTACACACACACACACACACACACTCTCTCTATTACACACACACTCTCTCTATTACACACACACTCTCTCTTTATTACACACACACACTCTCTCTATTACACACACACACACACACACACTCTCTCTATTACACACACACACACTCTCTCTTTATTACACACACACACTCTCTATTACACACATACACACACTCTATTACACATACACACTCTCTCTCTCTATTACAGACACATTCTCTCTCTCACTCTATTACATACACACTCTCTCACTCTCTCTCTCTATTACACACACACACTCTCTCTCTATTACACACACACTCTCTCTATTACACACACTATTACACATACACACACTCTATTACACACACACACACACACACTCTCTCTCTATTACACACACACACACTCTCTCTTTATTACACACACACACTCTCTCTCTATTACACACACACACACTCTCTCTATTACACACACACACACTCTCTCTATTACACACACACACTCTCTCTCTATTACACACACACTCTCTCTCTATTACACACACACACTCTCTCTATTACACACACACACTCTCTCTATTACACACACACTCTCTCTATTACACACACACTCTCTCTATTACACACACACTCTCTCTTTATTACACACACACACTCTCTCTATTACACACACACACTCTCTCTATTACACACACACACACACACACACTCTCTCTATTACACACACACACTCTCTCTTTATTACACACACACACACTCTCTCTATTACACACACACTCTCTCTATTACACACACACTCTCTCTTTACTACACACACACACTCTCTCTATTACACACACACACACACACACTCTCTCTATTACACACACACACACACACTCTCTCTATTACACACACACACACACACACTCTCTATTACACACACACACTCTCTATTACACACATACACACACTCTATTACACATACACACTCTCTCTCTCTATTACAGACACATTCTCTCTCTCACTCTATTACATACACACTCTCTCACTCTCTCTCTCTATTACACACACACACTCTCTCTCTATTACACACACTATTACACATACACACACTCTATTACACACACACACACTCTCTCTCTATTACGCACACACTCTCTCTCTATTACGCACACACTCTCTCTCTATTACGCACACACTCTCTCTCTATTACGCACACACTCTCTCTCTATTACGCACACACTCTCTCTCTATTACGCACACACTCTCTCTCTATTACGCACACACTCTCTCTCTATTACGCACACACTCTCTCTCTATTACACACACACACTCTCTCTATTACACACACACTCTCTCTCTCTATTACACACACTCTATTACACATACACACACTCTATTACACACACACACTCTCTCTTTATTACACACACACACACTCTCTCTTTATTACACACACACACTCTCTCTATTACACACACACTCTCTCTATTACACACACACTCTCTCTATTACACACACACTCTCTCTATTACACACACACACACACACTCTCTCTATTACACACACACACTCTCTCTATTACACACACACACACACACACTCTCTCTATTACACACACACACTCTCTCTTTATTACACACACACACTCTCTATTACACACATACACACACTCTATTACACATACACACTCTCTCTCTCTATTACAGACACATTCTCTCTCTCACTCTATTACATACACACTCTCTCACTCTCTCTCTCTATTACACACACACACTCTCTCTCTATTTTACACACACTATTACACATACACACACTCTATTACACACACACTCTCTCTCTATTACACACACACACACTCTCTCTTTATTACACACACACACACTCTCTCTATTACACACACACACACTCTCTCTATGACACACACACTCTCTCTCTATTACACACACACTCTCTCTCTATTACACACACACACTCTCTCTATTACACACACACTCTCTCTCTCTATTACACACACTCTATTACACATACACACACTATTACACACACACACTCTCTCTTTATTACACACACACACACACACTCTCTCTTTATTACACACACACACACTCTCTCTATTACACACACACTCTCTCTATTACACACACACACTCTCTCTATTACACACACACACACACTCTCTCTCTATTACACACACACACTCTCTCTATTACACACACACTCTATTACACACACACTCTCTCTATTACACACACACTCTCTCTATTACACACTCTCTCTTTATTACACACACACACTCTCTCTATTACACACACACACTCTCTCTATTACACACACACACACACACACTCTCTCTATTACACACACACACACTCTCTCTCTATTACACACACACTCTCTCTATTACACACACACTCTCTCTTTATTACACACACACACTCTCTCTATTACACACACACACACACACACACACTCTCTCTATTACACACACACACACACACTCTCTATTACACACATACACACACTCTATTACACATACACACTCTCTCTCTCTATTACAGACACATTCTCTCTCTCACTCTATTACATACACACTCTCTCACTCTCTCTCTCTATTACACACACACACTCTCTCTCTATTACACACACTATTACACATACACACACTCTATTACACACACACACACACACTCTCTCTATTACACACACACACACACACTCTATTACACACACACACACACTCTCTCTCTCTATTACACACACACACTCTCTATTACACACACACTCTCTCTATTACACACACACTCTCTCTTTATTACACACACACACTCTCTCTATTACACACACACACACACACTCTCTATTACACACATACACACACTCTATTACACATACACACTCTCTCTCTCTATTACAGACACATTCTCTCTCTCACTCTATTACATACACACTCTCTCACTCTCTCTCTCTATTACACACACACACTCTCTCTCTATTACACACACTATTACACATACACACACTCTATTACACACACACACACTCTCTCTATTACACACACACACACTCTCTATTACACACACACACACTCTCTATTACACACACACACACACTCTCTCTCTCTATTACACACACACACTCTCTATTACACACACACACACTCTCTATTACACACACACACACTCTCTATTACACACACACACACACACTCTCTCTCTCTATTACACACACACACTCTCTCTCTATTACACACACACTCTCTCTCTCTATTACACACACACTCTCTCTTTATTACACACACACACACTCTCTCTTTATTACACACACACACACTCTCTCTTTATTACACACACTCTCTCTTTATTACACACACACACACTCTCTCTATTACACACACACACACACACACACACTCTCTCTATTACACACACACACACACACACTCTCTCTTACACACACACTCTCTCTTACACACACACTCTCTCTTACACACACACACACTCTCTCTTACACACACACACACTCTCTCTTACACACACACACACACACTCTCTATTACACACACACTCTCTCTTACACACACACACACACTCTCTCTATTACACACACACTCTCTCTTACACACACACACTCTCTCTATTACACACACACTCTCTCTCTTACACACACACTCTCTCTCTTACACACACACACACACACTCTCTCTATTACACACACACTCTCTCTCTATTACACACACACTCTCTCTCTCTATTACACACACGCGCACACACTCTCTATCGCGCACACACTCTCTATCGCGCACACACTCTCTATCGCGCACACACTCTCTATCGCGCACACACTCTCTATCGCCCGCACACACTCTCTATTACCCGCACACACTCTCTATTACCCGCACACACTCTCTATTACCCACACACGCACACACTCTCTATTACCCACACACGCACACACTCTCTATTACCCACACACGCACACACTCTCTATTACCCACACACGCACACACACTCTATTACCCACGCACTCTCTATTACACACGCACTCTCTATTACACACGCACACTCTATTACGCACGCACACTCTATTACGCACGCACACTCTATTACGCACGCACACTCTATTACGCACGCACTCTCTATTACGCACGCACTCTCTATTACGCACGCACTCTCTATTACGCACGCACTCTCTATTACGCACGCACTCTCTATTACGCACACACTCTCTATTACGCACACACTCTCTATTACGCACACACTCTCTATTACGCACACACTCTCTATTACGCACACACTCTCTATTACGCACACACTCTCTATTACGCACACACTCTCTATTACGCACACTCTCTCTATTACGCACACACTCTCTCTCTCTATTACACACACGCGCACACACTCTCTATCGCGCACACACTCTCTATCGCGCACACACTCTCTATCGCGCACACACTCTCTATCGCGCACACACTCTCTATCGCGCACACACTCTCTATCGCGCACACACTCTCTATCGCGCACACACTCTCTATCGCCCGCACACACTCTCTATTACCCGCACACACTCTCTATTACCCGCACACACTCTCTATTACCCGCACACACTCTCTATTACCCACACACGCACACACTCTCTATTACCCACACACGCACACACTCTCTATTACCCACACACGCACACACTCTCTATTACCCACACACGCACACACACTCTATTACCCACGCACTCTCTATTACGCACGCACTCTCTATTACGCACGCACACTCTATTACGCACGCACACTCTATTACGCACGCACACTCTATTACGCACGCACACTCTATTACGCACGCACACTCTATTACGCACGCACTCTCTATTACGCACGCACTCTCTATTACGCACGCACTCTCTATTACGCACGCACTCTCTATTACGCACGCACTCTCTATTACGCACGCACTCTCTATTACGCACGCACTCTCTATTACGCACGCACTCTCTATTACGCACGCACTCTCTATTACGCACACACTCTCTATTACGCACACACTCTCTATTACGCACACACTCTCTATTACGCACACACTCTCTATTACGCACACACTCTCTATTACGCACACACTCTCTATTACGCACACTCTCTCTATTACGCACACACTCTCTATTACGCACACACTCTCTATTACGCACACACTCTCTCTCTCTATTACGCACACACTCTCTCTCACTATTACGCACACACTCTCTCTCACTATTACGCACACACTCTCTCTCACTATTACGCACACACTCTCTCTCACTATTACGCACACACTCTCTCTCACTATTACGCACACACTCTCTCTCTCTATTACGCACACACTCTCTCTCTCTATTACGCACACACTCTCTCTCTCTATTACGCACACACACTCTCTATTACGCACACACTCTCTCTCTATTACGCACACTCTCTCTCTATTACGCACACACTCTCTCTCACTATTACGCACACACTCTCTCTCACTATTACGCACACACTCTCTCTCTATTACACACACACTCTCTATTACGCACGCACACACACTCTCTATTACGCACGCACACACACTCTCTATTACGCACACACACACACACTCTCTCTCTATTACGCACACACTCTCTCTCTATTACGCACACAGTCTCTCTCTATTACACACACACTCTCTCTCTATTACGCACACACTCTCTCTCTATTACGCACACACTCTCTCTCTATGACGCACACACACACACTCTCTCTCTCTATTACGCACACACACTCTCTCTCTCTCTATTACGCACACACACTCTCTCTCTCTCTATTACGCACACACTCTCTCTCTCTATTACGCACACACTCTCTCTCTCTATTACGCACACACTCTCTCTCTATTACGCACACACTCTCTCTCTATTACGCACACACTCTCTCTCTATGACGCACACACTCTCTCTATTACGCACACACTCTCTCTCTATGACGCACACACACACACTCTCTCTCTCTATTACGCACACACACTCTCTCTCTCTCTATTACGCACACACTCTCTCTCTCTATTACGCACACACTCTCTCTCTCTATTACGCACACACACTCTCTATTACGCACACACTCTCTCTCTATTACGCACACTCTCTCTCTATTACGCACACACTCTCTCTCACTATTACGCACACACTCTCTCTCACTATTACGCACACACTCTCTCTCTATTACACACACACTCTCTATTACGCACGCACACACACTCTCTATTACGCACGCACACACACTCTCTATTACGCACACACACACACACTCTCTCTCTATTACGCACACACTCTCTCTCTATTACGCACACAGTCTCTCTCTATTACACACACACTCTCTCTCTATTACGCACACACTCTCTCTCTATTACGCACACACTCTCTCTCTATGACGCACACACACACACTCTCTCTCTCTATTACGCACACACACTCTCTCTCTCTCTATTACGCACACACACTCTCTCTCTCTCTATTACGCACACACTCTCTCTCTCTATTACGCACACACTCTCTCTCTCTATTACGCACACACTCTCTCTCTATTACGCACACACTCTCTCTCTATTACGCACACACTCTCTCTCTATGACGCACACACTCTCTCTATTACGCACACACTCTCTCTCTATGACGCACACACACACACTCTCTCTCTCTATTACGCACACACACTCTCTCTCTCTCTATTACGCACACACTCTCTCTCTCTATTACGCACACACACACTCTCTCTCTCTCTATTACGCACACACACTCTCTCTCTCTCTCTATTACGCACACACACTCTCTCTCTCTCTATTACGCACACACACACTCTCTCTCTCTCTATTACGCACACACTCTCTCTCTCTATTACGCACACACTCTCTCTCTCTGTTACGCACACACTCTCTCTCTCTGTTACGCACACACTCTCTCTCTCTATTACGCACAAACACTCTCTCTGTCTCTATTACACACACACACACTCTCTCCCTCTCTCTATTACGCGCACACACACTCTCTCCATTACGCACACACTCTCTCTCTCCATTACGCACACACTCTCTCTCTCCATTACGCACACACTCTCTCTCCATTACGCACACACTCTCTCTCTCTATTACACACACACTCTCTCTCTCTATTACGCACACACTCTCTCTCTCTATTACGCGCACACACACACTCTCTCTCTCTCTATTACGCGCACACACACACTCTCTCTCTATTACGCACACACACACACTCTCTCTCTCTCTATTACGCACACACACACTCTCTCTCTCTCTATTACGCACACACTCTCTCTCTATTACGCACACACTCTCTCTCTCTATTACGCACACTCTCTCTCTCTATTACGCACACACTCTCTCTCTCTATTACGCACAAACACTCTCTCTCTATTACGCGCACACACACACTCTCTCCCTCTCTCTATTACGCACACACACACTCTCTCCATTACGCACACACTCTCTCTCTCCATTACGCACACACTCTCTCTCTCCATTACGCACACACTCTCTCTCTCCATTACGCACTCACTCTCTCTCTCTATTACGCGCACACTCTCTCTCTCTATTACGCGCACACACACTCTCTCTCTATTACGCGCACACACACTCTCTCTCTCCATTACGCGCACACTCTCTCTCTATTACGCACACACTCTCTCTCCATTACGCACACACTCTCTCTCTCTATTACGCACACACTCTCTCTCTCTATTACGCACACACTCTCTCTCTCTATTACGCACACACTCTCTCTCTCTATTACGCGCACACACACTCTCTCTCTATTACGCACACACTCTCTCTCTCTATTACGCACACACTCTCTCTCTATTACGCACACACTCTCTCTCTATTACGCACACACTCTCTCTCTCTATTACGCGCACACACACTCTCTCTCTCTATTACGCGCACACACACACTCTCTCTCACTCTATTACGCGCACACACACACTCTCTCTCTATTACGCACACACACACACTCTCTCTCTCTATTACGCCCACACTCTCTCTCTATTACGCACACACTCTCTCTCCATTACGCACACACTCTCTCTCTCTCTATTACGCACACACTCTCTCTCTCTATTACGCACACACTCTCTCTCTCTATTACGCACACACTCTCTCTCTCTATTACGCACAAACACTCTCTCTGTCTCTATTACGCACACACACACTCTCTCTCTCTCCATTACGCGCACACACACTCACTCTCTCTCCATTACGCGCACACTCTCTCTCCATTACGCACACACTCTCTCTCCATTACGCACACACTCTCTCTCCATTACGCACACACTCTCTCTCCATTACGCACACACTCTCTCTCCATTACGCACACACTCTCTCTCCATTACGCACACACTCTCTCTCCATTACGCACACACTCTCTCTCCATTACACACACACACTCTCTCTATTACACACACACACTCTCTCTATTACACACACACACACACACACACTCTCTCTATTACACACACACACTCTCTCTTTATTACACACACACTCTCTCTCTATTACACACACACTCTCTCTATTACACACACACTCTCTCTTTATTACACACACACACTCTCTCTATTACACACACACACTCTCTCTATTACACACACACACACACTCTCTCTCTATTACACACACACACACACACACTCTCTCTATTACACACACACACTCTCTATTACACACATACACACACTGTATTACACATAGACACTCTCTCTCTCTATTACAGACACATTCTCTCTCTCACTCTATTACATACACACTCTCTCACTCTCTCTCTCTATTACACACACACACTCTCTCTCTATTACACACACTATTACACATACACACACACTCTCTCTATTACGCACACACTCTCTCTCCATTACGCACACACTCTCTCTCCATTACGCACACACTCTCTCTCCATTACGCACACACTCTCTCTCTATTACGCACACACTCTCTCTCTATTACGCACACACTCTCTCTCTATTACACACACACTCTCTCTCTATTACACACACACACTCTCTCTATTACACACACACTCTCTCTATTACACACACTCTATTACACATACACACACTCTATTACACACACACACTCTCTCTTTATTACACACACACACACACTCTCTCTTTATTACACACACACACTCTCTCTATTACACACACACTCTCTCTATTACACACACTCTCTCTATTACACACACACACTCTCTCTATTACACACACACACACACACACACTCTCTCTATTACACACACACTCTCTCTATTACACACACACTCTCTCTTTATTACACACACACACTCTCTCTATTACACACACACACACACACACACACTCTCTCTATTACACACACACACACTCTCTCTTTATTACACACACACACTCTCTATTACACACATACACACACTCTATTACACATACACACTCTCTCTCTCTATTACAGACACATTCTCTCTCTCACTCTATTACATACACACTCTCTCACTCTCTCTCTCTATTACACACACACACTCTCTCTCTATTACACACACACTCTCTCTATTACACACACTATTACACATACACACACTCTATTACACACACACACACACACACTCTCTCTCTATTACACACACACACACTCTCTCTTTATTACACACACACACACTCTCTCTATTACACACACACACACTCTCTCTATTACACACACACACACTCTCTCTATTACACACACACACACTCTCTCTATTACACACACACACTCTCTCTCTATTACACACACACTCTCTCTCTATTACACACACACACTCTCTCTATTACACACACACACTCTCTCTATTACACACACACTCTCTCTATTACACACACACTCTCTCTATTACACACACACTCTCTCTTTATTACACACACACACTCTCTCTATTACACACACACACTCTCTCTATTACACACACACACACACACACTCTCTCTATTACACACACACACTCTCTCTTTATTACACACACACACACTCTCTCTATTACACACACACTCTCTCTATTACACACACACTCTCTCTTTACTACACACACACACTCTCTCTATTACACACACACACACACACACTCTCTCTATTACACACACACACACACACTCTCTATTACACACACACACTCTCTATTACACACATACACACACTCTATTACACATACACACTCTCTCTCTCTATTACAGACACATTCTCTCTCTCACTCTATTACATACACACTCTCTCACTCTCTCTCTCTATTACACACACACACTCTCTCTCTATTACACACACTATTACACATACACACACTCTATTACACACACACACACACTCTCTCTATTACGCACACACTCTCTCTCTATTACGCACACACTCTCTCTCTATTACGCACACACTCTCTCTCTATTACGCACACACTCTCTCTCTATTACGCACACACTCTCTCTCTATTACGCACACACTCTCTCTCTATTACGCACACACTCTCTCTCTATTACACACACACACTCTCTCTATTACACACACACACACACACACTCTCTCTATTACACACACACACTCTCTCTTTATTACACACACACACTCTCTATTACACACATACACACACTCTATTACACATACACACTCTCTCTCTCTATTACAGACACATTCTCTCTCTCACTCTATTACATACACACTCTCTCACTCTCTCTCTCTATTACACACACACACTCTCTCTCTATTTTACACACACTATTACACATACACACACTCTATTACACACACACTCTCTCTCTATTACACACACACACACTCTCTCTTTATTACACACACACACACTCTCTCTATTACACACACACACACTCTCTCTATGACACACACACTCTCTCTCTATTACACACACACTCTCTCTCTATTACACACACACACTCTCTCTATTACACACACACTCTCTCTCTCTATTACACACACTCTATTACACATACACACACTATTACACACACACACTCTCTCTTTATTACACACACACACACACACTCTCTCTTTATTACACACACACACACTCTCTCTATTACACACACACTCTCTCTATTACACACACACACTCTCTCTATTACACACACACACACACTCTCTCTCTATTACACACACACACTCTCTCTATTACACACACACTCTATTACACACACACACTCTCTCTATTACACACTCTCTCTTTATTACACACACACACTCTCTCTATTACACACACACACACTCTCTCTATTACACACACACACACACACACTCTCTCTATTACACACACACACACTCTCTCTCTATTACACACACACTCTCTCTATTACACACACACTCTCTCTTTATTACACACACACACTCTCTCTATTACACACACACACACACACACACACTCTCTCTATTACACACACACACACACACTCTCTATTACACACATACACACACTCTATTACACATACACACTCTCTCTCTCTATTACAGACACATTCTCTCTCTCACTCTATTACATACACACTCTCTCACTCTCTCTCTCTATTACACACACACACTCTCTCTCTATTACACACACTATTACACATACACACACTCTATTACACACACACACACACACACTCTCTCTATTACACACACACACACACTCTATTACACACACACACACACTCTCTCTCTCTATTACACACACACACTCT
Source organism: Stegostoma tigrinum (assembly GCF_030684315.1). Classification (NCBI taxonomy): domain Eukaryota; kingdom Metazoa; phylum Chordata; class Chondrichthyes; order Orectolobiformes; family Stegostomatidae; genus Stegostoma; species Stegostoma tigrinum. The sequence goes on along the minus strand of NC_081362.1, from coordinate 30,921,919 downwards.
CTATTACACACACACTCTCTCTATTACACACACACTCTCTCTTTATTACACACACACACTCTCTCTATTACACACACACACACACACTCTCTATTACACACATACACACACTCTATTACACATACACACTCTCTCTCTCTATTACAGACACATTCTCTCTCTCACTCTATTACATACACACTCTCTCACTCTCTCTCTCTATTACACACACACACTCTCTCTCTATTACACACACTATTACACATACACACACTCTATTACACACACACACACTCTCTCTATTACACACACACACACTCTCTATTACACACACACACACTCTCTATTACACACACACACACACTCTCTCTCTCTATTACACACACACACTCTCTCTCTATTACACACACACACACTCTCTATTACACACACACACACTCTCTATTACACACACACACACTCTCTATTACACACACACACTCTCTCTCTATTACACACACACTCTCTCTCTCTATTACACACACACTCTCTCTCTATTACACACACACTCTCTCTTTATTACACACACACACACTCTCTCTTTATTACACACACACACACTCTCTCTTTATTACACACACTCTCTCTTTATTACACACACACACACTCTCTCTATTACACACACACACACACACACACACTCTCTCTATTACACACACACACACACACACTCTCTCTTACACACACACTCTCTCTTACACACACACACACTCTCTCTTACACACACACACACTCTCTCTTACACACACACACACACACTCTCTATTACACACACACTCTCTCTTACACACACACACACACTCTCTCTATTACACACACACTCTCTCTTACACACACACACTCTCTCTATTACACACACACTCTCTCTCTTACACACACACTCTCTCTTACACACACACACACACACTCTCTCTATTACACACACACTCTCTCTCTATTACACACACACTCTCTCTCTCTATTACACACACGCGCACACACTCTCTATCGCGCACACACTCTCTATCGCGCACACACTCTGTATCGCGCACACACTCTCTATCGCGCACACACTCTCTATCGCCCGCACACACTCTCTATCGCCCGCACACACTCTCTATTACCCGCACACACTCTCTATTACCCACACACGCACACACTCTCTATTACCCACACACGCACACACTCTCTATTACCCACACACGCACACACTCTCTATTACCCACACACGCACACACACTCTATTACCCACGCACTCTCTATTACACACGCACTCTCTATTACGCACGCACACTCTATTACGCACGCACACTCTATTACGCACGCACACTCTATTACGCACGCACACTCTATTACGCACGCACTCTCTATTACGCACGCACTCTCTATTACGCACGCACTCTCTATTACGCACACACTCTCTATTACGCACACACTCTATTACGCACACACTCTCTATTACGCACACACTCTCTATTACGCACACACTCTCTATTACGCACACACTCTCTATTACGCACACACTCTCTATTACGCACACACTCTCTATTACGCACACACTCTCTATTACGCACACACTCTCTATTACGCACACTCTCTCTATTACGCACACACTCTCTCTCTCTATTACACACACGCGCACACACTCTCTATCGCGCACACACTCTCTATCGCGCACACACTCTCTATCGCGCACACACTCTCTATCGCGCACACACTCTCTATCGCCCGCACACACTCTCTATTACCCGCACACACTCTCTATTACCCGCACACACTCTCTATTACCCACACACGCACACACTCTCTATTACCCACACACGCACACACTCTCTATTACCCACACACGCACACACTCTCTATTACCCACACACGCACACACACTCTATTACCCACGCACTCTCTATTACACACGCACTCTCTATTACGCACGCACACTCTATTACGCACGCACACTCTATTACGCACGCACACTCTATTACGCACGCACTCTCTATTACGCACGCACTCTCTATTACGCACGCACTCTCTATTACGCACGCACTCTCTATTACGCACGCACTCTCTATTACGCACGCACTCTCTATTACGCACGCACTCTATTACGCACACACTCTCTATTACGCACACACTCTCTATTACGCACACACTCTCTATTACGCACACACTCTCTATTACGCACACACTCTCTATTACGCACACACTCTCTATTACGCACACACTCTCTATTACGCACACACTCTCTATTACGCACACTCTCTCTATTACGCACACACTCTCTATTACGCACACACTCTCTATTACGCACACACTCTCTATTACGCACACACTCTCTATTACGCACACACTCTCTCTCTCTATTACGCACACACTCTCTCTCACTATTACGCACACACTCTCTCTCACTATTACGCACACACTCTCTCTCACTATTACGCACACACTCTCTCTCACTATTACGCACACACTCTCTCTCACTATTACGCACACACTCTCTCTCACTATTACGCACACACTCTCTCTCTCTATTACGCACACACTCTCTCTCTCTATTACGCACACACTCTCTCTCTCTATTACGCACACACACTCTCTATTACGCACACACTCTCTCTCTATTACGCACACTCTCTCTCTATTACGCACACACTCTCTCTCACTATTACGCACACACTCTCTCTCACTATTACGCACACACTCTCTCTCTATTACACACACACTCTCTATTACGCACGCACACACACTCTCTATTACGCACGCACACACACTCTCTATTACGCACACACACACACACTCTCTCTCTATTACGCACACACTCTCTCTCTATTACGCACACAGTCTCTCTCTATTACACACACACTCTCTCTCTATTACGCACACACTCTCTCTCTATTACGCACACACTCTCTCTCTATGACGCACACACACACACTCTCTCTCTCTATTACGCACACACACTCTCTCTCTCTCTCTCTATTACGCACACACTCTCTCTCTCTATTACGCACACACTCTCTCTCTCTATTACGCACACACTCTCTCTCTATTACGCACACACTCTCTCTCTATTACGCACACACTCTCTCTCTATGACGCACACACTCTCTCTATTACGCACACACTCTCTCTCTATGACGCACACACACACACTCTCTCTCTCTATTACGCACACACACTCTCTCTCTCTCTATTACGCACACACTCTCTCTCTCTATTACGCACACACACACTCTCTCTCTCTCTATTACGCACACACACTCTCTCTCTCTCTCTATTACGCACACACACTCTCTCTCTCTCTATTACGCACACACACACTCTCTCTCTCTCTATTACGCACACACTCTCTCTCTCTATTACGCACACACTCTCTCTCTCTGTTACGCACACACTCTCTCTCTCTGTTACGCACACACTCTCTCTCTCTATTACGCACAAACACTCTCTCTGTCTCTATTACACACACACACACTCTCTCCCTCTCTCTATTACGCGCACACACACTCTCTCCATTACGCACACACTCTCTCTCTCCATTACGCACACACTCTCTCTCTCCATTACGCACACACTCTCTCTCCATTACGCACACACTCTCTCTCTCTATTACACACACACTCTCTCTCTCTATTACGCACACACTCTCTCTCTCTATTACGCGCACACACACACTCTCTCTCTATTACGCGCACACACACACTCTCTCTCTCTCTATTACGCGCACACACACACTCTCTCTCTATTACGCACACACACACACTCTCTCTCTCTCTATTACGCACACACACACTCTCTCTCTCTCTATTACGCACACACTCTCTCTCTATTACGCACACACTCTCTCTCTCTATTACGCACACTCTCTCTCTCTATTACGCACACACTCTCTCTCTCTATTACGCACAAACACTCTCTCTCTATTACGCGCACACACACACTCTCTCCCTCTCTCTATTACGCACACACACACTCTCTCCATTACGCACACACTCTCTCTCTCCATTACGCACACACTCTCTCTCTCCATTACGCACACACTCTCTCTCTCCATTACGCACTCACTCTCTCTCTCTATTACGCGCACACTCTCTCTCTCTATTACGCGCACACACACTCTCTCTCTCCATTACGCGCGCACTCTCTCTCCATTACGCGCGCACTCTCTCTCCATTACGCGCGCACTCTCTCTCCATTACGCGCGCACTCTCTCTCCATTACGCGCGCACTCTCTCTCCATTACGCACGCACTCTCTCTCCATTACGCACGCACTCTCTCTCCATTACGCACGCACTCTCTCTCTATTACGCACGCACTCTCTCTCTATTACGCACGCACTCTCTCTCTATTACGCACGCACTCTCTCTCTATTACGCACGCACTCTCTCTCTATGACGCACGCACACTCTCTCTATTACACACACTCTCTCTATTACGCACACACACACTCTCTCTCTCTCTCTATTACACACACACACACTCTCTCTCTCTATTACGCACACACTCTCTCCCTCTCTCTATTACGCACACACACACACTCTCCATTACGCACACACTCTCTCTCTCCATTACGCACACACTCTCTCTCTCCATTACGCACACACTCTCTCTCTCCATTACGCACACACTCTCTCTCTCCATTACGCACTCACTCTCTCTCTCTATTACGCACACACTCTCTCTCTCTATTACGCACACACTGTCTCTCTCTATTACGCGCACACACACTCTCTCTCTCTCTATTACGCGCACACACACACTCTCTCTCTCTATTACGCGCACACACACACTCTCTCTCTCTCTATTACGCGCACACACACTCTCTCTCTCTATTACGCACACACACACACTCTCTCTCTCTCTATTACGCACACACACACTCTCTCTCTCTCCATTACGCACGCACTCTCTCTCCATTACGCACGCACTCTCTCTCCATTACGCACGCACTCTCTCTCCATTACGCACGCACTCTCTCTCCATTACGCACGCACTCTCTCTCTATTACGCACGCACTCTCTCTCTATTACGCACGCACTCTCTCTCTATTACGCACGCACTCTCTCTCTATTACGCACGCACTCTCTCTCTATTACGCACGCACTCTCTCTCTATTACGCACGCACTCTCTCTCTATGACGCACACACTCTCTCTCTATTACGCACACTCTCTCTATTACGCACACACACACTCTCTCTCTCTCTCTATTACACACACACACACTCTCTCTCTCTCTATTACGCACACACTCTCTCCCTCTCTCTATTACGCACACACACACTCTCTCCATTACGCACACACTCTCTCTCTCCATTACGCACACACTCTCTCTCTCCATTACGCACACACTCTCTCTCTCCATTACGCACACACTCTCTCTCCATTACGCACACACTCTCTCTCTCCATTACGCACACACTCTCTCTCTCTATTACGCACACACTCTCTCTCTCTATTACGCACACACTCTCTCTCTCTATTACGCACACACTCTCTCTCTCTATTACGCACACACACACTCTCTCTCTCTCTATTACGCGCACACACACACTCTCTCTCTCTCTATTACGCACACACACACACTCTCTCTCTCTATTACGCACACACACACTCTCTCTCTCTATTACGCACACACTCTCTCTCTATTATGCACACACTCTCTCTCTCTATTACGCACACACTCTCTCTCTCTATTACGCACAAACACTCTCTCTGTCTCTATTACGCACACACACACTCTCTCCCTCTATTACGCGCACACACACTCTCTCCATTACGCACACACTCTCTCTCTCCATTACGCACACACTCTCTCTCTCTATTACGCACACTCTCTCTCTCTCTATTACGCGCACACACACACTCTCTCTCTCTATTACGCACACTCTCTCTCTCTCTATTACGCACACACTCTCTCTCTATTACGCACGCACTCTCTCTCTATTACGCACGCACTCTCTCTCTATTACGCACGCACTCTCTCTCTATTACGCACGCACTCTCTATTACGCACGCACTCTCTCTCTATTACGCACGCACTCTCTCTCTATTATGCACGCATTCTCTCTCTATTACGCACGCACTATTACGCACACACTCTCTCTATTACGCACACTCTCTCTCTCTATGACGCACACTCTCTCTATGACGCACACACACTCTCTCTATTACACACACTCTCTCTCTCTATTACGCGCACACACACACTCTCTCTCTCTATTACGCACACACACACTCTCTCTCTCTCTATTACACACACACACACACACTCTCTCTCTCTATTACGCACACACACACTCTCTCTCTCTATTACGCACACACACACTCTCTCTCTCTCTCTATTACGCACACACACACTCTCTCTCTCTATTACGCGCACACACACACTCTCTCTCTCTATTACGCACACGCACACACTCTCTCTCTCTATTACGCACACACTCTCTCTCTCTATTACGCACGCACTCTCTCTCTCTCTATTACGCACGCACACACTCTCTCTCTCTCTATTACGCGCACACACACTCTCTCTCTCTCTATTACGCACACACACACTCTCTATTACGCACACACTCTCTCTCTATTACGCGCACACACACACTCTCTCTCTCTCTATTACGCACACACACACTCTCTCTCTCTATTATGCACGCACACACTCACTCTATTACGCACACACTCACTCTATTACGCACACACTCACTCTATTACGCACACACTCACTCTCTCTCTCTATTACGCACACACACACTCTCTCTCTGTTACGCACACACTCTCTATTACGCACTCTCTCTCTCTATTACGCGCGCACACACTCTCTCTCTCTATTACGCGCGCACACACTCTCTCTCTCTCTATTACGCGCGCACACACTCTCTCTCTCTATTACGCGCGCACACACTCTCTCTCTCTATTACGCACACACTCTCTCTATTACGCACACACTCACTCTCTCTCTCTATTACGCGCACACATACTCTCTCTCTATTACGCGCACACACACTCTCTCTCTCTATTACGCGCACACACACTCTCTCTCTCTATTACGCGCACACACACTCTCTCTCTCTATTACGCGCGCACACACTCTCTCTCTCTATTACGCACACTCTCTCTCTCTATTACGCGCACACACACTCTCTCTATTACGCGCACACACACTCTCTCTATTACGCGCACACACACTCTCTCTATTACGCACTCTCTCTCTCTATTACGCGCACACACACTCTCTCTCTCTCTCTATTCCGCGCGCACACACTCTCTCTCTCTATTACGCACACACTCTCTCTATTACGCACACACTCTCTCTCTCTCTCTATTACGCGCACGCACACTCTCTCTCTCTATTACGCGCACGCACACTCTCTCTCTCTATTACGCGCACGCACACTCTCTCTCTCTATTACGCTTACGCACACTCTCTCTATTACGCGCACACACACTCTCTCTCTATTACGCACACACTCTCTATTATGCACTCTCTCTCTCTATTACGCGCACACACTCTCTCTCTCTATTACGCTTACGCACACTCTCTCTCTCTATTACGCGCACACACACTCTCTCTCTATTACGCACACACTCTCTATTACGCACTCTCTCTCTCTATTACGCGCACACACTCTCTCTCTCTCTATTACGCGCACACACTCTCTCTCTCTATTACGCGCACGCTCTCTCTCTCTCTCTATTACGCGCACGCTCTCTCTCTCTCTCTCTATTACGCGCACGCACACTCTCTCTATTACGCGCACGCACACTCTCTCTCTCTATTACGCTTACGCACACTCTCTCTCTCTATTACGCGCACGCACACTCTCTCTCTATTACGCACACTCTCTCTCTATTACGCGCACACTCTCTCTCTCTATTACGCGCACACTCTCTCTCACTATTACGCACACACTCTCTCTCACTATTACGCACACACTCTCTCTCACTATTACGCACACACTCTCTCTCACTATTACGCACACACTCTCTCTCACTATTACGCACACACTCTCTCTCTATTACGCACACACTCTCTCTCTATTACGCACACACTCTCTATTACGCACGCACACTCTCTATTACACACACACACTCACTCTCTATTACACACACTCACGCTCTATTACGCACACACTCTCTATTACGCACACACTCTCTATTACGCACACACTCTCTATTACGCACACACTCTCTATTACGCACACACTCTCTATTACGCACACACTCTCTATTACGCACACACTCTCTATTACGCACACACTCTCTATTACGCACACACTCTCTATTACGCACACACTCTCTATTACGCACACACTCTCTATTACGCACACACTCTCTATTACGCACACACTCTCTATTACGCACACACTCTCTATTACGCACACACTCTCTCTCTATTACGCACACACTCTCTCTCTATGACGCACACACTCTCTCTCTATTACGCACACACTCTCTCTCTATTACGCACTCTCTCTCTATTACGCACACACTCTCTATTACGCACACACTCTCTATTACACACACACTCTCTATTACACACACACTCTCTATTACACACACACTCTCTATTACACACACACTCTCTATTACACACACACTCTCTATTACACACACACTCTCTATTACACACACACTCTCTATTACACACACACTCTCTATTACACACACACTCTCTATTACACACACTCTATTACACACACACACACTCTCTCTTTATTACACACACACACACACTCTCTCTTTATTACACACACACACTCTCTCTCTATTACACACACACTCTCTCTCTATTACACACACACTCTCTCTCTATTACACACACACTCTCTCTCTATTACACACACACTCTCTCTCTATTACACACACACTCTCTCTCTATTACACACACACTCTCTCTCTATTACACACACACTCTCTCTCTATTACACACACACTCTCTCTATTACACACACACACTCTCTATTACACACACACACTCTCTATTACACACACACACTCTCTCTCTTTATTACACACACACACTCTCTCTCTTTATTACACACACACACTCTCTCTATTACACACACACACACACACACACTCTCTCTATTACACACACACACACTCTCTATTACACACATACACACACTCTATTACACATACACACTCTCTCTCTCTCTATTACAGACACATTCTCTCTCTCTATGACACACATTCTCTCTCTCTATGACACACATTCTCTGTCTCTATTACACACACACACTCTCTCTATTACACACACACACACTCTCTCTCTATTACACACACACACTCTATTACACACACACTCTCTCTCTCTCACTCTATTACATACACACTCTCTCACTCTCTCTCTCTATTACACACACACACTCTCTCTCTATTACACACACACTATTACACACACACTCTCTCTCTATTACACACACACTCTCTCTCTATTACACACACACACTCTCTATTACACACACACACACTCTCTATTACACACACACACACACACACACTCTCTCTATTACACACACACACACACTCTCTATTACACACACACACACACACTCTCTCTATTACACACACACACACACTCTCTATTACACACACACTCACACTCTCTCTATTACACACACACACACACACACACTCACACTCTCTCTATTACACACACACACACACACACACACTCTCTCTCTCTCTCTATTACACACAGGCGCACACACTCTCTATCGCGCACACACTCTCTATCGCGCACACACTCTCTATCGCGCACACACTCTCTATCGCGCACACACTCTCTATTACCCGCGCACACACTCTCTATTACCCGCGCACACACACTCTCTATTACCCACACACACTCTCTATTACCCACACACACTCTCTATTACCCACACACACTCCCTCTCTATTACACGCACACTCTCTATTACTCGCGCACTCTCTATTACACACACACTCTCTATTACACACACACAATCTCTCTCTATTACACACACACACTCTCTCTCTATTACGCACACACTCTCTCTCACTATTACGCACAGACTCTCTCTCACTATTACGCACAGACTCTCTCTCACTATTACGCACAGACTCTCTCTCACTATTACGCACAGACTCTCTCTCACTATTACGCACGCACTCTCTCTCACTATTACGCACGCACTCTCTCTCACTATTACGCACGCACTCTCTCTCACTATTACGCACGCACTCTCTCTCACTATTACGCACGCACACTCTCTCACTATTACGCACGCACTCTCTCTCACTATTACGCACGCACTCTCTCTCACTATTACGCACGCACTCTCTCTCACTATTACGCACGCACACTCTCTCACTATTACGCACGCACACTCTCTCTCACTATTACGCACGCACACTCTCTCTATTACGCACGCACACTCTCTCTATTACGCACGCACTCTCTCTCTCTCTATTACGCACGCACTCTCTCTCTATTACGCACGCACTCTCTCTCTATTACGCACGCACTCTCTCTCTAATACGCACGCACTCTCTCTCTATTACGCACGCACTCTCTCTCTATTACGCACGCACTCTCTCTCTATTACGCACACACTCTCTCTCTATTACGCACACACTCTCTCTCTATGACGCACACACTCTCTCTCTATGACGCACACACACACTCTCTCTCTCTATTACGCACACACACTCTCTCTCTCTCTATTACGCACACACACACTCTCTCTCTCTCTATTACGCACACACTCTCTCTCTCTATTACGCACACACTCTCTCTCTCTATTACGCACACACTCTCTCTCTCTATTACGCACACACACACTCTCTCCCTCTCTCTATTACGCACACACACACTCTCTCCATTACGCACACACTCTCTCTCTCCATTACGCACACACTCTCTCTCTCCATTACGCACACACTCTCTCTCTCCATTACGCACACACTCTCTCTCTCCATTACGCACACACTCTCTCCATTACGCACACACTCTCTCTCTCTATTACGCACACACTCTCTCTCTCTATTACGCGCACACACACTCTCTCTCTCTATTACGCGCACACACACTCTCTCTCTCTATTACGCACACACACACACACTCTCTCTCTCTATTACGCACACACACACTCTCTCTCTCTCTATTACGCACACACTCTCTCTCTCTATTACGCACACACTCTCTCTCTCTATTACGCGCACACACACTCTCTCTCTCTATTACGCGCACACACACACTCTCTCTCTATTACGCACACACACACACTCTCTCTCTCTCTATTACGCACACACACACTCTCTCTCTCTCTATTACGCACACACTCTCTCTCTCTATTACGCACACACTCTCTCTCTCTATTACGCACACACTCTCTCTCTCTATTACGCACACACTCTCTCTCTCTCTATTACGCACACACACACTCTCTCTCTATTACGCACACACTCTCTCTCTCTCTATTACGCACACACACACTCTCTCTCTATTACGCACACACACTCTCTCTATTACGCACACACTCTCTCTCTATTACGCACACACTCTCCTCTATGACGCACACACACACACTCTCTCTCTCTATTACGCACACACACTCTCTCTCTCTCTATTACGCACACACACTCTCTCTCTCTCTATTACGCACACACTCTCTCTCTCTATTACGCACACACTCTCTCTCTATTACGCACACACTCTCTCTCTATGACGCACACACTCTCTCTCTATGACGCACACACTCTCTCTCTATGACGCACACACTCTCTCTCTATGACGCACACACACACTCTCTCTCTCTATTACGCACACACACTCTCTCTCTCTCTATTACGCACACACACTCTCTCTCTCTCTATTACGCACACACTCTCTCTCTATTACGCACACACTCTCTCTCTATGACGCACACGCACACACTCTCTCTCTCTATTACGCACACACACTCTCTCTCTCTCTATTACGCACACACACTCTCTCTCTCTCTATTACGCACACACTCTCTCTCTCTATTACGCACACACTCTCTCTCTCTATTACGCACACACTCTCTCTCTCTATTACGCACACACTCTCTCTCTATTACGCACACACTCTCTCTCTATGACGCACACACTCTCTCTCTATGACGCACACACTCTCTCTCTATGACGCACACACACACACTCTCTCTCTATTACGCACACACACTCTCTCTCTATTACGCACACACTCTCTCTCTCTATTACGCACACACTCTCTCTCTCTATTACGCGCACACACACTCTCTCTCTATTACGCACACACTCTCTCTCTCTATTACGCACACACTCTCTCTCTCTATTACGCACACACTCTCTCTCTCCATTACGCACACACTCTCTCTCTCCATTACGCACACACTCTCTCTCCATTACGCACACACTCTCTCTCTCTATTACGCACACACTCTCTCTCTCTATTACGCACACACTCTCTCTCTCTATTACGCGCACACACACTCTCTCTCTATTACGCACACACTCTCTCTCTCTATTACGCACACACTCTCTCTATTACGCACACACTCTCTCTCTATTACGCACACACTCTCTCTCTATTACGCACACACTCTCTCTCTCTATTACGCGCACACACACTCTCTCTCTCTCTATTACGCGCACACACACACTCTCTCTCTCTCTATTACGCGCACACACACACTCTCTCTCTCTCTATTACGCACACACTCTCTCTCTATTACGCACACACTCTCTCTCTATTACGCACACACTCTCTCTATTACGCACACACTCTCTCTCTCTCTATTACGCACACACTCTCTCTCTCTCTATTACGCACACACTCTCTCTCTCTATTACGCACACACTCTCTCTCTCTATTACGCACACACTCTCTCTCTCTATTACGCACACACTCTCTCTCTCTATTACGCACAAACACTCTCTCTGTCTCTATTACGCACACACACACTCTCTCCCTCTCTCTATTACGCACACACACACTCTCTCCATTACGCACACACTCTCTCTCTCCATTACGCACACACTCTCTCTCTCCATTACGCACACACTCTCTCTCTCTATTACGCGCACACACACTCTCTCTCTCTCTATTACGCGCACACACACACTCTCTCCATTACGCACACACTCTCTCTCTCTATTACGCACACACTCTCTCTCTATTACGCACACACTCTCTCTCTATTACGCACACACTCTCTCTCTCTATTACGCACACACTCTCTCTCTCTATTACGCACACACACTCTCTCTCTCTCTATTACGCACACACACTCTCTCTCTCTCTATTACGCACACACTCTCTCTATTACGCACACACTCTCTCTCTCTATTACGCACACACTCTCTCTCTATTACGCACACACTCTCTCACTATTACGCACACACTCTCTCTCTATGACGCACACACTCTCTCTCTATGACGCACACACACACACTCTCTCTCTCTATTACGCACACACACTCTCTCTCTCTCTATTACGCACACACACTCTCTCTCTCTCTATTACGCACACACACACTCTCTCTCTCTATTACGCACACACTCTCTCTCTCTATTACGCACACACTCTCTCTCTATTACGCACACACTCTCTCTCTCTATTACGCACACACTCTCTCTCTCTATTACGCACAAACACTCTCTCTGTCTCTATTACGCACACACACACACTCTCTCTCTCTCTATTACGCACACACTCTCTCTCTATTACGCACACACTCTCTCTATTACGCACACACTCTCTCTATTACGCACACACTCTCTCTATTACGCACACACTCTCTCTATTACGCACACACTCTCTCTATTACGCACACACTCTCTCTCTCTCTATTACGCACACACTCTCTCTCTCTCTATTACGCACACACTCTCTCTCTCTCTATTACGCACACACTCTCTCTCTCTATTACGCACACACTCTCTCTCTCTATTACGCACACACTCTCTCTCTCTATTACGCACACACTCTCTCTCTCTATTACGCACACACTCTCTCTCTCTATTACGCACACACTCTCTCTCTCTATTACGCACAAACACTCTCTCTCTCTATTACGCACAAACACTCTCTCTGTCTCTATTACGCACACACACACTCTCTCTCTCCATTACGCGCACACACACTCTCTCTCTCCATTACGCGCACACACACTCTCTCTCCATTAC